>NC_090375.1:152918340-153518340 GCF_036365525.1 Heterodontus francisci | reverse complement strand
AGCATGTCAGAGGCTAGGAATCCTGTGTTGAGGAACTCACCTCCTGACTCCCCAAAGCCTGTCCACCATCTACAAGGTACAAGTCAAGAGTGAGATGGAATACTGTCCACTTGCCCCAATGGATGCAGCTCCAACAACACTCAAGAAGCTCGACACCATCCAGGACAAAACAGCCCGCTTGATTGGCACCCCATGCACAACATTCACTCCCTCCACCACCGACGGACAGTGGCAGCAGTGTGCACCATCTACAAGATGCACTGCAGCAATGCTCCAAGGCTCTTTAGACAGCACCTTCCATACCCATGTCTTCTACCAACTCGAAGGACTGGGCAGCAAATGCATGGGAGCACCACCATTGCAAGTCCCCCTCCAAGCTACACACCATCGTGACTTGGAACTATAATTGCGTTCCTTCACTGCCGTTGGGTCAAAATTCTGGAACTCCCTTCCTAACAGCACTGTTGGTGTACCTACCCCACATGGACTGCAGCAGTTCAAGAAGGCAGCTCACCACTACCATCTTCACAAAGGCAATTAGGGATGGGCAATAAATGCTGGCCTAGCCAGCGACGCCTACATCCCATGAATGAATTTTTAAAAAGCGATGAGATTTTGAAAGAATGAATGGAAGGCAAAAGACCAAAAAGCAGGCAAAGAGGGGTACTTCTAGACCTTCTAAGGAATGGGAGAGCCTATGGAGAAATGAAGAGACAAGCCCAACACAGAGCATTTGGAGAAATGAGCCAGAACCTGCCTTACGTAGATCACTGATAATCAGGATTATTCTAGTTTTCAGTCCATTTTCATTATTACCATTTGTTTTGCAATTGAAGGGTACTGAGTCAATGGGGTTTAAGTATAGGTAATAATAAAAAAAATTACATTGATATAACATCTTTCATAACCTCAGGAAGTCCCAACGCACTTCATAACAAATGATGTACTTTTGAAATATTATCTCTGTAATAGCACTGGGAAACACAACCACCAATTTGCACACAGCAAGCACCCACAAACAACAATGAGATAAGGGCCATATAAACTGTTTTTAATGCTGTTGGTTGAGGGATAATTATTGGCAAAACTCTTGCTCTTTTTTGCATAGTGGCATGCGATCTTTTACAACAACCTGGGAGACCTTCTGACTCAGAGGTGAGAGCTCAAACACTGAACCAAGACACCAAAGTTTGCCTTAGACCTGCACTTCATTTTTGATCAACATCTAGCTAAATAACTGACAGCCTCTATCGAAAAATGTCTGCATTTTTCACTATCATCTGTATTCTCACCTTGGTATCTATCTTCTCACCTTGGTACTTTTCTTTAAAATAAAATCCTTCCTTCACCTGCCCTCCCCATGTTGGTAAAGTGATTTTCAGTGTACTTGAAGCCATTTTTGGCTTGTTTAAATGTGGACTGGAACACTTGACATTTACCCAGATTTATTTTGCACCTTTGGCAGTTATATTCCCTAATACAACTACTAATGTTATAAATGAGCACAGTATCAGAACACTAAGACATTTTATGACTATTCTGAAATGCCAATGTGGCTAATGAGTTTATAAAATTACAACTTGTAAAACGGCACAAGCAGAAAGGACTAATTTACCTGACAAATACCTTCTTGGCCTCAGTGGGAATTGGAAAGAAGTCCCAACAGGATTTGGAGCACATTCAGCAAATGTCTCAAATTGTATCCCTACAAGGACTGATTGTACACTCCTTTATCAGGCATATTTAACTATTTGTGCAGATTTCTTATTAGTTTGGTTTGGAGATTTTAAGCATAGGGGTGTTTCTAAAAATGATAGAAAATGAAAGAAAACTGTTTGACTGACAGTCAAGAATCAACAAATCTGGTGACAAAGAGTCTATTCACTTTCCAGTTGGTATGAGCAGGTGGTGCACCTTGAGGATGGATAATAGCAGCAGCCTGGGGACTGGGCAATTGGAGGCAGGAGGTATGTGATGAACCTTCCAAAATACATCCAACCAAGGTTGGAAACCCTCATTAGAAGGGAGAGTCACAAGGAGTCAAAAATTTAGAAAGCTTCTGGACAGCATTAAACGATAACTCATCAGCAACATTTTGGAAAACTGAAGGAAGTAGGTAACAAGAAGGAGCATGTCAGGATGAAGGCAAGGAAACTATAGATACAGGAATGAGTAAATAGACAAGTGACTGCACAAACCTCCTCTTCTGAGGTCAAGATGGTGCTGCATGCAATAATGTTGGAGATGTTGTAGCCAAACAGGCCAATGCTGGCTTGTCACCATTCGAGTAAAAAGGCCTTCTTTCATGCAGTGCTATGTAAAACAAAGCATGCTGTGCTTGGGGTGCTTCTGAAGAACATTCCAACATAAGGGTAAATCAGCCATTCGCATCCAACTGAAGGTGCTGTCTGCTTCGAGGGAGGAGCCTCCAGTTCTGTCAAAGTGAGGTTTGCTACGTCTCCCTGCACATGTGGGGAAATGGTTGCAAGTAGAAGGGCACAGAGCACCCCTTGCTCTGCCTGACAACCCTCCACAGCTCCTCCTCTTCCAAACATGTCAGCTTGGAGAATTCCTCAGCAGCAAAACCTCTGGTGCCAAGAAAAGGAGCTTAAGGTAAAAAAAAAATCATAACTGGCACCAAGGTTCATGAAAGTATGTGCCAGGTGGCACAATTGCATTTAAATTACTAGAAGGGTCTATAAAAGGCCAAATCCACTTATTTTCAAAGTCTTTGGAACTTTTAAAGAGCTTCTACCTGCAGGTCTGCCCAAAGCCACCTTCCCAGGTTTTCATCGATTTGCTAGTGGCTCTTTGTCAAACATGCATGAAGATGGCATGGCACCCTTTCCTTTCCCATTTTATATAAGCTAATGAAGCTCCTACCTGCTTTGCATTCTGCTATTTCCCCTGGGTTCAATCATAAGATACAGCAAGATTCAAAAGCAGCAGGAATCAAACAGAACTAATTTTTGTTGGATTTGAGTTTGTAGTACCGCATACGCTCCGTAATGTGTGCTTAGGAGATGAAGAACTGCCCCTAAGCTTCTTAGAGGCAGATATGTCAGTGGAGCAGATGTAGGAAGGTCATCCGGAAACTTGGCCAAGTAAGGCCAAGAATATAATAGATGAGTGACTAAGGATGAAGTTGGTTGGTACCTGGGATCTTGATGTAGTGGCCATTTTGGAGCAGGGGCAGGAATGGATGTTGCAGGTTCCGGGATTTAGATGTTTCAGTAAGAACAGAGAAGATGGTAAAAGAGGGGGGGGTGTGGCATTGTTAATCAAGGAGAGTATTACAGCGACAGAAAGGACGTTTGAGGACTCGTCTACTGAGGTAGTATGGGCCGCGGTTGGAAACAGGAGAGGTGAGGTCACCCTGTTGGGAGTCTTTTATAGACCTCCAAATAGTTCCAGAGATGTAGAGGAAAGGATAGCGAAGATGATTCTCGACAGGGGCGAGAGTAACAGGGCAGTTGTTATGGGGGACTTTAACTTTCCAAATATCGACTGGAAATACTATAGTTCGAGTACTTTAGATGGGTCAGTTTTTGTCCAGTGTGTGCAGGAGGGTTTTCTGACACAGTATGTAGACAGGCCAACCAGGGGCGATGCCACATTGGATTTGGTACTGGGTAATGAACCCAGCCAGGTGTTAGATTTAGATGTAGGTGAGCACTTTGGTGATAGTGATCACAATTCGGTTATGTTTACCTTAGCGATGGGCAGGGACAGGTATATACCACAGGGCAAAAATTATAGCTGGGGGAAAGGAAATTATGATGCGATTAGGCAAGATTTAGGATGCGTAGGATGGGGAAGGAAACTGCAGGGGATGGGAACAATCGAAATGTGGAGCTTATTCAAGGAGCAGCTACTGCATGTCCTTGATAAGTATGTACCTGTGAGGCAGGGAGGAAGTTGTCGAGCGAGGGAGCCGTGGTTTACTAAAGAAGTTGAAGCGCTTGTCAAGAGGAAGAAGAAGGCTTATGTTAGGATGAGACGTGAAGGCTCAGTTAGGGCACTTGAGAGTTACAAGCTAGCTAGGAAGGATCTAAAGGGAGAGCTAAGAAAAGCAAGGAGAGGACACGAGAAGTCATTGGCGGATAGGATCAGGGAAAACCCTAAGGCTTTCTATAGGTATATCAGGAATAAAAGAATGACTAGAGTTAGATTAGGGCCAATCAAGGATAGTAGTGGGAAGTTGTGTGTGGAATCAGAGGAGACAGGGGAAGTGTTAAATGAATATTTTGCGTCAGTATTTACAGTAGAGAAAGAAAATGTTGTCGAGGAGAATACTGAGATTCAGGCTACTAGGCTAGATGGGATTGAGGTTCACAAGGAGGAGGTGTTAGCAATTTTGGAAAGTGTGAAAATAGATAAGTCCCCTGGGCCAGATGGGATTTATCCTAGGATTCTCTGGGAAGCTAGGGAGGAGATTGCAGAGCCTTTGTCCTTGATCTTTATGTCGTCATTGTCGACAGGAATCGTGCCGGAAGACTGGAGGATAGCAAATGTTGTCCCCTTGTTCAAGAAGGGGAGTAGAGACAGCCCTGGTAATTATAGACCTGTGAGCCTTACTTCGGTTGTGGGTAAAATGTTGGAAAAGGTTATAAGAGACAGGATTTATAATCATCTTGAAAAGAATAAGTTCATTAGCGATAGTCAGCACGGTTTTGTGACGGGTAGGTCGTGCCTCACAAACCTTATTGAGTTTTTCGAGAAGGTGACCAAACAGGTGGATGAGGGTAAAGCAGTGGATGTGGTGTATATGGATTTCAGTAAGGCGTTTGATAAGGTTTCCAACGGTAGGCTATTGCAGAAAATACGGAAGTATGGGGTTGAAGGTGATTTAGAGCTTTGGATCAGAATTTGGCTAGCTGAAAGAAGACAGAGGGTGGTGGTTGATGGCAAATGTTCATCCTGGAGTTTAGTTACTAGTGGTGTACCGCAAGGATCTGTTTTGGGGCCACTGCTGTTTGTCATTTTTATAAATGACCTGGAAGAGGGTGTAGAAGGGTGGGTTAGTAAATTTGCGGATGACACTAAGGTCGGTGGAGTTGTGGATAGTGCCGATGGATGTTGTAGGGTACAGAGGGACATAGATTGGCTGCAGAGCTGGGCTGAGAGATGGCAAATGGAGTTTAATGCGGAAAAGTGCGAGGTGATTCACTTTGGAAGGAGTAACAGGAATGCAGAGTACTGGGCTAATGGGAAGATTCTTGGTAGTGTAGAAGAACAGAGAGATATTGGTGTCCAGTGACATAAATCCCTGAAAGTTGCTACCCAGGTTAATAGGGCTGTTAAGAAGGCATATGGTGTGTTAGCTTTTATTAGTAGGGGGATCGAGTTTCGGAGCCACGAGGTCATGCTGCAGCTGTACAAAACTCTGGTGAGACCGCACCTGGAGTATTGCGTGCAGTTCTGGTCACCGCATTATAGGAAGGATGTGGAAGCTATGGAAAGGGTGCAGAGGAGATTTACTAGGATGTTGCCTAGTATGGAGGGAAGGTCTTACGAGGAAAGGCTGAGGGACTTGAGGTTGTTTTCGTTGGAGAGAAGGAGGAGGAGAGGTGACTTAATAGAGACATATAAGATAATCAGAGGGTTAGATAAGGTGGATAGTGAGAGTTTTTTTCCTCGGATGGTGATGGCAAACACGAGGGGACATAGCTTTAAGTTGAGGGGTGATAGATATAGGACAGATGTCAGAGGTAGTTTCTTTACTCAGAGAGTAGTAGGGGCGTGGAACGCCCTGCCTGCAACAGTAGTAGACTTGCCAACTTTAAGGGCATTTAAGTGGTCATTGGATAGACATATGGATGAAAATGGAATAGTGTAGGTCAGATGGTTTCACAGGTCGGCGCAACATCGAGGGCCGAAGGGCCTGTACTGCGCTGTAATGTTCTAATTCTAAAATTCTTTAAAGGAAAAAGGTGGTTGGGTAAACTTGTAAGAGACAGGAAGACAGGCCTTTGAAGAACTGACAGAAACAAGACTTTCATTTCTGCACTGAAGGATGCAGAGGAAATCCAGATGTAGTGATTCAGCAAGAGTATTTGGAGTGGTGAGCACCGAATGTATGGGATCTTTTTGTTTATTCGTTCGTGGGATGTGGGCGTCGCTGGCTAGGTCAGCATTTATTGCCCATCCCTAATTGGGCTTGAGAAGGTGGTGGTCAGCTGCCTTCTTAAACCCCTGCAGTCCTTGGGGTGTAGGTACACCTACAGTGCTGTTAGGGAGGGAGTTCCAGGATTTTGACCCAGCGACAATGAAGGAACGGTGATATAGTTCCAGGTCAGGATTGCGTGTGGCTTGGATGGGGAACTTGCAGGTGGTGGTGTTCCCATGCATCTGCTGCCCTTGTCCTTCTAGGTGGTAGAGATTGTGGGTTTGGAAGATGCTGTCAAAGGAACCTTGGTAAGTTGCTGCAGTGCATCTTGTAGATGGTACACACTGCTGCCACTGTGCATCAGTGGTGAGGGAGTGAATGTTGAGTGTGCTGCATGGGCTGCCAATCAAGCGGGCTGCTTTGTCCTGGATGGTGTGGAGCTTCTTGAATGTTGTTGGAGCTGCACCCATCCAGGCAAGTGTAGAATTTTCCATCACAATCCTGACTTGTGCCTTGTAGATGGTGGACAGGCATTGGGGAGTCAGGAGGTGAGTTACTCACCGTACAATTCCCAGACTCTGACCTGCTCTTGTAGCCACAGCATTTATGTGGCTGGTCCAGTTCAGTTTCTGGTCAATGGTAACCCCAAGATGTTGATAGTGGGGGATTCAGCGATGGTAATGCCATTGAACGTCAAGGGGAGATGGTTAGATTCCCTCTTGCTCAGGATGGTCATTGCCTGGTACTTGTGTGGCACGAATGTTACTTGCCACTTATCAGCCCATGCCTGGATTTTGTCCAGGTCTTGCTGTATATGGACATGGGCTGCTTCTGCATCTGAGGAGTCGTGAATTGTGCTGGATATTGTGCAATCATCAGCGAACATCCCCACTTCTGACCTTATGATGGAGGGAAGGTCATTAATGAAGCAGCTGAAGATTGTTGGGCCTAGGACACTACCCTAAGGAACTCCTGTAGTGATATCCTGGAGCTGAGATGATTGGCCTCCAACAACCACAACCATCTTCCTTTGCACTCGGTATGACTCCATCCAGTGGAGAGTTTTCCCCTGATTCCCATTGACTTCAGTTTTGCTAGGGCTCCTTGGTGCCATACTTGGTCAAATGCTGCCTTGATGTCAAGGGCTGTCACTCACACCTCACCTGTTGAGTTCAGCTTTTTTTGTCATGTTTGAACCAAGGCTGTAATGAGGTCTGGAGCTGAGTTGCCCTGGTGGAACCCAAACTGAGCATCAGTCAGCAGGTTATTGCTAAGCAAGTACCGTTTGATAGCACGGCCGATGATATTTTCCATCACTTTATTGATGATCAAGAGTAGACTGATGGGACAGTAATTGGCTGGGTTGGATTTGTCCTGCTTTTTGTGTACAGAACATACCTGGGCAATTTTCACATTGCCGGGTAGATGCCAGTGTTGTAGCTGTACTGGAACAGCTTGGCTAGGGGTGCGGCAAGTTCTGGAGCACAGGTCTTCAGTACTATTGCCGGAATGTTGTCAAGGCCCATAGTCTTTGCAGTATCCAGTGCCTTCAGTCACTTCTTGATATCACATGGAATGAATTGAATTGGCTGAAGGCTGGCATCTATGATGCTGGGCACTTCAGGAGGAGGCCGATATGGATCATCAACTCGGCACTGCCGGCTGAAGATTGTTGCAAATGCTTCAGCCTTATCTTTTGCACTGATGTGCTTGGCTCCCCCATCATTAAGGATAGGGATATTTGTGGAACCACCTCCTCCTATTAATTGTTTAATTGTCCGCCACCATTCATGGCTGGATGTGGCAGGACTGCAGAGCTTAGATCTGATCCGTTGGTTATGGGATCGCTTAGCTCTGTCTATCGCATGCTGCTTACGCAGTTTGGCATGCAAATAGTCCTCTGTTGTAGCTTCACCAGGTTGACACCTCATTTTGAGGTATGGCTGGTGCTGCTCCTGGCATGCCCTCCTGCGCTCTTCATTGAACCAGGGTTGGTCTCCTGGCTTGATGGTAATGGCAGAGTGTGGGATATGCCAGGCCATGAGCTTACAGATTGTGGGTGAGTACAATTCTGCTGCTGCTAATGGCCCAAAGCACCTCGTGGATGCCCAGTTTTGAGTTGCTGTGCTGGGCTCTCCCATCGTTGAGGATGGGGGTATTTGTGGAGCCTCCTCCTCCTGTCAGTTGTTTAATTGTCTACCACCATTCATGAATTGATGTGGCAGGATTGCACAGCTTAGATCTGATCCGTTGATTGTGGGATCTCTTAGCTCTGTCTATCGCATGCTGCTTCCACTGTTTGGCACGCAAGTGGTCCTGTGTTGTAGCTTCACCAGCTGACACCTCATTGTTAGGTATGCCTGGTGCTGCTCTTGCCATGCCCTCCTGCACTTTTCATTGAACCAGGGCTGGTCCCCCAGCTTGTTAGTAATGGTAGAGTGGGGGATATGCCAGGCCATGAGGTTACAGATTGTGGTGAAGTACAATTCTGCTGCTGTTGATGGTCCACAGCGCCTCATGGATGCCCAGTTTTGAGTTGCTAGATCTGTTCAAAATCTACCCCATTTAGCACGGTAGTAGTGCCACACAACATGATGGTGAGAATTCTCAGTGAAAGATGGGACTTTGTCTTGGCAAGGACTGAAGGAAGTTGAAATCTGCAGAGAGGAAACATCATTAAAAGAATGGATAAGGTTTGATGCTGAATAGAAGAGGTAATTAGTATGAAGAAGGAACAGGCTGGGGAAAGAGAACAATACCCTGGGACACACCAGAGTTGTCGAATAAAACTTCGGGGAATAAGTGATCACCTATGGATAGAGTGATTTTGCAACCATGTGATACAGTTATGAAGCTTATTCTTCCTATCTCAACTCTCTTTTTCCTCCCCTTGTCCAGTTTCTTCCGGCCCATATCCATGACATTGCTGATGCTATCTGCCACCTTAACCATTTCCAGTTTACTGGTCCTAACCAGCAAATCTTCACTATAGGCATCCAGCCCCTCAAAACCTCCATCCTCAACCAGGATGGTATGCAAGCCCAACGCTTCTTCCTTGAATGGAGGCCCAACGATTCCCCATCCTCCACTCTCCTCCACTTCGTTGAACAATTTCTTACATTGAACAAATTGTCCTTTAACTCCACTCTCTTCCTCCAAATGAAAAGTGCTGCTACAGAATCCATCTGTGTCCTAGCAATAACTGCTTTCTCCCGGGATATGTGCTACATTCTTTGATCCAGTCCTACTCAGGTCACCACTCTTACCTCTTTTTCTGATACTTTGAGGATTGTGTTAGTGCCACTTCTCACCCTGAACTGGAAAATTTAATCTACTTTGCTTCCAAATTCCCACCGTCACTTGAGTTTTCCTTTTTCCTCACCAAAGGATTCCCCTCTACCATGATTGACAGGGACCTTGACCATGCCCAGCCTATTTCCCGCACTTCTGCCCTCAACCCTTCTCATCCTTCACAGAACCACAATAGTTTCCCCTTATCCTAACCTTCCATCCCACCAGCTTCCACATTCAATGGATCATTGTCTGCCATTTCAGCCACCTCCAGGGTGATGCCACTGACAAACACATCCTCCCCTCCTTTCCTCTTTCAGCATTCCAAAGGGACCATTCCCTCCATGACATCCTGGTCCAATCTTCAATCACCCCCAACACCTGAACCCATGCAAGTGCAGGAGATGTAACACCTGCCTTTTTGTTCTCTCCCTTCCCAGGGACCACAGCTCCAAACACTCCTTCCAAGTGAAACATCAAATTAGTATATTGTATTCATTACTCACAATGCAGTTTCCTCTACATTGGAGAGGCCAAACACAGATTGGGTGATTGTTTTAATGGCCGCCTCTGTTCAGTCCAGAAGCATGACTCTGCACTTCTTGCCTCTTGCCATTTTAATTCTCTGCTCCACTCCCACTCTGGCCTCTCTGATTTGGTCTCCTACACTGTTTCAATGAAGTTTAAGAATCAGCACCTCATCTTTCAATTTGGTGCTTTACAGCCTTCCAGACTCAACACTGAGATCAAAAATTTCAGATCATAACCAGTGCTCCCACTTTCTCAGACAGCAAGTGGGGTGTTAATAGTTCTGCTGTTACCATTTACACCTCCTGCAACTTTCTTTTGTTTCCTTACTATTCCATTAACATCCCCTTTTGTCTTAAACCATCATCCCATTTGTCATGTAATCTCTCCTTCTTTTCTCTCCCAACCACCTAACCCCCCCTTCCCCCATGCCCCGTCCCCTTTCCGCATCTTTTTCCCTGGATTTGTACTTAATTATAAATTGTCAGATCTCTGGTTCTGATGAAAGGGCATTGACCTGAAATGTTATCTCTGTTTCTCTCCCTGCAGATGCTGCCTGACCTGCTGAGTATTTCTAGCATTTTCTGTTTTTATTTCAGATTTCCAACATTCCACAATATTTTGTTTTTGTGTTAGAGAGTAATGAATGTTGCGTTAGTGGGACCTTTCCCAACTCTTCCAATTTCTCTGACAAGACTGGGAATTAGCAATATAGAGACTTATGAATGTGAGCCTGTATCTTACTGTTCAATTTGCTGGTGAATCATTTTGTCAGCTGACATTTTTAGCTAACGCTAACAACAACTTGTATTTATATCATGCTCTTAAAAGTAATAAAACATTGCCAGGTGCTGCCAGGTGCTTCACTAGAGCTTTATAAAACAAATTTGACACTGAACCACATAAGGAGGTATTAGGGCAGTTTGATCAAAGAGGTAGATTTAAAGGACTAACTGCAAGTTAATATAATTCAAGGCAATAATCAGTGCTGAATAATGAGGCAAAGATAGCTTATGCAACACTACGAAATTAATATTCTTTTGTGGAAAAGTGTTTGATAAAGTTATTTTTTTGGAAAGGGAAAAAAAATAAATGAGTCATGCATAATGTTTGTCATGGTGATGCTTTATGATTTATATCATCGTGTTTACTAGAGCTTTTTTATCTAAGACTACAGTGTCAGCTGTGGCTCAGTGGGTAGCCCTCTCACCTCTGAATTAGAAGGCTGTGGCTTCAAGCCCCAGTCCAGAGACTCGTGCAGTACTGAGAGGGTGCTGCCTTTTAGATGAGATGTTAAACCAAGGCCCTGTCTGCCCTTGCAACTGGACGCAAAAGATTCCTGGCATTACATCAGGGAAGAGTAGGGGAATTGTCCCTAGTGTACCGGCAATGTTTGTCCATCAATCAACATCATGGAAACAGATTTTCTGGTCATTATCACATTGCTGTTCGTGGGAGATTACTGTGTACAAATTGGCTGCTGCATTTCCTCACTTACAACAGTGACTCATGACCCTCTGAGAGAAATTTCTCCTCATCTCTGCCTTAAATGAGCGACTGCTTATTTTTAAACAGTGATCCCTAGTTTGAGATTCTCCCACAAGGGGAAAAATCCTTTCCACATCCACCCTGTCAAGACCCCTCAGGCCCCTCTTATAAGTTTCAATCAAGTCACCTCTTACTCTTCTAAATTCTAGTGGATACAAGCCTAGACTGTTCAATCTTTCCTCGTAAGGCAGCCCACCCATTCCAGGCATCGATTGAGTAAACCTTCTCTGTACTGCCTCCAATGCATTTACATCCTTCGTTAAATAAGGAGACCAGTACTGTACTCCAGATGTGGTCTCACCAATGCCCTGTATCGCTGAAGCATAACCTCCCTACTTTTGTATTCCATTCCCCTCGCGATAAACAATAACATTCTATTAGCTTTCCTAATTACGTGCTGTACCTGCATACTAGCCTGTTGCAATTCATGTACTAGGACACCCAGATCCCTCTGCATCTCAGAGCTCCACAGTCTCTCACCATTTAGATAATACGCTTCTTTTTTATTCTTCCTGCCAAAGTGGACAATTTCACACTTTTCCACATTATACTCCATTTGCCACATCTTTGCCCACTCACTTAACCGATCTATATCCCTTTGTAGCCTCCTTTGTCCTCTTCACAAGTTACTTTCCTATCTATCTTTGTGTCATCAGCAAATTTAGCAACCATACCCTCGGTCCCTTCATCCATGTCATATACATAAATTGTAAAAAGCCCCAGCACAGATCCCCGTGGCACACCACTCGTTACGTCGTGAAAATCAGAAAATGATCCATTCATGCCTACTCTCTTTTTCCTATGAGATAACCAATCTTCTATCCATGCCAATATGTTACCCACTATACCATGAGCTTTTATTTTCTGCAATAAACTTTGATGTGCCACCTTATCAAATGGCTTCTGGAAATCTAAGCACAATACATCCACCGGTTCCCCTTTATTCACAGTACCTGTAACACCCTCAAAGAACTCCAATAGAAAGAGCTAAGCAATCCCATAACCAACGGATCAGATTGAAGCTCTGCAATCCTGCCACATCCAGCCGTGAATGGTGGTGGACAATTAAACAACTGACAAGAAGAGGTGGCTCCACAAATATCACCATCCTCAATAATGGGGGAGCCCAGCACATCAGTGCAAAAGATAAGGCTGAAGCATTTGCAACAATCTTCAGCCAGAAGTGCCGAGTTGATGATCCATCTCGGCCTCCTCCTGAAGACCCCAGCATCATAGATGCCAGACTTCATCCAATTTGATTCACTCCGCGTGATATCAAGAAACGACTGAAGGCACTGGATACTGCAAAGGCAATGGGCCATGAAATAGTCCGGCAATAGTACTGAAGACCTGTGCTCCAGAGCTTGCCGCACCCCGAGCCAAGCTGTTCCAGTACAGCTGTAACACTGGCATCTACCCTGCAATGTGGAAAATTGCCCAGGTATGTCCTGTACACAAAAAGCGGGAAAAGTCCAACCCGGCCAATTACCGCCCCATCAGCCTACTCTCAATCATCAATAAAGTGATGGAAGGTGTCATCAACAGTGCCATCAAGCGGCACTTACTTAGCAATAACCTGCTCAGTGACGCTAGGTTTGGGTTCTGCCAGGGCCACTCAGCTCCTGACCTCATTACAGTCTTGGTTCAAACATGGACAAAAGAGCTGAAATCAAGAGGTGAGGTGAGAGCGACTGCCCTTGACATCAAGCCAGCATTTGACTGAGTATGGCATCAAGGAGCCCTAGCAAAACTAGAGTCAATGGGAATCGGGGGAAAACCCTCTGCTGGCTGGAGTCATACCTAGCGCAAAGGAAGATGGCTGTCATTGTTGGAGGTCAATCATCTGATCTCCAGGACATCACTGCAGGAGTTCCTCAGGGTAGTGTCCTAGGCCCAACCATCTTCAGCTGCTTCATCAATGACCTTCCTTCAATCATAAGGTCAGAAGTGGGGATGTTCGCTGATGATTGCACAATGTTCAGCACCATTTGCGATTCCTCAGATGCTGAAGCAGTCCGTGTAGAAATGCAGCAAGACCTGGACAATATGTAGAAATGCAGCACTTGGGCAATATCCAGGCTTGGGCTGATAAGTGGCAAGTAGCATTCGTGCCACACAAGTGCCAGGCAATGTCCATCTCCAACAAGAGAGAATCTAACCATCTCCCCTTGACATTCAATGGCATTACCATCGCTGAATCCCCCACTTTCAACATCCTAGGGGCTACCATTGACCAGAAACTGAACTGGAGTAGCCATATAAAAACCATGGCTACAAGAGCAGGTCAGAGGCTAGGAATCCTGTGGTGAGTAACTCACCTCCTGACTTCCCAATGCCTGTCCACCATCTACAAGGCACAAGTCAGGTGTGTGATGGAATACTCTCCACTTGCCTGGATGGGTGCAGCTCCAATAACACTCAAGAAGCTTGACACCATCCAGGACAAAGCAGCCCGCTTGATTGGCACCCCATCTACAAACATTCACTCCCTCCACCACCGAAGCACAGTGGCAGCAGTGTGTACCATCTACAAGATGCACTGCAGCAACGCACCAAGGATCCTTAGACAGCACCTTCCAAATCTGCGACCTCTACCAACTAGAAGGACAAGGATAACAAATGCATGGGAACACCACCACCTGAAAGTTCCTGTCCAATTCACACACCATCCTGACTTGGAACTATATCGCCATTCCTTCACTGTCGCTGGGTCAAAATCCTGGAACTCCCTTCCTAACAGCACTGTGGGTGTACTTACCCCACATGGATTGCAGCAGTTCAAGAAGGCAGCTCACCACCTCCTTCTCAAGGGCAATTCGGGATGGGCAATAAATGCTGGCCTGGCAAGCGATGCCCACATCCATGAATGAATAAAAACAAATTGGTTAAACATGATTTCCCTTTCAAAAAACCTGAGAAAACCTCGTGTGTTGGTTTCTTTGCCTTTTGATTGGAAAGCTGTGAACAAGGTTTCACAAAGGGGGAGCTCAAAACACAGTGTGTTTAAAATTAAACCCTGTTACAATAAGACCAGGTGAAGACAACAAAAGACCTCGAGACACATTTCTCATCTGGTTGTAACAATGTGAAGATGTTGGAACATAATTAGCAATTTTATCAAACTATGGCTTTGTACGCTGATGGTTTAGGTTAAAGAACATGCTCTAGTGGAGAACTATGGTTGAGGCCACTTTATGTTGTGGTCAAATTTAATTAAATCACTCAATTGTACTTAAAAAAGCATAAGGATCAAATGTCTGCTTTGCATTTCCAAGAGAAATACGATAATCACTGTAATTTCACTAATCCCAAATTCAGAATTTAAATATAATACTGAAACTGCCATTTTTTTCACCTGTCACTGGGAGAGAGGAACCAGCTACCGAGTGCTGAGGGATAAAATGAATGTGAGCAGAAAGAGAGCACAGCAAGAATCAGAGCAATGACTGAGAGCAGTAGGGAAAATAGGAGTGGGAGCAGAGAGAGAGAAAAAAGTGAGAGCAAAGCCAGCAACCGAGAGCGATGGGATGTAGGGAGTGGGAGCAGAGAGACACCAAAAATTAAACAAGGGGCTGAATTTTGGAAGTGGGCACCATTTCCGCTCATCACATGTGCAGTGGGCCGACCGCAATCACATGGCAGGTGGCCAGTTACAATAATGGAGGTGCAGGGCCCATCCAATTACACGATAGGGATGGACACGAGGCGCAGATTATGTGCCTGTCAGCTGACTCTTCTTCTTTGGCCTCCTTGTCTCGAGAGACAATGGGTAAGCGCCTGGAGGTGGTCAGTGGCTTGTGAAGCAGCGCCTAGAGTGGCTATAAAGGCCATTTCTAGAGTGACAGACTCTTCCACAGGTGCTGCAAATAAAATTGGTTGTTGGGGCTGTTACACAGTTGGCTCTCCCCTTGCGCTTCTGTCTTTTTTCCTGCCAACTACTAAGTCTCTTCGACTCGCCACACTTTAGCCCCGCCTTTATGGCTGCCCACCAGCTCTGGCGATCACTGGCAACTGACTCCCACGACTTCTGATCAATGTCACAGGACTTCATGTCGCGTTTGCAGACATCTTCAAAGCCGAGGCATGGACAGCTGGTGGGTCTGATACCAGTGACGAGCTCGCTGTACAATGTGTCCTTGGGGATCCTGCCATCTTCCATGTGGCTCACATGGCCAAGCCATCTCAAGTGCCGCTGGCTCAGTAGGGTGTATAAGCTGGGGATGTTGGCCGCCTCGAGGACTTCTGTGTTGGAGATACGGTTCTGCCAAGGATTCTCTGGAGGCAACGAAGATGGAATGAATTGAGACGTCGCTCTTGGCTGACATACATTGTCCAGGCCTCGCTGCCATAGAGCAAGGTACTGAGGACACAGGCTTGATACACTCGGACTTTTGTGTTCCGTGTCAGTGCGCCATTTTCCCACACTCTCTAGGCCAGTCTGGACATAGCCGTGGAAGCCTTTCCCATGCACTTGTTGATTTATGTATCGAGAGACAGGTTACTGGTGATAGTTGAGTCTAGGTAGGTGAACTCTTGAACAACTTCCAGAGCGTGGTCGTCGATATTGATGGATGGGGCATTTCTGACATCCTATCCCATGATGTTCGTTTTCTTGAGGCTGATGGTTAGGCCAAATTTGTTGCAGGCAGCCGCAATCCTGTCGATGAGTCTCTGCAAACACTCTTCTGTGTGGGATGTTAATGCAGCATCGTCAGCAAAGATGTGTTCCCTGATGAGGACTTTCCTACTTTGGTCTTCGCTCTTAGACGGGCAAGGTTGAACAACCTGCCCCCTGATCTTGTGTGGAGGAAAATTCCTTCTTCTGAAGACTTGAACGCATGTGAGAGCAGCAGGGAGAAGAAGATCCCAAACAGTGTATATGCGAGAACACAGCCCTGTTTCACACCACTCAGGATAGGAAAGGGGTCTGATGAGGTGCCACTATGCTGAATTGTGCCTTTCATATTGTCATGGAATGAGGTGATGATATTTAGTAGCTTTGGTGGACATCCGATCTTTTCTAGTAGTCTGAAGAGACCACGTCTGCTGACGAGGTCAAAGGCTTTGGTGAGATCAATGAAAGCAACGTAGAGGGGCATCTGTTGTTCACAGCATTTCTCCTGTAGCTGGCGAAGGGAGAACAGCATGTCGATGGTGGATCTCTCTGCTCGAAAGCCACACTGTGCCTTAGGGTAGACACACTCAGCCATCTTCTGTAGTCTGTTTAAAGCGACTCGAGCGAAGACTTTCCCCACTATGCTGAGCAGGTAGATTCCACGGTAGTTGTTGCAGTCACTGCGGTCCCCCTTGTTTTTATAGAGGGTGATGATATTGGCATCGCGCATGTCCTGTGGTACTGCTCCCTCGTCCCAGCACAGGCAAAGCAGTTCGTAGAGTGCTGAAAGTATAGCAGGCTTGGCACTCTTGATTATTTCAGGGGTAATTCCGTCCTTCCCAGGGGCTTTTCCACTGACTCGAGAATCAATGGCATCACTGTGTCCCGATATTGTTGGCTGTACGTCCAGCTCATCCATGACTGGCAGAGACTGGGCTGCATTGAGGGTGGTCTCAGTGACAACATTTTCCCTGGAGTACAGGTCTAGGTAGTGCTCCACCCAGCGGTCCATGTGCTTGCATTGGTCAGTGATCGTGTCCCCTGATTTAGATTTCAGGGGGGCGATCTTCTTGATGGTCGGCCCAAAAGCTCTCTTAATGCCATCATACATTCCTCTGATGTTTCCGGTGTCGGAGGCTAGCTAAATATGACTGCATAGCTGTTGCCACTAGTCATTTGCACAGTGCCTGGCTGTTCTTTGTGCAGCGCTTCTGGCTGCTTTTAGTGCTACGGATGTTAACTCGCTGGGGGCTTTCTTGTAGCTCAGCAGTGCAATGCGCTTGCCGTTTATGACAGGTTCCAGCTCTTCAAAGTGAGATTGCCTCACCATATTTAAAGCACTCCCAGGCCTGTTTATATTATTGCCTTTCAGTGAGGCAGTGAAGCTGGAGTGCTACTGAAGCCCTTTGATGATAATTTGAACTGCTGCAACCCCTTGCTAGACTACAGTGGCTGCTGGTTCCTGTGTCTGTAACTCCTGGACCCCGCTGCACCAGGACTTCCTGTTGGATATTGTTGCTAGTATTTTAGATGCTAGGTTGAGCTTAGTTTACAGAGATCTCGGAGCCGTTGTAAAGCTAAATAGTAACTCATTTATTCTATTGATGTGGACTATATACACTTTCCATAAGCCTGTCTAGCTTCTGCTACTCATGATGCTTCTTGCATCTCCCAAGCATATTACCCGTTATCTCTTATGTCATCATCACAGTGGGAGGTGTTACTCTCACTGTTCCAAACATTAACCCTTTCAGACCCTAATACTACACTTCCAACCCTTGGGACAGAGCCTGTTCGAACTGGGACCATGTCTGAGGCAAGACACCGGGTGGCCCCACAATTTAGCGATACCTCCCTGCAGAATCTTCTCCAGGCTGCAGGGGAAAGGCAGGAGGTCCTCTACTCCAGGGATAGTAAGAGGAGGTCCTCCGCCTGAGCAAACAAGCTTGGATGGAGATCGCAGAGGAGGGCAGCAGCCGTGGGTTTACTCACCACCCCCCCGGACATGGGCCCAGTCCAGGAAGAGAGTCAGCGACCTCCTTCGGTCTGCCAAGTTGAGTGCTCCACCTCTCTCCTTTTGGTTCTTGCATGTGGGTATGAAAAAAGTGGAGTGACATGTGGATAGAGGCACCACAAAGGTGCAGGCAAAAGGGGTTAGGCATCACCATTCCTGGCAGATGCATAGATGCATCTCAGCCACAGGCCACTTTTTACACAGCAAACCCCCATTATCTCCCCTGACAGCACATGTGGGGAAAAGCCATGTCGATAAACCCAGCAGGGGATGAGGGGCTGCCACTAGCAGAACTGTTATCTCACTCTTCCTGTGAAGTCTTTCTCTGTCCACTTGCAGGACATGCGGGCCCACAACAGGAGGGCGGCCTCGCGGACTGGCGGAGGAAGCGCTGACATATGGCTTCTCTTGACAGCTGAGGAGGAAGCACTCGAGTTAGCAGGCACTGAGAATGGCCACTCAATAGTGGATGGAGAGACTGGATTCACGGTGAGGATTGTGTCCGACACACTTCTACAGACCCACATCATGCGTGCCTGGCATGAAAAAATCTGCAATGCTCAACCCACACGTGTTTGTGTTCTCTCTTGCAGGTCAGCATCTGCAGGAGACTCCAGTAGAAGCGGCACATAATTCCATCTCGGAGGAGGATCCACAGACAAAGGATGTACCATCCTGCACCTTCCACCAGTGCAGATACTTTCACCTTGGTGGCTTTCTGCTTGGCTTTAGAATCAGGGTCACAAGCTGGTGAGAGCATTGCACACACACCCGAGCAGCTGGCTGAGGCTGAGACAGCCGAGGCCTCTGACAGTTGAACGACTGTGGGTGACCAGGCGCATTGTGAGCCCCAGGATGATGACGAACCTCTGGTGTTGACAGCACAGGGCATACAGGAGCTTCAGGGAGAGCTAAGGCAACAGCTGGTGGAGATGCCAGAGGCCATGTGCAGCCATGAGCGGACAATGGAGGAGTCCATCCATGCCGTGACTGCTGCCATGTCTCAGGCATGTAAGCGCATGGCTTCCTCCATCGAGAGGTCGGTGACCCTCATGGAGAGCCGGATCCTACAGATGCACACAGACCTGCACACCATTGCCTTCACCACAGGCTCTATGCAGCAGTGGCAAGGCGAGAGAAGGAGGAGGCACCTGGAGTCTTCTCCCGCTCCTCACCCTTCTCTGGTCAGCAGGGAGGTTCAAGTGAGCCTTGAAAGGGAGGAGGATGTTAATCTGTTAATTGTGTGTCAATGCAGGTGAAGGGTGTTAAGTGTGGTCTTAGTTGAGCACTTATAAGCAGACACTCACTGAGACTGGTGGAGGGTTTTGAATGAGGAGCTACATGTTTGTAGTCCTTTTTCTCTGCACAATAATCGTGAAACTGAGTAAATATAGGCTCCAGCATTATCGTTCCATAACAAGCTTTCAGGATATTAACAGAGGAGAGGCTGCGCTCCACAGCTGGGGGCTCCCCTCAGGTCGCTCCGAGTGTGGACACCGACTCCTCAGCCCCTCTGCCAGTGAACCCAGCTCCAGCAGCCATGATGCCTGAGCAGAGTCCTGCATGAGTGCAGGAAGCCGGGACCCTCCATACATCAGGCAGTCAGAGGACGTCTGCTGAAGTCACCCCAGTCCAAGGGTCAGCATGATCAGCAGCCTTCCTCCAGCCCAGCTGCTAACACAGGGCTTACACATCATAGAAGCACTCGTACATGTATAAAGAAAACTACCTAGAGACACTTGGGGTTTCACAGGTGCTTGACATTTGACCATTGTTTTATCATATGACGTTCTTCTGTTTTTGAAATTAACTTTCACTGTGGAAAATGATTGTTCTACCATGCCTTAATTGTGAACTGCTGACTTCCCCCTTCCCCCTTAATTGATGCCAATTGTTACAACCAGATGAGAAAGGGGTCTAGGGGACCCTCTCAGCTCTCACCTGGTCTTACCGTTACAGGGTTTAATTTTAAACACACTGTGTTTTTAGCTCCCCCTTGGTGAATCCTTGTTCACTGTTTTCCAATTATAAGGCAAAGAAACCAGCACAAACAGGTTTTCTTAAGTTTAAAGAAGAAAAGTTGAAATTTGTTAAACTTAAACCTAAACTCTAATTCGGTTAACGCCTACAGATACACGACGTGCCGATGCTAGCATGCATACGCAATACACACATGCAAATAGAGACAGAAAAGAGCGGAAGAAAAATAAAGTGGAAAAGTTTGAGGCGATGTCTGAAGAGTTTTTGTTACGGCTCTTTGCGCTCACTGTAGAGTGTTTGATTGTAGGTAGATCTAGCTTTTCGTTGGGGCCCAGTATTCTTCTTAAACCTTGTTCGCTGTAGGAGACTTTTCTTTCTTGGGGTTCATGTGTCTTCAGTGGATTCAGAAGCTTGTGAGAAAGAGATGGGAGCAGACAGGAGAGTTCTTCTCAGTCCTTCTCCATCCAAACTCTCTGTGGCTCATTCAAAAAACTCTGGAACAGCCAGTGACCAGCTGGTCTAACCAGTCCTGGCCCTTGTGAATTGTATTCTCCTTAGTAGGCCCTGGAATGCGTTTCCTCACCTTCAATGTTTGTTAGTATGTAAATATTATTTTCCAGCCACGGCTGATCTGTTTAACAAGTCATTTCCTTGCTCCAGCAACAGTTTAAAATCAATGCTCATATGACAAAACCAATGTGCCTTATTCTTGGCAGGTGGAGGCCTGCATGACACAATAGAGGCACAGCCCTCATTTGATTAGTGCCTCCCATGGGTCATAGCATGTAGTTCCACTAGGCGCTAGGCCAGAAGACAAATAGAAAGGAGATGACAGACAACATACATTGAGGTGAGTCCGTATTGATTTTACTCTGAGAGGCCTTCATGGTGGCTGGAAGCAGATCAGTATGAGATTGTCTCTTGCCTCCTTGGCCCGTCACTCAATCTGCCTGGCCTCTGGTGCAAGGGCTTCAACTTCCAGTGCTGTCTGCTCATCACACTCCTCCGTGTCCTCCTCGTCGGTTGAGGAGTGACATTCAATCATGTCCTCATCATGCAAGGCCTCCCCCCTCTATAGTGCTAGATTGTGCAGCATAGCAGACCATCACGATATGCAAGACCATCACGATATGCAAGACCCTACCTGGGCCATACTGCAGGGCTCCACTGGATCGATCCAGGCACGAGAATCTCATCTTTAGCAGCCCAATGGCCTGCTCAATGGTCGCTTGAGTGGAGGTATGGCAAGTGTTGTACCTCTCCTTTACTGCAGATCAAGGGATCCTCACAGGCGTCAGTTGCCATGTCTTCAATGGGTAGCCCTTGTCTTCGAGAATCCATCCCTGGAGGTGAGCAGGGGGCCTGAAGAGCTGTGGCACCTGGGTCTTTTGAAGTATGTAGGTATCGTGACTAGTCCTGGGAAGCGGACACACACCTACAGGAAAAGCTTTTGGTGGTCACAGACCAGTTCAATGTTGATAGAATGGAAGCTCTTCCTGTTGATGAAGGCCTCGCCTCAGTGCCGCCAGCTTTCAACGGCCAGGGCTCCGAAGGCGTGTGAGGGCCGCCGGTCATTCACTTCATTCCAAGCGCCCCATTGAATTGCTTACAATTACATGCAAATATATTAAAACTAACTGTTCTACAATTTAAATTACACTTCCGTCACAGTGGGGGTGTGGGGGGGTGTTGGTTTTGGAGTGGTGGGTGGGCAAGGCCACCTTGGTGCTTTCCTGCTGCTGACTAAGTCCGGAACCAATGTCTCAATGTCAGATTTCCGGGCCGACTCGTCTGACGTTATTCTACAGTCCCACATGCCTCCATTCCTGCTCCTAACAGCTGCACTAAATACAGCCTCTGGAGTGCCATCACAGAACAATAGAGTGGTTCATGAGTATTACCTTTTTTGTGCTCTTTCAGCTAGGGCATTAGTTGAAACGAAGCCCTCGAAAAATATAGCTATTACCTCATCAAATCAATAATGTAAAGCGAGATAAACTAATTAGCTAATATCGAGTGAAGGGGGTCTGCTGTAACTGCAGCATACTGGAATTTGTGAAGACCAGTGAGATCCCAAGCAAGCACACCTACAGTAAGTTTCTGCAACTTGGGAACCTTCAGCTCAGAATTGTTGAGCAGGAGTCTGAGCTCCAGCCATTGGATTGCATCAGAGAGGAGGAGAATTATCTGGTGACATTGATCCAGAAGGCAGTCCTTACGTTAGGCCTTAGTTTAGATTTAGTCTGTGGTCAGGGACGTGAGGATGTGACTGTGAGTCAGGAAGGTAAGGGGTTCCCAGGATGCAGTGATGGAGACTCCTCATCCTTTGACCTTGTCCAACAGGTCTGAGGTATTTGCTCTCTGTATGAATGAGAACAAAGACTGCAGAGAGGATAGGCAATTTGAAAATGGCACTGTGGTATAAAAGGCCATTCAAGTGGGGGAGGGGGTATAGTCAGGGGGATAGATACTGCTCTCTGCTTCCATGACTGGGAGTCCGGAAGGCTATGTTGCCTGCAGGGTCCCAGGGTTAAGGATATCGCCTTGCAGTTGGAGAAGAACTTGGAATGGGAGGGGAAAGATTCAGTTGTCATGATCCAGGTAGAAACCAATGGCATAGGTAGAACTAGGAATGAGGTTCTGCTGAGGGAGTTTGAGGAGCTAGGGCTCAAATTAACAAACAGAACTTCAAAGGTAATCTCTGAATTACTACCTGAGCCATGTGTATATTGGCATAGGATCAAACAGATCAAAGTGTTGAATGTGTGACTCAAGAAGTGAAGTGGAGACAGAGATTTTTATTCATGAGGTACTGGCACCAGTAGTGGGGAAAGAGACAGCTGTTCCTCCACTAAGCCTGGGACTAGTGAGATCTACAGAAAGTGAGGAACTTGAAACAAATAAAATAATTAGGACTGTTCATAAGGCTTTAAACTAAAAGTGTGCTGTGGAGGGTTCATGTGAGTGGAAATTTTTAAATCTAAAGGGTAAGTCAAGGCCATAGAGCAGTGTAGAGATTTTGGTAAAGGTAAGCAGAGTGTGGCAGGAAGGGACAGAGAGTTTAACAGTGATAGTGCAACAGTAATTAAGGTCAAATCAGGGAAAAGTGGCTAAAAGGTTATTTATCTGAATGCAAGAATCATTTGTAACAAGATAGTGGAACTAATGGCACAAATAGATGAATGCATTTGATCTAACAAACATTACACAAAAGTGATTACTGAGTGACCAGGTTGGGAACTAAATATTCCAGCGTACTTGACATTTTAAAAAAACATAAAAAATGGAAAAGGAGGGTTGGGATAGCCATAATAATAAAGGATGAGGACAGTATAAAGGGAGGTTTTGACTCAGAAGACCAGGAAGTAGAATTAGTATGAGTGGAGATAAGAAATAACAAGGGGCAAAAAACACTAGTGGGAGTAGTTTATGGGCCCTCGAACAGCTACCCTTGTCCAATACAGTTGGACAGAGTTCTAATCAAGAAATAAGAAGAGCTGATAACAAAGGTAATGCAATAAACATGGGGTCTTTAACCTTCATATAGACTAAACACATGATGGCGCCTATTGGGTGGGTTGTGCAATGCATGGATCAGTGGTTGAAGGAACGTTTAGTGCAAAGGGAGGGGCTCGGGAAGAGGACCATAGGATTTCATTTTTAATGTTTCACACCAGCTGTACCAGAGGATTGGAGGACAGTGAATGTGGTACCATTATTCAAGAAGGGTAGCAGGGATAAACCAGGTAATTATAGGCCAGTGAGTCTAACATCAGTGATAGGGAAACTATTGGAAAAAATTCTGAGGGACAGGATTAATCTCCACTTGGAGAGGCAGGGATTATTCAGGGATAGTCAGCATGGCTTTGTCAGGGGGAGATTGTGTTTAACCAACCTGATTGAATTTTTCGAGGAGGTGACTAGATGTGTAGATGAGGGTAAAGCAGTTGATGTAGTATACATGGACTTCAGTAAGACTTTTGATAAGGTCCCACATAGGAGATTGGCTAAGAAGGTAAGAGCCCATGGGATTCAGAGCAATTTGGCAAATTGGATCCAAAATTGGCTTAGTGGCAGGAGGCAGAGGGTGATGGTCGAAGGTTGTTTTTGTGAGTGGAAGTCTGTGACCAGTGGTGTACCACAGGGATCAGTGCTGGGACCCTTGCTGTTTGTAGTGTACATTAATGATTTAGACGTGAATATAGGAGGCATGATCAGTAAGTTTGCAGATGACACGAAATTGGTGGTGTCATAAATAGTGAGGAGGAAAGCCTTAGAGTACGGGACGATATAGATGGGCTGGTAAGATGGGCGGAGCAGTGGCAAATGGAATTTAATCCTGAGAAGTGTGAGGTGCTGTATTTTGGGAGGACTAACAAGACAAGGTAATATATAATGGATGGTAGGACCCTAGGAAGTACAGAGGGTCAGAGGGACCTTGGTGTACCTGTCCATAGATCACTGAAGGCAGCAGCACAGGTAGATAAGGTGGTTAGGAAGGCATATGGGATACTTGCCTTTATTAGCCGAGACATAGAATATAAGAGCTGGGAGGTTATGATGGAGCTGCATAAAACACTAGTTAGGCCAGAGCTGGAGTACTGTGTACAGTTCTGGGCACCACACTATAGGAAGGATGTGATTGCACTGGAGAGGGTGCAGAGGAGATTCACCAGCATGTTGCCTGGGCTGGAGCATTTCAGCTATGAAGAGAGACTGGATGGGCTAGGGTTGTTTTCCCTAGAGCACAGAAGGCTGAGGGGGGAACTGATTGAGGTATACAAAATTATGAGGGGCATAGATAGGGTAGATAGGAAAAAACTTTTTCCCTTAGCGGAGAGGTCAGTTACCAGTGGGTATAGATTTAAGGTAAGGGGCAGAAGGTTTAGAGGGGATTTGAGGAAAATTATTTTCATCAGAGGGTGGTTGGAATCTGGGATGCACTGCCTGAAGAAGTGGTAGAGGCAGGAATGCTCACAACGTTTAAGAAGTATTTCGATGAGCACTTGAAATGCCATAGCATACAAGGCTCCGGCCCAGTGCTGGAAAATGGGATTAGAATAGTTAGGTGCTTGATGGCCTGCACAGACACGATGGGCCGAAGGGCCTGTTTCTGTGCTGCATAACTTTATGAGTCTATGACTCTATGAACCTTTGCAATATTAGGGATGCCTTGTCAGCAATGTAAGCAACTGGTCTGGCAATGGGTACCCCAACATCATCTTCCTCCACCTCCGCCATTAAGATGAGTGGTGAGTTTCTTCGTGTTTCTTCACCTGCAATCCTCTCTGCTGCACAATGTTGTTGAAAGGCACATCCAGACCTATTTAGCACCTGAAGCACATTCTCAACATTCTGATTGCTTGCTCAATGACAAATCTGACGGTCATGCGGCTCTTGTTGTAGCACTCCTGTGCCTCATTGATGAGGTGCCTCACAGGCGTCATGGGCCACTTTGAAGGAGTTATCTATTGACCCCAATGAGCCAGCCCTTAAGTCTGCTTCTCAGAATGAAAACGTCTGCTATATTGGACTACTGTGATATGAATGCATTACAACAGCTTCCAGGGAATATAGCACACTCCTCCTAGAGTCTCTTCTTATGGTTGAATAGCAGTTCAGCATTGATGGATGAATATCCTAAGCAGTTTATGAAAACTCCTGGTTGCTGTGGTGATGCTGGGCTTGCCACATGAGTGCAGTTGATGGCATCCAGTACCTGTGAAATCCAGCCAGAGAGGAGATGAAGTGATTTCTGACTTTAACCCCTTATGGAGACTAAATCAAATCAAGCGTACATTCCTAATTAAGTTCAAACCAGACAGATTCACACAGACACTTGTTTGGGTCTGAAGAACTGAACTAGTCTTCCCTCAAAGAAAGAAAACCAACAGAAAATATTACTATCTTTCAGATGGCCTATTTAAAAAAATAATTATAGCTAAGTTATAAATATCCCAGATACTATAAAGGTCTGGAAAACTCTCTTCAATAAGTATCTCCCCACTTAAGGAGACACAGAGAAGGGGGTTCTTGTCATTGTATATAGAATGCTACATGAGACGATGTATTAACATTTACATATTTATTAAAGCATTGAACATGCAATACACTTTAAGTGGCTAAGTATACTACAATATCAATGATTACTAAGAGATATAAAACATAATCTTATTTCTAAAATAGAATCCAAAAGTTTAACCTTGCCAATGTTACAGCAAAATATCTTAGAATATCCATCAAAATTTGAAGTAAACTTTTACCTTACATTCCCCGAGTACCACAGGTTGAGAAGCATTGATCAGAAATTCAATACTTCTGTTTTTTTGATTCAAAACTCTTATGTTTATACCATTTCTAATCTATCATCTCATCTTTTAGAACGTAGCTGTTCCCTTTCTGTGCGTGTTTTTCCTGCTTTTGAGATCTGTTTATGGTAATATCATTAGCTACCATTCCCACTTAATGTATTTGCTTGAAATTCCCTTGAAGTTGTGAACTTTTATCTGGTCAAAATGTTTGTAATTGGGTTTACTTGGCATCTGTTTTTGTAAGTACCATTTCATTTTGTAATTTACCATCTGTAATTGTCTTTTTATGGTACCTTGTTCTATCCTCTTGAGTCAGTCTGTCTATACCACTAACACTATCAACTAATTAAGTTTATTGTCATCAGTACTGACCTCACATAGGATGTCCCAGTGAGTTTCATCTTCTAATTCCATTGTAGCAGAGATCTTGGAAGACCTTGGAATGGATTTTTTAACTTAAGAGGTGTTTCTGGTTCACATTCTATTGTAACAGGGATGCATATAAATTTTTAACTGTGCTCTTAAAAGGGAATTTCAGTGAGTCTTGAAAACTGACCATTTATTCAATCTTTAATTCTTAAAGGTATAACGTATTAATTATATCTAAATTCTACCTAATTAAGCATATTATACCTACGTTTCATCACAGAAAATCCGAGTGCTTGCTCTTTCTACTATTGTCATCACAGGGAAGTTTACATTATTTGCCCTGGCAAACAAACCAGCAGTTACAAGCAGCAGACTGCGAGATCACAGATATGTTGTTGGTGGTGCCCTGGAACGGTTTAGAGGTGAAAAAGTTGATGGTGATGGTCACTTTCACAGCCACTGGTAATGTGTGACCACCAGGTCCAACAGGTAGTAGATCTTCCTGTAGGAGACAGCAGATGTCTGCCAGCACCTGATATGCCAACCTTAGCCTATGGAAACACTGCTCTTCCGAGCAGTCAAGGAAGCTCAGACACTGTCTGTAAACCCTGTTTTGTGGGTACTGCCTCCTGCAGCCTCAGCCTCACCTCCTGCACACCTCCCTCATGTGTACATGCTGTGGTGATGGTCTTCCTCTTTTAATGTGTTGTCAAACACATGCAATGCACTTCCCACCCTGATATCAGTTTGAAAGTCTCCAAGATGGAAAAAAAATTGTATCCACACAAGAGCTCTTTGCCAAACTACAGGTATATTTTTTAATCATTCTCACAGACACACAGCAGCCTTTCTTTTTAAAAGCACACGCAATATAAATTTTATCTCAATAAAGCTGTTGAAATTAGTTTGCCAGAGGAAACTGAAACAGCAGCTGTAATAAGTGATCTTTTATTCAAATGGGACAAGTTTAAATAGCCACCTTAACTGCAGCTCAATATTACTCCATTTCCTTGGTCAGAGCCACGGGAAACCCATGTTGCACAAGTTAAATTGGAGCAAAGTTAAAAATAATTTGCTAGGACCTCATTAACATCTCCTAAGGATGTTAATAGAACCATAGACCCATAGAACAATTACGGCACAAGGGGAGGCCATTCAGCCCATTATGTCCACGCCGGCCAAAAAAATTAGCCGCCCAATCTAATCCCACCTTCCAGCACCTGATCCGTAGCCTTGCAGGTTACAGCACTTCAGGTACATGTCCAGATACCTTTTAAAAGAATTGAGGGTCTCTGCCTCCACATTCGTTCCTGGCAACGAATTGCAGACACCCACCACCCTCTGGGTGAAAACGTTTTTCCTCATGTTGCCTCTAATCCTTCTACCAATCACCTTAAATCCGTGTCTCCTGGTAACTGACCTCCCCGTTGGGGGAAACAGGTCCTTCCTGTCCACTCTGTCTAGGCCCCTCATAATTTTGTACACCTCAATTAAGTCACCCCTCAGCCTCTTCCGTTCTAAGGAAAACAACCCTAGCCTATCCAATCTTTCCTCGTAGCTGTAACTTTTAAGCCCTGGCAACATTCTTGTAAATCTCCTCTGTACTCTCTCCAGAGCAATTATGTCCTTTCTGTAATGTGGTGACCAGAATTGTACGCAATACTCCTGCTGTGGCCTTAACCAGCATTTTATACAGTTCCAGCATCACATCCCTGCTTTTGTTTTGTATTCTATACCTCGGTCAATAAAGGAAAGCATTCCATATGCCTTCTTTACCACTCTATCTACCTGTCCTGCCAACTTCAGGGACCTGTGGACATGCACTCCAAGGTCTCTCACTTCTTCTACCTTTCTCAATATCCTCCCATTTATTGTATATTCCCTCGCTTTATTTGCCCTCCTCAAATGCATTACCTCACACTTCTCTGGATTGAATTCCATTTGCCACTTTTCTGCCCACTCAACCAAACCATTGATATCATTTTGGAGTCTATGGCTATCCTCTTCACTATCAACTACACGGCCAATTTTTGTGTCATCAGCAAATTTCCCAATCGTGCCTCCCACATTTAATTCCAAATCATTAATATATAGCACAAACAGCAAGGGACCCAACACTGAGCCTTGTGGAACGCCACTGGAAACAGCTTTCCATTCGCAAGACCATCCGTTGACTACTACCCTTGTTTCCTGTCCCTGAGCCACTTCTGGATCCAACCTGCCACATTCCCCTGTATCCCATGGGCTTTCATTTTACTGGCCAGTCTGCCAATGCGGTACCTTGTCAAGTGCCTTACTAAAATCCATGTAGACCATATCCACTGCAGTATCCTCATCAATCCTCCCCATCACTTCCTCAAAAAACTCAATAAAGTTAGTAAGATATGACCTTCCCCTAACAAATCCATGCTGACTATCCCTGATTAATCTGTGCCTTTCTAAGTGGCAGTTTATCCTGCCCCTCAGAATTGATTCTAACAGTTTACCCACCAGTGAGGTCAGACTGACTGGCCTATAATTATTTGGCCTATCCCTCATACCCTTTTTAAACAATGGTACAACGTTCTCAGACCTCCAATCATCTGGTACCTCACCTCTTTCTAGTCAGGATTTGAAGATGATCCTCAGCGAATCCATTATTTCCTCCCCGGCTTCCTTTAACAACCTGGGAAACAATCCATCCGGCCCTGGCAATGTATCCACTTTCAAGGGTGTCAGACCCTCTAGTACTTCCTCTCTCATTATGCTTATCATATCTAATATTTCACACTCCTCTTTAACTACAATGTCTGCATCAATCCTCTCCTTTGTGAAGACAGAGACAATAACTCATTAAGAACGCTGCCCACATCTACTGCATCCACGCATAAGTTCCCTTATAAGTTCCCTTCGCATAAGGCCCTACCCTTTCCTTAGTTATCCTCTTGCTCTTAATGTACTGATATAACATCTTTGGGTTTTTCTTGATTTTACCTGCCAATAAGTTCCTGCCCATATACAATTAATAAATCCTGGACTTCAGCATCTAGGTTTCTTGTTGGCATCCTAATGCAACACTGTAAAACTCAGAATTAGAGTTGGAGCCATGTTGCACCCTGGCTCAGAAAATCAAAAACATTTATACCCATGCCCACCTGTTCCTAACCCATTGGTTCTTAAAGATTAAAATTTGCCTCTCAGATTCAAAAGGCTTCAAACTGAGAAGAATTGAATTAACAGTCTAAATCTGATATATTGACAACTGAAGGCATATTAGATAAATAAACAAAATAATTCAAATCTGTGGTGGCCAAGCCAGGCCAGGCTTTTCAAGTGATCTGTAAAGGGAAATGACTGAAAGGATTGAAATCCCCCAACACTGGAAACTATTTTCTCTAGAATGAACCTGATATAGGTCCAATTGTGTGTAAGGTCCTCACATTGACACCATTGTATGAAAACCCCAATGATAGGAAAGAGGTTTCAGTGGAATATAAGGACAGAACTGCCAAATGAAGGCTGGTGCAGGGCTAAATTCCTGAAAAGTGGCATCAGGTCAGGAAGCTGACATGATCCTTTGCACTTCCGAATTTGACACAGGCAGGTTTGCAGGTGAGCCTCGTGCAGCTGCCAGGAAAGTCATTATAATATGCAGACAGTTAATTAACTTTGAATTTAATCCTGTATTCTGGCTTTACCAGCTAGCGCACAGATTTCCTGAGCTCTCTGCATCTCGCCAGGGTCAATGAGCCAAGACCACAGCGGGGAGTGATAGTTTCATGAAATTGACAAGTTGGAAAGCCTTTGAAGAGTGAAACTGCAACAGCACCAAAAGCTGCAGCCTTCTCTTCAGGCACATGCTGTTCCACATGACAGAGGGGATGGACAGAGAGCAGCAGCTCAAAGGAGGTGATACTCCCAGCACACCATATACAGACAGAGAGTGAGCTACCTCAACATGACAGAGCAACAGTGCCTCAGGAGGCTCAGGCTTTTGTATCAGGTCACTGCTGACATTTGCAGCATTCTGGATGAAGACCTCTTTCCAAGAAGACCAGGTGGGCACGTGTTGTCAAGGTCATCATAGCCTTGAATTTCTTCACCTCAGCACCTTCTAAGCATCGGTTGGTGACATCTCAAAAATCTCTTAATCTGCCACCATACATGCATTTCCCAGGCCACGGATGTCTTGTTTTGCAAGGCCACCAATTATGTGAACTTTGCCATGGATAAGGTCAGTCAAACACAGAGGGCTATCGGCTTTGCTGCATTGGCTGGATTGTCCTAGATAAGGAGTCATTGATTGCATACTTATGGCTATCAAGGCCCCTCAGATCAGCCTGGAGTCTTCATCAGTTGCAAGGGATTCCACTCCCTCGATGTTCAGAAAGTTTGTGACTACCGGTACTTGATATCCAAGGAGTCATAACTCACTCATTCATTCTGTGGCAATCACATCTCCTGCAGGTTTTCGCTCCTCCAAACAGCCTCAGAGACTGGGTCCTTGGAGACAAGGTCGACCCTCTGAAGACCTGGCTGATGACTCCTATAAGGAACCAGAGCAGCCACATCACTACCAGGGCAATAATAGAACAAGCCATTGAATTGCTCAAGATACACTTCAGGTGCCTCGACAGATTTGGAGGCGCCCTTCAATATGCACCATCAAGGGTCTCCAGAATGGTTGTGGTCTTCTGTGCCCTTCATAACATTGCACTGCAGAGGGGAGTGGAGCTGCAGCAAGAGGAAGATGCAGATCGCCTGTTACCCTCCTCCTCCCCTCCTCCTTGTCCTTCTCCAAGGAGGCAAATGCGGCATGGTCCTGCAGGCACACAACTGGCTGCCAGAGAAGCCTGTGACAGACGCATCCATGCATGTTTCACTTAATATGTGTGGGTGAGGCCATCTGAGAGTGTCATCAAAAATACTGGCCTGGACTTAGCAGAGGCAGCAGAGATCCCACTGCCATGGCCAAAAGCAAGGGGGCAACCCTGCTTCAGCGGCGTTAGGACCAGGGGCTGTATTTTGCTGGTGGCAGCCAATTAAATAGCTGTCACTGGGGCTGCCATCCCTATTAAGGATAACGGCCTACCCACGAGCTTCTGGCCCAACCAGGGGGCTGGCAGCTCAGCAGCCTCAGAAGTGCCATTACCGTGGCTGCAGCTGGAGAATGAGGGCGCCTCGATGGCCATAACCCTCAAAGTCAGGTAAATGGGGTTGGCGGGTGATGAGGCAGGCCCAGAAGAGGGGAAGGGGGTCGCTGAGGGCAGGTGGCACCATTGCTGCGGGGTAGCCATTGCAGCTGGAGAGCCCCTCCATGGGTCAAAGAGTGCCCAAAAAGAAGGGCCCCCTCCGGAGCCCATTGGGAGGCTGCCAGGGTCTATCTCGTGGTCTCCCCATGCAGCAGCGGGCTGCCCAACCACTGGTAAAATGTCAGTTGAGGCAGGAAGAGGGCCTTATTTGGCCACTTGCTCAATTGGGCTGCTTGTCAGCTTTCTCGCTGCTGGCAAAATGGCACGTCTGCAGTAAGACATTGGGCACGCCACCCAATGCCTTCCTGTGCCATTTTTACAGCCTTCCCACCTTCCAGCCCCTCCCCAAAGCGCTGGTAAAATTCAGCCCCCTGTCTCTGCCCCCGGCCCAAGACACACTTTATTTCAACAGTCAACCAGACAAGCATAACATTCACTGCTTCATAGGGACCTATCACACCATTCAACTGAACGCTACTGTCCAAAGTGAATGGGGGATGCAACAAAGTAATGGCCATGAGGATGAAGAGTTCAAGTAAAACCTTTTGTTCATTGAAATAAGCATCAGTATAATGCGATTACCCTGGGTATAAACATACAAGTGCATTGTACCTTGTGCAACTAATAAGTCTTTCTCATCTGCTTCCTCTTATTCCCACATGGTGCAACCATTATGGTTTCAGCTGATCTAGAGGCAGTCAGCTCAGTCCCCAGTTTACCCATTATACAGAATCTAAAATATTTGACAAATAGAATCCCATATCCATTGCCTCCACAAGACCCAGTGTTACATCAGCCAGAGTACTTTTAACAACCCTTTTTATTTTCTTTGCTTCCCAAGCTAAATTACAACGTTTCCCATTCACATCCATTCAAATATGATGAAATCAGCTGTACAGAATACCCATCAGAAAGGTTAGCATGTGAAGCATTGCTAAAAATTATGAGTTTTGTGTTGTTTGGGTCATCTTAGGATGGAAATGTAAGTAAGTATTTATCCATAATTAATGGTTCAATGTTTTATTTGTTCTCAAAACATTCTCTACTGCAGGATGTTTCATCGTAGTACTTTACTCCAACACAACAAAAGCAGCATCAGGTCCAGTTTGAGAGCACAACCAGCTCAACTGCCAATCAAGCTGTGCAATTGCTCTGTTTCTTCTTTAAATATAACATCAACTTTCTGTGCTGACTTAGCATGATTAACCAGGATGGGAGTAACACTGTCTAAATAGGATTGTTGATTTAAAGTTATTGCAGATGCACACCTACTATATTTAATCTTTAAACCAATATTTTTAAAAGCCCGACAAGACTTATTCCCAATTCTAAATTCTACTCTAATCTTATTAAATACATATTTCTCAAATTCCGCAGAACCACCGCCCGGGACCTGATATTCTACATCCCAGAATGCTGAAAGAGGTATCTATGGAGATAGTGGATGCATTGGTGATCATCTTCCAAAATTATATAGATTCTGGAACGGTTCCTGCAGATTGGAAGATAGCAAATGTCACCCCACTATTTAAGAAGGGAGGGAGAGAGAAAACAGGGAACTGAAGACCTGTTAGCCTAACATCAGTTGTTGGGAAAATGCTAGAATCTATTCTAAAGGATGTGATAAATGGACACTAGGATAATAATGATCAACATGGATTTATGATTGGGAGAACATGTTTGATGAACCTGTTGGAGTTTTTTGAGGATGTTACTAACAGAGTTGATAAAGGGGAATCGGTGGACGTGGTATACTTGGATTTTCAGAAGGCTTTTGATAAAGTCCCCCACAGGAGGTTGGTTAGCAAATTTAAAGCACATGGGATAGGAGGTAATATACTGGCATGGATTAAGGATTGGTTAACAGGCAGAAAACAGAGAGTTGGAATAAATAGGTCATTCTTGCATTGGCTGGCTGTGACTGGTGGGGTACCGCAGGGGTCAGTGCTTGGGCCCCAGCTGTTCACAATATATATCAATGATTTGGATGTGGGGACCAAATGTAGTATTTCTAAGCTCGCGGATGACACAAAACTAGGTGGGAATGTGTTTTGTGAGGAAGATACAAAGCAGCTTCAAGGGGATTTGGGCAGACTTACTGAGTAGGCAAGAAAATGGCAGATGGAATATAATGTAGAAAAATGTGAGGTTATCAACTTTGTTAGAAAAAACAGATGTACAGAGTATTTCTTAAATGTTAAGAGATTAGAAAGTTAGATATATAAATTGACCTGGGTGTCCTCGTCAATAAGTCACTGAAAGCTAACATGCAGGTGCAGCAAACAATTAGGAAGGCTAATGGTATGTAGGCCTTTATCGCATGAGGATTTGAATACAGGAGTAGCGAATTCTTGCTTCAGTTGTATAGAACCTTGGTTAGACCTGGAGTACTGTGTGCAGTTTTGTCCCCTTACCTTAGGAAGGATATTATTGCCATAGAGGGAGTACAACAAAGGTTCACCAAACTTGTTCCTGGGATGGCTGGACTGTCCTATGAGGAGAAATTGGGGAAACTGGGGCTATATTCTCTGGAGTTTTGAAGAATGAGAGGTGATCTCATTGAAATCTACAAAATACTTAAAGGGATAGACAGGGTAGATGCAGGTAAGATGTTTCCCCTGGTTGGGGAGTCTAGAACCAGAGGACACAATTTCAAAATAAGGGGGAAGTCACATCGGACAGAGATGAGGAGAAATTTCTTTACTCAAAGGGTTGTGAATCTTTGGAATTCTCTACCCCAGAGGGCTGTGGAAGCTCAGTCATTGAGCATATTTAAAACAGAGATTGACAGATTTCTAAATAATAATGACTAAAGGAATATGGGGATAATGAGGGAAAAAGGCATTGAAGTGGATGATCAGCCATGATCGTATTGAATGGCGAAGCAGGCTCGATGGGCTGAATGGCCTACTCCTGCTCCTATGTTCCTATAAGAAATCATTAACATACATCATGAATTTAGGATACCAGTAAAACATAGTGGGATTTGTTTTTAGTTGAACACAACCTATTTACAGCAAAGCAGGTCTCACTCAAAAATTCCACACCCTGGAAGCATCATTCAGGCCATAGATGCATCTGTTTAGTTTCCATAGTTTTCCTTCTGCATCTGCTCCTTCTTTGGGCAGTTTCAGAAATACTTCTCTCTGAAAAAGTATCGCCTTGCAGAAATGTAACTTTTATGTCTATTGAACTTACCTCCCATGAATATGTGGCCAAAAGAACTAAAAAGATTTTTAAGATTACTTTTCCAGCTGTGGGAGAATCCACTCCAACATCTGTAACACCCAGTTGCTCTTCAAGACCACTAGGAATTAGTCTTGCTTTAGCCTTATAAGTCCCATCTGCAAGGACTTTTTCTGTACAAATTCACCTATGCGACAAGGCTGGTTGACCCTTACCTGGTACCTCAGAATAAACTCCAAACTCTCTTCAACTATCTAACTCCCTTTGTTTTGCCTCTCTTGTTAGTTTATCCTCAACTTTATTGGCAGCCACAAAAACATTACATTATGAGGACTTTTGCTTCCAGTTCTGTTACGAGACTGTTCTGTGGCCTTTATTTCATTATCTATTCCAATCAAGCTCTGCCCCCACTTGCACTTTTATGTCAGTTGGAACTACCACTGCGAGATCTCCCTCTTGCACTATTAGAGGTTCTTTCTCCAGTACGTGATCATTTTCTGACACCAGTGTCACTTCCAAACTCACTATCGGTACTTGCGCTGCGCTTTCTTACCCTCCACTCTTTCACCCCATTCTGCCAGTCCATGGACCTCACTTCTTGGCCATCATCCTTAACATTCAACCAATATTTACACTTGCCATTAGCTTTTCCTACATGTCTCACAATGGTCACATCCCTCCATTCACTAGACCTCTCTAGAACATATGGAGGGAATTTTATGGGGCTTGCAAGAATGGCTTTTGCGGCTGGCAGGATGATTTCATGAGGCAAGAGGTGATATTTCACATTCTTGATGGCGGGTTATATTTTTGACATTAAGTCAGCGGCATGTTTCTGGCGGGTCAGGGTTCACCCCGTCCTATGTCAGGTTCCAGCTTTCCATACATATGCATAGCGTTGGTACTTATTACCTTATAATTATTTCAAATTAAGTTCTACCTGCCAGATTAAGTCAGCGGCGCATGGCAATCTCATGGCACCTGGTTCACATTCATCTAAAGGTAGCTTTAAAACCAGTCAGTTTTGTGCAGTCGTGTCTGAGGTCAGTAGTTTTCTTTCCTGAACTCTTCAGCACAAGGCAGGCCAACATTGGAATGGATGTTTTGTGCCAGGCTTGGCGCCAGAAAGGGTGATTCCTTTGCAGGGAAGGTGGGGAAGGCATGGCAGGGTGGTACAGGGTGGGGTCTCGGGTGGGTGGAGGCGTGGGGGTGGGTAGCCGTGGAGGACATGGGTTGTGGTCTCTGGTGAGTGGAGGCATAGGGGAGGGAGTTGTCTAGCGTCCAGGGTGTGTACTAGATGTTGTTGCTGCTGCAGCTCGACAGGGCTGGAAGGGTTGTTTTGAGAAGAAGATTAAAGTGGTCATGACGGGCCTGAAGGGAGGGGTAAGTTCTGTCGATGTCGGAGTGCTGTGAGGCACACTCAGGGTACTCACTGGCAGAGGGAATGGTCACAGTCACAGGGGGCAGTTGGATTTAGTAGGGGGACAGATCTAGACTCAGGCTTGAGTATTCAATGTAATCATAGGGAGGTAAGAAACATAGAAACATAGAAAATAGGAGCAGGAGTAGGCCATTCGGCTCATTTAACCAATCTAAATCCCTTTGTAAACTCTTGATGCCCTCGTGACAGCTTACATTCCTACCTATCTTTACATCATCAGCAAATTTAGCTACCATACATTCGGTTCCTTCATCCAAGTCATTTATACAGATTGTAAATATTTGAGGCCCCAGCACTGATCCCCGTGGCCCACCACTAGTAACAACTTGCCAACCTGAAAATGACCCATTTATCCCTACTCTCTGCCTCTTGTTAGCTAACCAATCCTCTACCTGTGCTAATATGTTACCCCCTACACCATGAGCTCTTATCTGATTTAGTAACCTTTGATGTGACACCCTTTTGGAACTCCAAGTACACCACATCGACAGGTTCCCCTTTACCTTTTTTTTGTGATTTTTTTCACCATACTTCCCTCTGGTGTCTCTCTCTCCTGGCCTCAATCTTTTTATGGTATTCTGTCTAGATGTTCCCTGACAGGCAGTCTGGTTCTTGGCTGAACTGTGGTATCAGGAGTCTCATAGGACCAATACTCTATTCTCTGGACTTCTGACTCTTGGAGGGACACTTAAACAAGCTGCATTGCTACTGCAGTGCATGGGCAGCCTGGTCCTGTATCCTGTCACCTACATGAACAGGTATCTGAAAGGATAGATTCACATTGGCAGTGACCATGAATGAAAATGCTTCATGAAAGTAGACACTTGCCCCATTGTTTGTGGTGGGCATTGGATCTGACCTTCCACCGATCAGCCAGAAGGCAGACCTGAGGGTGGCATTTAGATCTTGCAGATCTGGAGATATTGCATCCTAAAGCTGTTGGGAGGCAGTCTCCATAGGACCCTCTGAGATCTGAAGGTCCCTTGTCAATTCTTGCACAGTGGAATCATTGTTCCGTAGCCCTCTCAGTTAAGGACATATGCAAATTTATCTGATACTGCCACCCAACCCAGGCAGTGCTGTTTCTGTCAAATCGTTCTCAGCTATTGGTACTGAGGGTCATTGGAATTTGCTGTGACCTCTGCACCTGTCTCAGATCCTCCATAATGGTCCTCAGTAAATGTAACACTGATCCAGCAACTTGGTCTGCAGGACGCTGAGCTCGGATTCAGCAGTTGTAGAGCTAGGGATTGATATCTTTGAGAGCCTTTGGTCCCACTGTCAGAATTCACTAATTCTTCCAGGACCCTTTTGTTCTGAACCTTACCCAATGATAAATCTTTATCAGATCCATCAAGATTTCTCTGAGTTGGTGAGTGAGAGAAAAAGGTGAGTGAGAGAAAAAGGTAAATGATGGAGTGGATTTGCTGGGGAGGGCAGACGTGGGAAGTGTGAGAACTCAGGTAGCCATGCGGTAAAGGCGCTGTATAAATGCAAGTTGTTCTTTCTTCATGAACCAAATTCTCACCTCGCCTGTGTCCATTGTGGTGCAGTATGCTATATTTGGACTGCCTGCCTGCCCAATATTATTTAAATGAGTAGATTGTGGAGGACACATTGCTACATCAAATTTTAAAAATTCTTTCATGGAATGTGTCATTGGCAAATCCAGTATTTGTTGCCCTTGAGATGCCAGCTGGAAGTCTCCTGCCTCTTGGTGCTGAATATCTAGGCTGTACAATCCTGCCTATCAAATTTACAAGGATATTCATCCAGCTCATCACTGTACTCATCCACACTGACTTCTGTTATACAAATTATCTTGTATGTGGTACTGTGACCTTTCAGTTGTGTGCCAGCCAAACGATTACTCTGTGGCCAAGCCACCTGTTGTTTTATCTTATCTTCTTGCAAAGCTGTAAGTGCTTGACATAATGTGCAACAGAAATGTGGCATTGTGCAATTAGTTTAATATAGAATCATAGCAATTATAGAAAGTTTAAGGAACAGAAAGAGGCCTCTTAGCCCATCGTGTCTGTGCCAGCCGAAAAACAATCCACCTATTCTAATCACACTTCCCAGCATTTGGTCCGTAGCCATGCAGATTATTTGAGGTGCATATCCAGACTTCTTTTGAATGAGTTGAGGGTTTCTGCCTCAACTACCCTTTCAGGCAGTCAGTTCCAGACCATCACCACCCTCTGGGTGAAAAAGTTTTTCCTCAGCTCCCCTCTAATTTTTCTACCAATCACTTTAAATCTATGCCCCCTTGTCACTGACCTCTCTGTTAAGATGAATAGGCCCTTCACCTACACTCTATCCAGGCCCTCAAAATTTTGTACATTTCAATCAGATCTCCCCTCAGCCTTCTTTGTTCCAAGGAGAACAACCTCAGCCAATCCAATCTTTCCTCATAACTGCATTTTTCCAGTCCTGGCAACATCTTTGTAAATCTCCTCTGTACCCTCTCTAGTGCAATTACATCCTTTCTGTAATGAGGTGACCAGAACTGCACACAGTACTCAAGTTGTGGCCTAACCAATGAGTTATACAGTTCCAGCATAACCTCCCTGCTCTTATATTCCATACCTCGGCTAATAAAGGAAAGGATTCCATATGCCTTCTTAACCACCTTATCGACCTGTCCTGCTACCTCCAGGGATTTGTGGACATTCACTCCAAGGTCCCTCACTTCCTCTACACTTCTCACATTTTCCCATTAATCGTGTATTTCCTTGCCTTGTTTGACCTCCCCAAATGCATCACCTCACACGACTCCAGGTTGAATTCCATTTGCCACTTTTCTGCCCATCTGACCAGACCATCAATATCTTCCTGTCACCCATTCCCTCTCTCCCTGCATACTGTTAAGCTGTGGGGTGACCACATCTATGAACATGCTATCCACGTAGCACTCATCTTCACGAATGGACCACAGTGTCGCCAGCTGCCGCTCAAGTTCCAAAACCCAGAGCTCAAACTACGGCAATTAACAACATTTCCTGCACAAACGGTTCTCCAGGATATGGGAAGCATCCTGGAGCTCCAACATAACACAAGAGGTGCACTGTCGAGGTTGAAGCACCCTGCCATTCCTTTATTTATTAGTTAATTAGTTTATTAGTAATACACACTGCATTCTCCCCCAGAAGTGATATTGGTGAACTACTAATATATTAAGAGATAACTAGGTTTATCCTTGCACTCATACCACTAGATACCTGGTGGATCTTAGACCTGATCTTCTAATAAACAGTGACAGATCCACACGATCATACAAAATTGCTGGACAGGAAAAGAATGGACAGGTCCATTCATCCTGTCTCACTCAAATGTAATCACAATGCATACACTCTTCACCTGACCCAGAAACCTTGGAAGTGGTGAAAAATCCAGGGGAATCATTTTGGTGAAAGTGTGAAAACACTACTAAATGAATGCTCATAAGACACACCAGTTTGAAAGTTTGGTTTCAGTGTGCAAATTTTGGTGTTATTTAGGACCACTGGAACATAGGATCTTAGGAACAGGAGTAAACTATTTAGCCCTTTGAACTTGTTCCACCATTCAATAAGATCATAGCTGATCTGCGACCTAATTCCATTTACTGGCCTTTGCTCCAAATCCCTTAATACCATTGATTAACAAAAATCTTTCAATCTCAGAGTAAAATTATCAATTGATTGAGCATTAATTGCCATTTGGGGAAGAAGGTTCCAAACTTCTACCATACTTTATGTGTAGAAATATTTTTTAATTTTACTCTTGAATGGTCTGCCTCTAATTTTTAGACTCTGCTTCCGCGTCCTAGACTTCCCAGCTAGTGGAAATAGTTTCTATCCATCTACCCTAACTGTTCCCTGTAATATCTTGAAAACATGATTCAAATTACCCCTTAATCTTCTAAATTCCAGGGAATACAACGTAAGTTTGTGCAATGTCTACTCATAATTTAACCCTTGGGTTTAGGTATCATTCGGGTAAATCTACGTTACACTGCCTGCAAGAATATTTCCTTCCTAAGGTGTCATGCCCAGAACTGCTCACAGTACTCCAGGTGTGGTCTAACAGGGTTTTGTATAGCTGAAACATAACTTTTACCCTCTTGTATTCTAGTCCTCTGGATATAAAGGGCAGTATTCCATTTGCCTTTTTAATTATTTTCTGTACCTGACATTCTAATGATCTATGTACTTGGACCCCCAAAGTCTCTTTGGATCTCCACTGCTGCTAGCCTTTCACCATTTATAAAGTACCCTATGTAGTGAGTTATTTTATGTTGTCTGTGCAACATAAATGAGATGCGTGGAATCCAGTTGGTTGAAGATCTCAAACAGGTTTATTTACAGCTAGACTATTATATACAGTACAGAGCTAACTATTTACAGAATCTTACTCTGGGTATTGGAGTTGCAGAGTGACTCAGGCTTTCAGTCACATGATTATGTCCTGGTACTTAGCTCATTAGCATACTAAGATCTTAAAGGGACATCACTCTTAAAGGCATGAGCAAGAAAGGACTTCTAAAATCAGCACAGCACTATAGAATTCTACCTTAACCCTTGTAAGGGGTAACTTTTGACTGCAGCATCAACATGCACAATTGGATGGCCAAAACCTCGCCCACCAAAATGGGACTGGAAGGGCAGAAATTGTTTTCAATGCAACCTAGAAAGGAAGAACAACAGACTGCACAAATGGAAGTGTACCCTTTGGGCTGCAGAATCTTGCCTTTCTTAAATCAGTGCCATCCCTGTATCATCATGCATTAAGGATGTTAATGAACTATACAGTACTGATACAAACCATAAATGCACATGGGGACAGCAACAATCACCCCATTGGGCGTGTCTATTCTTTTAGCGCGTTTGTCTGCATTTGTTTGAAAAATCAAAGTTTCATCAGTGCTGCTATTTAGCTAAACTATTCCATATTGTAACAACAGTAAGGGTCAATGTGAGGTTCATATAGGACTTTCTCTTTTATTCATCAACACCCTGTTCTATCCCTTTTCGGTCCAAAGTGTATGACCTCACTTTTGTCTACATTGAAATCCATCTGCCACAGTTTTGGCCATTCACTTAATCTATCAATACCTCTTTGTAATTTTATGCTTCCATCACATGCTTGTCTTTCGTACTTGAAGATGATCATGACATCAATTAGAATTCAATAAGTTTCAGGTGCAATGTGTTTGAAGATGACTAATCAGTCCAATTTGAGCATGAAAAGACCTGTTGCATGTTGGACACATATGTATTGTTGGTGTGGAAGAGGTGCTTGGGGCTCCGGACTTGTGAAGCTCACGTTTTCTGTTGGCCAATGTGAAGCTGTTCTGTTCATGGGAGGTGGTACCTTTGTCGATGAGACTGCCCCAATTATAGAGTGATCTTGTGCAAGTTTCTCCCATGTCTCTGGGGTGATGTTGAAACTCTTTAGTGAAACCTTCAGGGTGTCCTTTTCTGGCATCCATGTTCCACCTACACTGCTTACAATGCCACCTATTTTTTGTGCAGCAGCAAATTTGGATATGTGGCTTTCTGTACCATCATCTTAGCCATTAACAAATACGGTGAATAGTTGAGGCCCCAACACAGATCCTTGCAGGACACCACATCCTGCCAATTAGAGTCCCTGCCCATTATCCCTAGTCCCTGTCTCCTGTTGCTCAGCCAATTTCCGAACACGGTCAATAATTTGCCTTCAATTCCATGGACATCAATTTTAGTTAATAGCCTCTTATGATAGACTGTATTAAATGTCCACATATACTGCTGATTTGGAGCAATTTTCGAAAGCAGAATATGTGGACTGCACACATACACTTCCATTAACGGTGTGGAGTTCGCTGGCTGACACACAATGGCAGTTTTCAGGATGGCTCAGGGACAAAGGGAGAGGGCGCACAGCTTTTTGGACGCAGAACTGGAGGTCATGGTGGGGGAGGTCCAGAGGAGGATGTCAAGTATCTAAGACAGCTGACACCTAAGACTTTGGATAAAGAAAATGGATAAAACTGTTAAAAGATATATTGATAGGCAAGACTCAGATTAACAGTAAAAAAGATCAGAAAAAAGTCCAAAATCCAAACATTCTCTGTCAAGTATTTGTCAAGTCAATCCTTCTATAGGCACAAGAGAACTGATTCAGCAACAATGAGCCCAGTGCACCTCACATTTTGGTCAGAAATGACAAATTCAGCAAGCTGCAATTTTCAGAGGTCACACCAAAGTCTTAAACTGGCCCTCTTTGAGCTCTCAATGAGTCTCTTAACTATTTTAATTGGCCTCATTGCAGAATTGGGTGAGTTGCCAGAGCCTGCCTTCCCCCATCGTGATGAAACTTGCCGCAGTCAGAAAGGCAACAGGAAACCTGCATGCCAGCTGATGGTGCTATTTTTAGTGCCTGTCTGCCTTTGTTCTCACTCTCAGTCAGACCTAAAAAATCCTGCTCGGTGTTGTTAAAACATGGAGGACACAACCAGAAAGAGATGAGGCCCTGGGAGGTATAGGGTGGGTGGGTAAAAGTGAAATCCATAATAGCTTTTAAAAGGCACGTGGGTAAACATTTGAAAAATAAACATTTAAAAGGGTACGGGGGAAAAGAAATAGGATAATGGATTGAAGAACATAGAACTTTCAGAGAACTGGCAGTTGCACAATGGGCCGAATGGCCTCCTTCTGTGCTGTAAAATTCAATGATTTTATGATTATCTATAACTCCTCTAAACCAGTTCTCTAAGATAATTTTAACAGCTACAGCTATTTGTCGGATTTTAATGGGAGAACTGGGATGGAGGGGAACACATTTGGACAATATACGAAAGGAGTGTGGTCAGAATTTACCCGACATGAGGAACTAGAATATAAATAAATAAGAGTTGTTGACAAGTCTCCGGTTGAATTGCTCATTATATTTTGAACAGAATTAGGTTGCTTGCATTGTTGGGCTCTGAAGCAATACACAAAATTATCCGTGATTATGCTTTACATAATAAATTTCCTATGAATCTTACATAAAAATTATCTCAATGGAATACATAAATCGTGTATATTTTACATTTGTATATTTAGCAGGAGAGAAAGGAACAGAATTATGTCCTTTAATGTGCTTTTGTATGACTAACATCCTGCAGCTCATAGGCACTGACTGAGCTGCTTCATGCTGCTAATTAAATTTTAGATGCTAATTTAACGTGACTCCAAAACGTAAGAATGATTTTTTTGGCCAAAGTAAATATCTGGAGCTGACATTCCTCTGCTAATAATCTGAAGTAGAAGAGAAAAAGAAAAAGAAAGTTTTGCATTTATACAGTGATTTTCACAACCTCAGCATGTCCCAAGGTGCTTTACAGCCAATGAAGTACTTTTTGAAGTGTAATGTAGGAAATGCAGCAGCCAATTTTCACACAGCAAGGTGCCACATAAGTATAGTTATTTCCCAGGCTCAAAGCAGAGCAAACCTGTGATGCTGGGGTTTATACCTCACTGACACTAATGAGGATTTCCCCGAGTAGAGACAGAGTGCCTTTGCCTGCAACAGATAATGAGGCATGAACGTCATCAGCACACCTCTTCGCTCAATTTCCTGCATCAGTGCTAACATCAAGCAGATCTTAGCACTTATGCTCAATCCCTTCAGATCAAAGAATCTGAGATGGGGAAGAGACCAAATTTCAGGAGGATCCAAAAACATGCATGAATTCTTTACAGGACTATCAGGACAAGTGTTAAGACTGAATGCCTTCAAGCTGCAGTTTTAGATACACAGCCAGAAGGGCCCTACATCGTTAACTATTGCCATTGTTGAAAGCCTCCCAGGCTTCTCAATGGTACATAGCCTCTCTTGCTTTTGGGTGTGAGCCCTTTCCAAGGGGATAGTCCTGCACTGAACAAATGCCAGTACCATTATAATTAGGCAGCTCCAGCAGCACCAGTAGCACAATGGTTATATTACTAGACTAGTAAACTTGACTAATACTCCAAATACATAAGTTCAAATCATATCACAGCAGCTGGTGGAATTTAAATTAAGATAAACTTTAAAAATCTGGACTAAAAGATCAGTATCAGTAATCGTGATAATCTGATTGCAGTTAAAAAAAACATTTGGTCACTAATGTCCTTTAGGGAAGGCAACCTGCTATCCTTACCTTGTCTGACCTATATGTGACTCCAGGCTCACTGCAATTTGATACCATCCTTAACTTCCTTAGTGAGCCATGGATGGTGCATCCTTCTCATAGTGTCTTTCATTCTCAATGGAATATATCTTTGTTGAGAGTTATGAAATATCTCTTTAAATGTCGGCCGCTGCTTCTTACCTTTTAACCTATTTTTCCAGTCCACTTTATCCAGCTATGTTTTCATCGCCTTGTAATTGCCTTTATTTAAGTTTAAGACACTAATTTCAGACCCAATCTTCTCACCATCAAACTGAATGTGAAATTCTATCATGTTATGATCACTCTGGCTGAGAGGATCCTTTACTATAAGGTCATTAATTAATCCTGTCTTATTACACATTACCATGTCTAAACTAAAATAGCCTGCTTCTGGGTTGGTTGTTCTAAGAAACTGCCCCTCATACATGCTATGTACTCATCCTCTAGGCTACCTTTGCCAATTTGGTTTGTCCAATCTATATGAAGATTAAAATGACCCACAATTATTGCAATACATTTCCTACAAGTCCCCATTATTTCTTCATTTATATTCTGTGTAGCTTCTGTTAGGGGGCTTATAAACTACTCCCACCAGTGACTTCATTTCTTTGCTATTTCTTATCTCCACTCAAACCAATTCTACATCTTGATCTTCCGAGCCAAGATCATTTCTCATGAATGTACTTATCTCATCCTTTAATAACAGAGCTACCCCACCTCCTTTTCCTCTTATTCCAAAATACCAAATACCCTTGATTATTTATTTCCCAGGCTTGGTCACCTTGCAATCACGTTTCTGTAATGGCTATCATATCATGCCCATTTATTTCTATTTGTGCTGTCAATTTATCCATTTTCTTACAAATGCTGCATGCATTCAGATAGAGCCTATAATTCTGTCTTTTTACCATTTTCCCTACTCTGACCTTATTTGCTGGTGCACTCTGATCTTTGCATGTTTTGTCCTGTCTTGTCACACTCTGGTTAGCGCTATCCTGCAGTATTTCCTTATGGTTTCTCATTAACTTTCTAAATTTTCCTCACCCGATCCCTTCCCCCAACTATTTAGTTTAAAGCTGTCTCTACAGCCCTAGTTATACGATTCACCAGGACACTGGTCCCAGCATGATACAGATGAAGGTCATCCCAACAGTATACCTCCCTCTTTCCTCAGTACGGGTGCAAGTGCCCCATGAATCAAAACCCATTTCTCCCACACCAATCTTTGAGCCACACATTCAACTCTGTAATCTTATTTACCCTATGCCAATTTGCTCGTGGCTCAGTAATAATCCAGAGATTATTACCTTTGTGGTTCTGCCTTCTAATTCAGCTCCTGGCTGCTCATACTCCCTTAGCAAAACCTCTTTCCTAGCCCTACCTATGTCGTTGGTACCCACCATAGATCATGACAAATAGATCCTTCCTCTCCCACCCCAAGTTCCTTTCCAGCCCTGAAAAGATGTCCTTAGCCTTGGCACCAGGCAGGCAACACAGCCATTGGGACACAAGGTCTCAGTTGCAGAGAACAGTATCTATCCCCTGCTACGAAAGTGCCTCTGTGTTTTGTTAAATATATTTTTTGAGGATTCATTTTTGAAAGATTTTGTGGTCTTCAAAGTGGGGGGGGGGGGGGGGGGGGTGGTCATGTAAAGGCCACTTGGTTTTGAAAAAACAGTCCCTGGAAATGTTTTTTAAATGGGGCACTGAGAGGTCTTGTGAGGAAAACAAGCCTTTCCGGGAAACCACCTGACTCCCAGCAACAACAACAAGCCTTTCCAGGAAACCACCTGACTTCCAGATCAATAAACAACAGAGAACTCTGGATACCTGGAGAAGTTGTTTACAAAGAATTGATAGGTCAAGATTGATGGAGGTCAAGAGGTTGACTTGCAGTTGTCAGTTTCCCTTTTGGATTGTTTTGAGTTGGGGTTCAACTGTTTATAAAGGGAGAGAACTTGCAAGGAGAGAAGAGAATTCCCAAGGAAGGAGAGAAGACCACAACCCAGCTCAGCTTTCCAGAACCTCTCAAAAACACTCCAAGAAGTCCACTGTGTCAACTCATCTGGTCTCCTGTCTTTGAAGAAAAGTCTGCTAAATTAATTCTCAATGCCACCTGAAAAGAACTTTCTAAAAGATCCCAGTGACCTGTCTACCTGTACTTGGAGACTAGGCTGTATGCCAGTTTTGAAACACAACATATATCATCCGTTTTTACTTCAAGAATAAGCAAGTATTCAACCTAAGGTTTTTTTTGTCTTTTTTTTTGTAACAGAGCTCCAAACAACAATCTCTTTTTTTAACTGGTTAACCAGTGTATGCATATGTGTGTGAGAGGGGGCTAATGTATAAAGGGAACTTTAATATTTCAATCTGTGTGTTTATGCTTTACTTCATTACTGGTTAAGTCTTGTTTTATAATAAACTTATAATTTTGTTGTTTATTAAAGATATCTGGATGGCGTGTTTTATTCTGGGATAAAAAGAGTCAATGATTGACCGTATCTGTAAGTGAGAAAAAATTTAAATATATGTTGTGACCTGTGGAGAAGTGGAACGAGAATAAACAGTGCACTCCTCCCGCCTCAGTCGTAACATCCTCAAACTATACTGTCCCATACTACTACTACATTCCTTTTCATTCCCCCCACTTGAATGGCCCCCTGCACCATGGGGCTGTAGTCAGTTTGCTCATCTTCCCTACTGTCCCTGCTCTCCATCCACACAAGCTGCAAGAACCTCAAACATGTTAGACAAGTGCAAGGGTTGAGGGTCTACCTTTGCTACCTTCTAGACCCCCACACCTAGTCACACCCTCCTGTCCTTGAGAACGTACCAAATCTGAAGTACCTAGCCTAAGGGGTGTGACTGCCTCCTGGAACAAAGTATCCAGGTAACTTTCCCCCTCCCTGTTGCATTGCAGTGTTCGAATCTTGGACTCCAGTGCATCAACTCTGAGCTGAAGTTCCTCGATCTGCAGACACTTACTGCAGATATGGTTGCCGTGGATCACACTGGTGTCCACCAGCTCCCACATGCTGCAACCGCAACACAGCACCTGCCCTGCCATTTTATTTAACTAATTAAGTTTCAAGTTTAGAAATATCACTGATAATTTGTAGTTATATTAAGTAGTTTAACTAGTTAAGCTACAAATTTGATGATATATTTTCCCAGTCCCAGTTTAAACTACTGCCCCAGTTTAGATAGAAAAAACAAAACATAAAACTCACCAATCAATAAACTACCTGCTTCCTAATTAAAGCCTCTGGACTTCAGCTCTCAGGTCTCACTGTCTCCGGCTCCTTCTCTTGGATTACTGCTTGTTCAGTTAAAGATCAGAATAGTACCTCCTCCCTCACTGCACTGAATTCCCACTTACCAAATTCCCAAGTTAAGCCCTCTGTCTCACAGCACTCAATCGAGCAGAACTTTGTGCTACTTATTGATTTCGCAATATAAGATAAAGCTGAAGAAAAACTTTGTACTTCTTAAAGTATTAAAATTGCTTAATCTAAAAGCTCAAACACAGTCATTAGTAAGATTAGTCAGGGTGGTTATAAGCTGATAGAGATTCAGCTGCAGGCCATCCTCAGAGGCACACAGCAGCCACCTCATTTCCCTCTCCCATAAGAATAGCACCTATTAGGAGCACATCACAGGAAAGCTGCAAGGTGAGTGGTTGCTGAGTAACTGCTGTTAGGGAATAACTCTAAATAGCTGGGTAAGTAGCCAAAGTAAAGAGAAGATCTACAATTTTTAAAAATATAGTAGGTAGTTTTTTTTAGGGAATCAAGATCCCTAGTGTAAATAATCTAATTTTTGGGTAATTTAAGGGAGTAAATTAAGGGTAAGTCATGGTAGGGCAACTCAACAATGTGGAGTGCTCCTCCTGTGCAATGTGAGAACTCAGGGACACTTCCAGTGTCCAGGGCTAACACGTGTGCGGGAAGTGTCTCCAGCTGCATCTACTCGAAATCTACGTTTCGGATCTGGAGCTTGTGGCTGGGGACACTGTGGAGCATCCACGAGGCTGAGATCATTGTGCATAGCAAGTACAGGGAGGTGGTCACACCGCAGGTAACGACTGCTCAGGCAGGAAGGGAATGGGTGACCGCCAGGTAGAGTAAAAGAACTAGGCAGGTAGTGCAGGGGTCCCCTGGGTCTATCTCCCTATCTAACAGATTTTTCACTTTGGATACTGTTGGGGGAGATAGCTTCTCAGGGGAATGCAGCAAGAGCCATGTCTGTGGCACCACGGGTGGCTCAGCTGCACAGGAGGGGAGGAAAAGGAGTGGGAGAGCTATAGTGAAAGGGGATTCTACAGTAAGGGGTACAAATAGGTGTTTCTATGGCCGCAAACATGACTCCAGGATGGTATGTTGCCTCCCTGGTGCTAGGGTCATAGGTAGAAAGAGGGATGAGGTCCTGCAACAAGAATTTAGAGAGCTCGGTAGCAGATTAAAAAGCAGGACCTCAAAGGTTGTAATCTCTGGATTACTCCCAGTGCCACATGCTAGTGAGTTTAGAAATAGGGGGATAGAGCAGATGAATACATGGCTGAAGACATGGTGCAAGAGGGAGGGCGTTAGTTTCCTGGATCACTGGGTCTGTTTCTGGCAAAGGTGGGACTGTTCAAGTTGGACGGGTTGCACCTGAACCGGAACGGGACCAACATCCTTGCTGGGAGGTTTGCCAGTGCTGTTGGGGGGGGTGGTGTTTAAACTAATTTGACAGGGGGATGGGATACTGAGTGGAGGTACAGTAAGAGGTGATGCACAGCCAAATATAGAAGAGAAATTGAGTCAGTCTGGAAGTCAGAGCAAATATAGACCTGTTAAGGCACAAGCGAATAATGCAAGGCTGGTTTGCATCTATTTTAATGCAAGGAGTCTTACTAGTAAGGCAGATGAATTGAGGGCATTGATTAAGACATGGGAATATGATATTATTGCTATCACAGAGACATGGTTGAGGGAGGGACAGGACTGGCAGCTTAATATTCCAGGGTATAGAATCTTCAGGTGTGACAGGGGAGGGGGCAAAAGAGAAGGTGGCTTTGCACTGTTGATCAAGGAGTCAATTACTGCAGTAAGGAGGATTGATATCTTAGAAGGTTCCTCAAATGAGGCCATATGGGTGGAACCTAAAAACAAAAAGGGGGGCAATCACTTGGCTGGGCGTGTACTACAGGCCTCCAAACAGTCAGGGAGAGATAGAGGAACAGATATGTAGGCAAATCTCAGACAGGTGTAAAAATAATAGGGTAATAATAGTAGGGGATTTCAACTTCCCCAATATCAACTGGGATAGTCTTAGCGCAAAGGCTTAAAGGGGGTGGAATTCTTAAAGTGCATTCAGGGGAGCTTTTTGAGCCAGCATGTAGAAAGTCATACAAGAGAAGGGGCAGTACTGGACCTAATCCTAGGGAATGAAGCCGGACAAGTGATTTAAGTGTCAGTGGGGGAGCATTTCGGGGATAGTGACCATAACTCTGTAAGATTTAAGGTAATTATGGAAATGGACAAAGATGGACCAGAAATAAAGGTACTGAATTGGGGGAAGGCAGATTTCAATATAATAAAACAGGATCTAGCACAGTGGACTGGGAGCAGCTACTTGCAGGAAAGTCAACATCAGACCAGTGGAAGTCATTCAAAAAGGAAATAGTGAGAGTTCAGGGCCAACATGTTCCCGTTAAGGTGAAGGGTAAAACCAGCATGTCCAAGGAACCCTGGATGTCAAGGGATATAGAGGATTGGATAAGGAGACTTATGGCAGATTCAGTCTGCTGAAAATAGTGGTGGCCCTAGAGGAGTACAGAAAGAGTAGGGGGGTACTTAAAAAAGTAATTAGGAGAGCGAAGAGGGGCATGAAAAAACATAGGTGAGGTTTTAAATGATTACTTTTCATTTGTGTTCGCTATGGAGAAGGACGATGTAGGTGTAGAGATCAAGGAGGGAGATTGTGATATACTTGAACAAATTAGCGTTGAAAGGGAGGAAGTATTAGCGGTTTTAGCAGGCTTAAAAGTGGATAAATCCCCAGGTTCAGATGAGATGTATCCCAGGCTGTTATGTGAGGCAAGGGAGGAGATAGCAGGGGCTCGGACACAAATTTCCAGATCCTCTCTGGCCACAGGAGAGGTACCAGAGGGCTGGAGGACAGCGAATGTGATACCATTATTCAAGAAGGGCAGCAGGGATAAACCAGGTAATTACAGGCTGGTGAGTCTAACATCAGTGGTTGGGAAATTGTTGGAAAAAATTCTGAGGAACAGGATTAATCTCCACTTGGAGAGGCAGGGAATAATCAGGCATAGTCATCATGGCTTTCTCAGGGGGAGATCATGTCTAACTAACTTGATTGAATTTTTCAAGGACGTGACGAGATGTGTAGATGAAGGTAAAGCAGTTGATGTAGTCTACATGGACATGAGTAAGGCTTTTGATAAGGTCCCACATGGGAGATTGGTTAAGAAGGTAAGAGCCCATGGGATCCAGGGCAATTTGGCAAATTGGACCCAAAATTGGCTTTGTGGCAGGAAACAGAGGATAATGGTCGAGGGTTGTTTTTGCGAGTGGAAGCCCGTGACCAGTGGTGTACCACAGGGATCGGTGCTGGGGCCCTTGCTATTTGTAGTGTACATTAATGATTTAGACGTGAATATAGGAGGTATGATAAGTAAGTGTGCAGATGGCACGAAAATTGGTGGTGTCGTAAATAGTGAGGAGGAACGCCTTAGATTACAGGACGATATAGTTGGGCTGGTAAGATGGGCAGAGCAGTGGCAGATGGAATTTAATCCTGAGAAGTGTGAGGTGATGCATTTTGGGAGGACTAACAAGGCAAGGGAATATACAATAGATGGTAGGACCCTAGGAAGTACAGAGGGTCGGGGGACCTTGGTGTACTTGTCCATAGATCACTGAAGACAGCAGCACAAGTAGATAAGGGGGTTAGAAAGGTATATGGGATACTTGCCTTTATTAGCTGAGGCATAGAATATAAGAGCAGGGAGGTTATGATGGAGCTGTATAAAACGCTAGTTAGGCCACAAAAGGAGTACTGTGTACAGTTCTGGGCACCACACTATAGGAAGGATGTGATTGCACTGGAGAGGGTGCAGAGGAGATTCACCAGCATGTTGTCTGGGATGGATCATTTCAGCTATGAAGAAAGACTGGATGGGCTAGGGTTGTTTTCCTTAGAGCAGAGAAGGCTGAATGTGGACCTGATTGAGGTATATAAAATTATGAGGGGCATTGATAGGATAGATAGGAAGAAACTTTTTCCCTTAGCAGAGAGGTCAATAACCAGGGGGCATAGATTTAAGGTAAGGTGCAGGAGGTTTAGAGGGAATATTAGGAAAGCATTTTTCACCCAGAGGGTGGTTGGAATCTGGAACATACTGCCTGAAGGATGGTAGAGGCAGGAACCCTCATAACATTTAAGAACTATTTAGATGAGCACTTGAAATGCCATAGCATACAAGGTTGTGGGCCAAGTGCTAGAAAATAGGATTAGAAATGATAGGTGCTTGATGGCTGGCACAGACACGATGGGTCAAAGGGCCTGTTTTAATGCTGTATAACTCTATGACTCTATGCCATGAATAGGCAGTAGAATACATTCACAATACACAGACACTAAGGGGAAGCAATGGGATAAGAATTAGGAACCAAACACCTTTCCATTAATATGAATGTATGTGCTTGGTGGGTGGAGTGAACTCTCGGGTCATAATGTCATTTGGGTTTGTGTGAAACCTTATTGGGACTTGACACAGAAATGTTATTATTAAGGGCTTCCAGGTTTGAATGAGATGAATTTGTCTTCCATGCCATTGTTTCACTTCAGCAGCTTTGACTTTTTGCCTTCGTCTTCTTGTAGCTCTTCTTAACCACCATCCTCTTGGCTGACCGCACGATGAATCATTTCCTTCAGCACAATTGTGCGGCAAGATGAGGTGGTGGTTTAGTGGTAATGTCGCTAGACTAGTAATCCAGAGACCTAAGCTACTGCTGTGGGGACATGGGTTCAAATCCCACCACGGCAGATGGTGAAATTTGAATTCAATCTGGAATTTAAAAAGCTAGTCTCACAGTGACCATGAAACCATTATCGATTATGGTAAAAACCCAACTGGTTCACTAATGTCCTTTAGGGAAGGAAATCGGCTGTCCTTACCTGGTTTGGCCTACATGTGACTCCAGACCCACAGCAATGTGGTTGACTCTTAAATGCCCTCTGAAATGGCCTAGCAAGCCACTCAGTTATACCAAACCGCTACAAAGTATAAGAAAAGGAAAGAAACCAGATGTACCACCCGGCATCGACCGACATATTGGAAACGACAACGGCAAACTCAGCCCTGTCGACCCTGCAAAGACCTCCTTACTAATATCTGGGGGCTTGTGTCAAAATTGGCCGAACTGTCTCACAGACTAGTCAAGCAACAGCATGACATAGTCATACTCATGGAATCATACCTAACAGACAATGGCCCTGACACCACTATCACCATCCTTGGGTATGTCCTGTCCCACCGGCAGGACAGATCCACCAGAGGTGGTGGCACAGTGGTATACAGTTGGGAGGGAGTTGTCCTGGGAGTCCTCAACATTGACTCTGGACCCCATGAAGTGTCATGGCATCAGGTCAAACATGGGCAAGGAAACCTCCTGCTGATTACCACCTACCGCCCCCCTCGCCTGATAAATCAGTGTTTCTCCATGTTGAACACCAATTGGAAGAAGCACTGAGGGTAGCAAGGGTACAGAATGCGCTCTTGGTGGGGGACTTAAATGTCCATCATATGAGTGGCTTTGTAGCACCACTAGTGACTGAGCTGGCAGAGTCCTAAAGGACATAGCTGCTAGACTGGGTCTGCGGCAGGTGGTGAGGGAACCAACAAGAGGGAATAACAGACTTGACCTCGTCCTCACCAATCTACCTGTCGTAAATGCATCTGTCCATGACAGTATTGGTAGGAATGACCACCACACAGTCCTTGTGGAGACAACGTCCTGTCTTCACATTGAGGGGAGCCACCATTGTTTTGTATGGCGCGACTGCTTGCTAAATGGGATAGATTTCGAACGGATCTAACAATGCTAAACTGGGCATCCATGAGGTGCTGTGGGCCATCAGCAGCAGCAGAATTGTAGTCAGCCACAATCTGTAACTCATGGCCCAGCATATCTGCCACTCTATCATTACTATCGAGCCAGGGGAACAACCCTGTTTCAATGAAGAGTGCAGGAGGGCATGCCAGGAGCAGCACCAGGCATACCTAAAAATGAGGTGTCAGCCATGCCCCTCGCCAAGCTGTTCCAGTATAGCTACAACACTGGCATCGGTCTGAAAATATGGAAAATTGCCCAGGTATGTCCTGTTCACAAAAAGCAAGACAAATCCAACCCAGCCAATTACCGCCCTATCAGTCTACTCTCGATCATCGGTAAAGTGATGGAAGCGGTCATTGACAGTGCTATCAAGTGGCACTTGCGCAGCAGTAACCTGCTCACTAATGCTCAGTTTGGGTTCCGCCAGGGCCACTCAGCTTCTGACCTCATTACAGCCCTTGTCCAAACGTGGACAAAAGAGCTGAACTCAAGAGGTGAGATGAGAGTGACTGCACTTGATATCAAGGTAGCATTTGACTGAGTAAGGCAATCAAGGAACCCTAGCAAAACTGGAGTCAATGGAAATCAGGGGGAAAACTTTCTGCTGGTTAGAGTCATACCCAAGGTCAATCATCTCAGTTCCAGACCATCAATGGAGGAGTTCCTCAGGGTAGTCTCCCAGGCCCAACTGTCTTCAGCTGTTTCATCCCTCCATCATAAGGTCAGAAGTGGGATGTTCGCTGATGATTGCACAATGTTCAGCACCATTCATGACTCCTCAGATACTGAAGCAGCCCTTGTCCAGATGCAGCAAGACCTGGACAACATCCAGGCTTGGGCTGATAAGTGGCAAGCAACATTCATGCCACACAAGTGCCAGGCAATGACCATCTCAAACAAGACAGAGTCTAACCATCTCCACTTGATGTTCAATGACGCTACGATCACTGAATCCCCCAATATCAAGATCCTGGGGGTTACCATTGACCAGAAACTGAACTGGACCAGCCACATAAATACTGTGGCTACAAGAGCAGGTCAGAGGTTAGGAATCCTGTGGCGAGTAACTCACCTCCTGACTCCCCAATGCCTATCCACCATCTACAAGGCACAAGTCAGGAGCATGATGGAATACTCTCCACTCGCCTGGATGGGTGCAGCTCCAAGAAGGAATACAAAAGTAGGAAGGTTATGCTTCAATTATACAGGGCATTGGTGAGCACACACCTGGAGTACTGTGTACAGTATTGTTCTCCTTATTTAAGGAAGGATGTAAATGCGTTGGTAGCAGTTCAGAGAATGTTTACTAAACTAATACCTGGAATGGGCGGGTTGTCTTATGAGGAAAGATTGGACCGGTTAGGTTTGTATCGGCTGGAATTTAGAACAGTGAGAGGCGAGTTGATTGAAATATATAAGATTCGGAGGGGTCTTGACAGGGTGGATGTGGAAAGGATGTTTCCGCTTTTGGGAGAATCTAGAACTAGAGGTCACTGTTTAAAAATAAGGGGTCACCCATTTAAGACAGAGATGAGAAGAATTTTTTTCTTTCAGAGGGTTGTGTGTCTTTGGAACTCTCTTCCTTAAAAGGCGGTGGAAGTATAGTCTTAGAATATTTTTAAGGCAGAGGTAGATAGATGCTTGATAAACAAGGGGGTGAAAGGTTATTGGGGGTAGGCAGGAATGTGGAGTTGAGGTTACCATCAGATCAGCCATGATTTTGTTAAATGGTGGAGCGGTCGCGAGGGGCCAAGTGGCCTACTCCTGCTCCTAATTCATATGTTCATATAACACTCAAGAAACTCGACACTATCCAGGAGGAAACAGCCCACTTGTTGGCACCCCATCCACCACCTTCAATATTCACACCCTTTATCACCGACGCACAGTGGCAGCAGTGTATACCATCTACAAGATTCACTGCAGCAACTCATCAAGGCTCCTTCGACAGCACCTTCCAAACCTGCGGCCTCTATCACCTAGCAGGACAAGGGCAGCAGATGCCTGTGAACACCACCACCCTCCAAGTCACACACCATCCTGACTTGGAACTATATCGCCGTTCCTTCACTATTGCTGGGCCAAAATCCTGGAACTCCCATCCTAATGGCACTGTGAGTCTACTTACATCCCAAGGATTGCAGGGGTTCAAGAAGGCAGCTCACCACCACCTTCTCTAGGGCAATTAGGGATGGGCAATAAATGCTGGCCTTGCCAGTGATGCCCACATCTCATGAATGAATTTTTAAAAAGCATGCCACACACTACTATAATTTTGGAGATCTTTTCACTCCAGGACCTATCCCGATGCTGGAATCTTCATTTTAGCCATGCCTATTGTATACTCTATTTGTATCCTTGTGGAGCCATATATCTCATTATATTTCCTTCTTGGTGCAGTTACCGCAATCCACATCACTGTCACCAGCAGAACTCGAGGTGGTATTGCTAGTTACCCAAGATTCAACTATGGCAGCAGGACTATGAAATAATGGTGGGACTGTTGACTGGAGTAGAATAAATTCATTGTGGCAGCTTCCCGGGTACCCGGTACTCAACTGCATGATAGTCACATTTGACCTGGATATTAATGGAAAGGAAGCCCTCCCTGTGTATAACTGCTGCAGCATTGGTCCAAGTAGCCTGTATGACCACATGGATTTCATCAATGGAGCCCTGCAATCTTAGGAAGCCATTACTCTGCAAAAGTGTAAAGCTCTCTCTTATGGATAGTCATTGTTCTTTGAAAAATGGATGAAGTCTTCAACCCCAAAAAGTGACTCACCAATGACCTGATGTTTGCAGTCTAGCTGATCTTACAGCTATCACCTTTGGTAGTTTGGATGGAAGCCCAGAGACTTAGGAATGCAAGGCAGTGGTGACCTTCATTGCCATGGACAGTCTTCCCAGTCATGGAGGAAGTTTAAATAACTCATTGTAAGACATAACCCAATTTCCAGATCACTTCCATGGTGATGTGTAAGAGGTGAATGTAGAACCCGTCTGAAGGTCCTAAGTAATTGTGGTGTTGTCTCTACACCACTTCCTGGGATAGGAGAGAATCCACTGACTTTCCTGGGTAGAAGGCACACCTACCAATGCTCCCTTTGGTAGAAATCCTTCTGATCCTCTGTGCTGATGAGAGGAATTTCTAAAGGAATGTCCAACTTACCCTGCAGAGGTTGGTTCTAAACAGAGACGAAATCACCAGAATGGTCAGATGTAGATGCATAAAAAAAAACATTGGGAATCTGAGATCTGACCTCAAAGCAATAAAAGGTAAAGAAAAACATCAATAACTACCCAAGTTTGTAAAAGAAAACTTCTTCTCTGTGACTTAGAATACATGGGAACTGCAGCTTTAAGAGATTTTGTTTTACAAACCCGAAAGCCTGGTTTAAAATACACCTATTTTATATTATGATGTCATCATTGCATACCTGTCTTTATACCAGTATGATGTCATCATTGTGCACCTGCTTTATGGAAGTGTATAGCAATGACATCAGGTTAGTGTAGCAAACCACTGGGAAACGTTGGCCAGGATAGCCATATCCTTACTGACAATTCTTTTCAATGGTCTAATCAGACTCACTCTTTCCACTGGAATAAGCCTCCTGCTTCCTCCGTGTTCCCCAGAGTCACAAAATCACCCTCCCGTCTTCTATCCTTTTCAGGTTTTTGGAAGTGACTAGGGAAGGGTTTCCCTTGGGGAAAGGGCTTGTGAATAAGTGTATAATCATCAGCCAGGATTGCTGCCTGCCTGGCACTTGAAACCTTTTGTTCCTCCACGTGGTTTCTTATGGAAAGGGGAAGCGAGTTTTTGAATTGCTCGAGGAGGATCACATCTCTGAGGTTTTCATAGGTGGACTCTATCTTAAGTGCCCGTATTCACTGGTCAAAAGCAAGCTGCTTCACTCTTTGAAAATCAAGGTAAGTTTGTTTAGGCTGCTTTTGGAGGGTTCGGCATTTTTGGCAGTATGCCTCCGCTACACCTCCAGTACTAGCTCATATGCGCCTAGGATAGCAATTTTAGTCATCTCATAGTCTGATGAACTCTCATCAGGCAACAGTGAATAAACCTCATGGGCTTTTCCTGTTCATTTGCTTGGCAATAACAGTGTCCAGCTCTCTGCCGCCACTTCAGCTGTTTAGCAAGCATTTCAAAAGAGACGAAAAATGCTTCCACATCCACTACATTGAACTTTGATATCAACTGGGAGAACTTTAAGAGCACAGCATCTGGTCCTGAGCTAGGGGTAACTCCCTCACTAGCGGTGCCTTCACTGGCTGTATTGGGTCTTCCCCTAGTTAGTTCGAGCTGCCTTAATTCCCTTTCCTCCTTCTCCTTCTGGAAAGCTCTTTCTTTTTCTCTTTCCTCCCTTTCTTTTTCCCTTTCCTGGAATTCTCTCTCCTTTTTCTCTATCTGGAAAGCTCTCCCTTTTCCCTTTCCTGAAACTCTCTGCTCTTTCTCCTTCTGGAATTCTAATTCTAGTCTCCTCTGTTCTAATTGTACCTTAACTAATGTTACTTTGTCTGTTTCAGATTCTATGCCTATCTCCAGTTCTTCAGTGTCAATTTTAAAATGGTTGGCCGCAAGTTTTAGGATTTCAGGTTTCATAGCTTTTGGACAGATTGTAATCTCTAATTACCCAGCTACATTCCTCAAATCTTCAACAGATAGGGCTTTTAACCTGGCCCAAGTTATTTCACTCTGTTCTAGGAAGGTACTGGCCTCGAATGTGGACATTTTAGTACTCTAGCACTGAAAACCACAAGAAAACCTGTACTGAAGTTTTACAATTATTGCTAGGGATCAATTTAATTTCCCGCTTCCAATTTCCCATTTGTCTTTGGGTCTGATTCCAGACGTGAGCCCCCAAAGTTCAATTACGGTCAAGTGAGAGGGGTCAAACGGCTTCCCTGTTTTCCCTCTCCTTGTTTGACCACAAGGATGCTGTTCTCATGTAACGATTAGGCACGTTACAGTCTACCGGACTGAACATTGAGTTCAATAATTTCAGAGCAAGACTGGCCCCCCCATTTTTATTTTTAGTTCTCTTTTTTCTTCTTTATTTTTTATTATTATGTTTATTTTATGTTAGTTTGTTCCATCATTCATTTTTTTTACCATGTGCCCGCCCATTTTTTTTCATGTTTGTGCTTTTGGTCAGGGCTGTTCATTATTCTGTCATTTAACACCCTCTCTACACTAATACTTTGTCTTTCACCACACCATTAACACATCCTTTGCCTTTGCTCCATGACCTTCTTGTCAGTTATTCTCTGTGACCCTCTGTCCTATCAACACCTTCCTTTTTGTTATCTTTTGCCCCATCCCTACTTTATTTGCTTGGAGGGGGCGGGCGGCAGACCCCCGGTAATGGCCTCAGGCGCCATTGTGCAGGCGCAATGCCGTTTTTAAAGGGCTTCAAGCCCTTACATTTCATTTACATTTTTAAAGAAATAGTGAGTTCGATTTTATTAAAAACAATTAAACACATTTTCCTTGTCTCTCTCCCACCCCTCAATAACCAAACACTTCATTCCTTGCCCTCTCTCCTCCCAAAATACTTAGTTTACAAACTTTCATCCTTAACCCTTCCCATCATCCCTTACACCAATCATTTAAGTTTGACCCCACTCCCCCCTCCCACCCTGAAATACTTACGTGCTCCCCCCTCTCCACCAGTGTTACGTCTTGGATCTCCAGATGGAGATCCGAAGGCGTGGGAGTGCTGGTCACCAGCATGAATAACGCACCGGAATTGACGGCAGGAGCGGGTAAGAATTTAAATCATTACTTTTAATAAATTTAAATGTTCAAATTCTGATGCCGCCACCAAGAGGCGGAGCTGCCATGAGGCCTCGCTGCCGCTGGCAATATGGAGCCGGGCCTACCCGTTGTTGAGTTCCGTAGCGGGTCTCTCCCGAAGGCATTTTCTGGCCCCCCTGCCATGACCCCGCTTCAAGGGGGTCTGTAAAATTCACCCCACAGTTTGGGTCCTCACGCAGACCCATTACCTCCTGCAAAATTCTTAACACATTTATCTGGTATATGGGAGAGATGTAATGACATAATGAAAAGGATGAAGGGAACACTGAAAACCCAGCCAAGAGTCCCAGTCCTTTTCTCATTTCACCCTTGGGAACTGTTATAACCACCTGTCTCAACATTTCAACATCCCAAAATCAGTTCCACATCTCTTTAGAGCATGCTTATATTTCTCACATTTTAACTTCTCACTGAACATTTATCCTGCCTACAGATCTGCAAGTAGACTTTAGTCAAATTTTTAAAAATCCAATTCTGGGTACACAATCTCTAATTGAAATGAACACACTCAATAATCACATTCAGACTTTCATATTTACATGCAACCTAGAAATATTGATCCCTGTAATGAGTTATAAACCCAAAGTGCCAAATTCTGTCCTTTTCACAGGTCTTGTGCCTTAAGAAACATTTAAAATTTCACCCAGTTCAAAATCTCACCAATAATATAAATGTGTACGCACATAGAATAAACAACAAACTTAAAACAACATCCAAGACAAGAGAATAAAGAGTTAAACAACTTTTAGTTCTGTGCACAGAACAGTGGAGCTGACTCAAATAGATTTAAAAAAAGACAAACATTCAAACAAAAGAAACTGCTGTACCTTCCACAAATCACATACACTTTCACACAAACTGAAAAAACAGTCTTTCACTCACAGATCATTCACAGATCACCTCCTGTTGATCGTTCTCTTCAGCAACTTACCAAGTTGCTCGACTGCAGCACCAAATCATTCTTTACAACGATCTTTATACTTGTCTTGGACATGGACGTTTTGTTGACAGGATCATACTGTCCTATAAAAATCCGCCTTAAGCTACAATTGTCCACTGGGGCATTTAATTCTTTGCTCAAATTCTTCCTGCACCATTACCTTTGGAGTATATTGGAAAAGCAAATTGGGTGTGGTGCTGAATCACCATTGCCAATTTATGCACTGCCCAAGAACATTTGCAAAACCCCAGAGTGTCTAAATGGTGGATTAGGGGGTGATTAGTCAGCACCTTCAGTACACAATTCATTACTAGCACAAGTATAATGTTCTGAAGCTTTTTAAAATGCTACACAAAGATCATAAATCACCTACTGTTAAAATTTAAATAACTGAAAATAACACATCAGTCGAAGCAATGGACTGACCACTAAATCACTGTATGTTAGAAGGTTTATTGTAATTCTAACATGCCACACGTCTAACAATTACCCCTTTAATTACAGTATGTGGGATGCCCATTGATTATTTATTTCGAAAGGTGCTAAGTACCACACCACCAGACAATTTCATTCAGATGAATACTAATAGTCATATTTGTTTACAAGGACATTACACAGAAATATAAATACACAGCCAAATACTAATGCTATAAATACTTACAAAGTACTAAAGGCTGAATCAGTCCACGAAAGGTTAAAATATTTTGCTCAGAATGCATTACTTACACTGTCTGATAATCTTCAAGAACTTCGAAAGAAAGTCTTCTGCAGACTTGTCAATCTAATGCTTATACATGAGTAAGGTGACATTTTGCCCACTTTGTGGAATTCACTGTCAATTTCAAAAACCAAAAATGAGCTGACAGCTGAAGTAAAGTTGAACGGGTATGGCAGGGCCTTCATGTGAACAAAATTGTTTGTGTCACAGCCTTTAAAGCTGAGGCATTAACTAGCTTCCTCTCAAGTATATCCCAATGGGTCGTTCACCAGAGATAATAGGCAAAAACATACTTCTCTGGTGGCAAAGCCGCTGGAAGTGTGGCATGGCAAATCTTTTAACTGTGTGATTGACTTGTTTCTGATCCTGGGGGAATTTCCTGGAGTTAGCCCCGAAGGATTTTGAGCTTTTTGATGTGAACGTTTTGGTGCCTGGTCTTAAGGAGGACTAGGTACGGTCTATGGAATGGGATCTGTCAAGTTTTGGTCACTCAGGAACCATGAGGTGGATGAAGAAATTAGTGGGGTGAATACTTGGTAAAAGAGCTTAATGGATTAAAAATGTGAACAATACAAGAATGATAACTTGTGCAGCCAATACAATCAAAGCAAAATTACAGGTGGACTACTTTAGGATTGATCGCTTGGCGAGGAACGCATGAAAAAAATGAAATGGACGGGCAGGAAATGAAGATGGCCCTCCAAGCCTGTTCCACACTCCATGATGGCTGAAGCATCAAGATTAGGCAATTCCTAAACAATTAGGCAATTCCCAACCCTGCTTTGTTGATTCACTATATTGAAACACCAATTGAGCATAGGCCACTGGGCCATAATTGTCAACTTGACCAAGGTCGAAAAGAATCGTAGGCTAGTTTACAGCTCAAAGCTGCCTTGAGAAATAATATACTGTCTGTAACTCACTTTTACTCCTAACAAAGGAACAACTGCTCTGTTGAATCCAGAATCATTTTTAAAAGGATAGGGCATAAATATTTAACAAAAAATATTTTAATAACTATGGGGCAACAGCAGAGGAATGGGATTAGGTGGATAGCCCTTTCAGAGGGCCGCATGGGCACAGCGGACTGAATGGCCTCCTTCTATGCTGTAAAGTTCTATGAGTCTACGGAAAAACAACGAGGATTCAGAAAGGAAAAATATAAAACAGGCAAGTTTGCACTGGTTTTCAAGAAACCACAAGCAACATTTGAGAAAAGCATTAATGAGGAAGTAAACCCCTCAACTCTCTCTGAACAATGGCTTGACCACCCTTGTTTCTGAGTTATGCTCCCTAGATATGGTTGTATGACATTTTTATCTGGAAAAACTGTACTGTCTTAATGTCAATAAAATTAGAAAACCATATTAAAATCTTTTTGGCTGATTCTTGAACTTTCAGGTTAATAAGAACACCCCAGAGTCTCATTAAAATATTTTTGGTGGTATTCCCACCTGTACTTGGGGTTTGCTATTAAAGTAGAAAGGGAACAGATATCGGTTGCTGATGCAAGAAGTGTATACCTACAGCAGCTTGAAGGCTCAGGCAACATTGTCAACAGGGATCATGTTTCCGGCTCAACTGCTGTTGTCAAATTCCAGTAATATAGAAATGTTGAAGGTAAAATGATTCACTCAATTATGGTGCTTGTTGTGGGCATTTAAAGTTTCCTCTGCACTTTGTATTTTCTAGTCACGTGGGACATCTGTTGAATGCTGCCATGAAGAGCAGTCAGTGATAACGATGGATTTGTGATGCATAATGTTAACGTGATGTTAATCACTTTATTTAAACTTGCCAGCTCAACTTTGGGCCAATGCTTCTGGAATCCAGCCAAAATGATACCAGAAAATACATCAGGCACAGGATGGGTAGGTATCCTGTGCAACCAGCTACCAACCCATCAACCTATCTCTACCCACCCCCATTAACATGAAAACCAGTTCCACCTGATAAATTATCTCCAAAAGCAAAATGCTGTGGATGCTGGAAAGTTCCTGATAAAAGGTCACAGACCTGAAACGTTAACTCTGTTTATCTCTCCACAGATGCTGCCAGACCTGCTGGGTATTTCCAGTATTTTCTGCTTTTATAAATACTCCACTTTTCCCAATCTACAAACTTTGATATGTAAATGAATTAGCACAATTTCATGCATGACCCTCAAAGAAGAAAGGGAATCCTTTCAAGGCATAGTTGTTGGACCAATCTATGTCCATTTTACAGAGGTGAAATGGGTACAAAATGTCAAATTTCCCAGCAATATCCTGCATCCCAAGCATGCCTGAAATACATCCATTGGTTAGGAGATATTCAGTCAACCTTGCTGACTGCCTGAATCAGGCATTAAGGCCTTTGCATATGTTAATGAGGGGCCTAGTTCCTGTTTAAGGATCCATTTGGGAAATTGTCCAGTACCGAATAAACACCTTGTCTGCAATGCATAGCTTTTTGATGCCTTCTGTGGCCTAACCAGCAGTCCAAGGCTACCACCAAAAGCGTAACTATTTTTAAAAATGTTCCTTACTACGGAGACAGAAGGAGTAGCAGTACTCCTGCCAGCACTACTGTGAATTGCTGCTGGTCTGTGTTCAGCCCTGTCCTGTTCTCTTCCCTCCAACATCAGCACCTACCTGGGGGGCGCTACTAGAAATATTGGCCTGAATTTTGCGGTCAGCAGCAAAGTGACGGCAATTACTGCTGACCTCAAAGAATGCTCCACACAATGATCTATCGATAGCTGTGGCATGAATTTCCCCTTTCCTGATTTTAGTTTGAATCTGGAGCCAAGTTAAGGGGATCACCAGGGGTCCAGCAACAGTGGTGTCATCAAGCAGGGTAAACAGCCAATCATATTGAAGTAGTTTCACAGACAGCAAACCAGAAAGTAAAAACCACTGAATCCCTTCACTTTTAATTAAGATTTTTACAGATAGTAAAATAAATGGTTGGGACACATACATGGGATTAAGGTAGAAGACAAAATATCATAAACAAGCTTTTAAAAAGATATTATTTTAAAAATATATGGAATTTCTTATCAAACTTGAGATTTAGAGATAATACAAAACTTCAAGAGGACATAGATAGGCTGGTGGAATGCCAGACAGTTGGCAGATGAAATTTAATGCAGAGAAGTATGAAGTGATACTTTTTGGTAGGAAGAATGAGGAAAGGCAATACAAAATAAAGGTTACAATTCTAATGGGGAAGCAAAAATAGAGAGACGTGGAGGTGTAAGTGCACAAATTGTTGAAGGTGACAGGGCAGGATGAGAAAGCAGTTAATAAGGCATATGGGATCCTAGGCTTTATAGAGGCATAGAGTACTAAAGCAAGGGAGTAATGGTCCGCCTTTATAAACCACTGGTTCAGCCTCAACTGGAGTAGTGTGTCCAATTCTGGACACTACACTTTAGGAAGGATGTGAAGGTCTTGGAGAGGGTGCAGAAAAGATTTACAAGAATGTTTCCAGGGATGAGGGCTGTCAGTTACGTGGATATATTGGAGAAGCTGAGGCTTGTCTCCTTCGAGAAAAGAAGGTTAGGAGGAGATTTGACAGAGGTGTTCAAAATCATGAGGGGTCTAGACAGAGGAGATGGAGAGAAACTGTTCCCATTGGAAGAAGGGTCAAGAACCAGAGGACACCAATTTAAGGTGATTGGCAAAAGAACCAGAGGTGGCATGAGGAAAAATATTTTTTGCAGTGAGTGGTTAGGATCTGGAATCCACTGTCTGAGAGTGTGGTAGTGGCAGATTCAATTTTGGCTTTCAAAAGGGAATTGGATAGTTACTGAAGAGAAAAAATTGCAGGGTTATAGGGAAAAAGTGGGGCAGTGAGACTAGCTGACTTGCTCTTAAAGAGAGCCACCATGGACATGATGGGCCAAATGGCCTCCTTCTGTGCTATAACTATTCTGTGATTCTAACAATATAAAATAACTCTTTTGGGGCCAATGAGGATGTTTAGCAGTAATTCTGAACTTAGCCCTCCTTTAAAAATCCAGTTATACCTCATTCAACAATATAAAACTTTTTCAAGATGTTTAACAGCTAGATTAGGAATGTAAGAATCGAAGTCTTAATCAGTTTCTAGGTTTCCAATTGATTGTAGTCTCAACAGCGAATCCTCTGGAGAAGTGTAGAATCACTGACAGCAACTTCTGGATTTGTGCATTTAACTGCGCATGTGTAGACTCCAGAAGTTGCTGTCAGTTTCAGATGTGCTGATGATGAACACTGACAATTTCACTGTATTTACTACTGTAAACTCCAGGCCATTAAGATGATTGCCAATTCTGGACCAGCCTTCAGCCTCTGACATGCACTATGAGCATGTTGCCCATTCCCCCAAATCAGACTTAAAATAATTTCCAGACTGTAGACCCGGAATTAGTGTGCAGCTGTTTTGCCACTGTTACTTTGCCAGATGTGAGGCGGAAAATAAGTCTCCATGCATAAACGACATTTCAGACACATTTTCTGCCTAAGTTATAGCGGTGCAGCTCCGAGAAAATTCTAGACTAAAAGTTAACCAAAGCCAAATTTAAATTTATGTTGGTCACAAAAATATATAAATATTTCTCATTTTATGCAGGACAAGTTTCATCACAAGTCCATCAGAAATCATTCGGGGGCTGTGGTGAGGGTGGGGGCTGGAAAATACCTCCATCACAGACCCACCCCGATATTGCCGGCCATGTTGATGCCTCGTGAGGGCCCCCCCCACCGCCGCTCGTCGATGGGACAGCCATTAACATATTTAAACCCATTAAAATTTATGAATTAATCAGACCTGTGCCTCTGCCTTCTGTCCTGCTGCAATATTGATACCTGTGGCCAGTGGTTCTGAGGTGGAACACTGGTGGGGAGGGGGAAGCAGCTCAGTTTTTCAGTGCGGGGGGTGGAGGAGAGGAGTCAAAGTAATTTCATTGGTGTAGGGGGTGGTGGGAAGGGGTAAAGTGTAAAGTTTATGAACTTTGGGGGGAGGAAGGTCAGGCAAGTATTATATAGTAAGTATTTTAGAAACATAGAAACATAGAAAGAATAGGAGCAGGAGTAGGCCATTCAGCCCTTCGAGACTGCACCACCATTCAATACGATCATGGCTGATCATCCAAAATCAGTACCCTGTTCCCGCTTTCTCCCCATATCCCTCGATCCCTTTAGCCCTAAGAACTATATCTAACTCTTTCTTGAATATGTTTAATGATTTGGCCTCAACTGCTTTCTGTGGTAGAGAATTCCACAGGTTCACTACTCTCTGGATGAAGAAATCCCTCCTCATCTCAGTCCTAAATGGCTTACCCCTTATCCTTAGACTGTGATCCCTTATCCTGGACTCCCCCGCCATCAGGAACATCCTTCCTGCATCTAGTCTGTCCAGTCCTGTTAGAATTTTGTAGGTTTCTATGAGATCCCCTCTCATTATTCTAAACTCTAGTGAATTTAAGCCTAATCGACCCAATCTCTCTTCTTACGTCAGTCCTGCCATCCCAGAAATCAGTCTGGTGAACATTCGCTGCACTCCCTCCATAGCAAGAACATCCTTCCTCAGATAAGAAGACCAAAAGTGCACACAATACTCCAGATGTGGTCCTCAACGTATTAGTCCAAAAAACCATCACATACGTACTCCAGGAATTCCTCCTATACAGTATTATTGCTAATTTGGTTTGCCCAATCTATATGTAGATGAAATTCACCCATAATTACAATTGCACCCTTATTGCATGCATCTCTAATTTCCTGTTTAATGCCATCCTCTACATCACCACTGCTATGTGAGGGTCTATGTACAGCCCCCACCAATGTTTTCAGCCCCTTGGTGTTTCTTAGCTCCACCCAGACAGATTCCACATCAGGATTTTCAGAGCTAATATCCTTCCTCACTATTGTATTAATTTCCTCTTTTACTAACAATGCTACTCCACCTCCTTTCCCTTTTTGCCTGTCCTTCCTAAATATTGAATACCTCTGGATGGTCAGTTCCCATCCTTGGTCACCCTACAGCCATGTCTCCGTAATCGCAACTATATCGTATCCATTTACATCTATTTGCGCGGTTAATTCACCTACCTTATTGTGAATACTCTGCGCATTGAGACACAATGCCTTTAGACTTTAAAAAAAATATTCCTTGTCATTTAACATTATTTCACACTATGGCCCGATTTGTTTCTTGCCCTTGATTTCTATGCCTTCCACTTTTGCCTTTTTGTTTCCTGTCTTTCGTTTCTATCCCTGTTTTCTCCTCCTCAGTCTCACTGCTCAGGTTCCCATCCTCGTGTCATTCTAGTTTAAATCCTCCCCGACAGCATGAGCAAACGCCCCTGTGAGGACATCGGTTCCAGGCCTGCCTGGGTGTGACCCGTCCCGCTTGTACAGGTCCCGATGTCCCAGGAATCTAAATCCCTCCCTCCTGCACCATTTCTCCAGCCACGCATTCATCTGGTCTATTTTCCTGTTCCTATACTCACTAACACGTGGCACAGGAAGTAATCCTGAGATTACTACCTTTGAGGTCCTGCTTTTTAATTTAGCTCCGAACTCCTTAAATTCATCTTGCAGGACCTCATCCCTCTTTTTGCCTATGTCATTGGTACCGACATGTACCACGACCACTGGCTGTTCACCCTCCCCCTTCAGAATGTCCTGCAGCCGCTCCGAGACATCCTTGACCCTAGCACCAGGGAGGCAATATACCATCTTGGAGTCTCGTTTGCGGCCACAGAAGTGCCTGTCTGTTCCCCTTACAATTGAATCCTCTATCACTATAGCTCTCCCAGTCTTTCCCCCCCCCCACTGCCTCCCCCCCCCACGCTGTGCAGCAGAGCCATCCTTGGTGCCACGAACTTGGCTGTTGCTGCTTTCCCCTGGGAGGCCATCCCCCCCCCAACAGTATCCAAAGCAGTATATCTGTTTGAGAGGGGGATGGCCACAGGGGATTCCTGTACTACCTGCCTGCGGCTACTACTCTGTCTGGTGGTCACCCATCCCTTTTCTGCCTGTGCAGCCATTACCTGCAGTGTGACCACCTCGCTAAACGTGCTATCCACAACCTTTTCAGCATCGTGGATGCTCCACAGTGAATTCACCCTCAGCTGCAGCTCCGTAATGTGGGTAGCCAGTAGCTGCAGATGGATACACTTCCTGCACACATGGTCATCAGGGACACTGGAAGCGTCCCTGATTTCCCACATAGCGCAGGAGGAGCATATCACGGGGTTGAGCTCTCCTGCCATGACTTACCTTTAGATTACTTAGTTACTCCCTATAAAAAATACTAATTACAGTAGGCACCTTGTTCTACTCCAAACACTACCCACTACAATCTAAAGTCCTTAATAAATTACACTGATTTAAAAATTACACTTTAGTAGTACTCACCGTAACACTTATACAGTAGGTTTCGATGTTTTTTTCCAAAAAAACTTTCCCCTTATTTTTTTTTAAGCTACTTAAATGCACTAACAGCTGTTACTTACACAACCAATTAACTTGCAGAATTCCCGTGTTGGCACTGTAAATTCTTTTTCCTCTTTCGAATCTCAGCGTACGCCGGCACAGAGAAAGAGACAGAGCCCGCCGCCGCTCTGGCCACAAGGTAAGTAAGGGCTTCGAGCGCCGTTCTCTGCTTTTCAGGTCCCGATCAGAATGAGATTTCTCCCAGGTCCGCCAGCCGCCGTTCCGGTCACCAGGTAAGTGGGTGGGGAGAGAGCAGGCAATTTATTCTGGTAATGGTTATTGGGGGGGGTGCGGGGGGAGAGGGGCTAGAAACATTTATTTAATTTATTTCAATCAATTTAACATCAATATTTCCTTAGATATTTAAATTGACATGTAGGGCTCGAAGCCCTTTAAAAATGGTGTCAGCATCTGCGCAAAGGCAGCTGACGCCATTGCTGGGGACGGTCCGCCTGCCCCCTCCACGTCATCAGGTGGGGGTGGGGGAGGGGGGGGGGTTTAGTCCGCTTCAGCCATTTAAATGAGCAGTCACGTTTAATATCGCGGCAGCTCCAAGACGTGCGGCCTGCGCAAGCAGACCACCATTGTTTACGTCAGCCGCCGATTACGGCAGTGGAAGTATAAATTTCAACTCCCTGTTTGTTGCCGCAGCATTGTGCAAATTGCAGTACAGCAAATGAAGGAGAGACTTAAATTTTACTTCCAAATGACTTTGTAAATCAGTCGTCTGCTTATCAGAATTCAACTCCTGCATTACATTTGCTTTTGTAAACACAATAATGCTAAGCTAAGGTCATAAAACTGATATCTTTAATGATCACTGGAGGATTTATGTTATAGAGTAAGTGTGTCTCTAACATATTTGTATTAATGGTTAAATGAAAAATGATAAGCCCAAACTTCATACAGAAATCAGTTTGTTTTGAGTTTGGGTAAACAACAAGAACTATCTGGCTCTTGAGGATAAATCACAGCATTTATTAACATATCCAACTGACTTAATTTAATTGTGTTACTATGGTTGTGCGCGTTGTGCCCAGTCTCCATGGAAACTAAGTTTGATGGTACAACCCCTTTATTAAGATGTACAACCCCTGCTGCACCTTGCAAATGCATTTTGTCTCTAATTTCAAATCTCTATGTATATTAAACATTATCTCAATGAGATGCGCCAGTAACAGGTTTATAATACTCAATGTGGTCAATAATGAGTGTCTTCACCTCATGTTAATGGGTTGATAATGGCCTCAAAAAGTAACCTTAGCACCCCATTAAGACCAGTGATGTGCCTGGCTCAGTTTTGAAAGGGGATAGCCGTTGGGTGTCGAAAGCGCCGACCTGCTTTTGCCAATAGGCCCCTGTTAATCTAGATATTGAGGCCCCAGGGTGTAAATAGGATCATGATTTTCATTTTAGGTTGGAACTGGTTGCAGCCTGCCCCGTTCCATGGGCAATGGAACCGAATAGGTCCGCCAATTGTGAGTATTGAAATAATTTTGTCCACAGCCACCCCCTCTACAGTTGCAACCCTACCCCAGCAATTTACCTTGCTGGCAGTCGCACTAGCCCAATCTTGAGACCTCAAGCTTGACTGGAATCAGGGAAGGGCACCAACATTTTGTACCAAAGACATTTGACCAAATTATTGACTCAGCCATGGATATGGGGGCAATTAATCTGTATATAAAGTGTATAGCCAACCTAATGCCATCAAAACACAGTCCTATTTAAAACACATTTCTCCCTGTAAATAAAGTAGCTAAGCATACAAATATCAATGGGAGAGCAGCATGACCATATCAGCTAGCTAGCAAGTAAAATAGTAAGCAATGCCAATGCGAATCACTTTTGTTGACAGAATTGAGCTAGCTACACCATGTCATGGGGTGGTAGATGGACCTTATCAGATGACCTCTGTAGATTCACACTGTGTCAGGAGTGCAAATTCATCCAATAAACCATGAAACTCAAGGAGAGGATTGTTATTGTGGTTATTGAAGTGAGGCGGTAGAAAAATCAGCAATAGGAAGATGGACCGTTTCTCACACTGCTGTTGTCACAAGACAATTTGACCCATGATGGTCAATGTTTGTGCAAATTCTCCACCTGCTTGTAATATGTGTCTGAAGACAGGGCAGCCAACAAAAGGGCAGTGATCTCCAAATCAAGAGAATTTTATAGGGTGAGGGAGATAGTACTTCAGAAGAGTCATATAAAACAGAAAAGCAGAGTGGGACAAAAAGGGACAGAGAGATTAATGCTAGGTAGCCATGACTAGTTTATTCATCTTGACAGGCTGTTAAACTAGGTCCTGGATTCTAACATACAGAAACAACAGAATCTCTCATGGACAAAATGTCTTTTGCTCACCAAACCTAGTGACAAAATTATGTCAACACAATTACAAATAAAGAGCACCTTCATTTCCTCCAATAAAGTGATTGTCTTAAATTCACTTGTTCTGTGGGCTGTATTTTATTCTCCCCCAGGTATCAGGTTCCATGGCGAGGGGGGCCTGAAGATGGCTCTGGAGGAGGCCCGCCATGGACCTTGACGCCAGAAGGGCTTGGTCCGATCCACCTGGCAGTGACGAGGCTCCATGGCGGCCCTCCCGCTGCTGGGCGATGGGACCAGACTTTAAAAATGCAAATAAATAAAATCAATAAATTAACATAGACATACCAGCGATTTTGAGGGCCTGCTGCGATCTTTGGTGTGGCAGCCGGCATTCCTGCGCCTTCAGATCCCCATCTGGGGAAACGCGGTGGAGAGGGTGGAGGGATAAGTTTGTCAGTGTGGGGGTTGGGGAGACGGGCTCAAATAAATGTAATGGGTGTAGGGGATGGTGGGAAGAGTTGAACCTTAAACTTTGTGCAGTTTCGGGGGGGAAGGTCAGATGTGAAAGGTAAGTGTTTTGAGGGGAAGGGCAAATAGATAATGTAATTGTTATGGGGGGGGTGGAAAAAGGGCATTGTGAATTTATTTGTTTAACTTTGGGGGGGGGGATTCCTCTTTAAAAATTTAATGTGCCGGCAGGGCATGGCTGCCCTTTAAAAATGGCACCAGCGCCTGCGCAGAGGCATCTGACACCATTGCTGGGGATGGACTGTCTGCCCCCTCCACAATTGGGGACGGGCTGCCCCAGCAATTTAAATGAGCTGCTGCACAGGAGATTGTGGCAGCTTTTTGGCATGCGACCCGCACGGGAGGGCCGTCATTTTTTTTTAGCTCGCCACTGAGATCGGCGCGGGCTCTTAAAATCCAGCCCGATATTTCAGTTTATTACTTTCGATTTCTAATTCAGCTCTGACAAGATAATTATGAACAAAAAGCTTTTCCACAAAAAGTTGACCAGTTGTTACTGCATGTATTATTCAGTTAGAAAATATTTAGTCACTATCTATAAGACTGTACTCCAGATCAACCAATTTACATCTCGGCCAAATCTATTACCTATTAGCAAATGTGCACTTTTAACGTAATGCAATTACATGATACAAACACCTTTCAAATGACATTGGCCACTCAGGTTATTTGCCCTCCAACTGGCTAGTAAATGATGTACATTGCAATTACTGATCTTTGACATACTTGTAAAACTTGTACTTTAATCTAATTTGCAGGAAAAAAATAGTTAATGACTGTTTCTAACATGGTCATTGATACATCATAAATTTTTACTATGTCTTCCCTGACAGATTTTAAAACTGTAAATGCAGCATAGATTTTGTTAAGTAATCATGGACAGTTCATCATAAATTAAGGTTTATTAAAGCTATCTATTACATTGTATTTACTACTGTATATGGGTCAGCAGCATTCTGTTTTTGCAATCACAATCACAATATTACACCATATTGTTGTATTCACGAGGAACTCAGTGCTGACTTCTGGATATGTCTTGGATTTTCTTGCCTGTTTTCCCCTCAATACAAATTCTGGAACAATGTGATTCCGAATGGATAGCAGCAGATTGTGAAATTTATATAGAAATGGAAGTTCAGCAACTTTCCACATGTCACTGAGCTTGTGTCTCAGGTGAAAGTAATAGGGCAGAAATTGAGACATTCTCTAAGTAACTTCTGCCATTATAAAATGAGTTTACATAACTCAAGCCTTTAAACTTGTGTGTTAAAATAACCTAGTTGTTAGGTTAGTTTAAAAGACAACGTTAAAGGATTGAAACAGGGATGCTGAAACTTTTAGCGTGGGAGGACCACATTACAATTTTTGTCTTACATAGGGGGCATGTGAGACAGTTTCAGAAAGATAAAGGCATTATAAATTTATCTTACTATTAATCAAAACAACAAAAAATTGTGCATTTTTGTGAAGAAGCTTTAAATGAGAAGACTAATTTATTGACTTACTTTCTCATCACTATGTTGGACACTGATTTAGTGAGATACCTGGCATTTCTTTTGCTTACACAGGTAGTCAGTGTTTGTCTGCACACTTGTTGTAGCAATGAGGAGTATTCCAGATAGATGTCCATCTTCCAGGAATGATCTTGATCGCTCTCTCTCCTCTCTCTCTCTCACTGTGTGTGTCTCTCTCCCTTCCCTCTCTGTGTCCCCCTCTCTGTGTCCCCCCTCTATTTCTGTCTACCCTCTCTATCTCTGGCCCTCCTCTCTGTCCCCCTATCTGTCCCCGCTCTCTCTCTGTTTGCCCTCTTTCTCGCCCACTCTATTTCCTTTCTCTCTTTCTCCCCTCTCTCTCTCTCTACCTCCCTCTCTCTCTGCCCTCTCTTTCCCCCACTGTCTCCTCTCTCTCTCCCCCTCTCTCTCCCCTCTCTCTATCCCTGTCCCCCCTCTCACTCTGCCTCTCTTTCTCTCTCCTACTCTCCCTGTCGTACCCTCTCTCTCTCTCCCCCCCCCCCCACCGTCCCTCTCTCCCTTTCTCTCCTTCTCTTCCACCGCCACCCCCACCCCCCCCCCCGCTTCGCTCTCTCTGACAGTTGTAGAGAGCGGGAACTCTCCCCAGAGCACCTTTGTGGATGGTCCTTTTTTTTAAAAAAGTCGACAAGTTTGTGGTTTTCAGTGGGCTTTAAAAAAAAGCTTGAACCCGCCAGAAACCATGAACTTGTCCAAGGTTTGGAAACGCTGTCTCTGCTGTACGCACCTGTCAGCTGAGATTTTTTTTTAAATCTGTCTGGTCTGGAAGAAGAAGCCAATGAGAAATTTCTCATCCCTGAAATTACCACGGACCTGAACATTTTTACCATGGACACTGGTGTCCATGTATGTATATGTTGCCGACCCCTGACCTGAACACATGTTTTGCACACTATAGCTTGCCTGCCAAAAATCAATGAGGCCGCTGGAATGGCTGGCCAGACATTGCCCTCATACAGCTATTTCTCACTGGAAATAAGACAATGCTCATTTCCCTAAGTTTACACTTTAAAAGTGTAAAAGCTGTTTAACTTGTAACGGACCTGTTTATTTTAGTCAAAACATATTAAACAGGTCCATCACCGCCAAGTCAAAAATGAACTCAGTCTAATTATCATAGGCACTTTAAGTCTGATTTTACAAAATTGTGCACTTAACGAGGAGTCGTGCTCCATGGGATCTGAATTTTATGGGCATTATGGAGATGGATTCAGAGATGGGGGAGCCCACAGAATTGCAATGGGAAGCCGAGGGTGGGGTGGGGGTGGGGGGGGGGGTGGTGGGTGGGGGGCAGGGGGGTTGGGCAGAGGGGCCCATTGCCTTCCCGTCACAATGCATTTTTGTTGGTGGCAAGATAGGCCAAAGAAGGCCTTCCTGCCCAGAGGCCACTTGAGTCCCTTAAGAGTCCTATTAATGGCCATTTAAGGGCCTCTTCCCCCTGTCACTGGCGTTAAGCCAGCAGCAGTGGAACCTCCACACTGCAGGGAGCTCGCCCAGTAAAACAAGGCGACCTCCCTGCTGGCTTGGTGGGGGGGGCCCTCCTCTGTGGGCAATCTGTGGTCCATGAGGGCCCCTGCCATCAAACAAACCACTGTCTTCGGCTCCAAGTGGCTGGATCCCCACCGTTTTGGCCCGGTGCTGGGAGCCCCACCGTCAGCACATAATTCAGCCCTGGGAGTGCATTTTGGAAAGTCAGGAGCATGCTCCTCCCATTGAATGGACAGAAAATCATGGGGAGCATGTATTCAAATTCTTGATGTATAGTCTGTTAGAAAATGCTTTGTATCAAGTGTCTCATCGAAGATAATCACATATCGAGCTCATGGTCTGATAAGAATATGCGTTAATTTTGGAGGTTAACTGGAACAATGGCGAGTAAGAAAATTGATGAATAGACCAGCTAGTAATCACATTAACTATCTGGAATGATCTACGATATCTACTGTTCCTTTATAATGGCAGACAGAAAACGTCAAGTTAAATTTATTATCAGTTAAACCTTCAATTTGGTCATTATGTCAAGGTCTGGAGGTTTGGTGAGAAGGAACCTGACCTACAATATACATTCTGGGGATCATGTGATATGACCCACATTAAAGGGGAAGGTCTTTTAAGGATGCTTGGAAGGTCTTTGGACAGGTGACAGATGGGTAATGACAGATATATAAGAACTGGCAGCAGCAGAAGACCAACACCTACGGAAGCCAAAATGAAAACAGAAAGTGCTGGAATTACTCAGCAGGTCAGGTACAGCTGTGGAAAGAGAAACAGAGTTAATAGGCTGAAATTTATGTTGCCGCCCCTGTGATTGGCGGCGGCTGTAAACTATAGCAGTCTGCATGCACGGACCGCTTGTCGTGGAGCCACTGTGATATTAAATGTGATGGCTCATTTAAATGGCGAGGGCGGACCCCCCCCCCCAACCGATGACATGGAAGGAGCGGGCGGTCCGTACCGGGCAACGGCGTTGGGCACCATTGCACAGGCGGCAACTCCATTTTTAAAGGGCTTCGAGCCCTTCAATTTAGTTTAAATAGTTAAAGATACAGGCCTTTTAAATTTTATTTAAAAAGTTAAATTAATGTTTCCAGTCCCTCTCCCACCCCGTCAGTTCATTTCTTGCCCTCTCCCCGCCCAAAATACTTACCTTGTGTACCTGACCTTTCCTCCCACTGTTTCTAAACTTTTAACTTCATCGCCTTCCCACCATCCCCTACACCAATCAGATTACTTTGACCCCATTCCCCACCAGCAACCTCCCCCCCTGCCCACCACACTGAAATACGTAGCTGCTCCCCACTGTGTCACCAGTGTCCTGCATCGGATCTCTGGACTGCCTCTGATCGGCCCTCCAGCTTGGAGAGCCCACCTGCTGCCCTTGATTGGACAGAGAACCTGTCTCCATGCCAATGAAGGGGTCGCCTCCATAAAAATCCCAAAGTGTGACTGTTTGCTCCCAGGGGCAGGTTCAGAAACAATCCCGAGTCCTGTTTCCTACCCCCGGAGGCAAAATCCAGCCCATAGAGTATATTTGGGACTAGGGGCAATTACAACACCAGAGTCAGGTTTTGGGACATGGGTAACAAGGCCATAAAGAGTTTTATTGCCAAAGGTGTAGATTTTAACTGTAAAGTTTTGGGGTAATGGGATGTCCTGTTTAAGTCAGTGAGGATAATGGGTGAAAAGAACTTAACACAAGGATGCACGTGGCAGAGTTTTAGACAAGCTGAAGCTTAAGGAAGGTGGAACATGGGAGGCCAGTAAGTCAAGTGTTAGAGCAGTTGAGACAAGAAGTGGAATATCAGTATTATAGGGCAAATTTAATGATCATGCCATCAGTCCAGGCAGCAGGCCACGTAAAAGGCATCATTCCCGTCCATCACATGGGTGCCTGCCTCACTGTGATTACGTGGTGCGTAGCCAATTTGCATAGGGGAGGCATGGGTCCCCCCAATCAAGTGACGGGGGCAAGAGGCGAGTTGTTCATTATGACCTCAAATGTCTCCAGAGTAGGTGCTGGTGCCATACTTAAAGACCTGCCAGCCCTGCATTGACACCTGCCTTACATTCATTGTCAGCTTGTTGCAGCCTACAACTCTGTCTGATTGTTCTAGTACCACCACCCCCCACCCCGCCCCACCCCCCCGAGGAGGGCAGAAGACGATGGCAGAGGCAAGACAGAGGATGACCCCATGATTCAGTGATGCTTCCAAGCAGATTTTCCTCCTGGCTAAAAGGGAAAGGTGGGAGATTCTCTTCTCCTCCGATGGCAAGAAGAGGTCCTCCTACCTGACCAATCAAGCCTGGGTGGAGATCGCAGAGGATGTTAGCAGCTGTGGCATCACCCAACGTAACTGGTCCAGTGCATGAAGAGGGTCAATGACCTCCTGCATGCTACCAAGGTGAATGCTCCATCCAGTTGCCTTTCTGAGCACTGCATGTGAGAACGCAGGAAGTTGCATGACATGGGGAACGTAGCAATGCTGCAGCATTGGCTGAGTGGCTAGGGGTCTGTCGCTTCCTGACAGATGCGTGGCTGCATCTGGGCCACAGGCCACCATCCTTCCATAGCTCACCCACTTAACTCCCTTGACAGTGAGTGTCAAAATGAGGGTCTGAAATGAGCATAAATGTCATGTTGATCTCTGTGTCATTCTCAACCATCTCCATCCTTCCTCTTGCAGGACAAGAGGGCCCATAATTAGCGGGAGATGGCCCAGACAGGCGGAGGACTCTCAGATCTGCGTACACTCACCTTTGCTGAGGAAGGGGCCTTGAAGCAGGTGGGCACCCAGGGTGGCTGTGCAATATCAGATGAGGAGATTGGAATCCCTGTGCAAGAGAGTGACGATTGCCTGTTGTCAGCATGTGCATCAATGTTGGAGACCCACATAACGGCTGGTTGACATCCGGAGATCTTCACAGCCTAACCCACGTATGTTTGTGATCTCTCTTGCAGGTAGCCATTCACAGGGGTTCCATAGGGGGACAGATATCCACCTCTGAGGAGGAGGACCACTTAGAGGATGGACAGTCCCATGATTCCCCTGCACCCTCCACCAGTGATGGGTAACTGCTGAGCATTCGAATCAGGGTCACAAGCTGGTGAAAGTATCACATACGTGCCCGAGCAACTGGCTGAAACTGAGACAGCCGAGGTCTCTGACAGTTGGAGGACTGTGGGTGGCCAGGCCCATGCTGAGCCCCCCCAGGATGATGATGAGCCTCTGGTGTCGACAGCACAGGGCATGCAGGAGTTGCAGAGAGAGATAAGGCAACATCTGGTGGAGATGCCAGAGGTTATGTCCAGCCACGAGTGGATGATGGAGGAGTTCATCCATGCCACGAGTGCTGCCATGTTCCAGGCATATGAGCGCATGGTTTCATACATCGACAGGTTGGCGATCCTCATTGAGAACCAGATCCCACAGATGCATGCAGACGTGTACACCATCACCTTGGTCATGAGCTCAAAGCAGCAGTGGCAAGGGAAAGAAGGAACAGGTGTTTGGTGGCTTCTGTAGCTCCTGATCTTTCTCTGGTGAGCAGAGAGGTTCAAGAAATCCTTCAAAGGGAGGAGGAGAGGCTGCCATCCTCATCTGGAGGCCCCCTTCAGGGTGGTTTGAGTGTGGCCACTGGCTGCTCCACCAGTGAGCCCAGCTGCAGCAGCTGCGACACCTGAGGATAGTCCTGCACTAGTCCAGGACACTCCTAGGCTGCTGGGGTCTTCCAGGCCTCAGGCAGCCAGAGGACACCCACCAAAGTGATCACAGGCCAAAAGCCATGCGTAGGACCACCCGCAAATGTATTAAGAAGAACACATAGCTTACTTTGAGTCTCAGGGGTGTGCAATATAAGTTTGTGTTAGACAATTAAAAGATCCTTTGTTCGGATCATTAGGCTTCATTGCCTGAAAGCCATGCGCTATTATGCCTTAATTATGCCAGGTTGACCTCCCCCTTCCCCCTTAGAGCAATGCTGATGTGACCACAGTCCTCATTAACATCTGGTCTACCATGGGCACTAGTGCACATTGCTTCCGCTCACAAGGGTCATGCTAGGCCCACACCAGCCAAGAATGAGGCACATTAATTTTGTCATGAACTTTGATTTTAAACTATTACTGGAGTGAGGGGAGGACTTGTTAAACAGATCAGCTGTGGCTGGAAAAGACATTTACATATTAACAGATAGTGTTTGGAAAGACAAAGCAGCCATTTCCTGACACATTCAACCCACAATGGACTTTTGATCATCAGACATTGAAGGTGGGGGAGCTCACATTCTAGGTTGACTGCAAACATGGCCGAATACACAAACAGACATGGTCAAACCAGCTAGTCACATGACTAACCTGCCGGGCAACCTGAGTTTTTTAAAATTTGTACAAACAGTTTGGGCAGAGTGTCTGTTTGCTCCTGGACTGAGAAGATCTCTCCTGTCTGCTCCCATTTCTTTCTCACAAGCCTCTGAATCCACTGAAGATACATGAATCCCAAGAGAGAAAAGTCTCCTACAGTGAATAAGTTTAAGAAGAATACTGGGTCCCAATGAAAAGCAAGATCTACCTACAATCAAGGACTCTACAGTGAGCTCGAAGAACCGTAATAACAACACTTCAGATATTGCCTCAAACCTTTCCATTTTATCGCGTATGCATGCTCGCGTGGGTGTGTCGTGTATCCGTAGGTATCATCTGAATTAGAGTTTAAGTTTAAGAAATTTCAACTTTTCTTCTTTAAACCTAAGAAAGACTGTTTGTGCTGGTTTCTTTCCTTATAATTGGAAAGTGGTGAACAAGGATCAACCAAGGGGGAGCTAAAAACACGATGTGCTTAAAATTAAACCCTGTTACAGTAAGACCAGGTGAAGACTGAGAGGGACCCCTAGACACCTTTCTCACCTGGTCGTAACACAAGACAGTGGCCACAAATGAAAAGGATGTGACAGAATTCAGGCATTAAGGTGAGCCTTTATTTCACTCTCTGTGAATGGACACCAGGATGGCTCTAAACAGGTCGTTATGAGGTTGTCTATGGCCTCCATTGTGCGTTGCCGAACCCATCTGACCTCCTGCTTTGGCACCTGAAGACGTGCCAATTCTGTCGGCAGAGTTGCTGTTGGACCTCAGAGCCCAAACTTGATGATGGCCGACCCTCTGTTCCAGCAGTGTGAGCAAACAGACCCATCACACAGCAGTTTGCCAACCCTATACTGACCTCTTCCCACCAATCCCCCAAACCTGCACTTAGCTCCCTTGCAGACCCCACTGCACCCTGGTCCCCTTTGCGGAGCCCTGAGACTCCGGACCCCAGGGCAGAGCACGCAGCAACTTAGTCAATGGCCTCCAAACCCCCTTCTTCCCCTATGCAGCAATGCTCCAGTCTGCCTAAACATCGTGTCAATGTGCCCTCTCGCCTCAGTGCCGCCAGGTTTTACTGGTTGTAAATCCGGAGTCATGTCAGTGCCACCCGCCATTCACAGAATCGCTCACCGATCATTAAATTGCTTGTAATTATACTTAAATGCATGTAAATCGGCATTTCAGCAATTGAAAATAGGTTCCCGATGTGTTGCAGCGGCAATGCTGACATTGTGCTTTCCCCCAACCGACAAAATCCGGGACTGACTTCATGATGTTGAATTTCCTGGAGGCCCATTGCGTTACGATTTTCCATCCTCCATGCCACCATACCCACCCTCAACAGCTGCATTAAATCCAGCCTATAGAATGCAACACTCGCAGTTCAGACATGAAGGAAAAACATTTGAGGAAGGTACTGCTGATAGCTGTGGGGCAATAATCCAGCATCAACTAAGGGGAAATAATTGGGATTCTCTCTCTTCCATTTGCATTCCAAAAACATAACACCTATAATATTCCTGCACTATAAAGTTCATTTTGTACTTGTTTTCACTTTGTTATACTATTTCTCTGATCTCCTGCCAAAGTTACAACAGAAGATTGGGACAACCCTGAAGCAAATACAGGGCTTTTATATATTGTGACTGTTGTCATGCAGGCATCCACCTGCCAAGACTCAGGCATACATTATTTCATCACATGAACATTAAAACTTAAAATTGTGGCTCGGAAGAAAAGAAGGCTTATCACAAGGAATTGCCAAGCCCCTGACTGGAAAGACATTTGCATGCTGGCAGACAGTGTTGGAACAAAGGACCCAGTCCCTGCTTCTCCAATACACAGAAAACCTGGTCAGGCGAGTTTAGTCACATGACTAACTGGCTGTTTGAATTTGAACTTGCTGAGAGAAAGAAACTGAAAAAAATCTGTTTGCTCCCAGACTGTGAACACCTCTCTCTTGTCTGCTCACATCTCTTTCTCAATGAACGGAAGACCCATTAAAGACATTTGAACTTAAAGAGAGAAAAGTCTCCTACATGAACAAGGTTGAAGAAGAATACTGGGCCCACACGAAAAGTAAGATCTGTCTACAATCAAAGACTCTACGGCGAGCTGGAAACACAGAAACAGTAACAAGAAACCCCTTCAGAGACTGCCTCAAACCTCTCTACTTTATTTTTCCTTTGCTCCTTTCCATCCCTATTTGCATGTGTGTATCGCGTGTGCATGCTTGTGTGGGCACGTCATATATCCATCGGTGTTAACTGAATTAGAGTTTAAGTAAATTTAATAAATTTCACTGTTCTTCTTTAAACCTAAGAAAACCTGGTGTGCTCATTTCTTTGCCTTATAATTGGAAAGTGGTGAACAAGGATTCACAAAGGGGGAGCTCAAAACAGTGTGTTTAAAAATCAAACCCTGTTACAATAAGACCAGGTGAAGATAGTAAAAGACCCCTAGACAACTTTCTCACCTGGTCGTAACATTGTATTTAAAGGGAGAGCTACCAAGCCAACATTACGCAAACAAAAATACTACATTCTTATCGCAGTGATATTTCAGCCAATCAGGTTCATGTGTGTAGCACACTCTCAAGTGTGACACTTTGAGGTGAGACAGGCAGATGATTGAGGCAAAACTTTTAATGATATAAATACATTTTGTGCCCTAAATATTGTGTACAGATCGGCTGAATTTCACAAAGAACTTATTAATGAAGAAGGTTCTTGCAGATTTGAACAAAAAATCATTTTGTTTATATTATTTATATTTTAAATGAAAATGCTCCCTGAGCTGACACATACCAGAGATGGAGGTTAGCCCAGTTTTAGGTAGCTTAGCTCTTGTGTATGGATCAGGATACTTAACAGCAATTGAACTCGACAGCCTTATCAAAACATTGTATGGTTTAATAGAGAATGACAGCAGCAAGCTGACAGCTCAGGACTACCGCTGTCAAGGATAAGCTTCTATCTGGAGAATCCTTCGTTATGCCTGAAGTTGCAATTATATCATATAGTGCATGCATAATCACACTATTGTCCTGTCAGAGCTTTCACTGGTACCCAGTTGAGAAAAAAGATACTTGCGACTTCAAACTCACAGCTGAGCACTTGTGAACTTATCAACAATAAACGATAGTTTGCTTCAGATTTATCGCTTGCCCTTATATAATAAACACAGCTGACCCAGGAAGGATACAAAGTGAGAGTATCACATGTGAAATAAAAACAGAAAGTGCTGGAAATACTCAACAGGTCTTGCGGTATCTGAGGAGAGAGAAGCAGAGTTAACATTTCAGGTTTGTGACCTTTCATCAGAACTAGCAAAGGTTAGAAAAGAATTAGGCTTTAAGCAAGTGGGGTGGAGGGGGCGGGGGGGGGAATAGTGGGGAAGAGAACAAAAGGGAAGGCTTGTAAAAGCGCAAGAGAGATTAAGTAACAAAGCTGTCCTGGGATAAAGGCAAAGTGTGTGTTAATGCTTGTGGTGAAAGACAAAGCATTAGTCCAGACAGTGTTAATAGCAGAATAATGAGCAGCTCTGTCTACATGAGAAACAGGCATATGGTTAATAATAAAATAAAATAAAATAAAAAACATAAAAATATAAAAAAGGCCAGTCATGCTGTGAAGTTATTGAACTCAATGTTCAGTCCGCAAGGCTGTAGAGTGCCTAATCGAAAGATCAGATGCTGCTCCTCAAGCTTGCATTGATGTTCACTGGAACACTGGAGCAGGCCAAAGACAGAAATGTGGGCATGAGAGCAGGGTGCGGTGTTGAAATGGCAAGCAACCAGAAGCTCGGGGTCATGCTTTCGGACTGTATCGCATGTGATATGTTTACATCCACATGTGTCAACTATGGGTTCAGGAGAAATGCTGAGAAATGATACACATCTATTATGCTCAAAAACTGCATATTTTCAACTTGGATTTTCTGCAGAGTTGCAACTTGATCAGGTGAGTCAACTTATTGAGTCCATTTACTTCTGATCACCATGGGCCACTTCCAGGAGTTCCATGAGCTATTTTCATTGTAGTGAGAGGAAAAAGAAAGACTTGCATTTATATGACACCTTTCACAACCCCAAGACATCTCAATGCACTTTACAGCCACTTTACGAGCTCAGTAGACTCAATGTGGACAGTGCAATGCTTCAGGAGACACACCTCCCTGTGAGCGGATCACTAAGAGAGCAAGACTACACCTTCTACTGGCAGGGTAGAGATCCAGAAGAACCAAGACAGCATGGAGTGGGCTTTGCCATCAGAAACTCTTTGCTCAGCCTGATAAAGCCACCTACAAATGGCTCAGAATGCATACTGTCCATCCGACTGCTCACCGCCTCTGGTCCAGTACACCTACTCAGCATCTATGCTCCAACACTGTGCTCCCCACCTGAAGTTAAAGACCAGTTCTATGAGGAACTCCATAATATCATTCGTAGCAATCCTAATATTGAACATTTGTTCCTGCTGGGGGACTTTAACGCCATGACTCATGGCCCTCCTGCCTCGGGTGCTATGGCATTGGAAGGATAAATGAGAATGGACAGAGACTGCTGGTATTGTGTACCTATCACAACCTCTGCATCACCAACTCGTTCTTTCATACTAAACCCTGTCACCAGGATTCATGGAGACACCCAAGATCACGTCGTTGGCACCAGCTGGACCTCATCGTCACAAGGCGAGCCTCTTTAAACAGCGTTCAAATCACAGGCAGCTTCCACAGTGTGGACTGCGACACCGACCACTCCCTGTTGTGCAGCAAAGTTAGACTCAAACCAAAGAAATTACATCACTCCAAGCAGAAGGGCCGCCCGCGCATTAACATTAACAGAATTTCTTACCCACAGCTGTCACAAAAGTTTCTCAATTTGCATGAAAAAGCCCTTCAAAACACTCCTACAGGGAATGCAGAGACCAAGTGGGCCCACATCAGAGACACGATCTATGACGCAGCAATGACCACCTTTGGCAAACGTGAGAAGCAGAATGCAGACTAGTTTCAATCTCACTTTGAAGAGGTGGAACCAGTCATAGCCACCAAGTGCACTGCACTGCTGAACTACAAGAAAGCCCCCAGCGAGTTAACATCCGTAGCACGTAAAGCCGCCAGAAGCGCTGCACAAAGAATAGCCAAGTGCTGTGCAAATGACTACTGGCAACATCGATGCAGTTGTATTCAGCTGGCCTCCGACACCGGAAATATCAGAGGAATGTATGACGGCATTAAGAGAGCTTTTAGGCCAACCCTCAAGACGATCACCCCACTCAAGTCTAAATCAGGGGACACAATCACTGACCTCCATTCTTTTGGGCCTCCTTATCTCGAGAGACAATGGATACGCGCCTGGAGGTGGTCAGTGGTTTGTGAAGCAGCGCCTGGAGTGGCTATAAAGGCCAATTCTGGAGTGACAGGCTCTTCCACAGGTGCTGCAGAGAAATTTGTTTGTTGGGGCTGTTGCACAGTTGGCTCTCCCCTTGCGCCTCTGTCTTTTTTCCTGCCAACTACTAAGTCTCTTCGACTCGCCACAATTTAGCCCTGTCTTTATGGCTGCCCGCCAGCTCTGGCGAATGCTGGCAACTGACTCCCACGACTTGTGATCAATGTCACACGATTTCATGTCGCGTTTGCAGACGTCTTTATAACGGAGACATGGACGGCCGGTGGGTCTGATACCAGTGGCGAGCTCGCTGTACAATGTGTCTTTGGGGATCCTGCCATCTTCCATGCGGCTCACATGGCCAAGCCATCTCAAGCGCCGCTGACTCAGTAGTGTGTATAAGCTGGGGATGTTGGCCGCTTCAAGGACTTCTGTGTTGGAGATATAGTCCTGCCACCTGATGCCAAGTATTCTCCGAAGGCAGCGAAGATGGAATGAATTGAGACGTCGCTCTTGGCTGGCATACGTTGTCCAGGCCTCGCTGCCGTAGAGCAAGGTACTGAGGACACAGGCCTGATACACTCGGACTTTTGTGTTCCGTGTCAGTGCGCCATTTTCCCACACTCTCTTGGCCAGTCTGAACATAGCAGTGGAAGCCTTACCCATGCGCTTGTTGATTTCTGCATCTAGAGACAGGTTACTGGTGATAGTTGAGCCTAGGTAGGTGAACTCTTGAACCACTTCCAGAGCGTGGTCGCCAATATTGATGGATGGAGCATTTCTGACATCCTGCCCCATGATATTCGTTTTCTTGAGGCTGATGGTTAGGCCAAATTCATTGCAGGCAGACGCAAACCTGTCGATGAGACTCTGCAGGCATTCTTCAGTGTGAGATGTTAAAGCAGCATCGTCAGCAAAGAGGAGTTCTCTGATGAGGACTTTCCGTACTTTGGACTTCGCTCTTAGACGGGCAAGGTTGAACAACCTGCCCCCTGATCTTGTGTGGAGGAAAATTCCTTCTTCAGAGGATTTGAACGCATGTGAAAGCAGCAGGGAGAAGAAAATCCCAAAAAGTGTGGGTGCGAGAACACAGCCCTGTTTCACACCACTCAGGATAGGAAAGGGCTCTGATGAGGAGCCACCATGTTGAATTGTGCCTTTCATATTGTCATGGAATGAGGTGATGATACTTAGTAGCTTTGGTGGACATCCGATCTTTTCTAGTAGTCTGAAGAGACCACGTCTGCTGACGAGGTCAAAGGCTTTGGTGAGATCAATGAAAGCAATGTAGAGGGGCATCTGTTGTTCACGGCATTTCTCCTGTATCTGACGAAGGGAGAACAGCATGTCAATAGTCGATCTCTCTGCACGAAAGCCACACTGTGCCTCAGGGTAGACGCGCTCGGCCAGCTTCTGGAGCCTGTTCAGAGCGACTCGAGCAAAGACTTTCCCCACTATGCTGAGCAGGGAGATTCCACGGTAGTTGTTGCAGTCACCGCGGTCACCTTTGTTTTTATAGAGGGTGATGATGTTGGCATCGCGCATGTCCTGGGGTACTGCTCCCTCGTCCCAGCACAGGCATAGCAGTTCATGTAGTGCTGAGAGTATAGCAGGCTTGGCACTCTTGATTATTTCAGGGGTAATGCTGTCCTTCCCAGGGGCTTTTCCGCTGGCTAGGGAATCAATGGCATCACTGAGTTCCGATTTGGTTGGCTGTATGTCCAGCTCATCCATGACTGGTAGAGGCTGGGCTGCATTGAGGGCAGTCTCAGTGACAGCATTCTCCCTGGAGTACAGTTCTAGGTAGTGCTCAACCCAGCGGTCCATCTGTTTGCGTTGGTCAGTGATTATGTCCCCCGATTTAGATTTGAGGGGGGTGATCTTCTTGATGGTTGGCCCAAGAGCTCTCTTCATGCCATCATACATTCCTCTGATGTTTCCGGTGTCTGAGGCCAGCTGAATATGACTGCATAGGTGTTGCCAGTAGTCGTTTGCGCAACGCCTAGCTGTTCTTTGTGCAGTACTTCTGGCTGCTTTAAGTGCTGCGGATGTTAAATCGCTGGGGGCTTTCTTGTAGTTCAAAAGTGCAATGCGCTTAGCGGCTATGACAGGTTCCAGCTCTTCATTATGAGATTGAAACCAGTCTGCATTTCTCTTCGCACTTTTGCCGTAGGTGGTCAAAGCTGACTCATAGATGGCGTCTCTGATGTGGGCCCACTTGGTCTCAGCATCCCCTGTGGGAGTGTTTTGAAGGGCTGTTACAAGTGAATTTAGAAATTTTTGTAACAGCTGTGGGTGAGAAATTCTGCTCGTGTTGATGCGCGGGTGGCCCTTCTGCTTGGAATGATGCAACTTCTTTGGTCTGAGTCTAACCTTGCTGCACACCAGGGAGTGGTCGGTGTCGCAGTCCGCACTGTGGAAGCTGCGTGTGATTTGAACACTGTTTAAGGCGGCTCGCCTTGTGACAATGAGGTCTAGCTGGTGCCAACGACGTGATCTTGGGTGCCTCCATGAAACCTGGTGACAGGGTTTAGTGTGAAAGAACGAGTTGGTGATGCAGAGGTTATGATAGGTACACAACTCAAGCAGTCTCTGCCCGTTCTCATTCATCCTTCCAACGCCATAGCGCCCAAGGCAGGAGGGCCATGAGTCATGGTCGGCCCCAACCCTGGCATTAAAGTCCCCCAGCAGGAATAGGTGTTCGGTGTTGGGGATGCTGCTAATGATGTTATGGAGTTGTTCATAGAACTGGTCTTTAGCTTCAGGTGTGGAACAGAGTGTTGGAGCATAGATGCTGAGTAGGTGTACTGGACCAGAGGTGGTGAGCAGTCGGATGGACAGTATGCGTTCCGAGCCATTTGAGGGAGGCTCTATCATGCTGAGCAAGGAGTTTCTGATGGCGAAGCCCACTCCATGCTGTCTTGGTTCTTCAGGATCCCTGCCCTGCCAGAAGAAGGTGTAGTCTTGCTCTGCTAGAGAGCCACTCGCGGGGAGGCGAGTCTCCTGAAGTGCTGCAATGTCCACATTGAGTCTACTGAGCTCGTTGTTAATGATGGCGGTCTTCCGAGAATCGTTGATTTGTGTAAGGTCTTCCGACAGGCCAGGACACATAGTTCTGACGTTCCAGCTTGCAAAGCGAAGGGCTGGTACCTTCTTTCCTTTTTTCATGTTGTTTGGTGCGGTGTATCAGTCCACCTTTCGGGCAATGACCCTGAGCTCCAAGCACCCATTGAAGCAGGCAGACTGTGGCGGGACAGAACCTTATTGACCGGGGGCTGCCCGGTTTGAGGCGGGCGGTAGCTGTCCAGTGAGGTGCAATGACCTCTCCCACCAACAAAGGCAACCCGTGGCGCCCAGTTTCTACGCCAATTTATCTGGACTTATAACCCGTAACTGCTGCCTTGCGTGTTGTTTCAGTCGCTGTGAGGCAACTATGGAGTGACCTCTCCATGGCGCATGCCTGGGCAAATTTATGGAGGTTGAGCAAATGGCAAGCAAATGGACATCTGGGTGGAGCACTACCTAGAACTGTACTCCAGGGAAAATGTTGTCACTGATACCACCCTCAATGCAGCCCAGTCTCTGCCAGTCATGGATGAGCTGGAGGAACAGCCAACAAAATCGGAGTTTAGTAATGCCATCGATTCTCTAGCCAGCGGAAAACCCCCTGGAAAGGACGGCATTACCCCTGAAATAATCAAATGCGCCAAGTCTGCTATACTCTCAGCACTCCATGAACTGCTTTGCCTGTGCTGGGATGAGGGAGCAGTACTACAGGACACGCGCGATGCCAATATCATCACCCTCTATCAGAACAAGGGTGACTGCAACAACTACCATGGAATCGCATTACTCAGCATGGCGGGAAAAGCCTTTGCTCGAGTCGTTTTAAACAGACTCTAGAAACTGGCTGAGCGTGTCTACCCTGAGGCACAGTATGGCTTTCGAGCAGAGAGATCCACCATTGATATGCTGTTCTCCCATCGCCAGCTACAGGAGAAATACCACAAACAGCGGATGCCCCTCTACGTTGCCTTCATAGATTTCACCAAAGCCTTTGCCCTCATCAGCAGATGTGGTCTCTTCAGACTACTAGCAAAGATCGGATGTCCACCAAAGCTACTAAGTATCATCACCTCATTCCATGACAATATGAAAGGCATAATTCATCAGAACAGTGCCTCATCAGACCCCTTTCCCATCCTGAATGGTGTGAAACAAGGCTGTGTTCTCGCATGTACACTGCTTGGGATCTTCTTCTCACTGCTGCTCTCGCACACGTTTAAGAAGAAGAAATTTTCCTCCACACAAGATCAGATGGCAGATTGTTCAACCTTGCCCTTCTTAGAGCGAAGACTAAAGTACAGAAAGTCCTCATCAGGGAACTCCTCTTTAGAGGCCTGCTACCCGACCCGAACCCAATGGAACCTGATGACATGTGTTGGGTGCGGGTCAGGTCGGGCCCCTCTTCCGGGGCCGGCTTTCGGGCTCGGGCCGAGTCCAGATTGAGTCGGGTCAGGTCAGACCGGACACACAGGGTAAGTCCTCTGCTGCTAAGTATCAAAAATAAAAAAACTTACCTGAGCCGGGAGGCCGGGACGAAACTGAGTCTGCGCAGTGAGCAAGTGGTGTCACTATGACGTCTCGCGCATGCGCTGCAGCTTCTTGCAGGTTCGATGTCAGGGAGGTAAGTAAAGGGATGGTTGGGTTGGGCTTGGGTCAGGCCGAGTATTGGCGGGTTCGGGTTGGGTCGAGCTCGGGGCAAAATCGGAGGGGCTTGGGCCTGGTCGGGCTCGGGCCCGCTGTGGTTCGGTCGGGTTCTTTTTCCCGACCTAAAGCAGGCCTCTACTCCTCTTTGCTGACAAAGCTGCATTAACATCCCACATGGAAGAGTGTCTGCAGAGTCTCATTGACAGGATTGCGGCTGCCTGCAACGAATTTGGCCTAACCATCAGTTTCAAGAAAACGAACATCATGGGACAGGACGTCAGAAATGCTCCATCCATCAATATTGGCGACCATGCTCTGGAAGTAATTCAAGAGTTCACCTACCTAGGCTCAACTATCACCAGTAACCTGTCTCTCGATGCAAAAATCAACAAGCGCATGGGAAAGGCGTCCGCTGCTATGTCCAGACTGGCCAAGAGAGTGTGGGAAAATGGCGCACTGACACGAACACAAAAGTCTGAGTGTTTCAAGCCTGTGACCTCAGTACCTTGCTCTACGGCAGCGAGGCCTGGACAACGTATGTCAGCCAAGAGCGACGTCTCAATTCATTCCATCTTCGCTGCCTCCGGACAATCCTTGGCATCAGGTGGCAGGACCGTATCTCCAACACAGACATCCTCGAGACGGCCAACATCCCAAACATGTACACCTTACTGAGCCAGTGGCACTTGAGATGGCTTGGCCATGTGAGCTGCATGGAAGATGGCAGGATCCCCAAGGACGTATTGTACAGTGAGCTCGTCACTGGTATCAGACCCACTGGAGGTCCATGTCTCCGCTTTAAAGACGTTTGCATACATGACATGAAGTCCTGCGACATTGACCGCAAGTCGTGGGAACCAGTTGCCAGTGATCGCCAGAGCTGGCAGACAGCTATAAAGGCAGGGCTGAAAAGAGTCGAGTCGAAGAGACTCAGCAGTTGACAGGAAAAGAGATAGAAGTGTAAGGAGAGCACCAACTGTGTAACAGCCCCGACATCCAACTTCACCTGCAGCACCTGTGGAAGAGTCTGTCACTTTAGAATTGGCCTTTATAGCCACTCCAGGTGCTGCTCCACAAACCACTGACCACCTCTAGGCACTTACCCATTGTCTCTCGAGACAAGGAGGCCAAAAAGGAAAAAAGGAAAAAAGAAGTACTTTTCAAGTGTAGTCACTGTTGTGATGTCGGAAACATAGTTGCCGATTTGTGCACAGAAAGCTCCCACAAACAGCAATGTGGTAAATGACCAGATAAACTGTTTTAGTGATAAATATTGGCCAGTAATACACATTTATAGCATAGGGAACTTTTGTGAGAAGACAATGTTATTGTTAAAATTTGAATTATAAAAGCTGCCACTATTTGAAGTGACAAGAGTATGGTTTCATCAAATAATTGCAGATGCATCCAGGGAATTCTGTGCCCACTGGCTGGTCAGTTATATTTTGATGTTTCAGTTCATGCACTGTGATGCTGAAAAATCCTCTAATACTCCACTAATAATGCTACTGAAATAACAAGAATGGCTTTATTATTATAATACTAATATTGCTCTCAACATTAATACTTAACACATTGAAATATTATGTGGATATTCATTCCAGATGATTCTTCTTTTGCTGTTTATGCTGTTTTCCCATAATTTCCATGGCTCTTTCACTGAAGCAGCAACAGACAAGTGGGGGAACCCCTTTGGAAATTCACCCTCCATTACTTCAGGACACCCTGGGTCGTCTAGTGTTAATGTTAGTGTCTAATGTTAGTGTCTAATGTTAGAGAATAAGATTGAGGAATATTAAGAGAATCCATTTATATTCTTAGATTCAATTTAATTCTGCATTTTTTAAAAAATAAAAGCTTAGGATTAGAATTGAATGATTGCAGAAAAGCTGAAAATTTGTGAGTAGGGAGGTCGTGTGCAACATCCTTCCGCATTGTTCACATTTCGATCACTTTTCACCCTTACTGGACACTCAGTTCTTTTTTTATTCCTTGCTAGTCCAATCACCAATGCTTTCTGTGCATCTTTGGGATCATAATATTTAGCAGATTTAGGAACATCTTGATAGGAACTGGTACTGAAAGTGGGTAAAGGGATATATATGCTTGAATTCATTATTAGTACGGGCACAGGACTGCAGCCTTTGTCTATATACTGAAACAGATTTACATTCCTAATAGGTAAGGTCACTTTCCCCCAGTATACTAGACCATACAGTTCAGAAAGCTGTGTGTTTGCTTCCCAGTCAGTGCTGAGTTGCTTGTAGAGCGGTAGGGTCACTACAACTAACCTCCTTCCTGATAGGCATTCTGTGATCCTGCTAAAAAAGTACTCAGCTTTGGGGTGCCCGCCACCTTCTTGTCATTGAGTCTTCTGATACTCATTGCATAAGCTCATGAAAGAAGGATGTCCACTTGTATGAATTATTAGATGGGAACTGTGGCTTAGAGGAAATCATACCTTCAGGACACAAAAGGTTAGTATGCAGGTACAGCAAGTGATTAGGAAAGCAAATGGAATTCTGGTGTTTATTGCAAGGGGAATGGAGTATAAAAGTAGGAAACTTTACTGCAGCTGTACAGGACCTTGGCGAGATCACATCTGGAGTACTGTGTACAGTTTCTGTCTCCTTATTTGAAAAAGGATACAGTTGCAATAGAAGCAGTTTAGAGAAGGCTCACTCAACTAATTGCGGGGATGAAGGGCTTATCTTATGAAGAAAGATTGAATAGGTTGGGCCCATTTGAGTTTAGAAGAATGAGAGGGAATCCTATTGAAACATATAAGATCCTGAGGGGACTTGATACTTGATAGAGTGGATACAGGGAGGATATTGTCTCTTGTGGGGCAGACTAGAACTAGGGGAAGCAATTCAAGAATAAGAGATCTCCCTTTTAAGACAGAGATGAGGAGAATTTTTTTTCTCAAAGGATCATTAGTCTGTGGAATTCTCTTCCCCAGAAAGCAATGGAGGCTGGGTCATTAAATTTATTCAAGGCTGCATTAGATAGATTTTTGATAGACAAGGGAATCAAGGGTTATGGGAGGCAGATAGGAAAGTGGAGTTGAGACCACAACCAGACCAGCCATGATCTTATCGAATGGCGGAGCACGTTCGAAGGGCTGAATGGCCTACTCCTGCTCCTATGACCTGTACGCCTATGACAGGAAGTTGGGAGAAGAATTGTCAAAAAAATGAATGAAAGTATTATATCTGCTTTATTCTCTTTATCTCCTATTTAACCAATTTAAGATTGTTAGCCAGGCTCGCAGTGTGGCACATTTGTGCATACTGGAAGCTACATATATTAATACACAGGGCCCTGTTCTTTGCAGACAGAAAAAACATGTACACACATTGCGCCTTTTTCAGCTAAACAAAATAAGTGACAGCCATTTTCTGATTCATTCCTCAGGGCAATGCCTTTACCAATCAGAGTTAAGCTGCCTGGTTTAAATTTCAAACAACGCTTGGCAGTTAACTGTCAATCACCATAAACTAGGCAATGCTTCTACCAATCAAAGTCCACTTACCAACCAATCGGCACTCTGTTCTCATACAGTATAAAGTTGCTGTTTCCCTTACATTGGTATTCTGGTGAATTGTCCTGATGAGTGCAAGACAAAAAGCTTCGACAAAACGTCTCTATTTTCAGCAATACTCAAATATTGATAGTGGGTCCAGAAATGAATCTTGCATCAGAAAATGATCATGTACAGGAGAAAGAACCTCCAATTGTGCAAGAAGAAAATCTCGCAGTAGTAGTCCTGACAGACATAAAAGTGCAAGTAGAAACCATAGCTTGAATAAATTAAACAAAGAAATAAAAATGGCAAAAAAGTCATGTAACAGAACTAGAAGTAGAAGTCCTCATGGTCATGACGTTTTGGTGACTGTCAATAAACTTGAGGGTAAACTAATAAGAGAGGCAAAACAAAGGGCGTTAGCTAGTCGAAGAGAGTTTCGAGTTTATTTTGAGGTATAAGGGTCAAAAAACTTTGTCGCATAGATGGATTTGTATGGAAAAAGTCCTTGTGGATGGTACTTGTAAGGCGAGGTAAAGTAAGATTAGTTGCTAGGGGTTTTGAACAGCAATTTAATGATATAATTGCTCGATTCCCCCACAGCTGGAAAAGTAATCTTAAAAATCTTTTTAGTTCTTTTTAGCCACACATTCATGGGAGTGTAGGTCAATCAACATAAAAGCTATATTTCTGCAGGATGATCCTGTTCAGAATAAAGTGTTTCTGAAACCATACAAAGAGGCAGCAGATGCAGAAGGAGAACTATGGAAACTAACCAACTGCATCTATGGTTAAATGATGCTTCCAGGATATGATATTTTTGGGTGTGATCTGTTTTGCTGAAAATTGGTTATTCAACTAAAAGCAGATCCCGATCCCACAATGTTTTATTGGTATCATAAAGGAAAACTTTCAGGCATTTTGATGACGCATGTTGATGATTTCTTATGCAGTTGTACTGCGGAATTTGGGAAATGTGTTTTTAATAAGATTAGAGTAGCGTTAAAAATTGGAAGTCAGGCTTGTGGGGCTTTTAAATATATTGGTTCAGATAATAAGCAAAGTAGGTCTGCAATTACATTAAATCAATAATCCTATTTAGAGAGTATTATTCCCCATCTCAGTTAATCATAGATCATCAAAGAAAGATGATGTTGTATCTAAAAAAGGGACATAGCAATTGTGAAGCTTGATTGGTTAATTGAACTGGTTGTACACTCAGACTGGACTAGATGCTGGTTTTGATGTGTTGGAGTTGAGTACTATAATAAAACACCCTAAAATTGAGCATGTTTTAAGGGATAATAAAACATTAATGTGGATAAATGTATAGTTAAGTTCCCATTCTTAGGTGACCTAAAGAACATAAAGCTAGTAATTTTTAATGATGCTTCATGTGCTAACCTTCCCGATGGGTATTCTGTTGGGTGAGAATGGGAAATGTTGCCCTTTAACTTGGGAAGCTAATAAAATGAAAAAGGTTGTTAAATGTCCACTGGTTGCCGAAACACTGGCTCTTGTGGAGACATTGGATATTGGATTCTAATTGTCAAATATTGTAAGTGGGATTCTGTACAATGGGTGTAATGAAGATATTAAATCCATTGAATGTTATATAGATAATTGTTCACTTTGGGATAATTTAAACTCTAAGGCCATGATTTTGTGAGTCGGGGTTGGAGGCGGGGGCGCACGGAGTATCACAGCGGGTGGCAGCAGTCTGCAGGGTGGAGGGCCTGCCACCTCTCCGTCGCACAGCGATCTTCCAGGGGCGGGACAGGCTGACAATGGCCTTCCCTCCCAGAGGCCAATTGAAACTCTTAAATGACCTATTATTGGGTAATTCATGGCCTCCTCCCACCTCTGCTGGGACCTTACCAGCAGCAGGGGCGGGGGGTGTCTCTGCCACATGGGGACGATGCCTTGGAAAATGAGGTACCCTCCCTGCAGGCTTGGGGTGGGTCCCTTCTTCATGGGCAATTTATGACCCATGGAGGACTCCCACTGGGAACAACTTTACCCCCCGGGTCCCCCCTTCCCCTGGACTGCATGACCACCCATCACCCCACTTCAACAGGGCCTTCCAGACTGGCCTTGGCAACTGCGCCTCACCTAGTTTAGTTTAGAGATACAGCACTGAAACAGGCCCTTCGGCCCACTGAGTCTGTGCCGACCATCAACCACCCATTTATACTAATCCTACACTAATTCCATATTCCTACCACATCCCCACCTGTCCCTATATTTCCCTACCTATACTAGGGTCAATTTATAATGGCCAATTTACCTATCAACCTGCAAGTCTTTGGCATGTGGGAGGAAACCGGAGCACCCGGAGGAAACCCACGCAGACACAGGGAGAACTTGCAAACTCCACACAGGCAGTACCCAGAATTGAACCCGGGTCGCTGGAGCTGTGAGGCTGCGGTGCTAACCACTGCACCACTGTGCCGCCCTCTGGTCCGGGGTTCCAGCGCTGGATCTGGGTCCGAGGCCTCTGCAGTACTGATAGTGGCCACCACTCCCTGTGACGCTGCCGATACTGCTGAGCTGCTGGCCCTCTGATTGGCCAGCAGCTCTTGGAGGCGGGATCCCCATCCCTTTAAAGTTTTACAGGGACAGGGATCCCACCTCCTGAAATTTTGATTTAAAAAGACTGGAGGATTGCTCTTGGAGGGGGGGAGGGTGCATGAAAATGCAGGGGGGTGGGGTTCCTCCCACCTTTACATCCTGGTGCTGGGAGCCCCACCTCCAGCACAAATTCAGTCCAATGAAAAGTGTGAGTGAGTATAGATTATGGGTTGACCTTGCTGATTTGAAACAAATGCTGGAGAGAGAAGAAATCACTAAAATTAAATGAGTGGATGCAAGTCATGAACTGTCTGATTGTTTTACAAAAAGAAATGTATGAATGGAGAGATTATTAGGTGTCCTGGAAGAGGGATCTCTTGCAATGTAATGCTTTCAACAGAATATGGAAGCCTTTGATTTAATTTGTTTTGAAATTTTAGTTTTACATATAAATTCTAACTTTTATTTAAAGAGAAAGAAGGGAATCTGTTAATTGTATATTGATTGTGCTTAATTGTATGCAGGTGGTGGACATCAACTGGGGATTCACTTGTGCCCCTATAAATAGGGACAGAATGAAATTGTGGTGGCTAGCATAGGAGGTACATCTTTGTAATGTGTATCTCTTTAGTGTGTATAAGCTGGGGATGTTGGCCGCTTCAAGGACTTCTGTGTTGGAAATATAGTCCTGCCACCTGATGCCAAGTATTCTCCGAAGGCAGCGAAGATGGAATGAATTGAGACGTCGCTCTTGGCTGGCATACGTTGTCCAGGCCTGGCTTGGCCATGTGAGCCGCATGGAAGATGGCAGGATCCCCAAAGACACATTGTACAGCGAGCTCGCCACTGGTATCAGACCCACCGGCCGTCCATGTCTCCGTTATAAAGACGTCTGCAAACGCGACATGAAATCGTGTGACATTGATCACAAGTCGTGGGAGTCAGTTGCCAGCATTCGCCAGAGCTGGCGGGCAGCCATAAAGACAGGGCTAAATTGTGGCGAGTCGAAGAGACTTAGTAGTTGGCAGGAAAAAAGACAGAGGCGCAAGGGGAGAGCCAACTGTGCAACAGCCCCAACAAACAAATTTCTCTGCAGCACCTGTGGAAGAGCCTGTCACTCCAGAATTGGCCTTTATAGCCACTCCAGGCGCTGCTTCACAAACCACTGACCACCTCCAGGCGCGTATCCATTGTCTCTCGAGATAAGGAGGCCCAAAAGAAAAAAAAAAAGAAGAAGTATCTCTTTAAATAAATCCTTATAAATGTGTGTTAATATCAGCTCCAGTTCTATCCTTCACCTCCTGGCTTTCTGGAATGAAACATTTTGTTGCTCTTGAAAATCTAACCTGTTAAACACTCCAAATATTTTTTGGAAGCAGATTTCACACCACTTTTGAACCAGGCCTCTTGCCAGGTCTTGTTATGAAATTAATAATGAAAGGAATGGTAGAAAGTATGAGCTTTGTCGAGAGGATAATGGGACAAACCAGCTTAACAACCTGTCTTGATAGGCACATTGTCTAAAAAAGCATTACTTAACATTAATCAAACTCCAAACTATGCTTCTGGTTCATCATTCACTCTATGCTTCGTGGTAGCGTATGCAAACAATTATAGATGTCTGAGAGTGAGTCATAGCCTAATTCAAGTGAATTGTTCAGGTGGTATCATAAATTATAAAGGTGGAACTTGATTACGTTGCAGCTTTATTACTGTCTGGCTGTTAATTTTATAGTACACACTCTGGGGCACGTTTCTTCTCTAGTACTGCTGATGCAAAGCTTTGTGTGTGGAGACTGTATATTGGGAATGTTGACTAGTGCCCAATTGAAAGTTTGTGCAAATTTACACTCAATAAAACTAAGCAGAAGGCCTGCACAAGTAGCACTAAAAGGTCATATAGTGCCTATCATGACCTCAGAATGTACTAAAGAGCTTTACAGCCAATTAAGTTTATTTCATGTGTAGTCACTTGGGAAACACAGCTAATGGCTAATAACAATGAAACAATACTGAATATGAATAGTGACAGACTGCCGTGTGCCCATCATCACTGAATTGGATGCACAGAAATGCACTCCAAATAATGAAATAATGGTTTCCTTGTCACTTGCCAGTTGGCTATAGTCTGAGGAGGTGGGTAACAGTGTCTCAATTTTCTCCACCGAATGATTTCTTGATTTCGGTTGTGCTGCCATGATGAGGAGTTAAGTGAAGAAGAGAGAAAAGGAATTAAGGATTATCCTAGTCCTTGTTTGAGTATCTCCCAATACCACTTAAACAACATTGGCAGTGATCTAGGAATAGCTTCCTGCTCAATCTCACATCTGGAATCTTGTGTGGTTTGGGAACATCATAGCTGCAAAATTTGGCAAAAATGGTGGGGGGTATGCTTCTGACAACTTCCAGTATGGTCCCTGCCGAATGCCAAGTTTGAAAGGATGACAGCATGGACATCCAGGGTGCATGCTGGAAGCATGCAGCATGGACAGATTATCATACAAGAACACAAGAAATAGGAGCAGAAGTAGACCATATGGCCCATCGAGCCTGCTCTGCCTTTATATACAATCATGGCTACGGGGCTTCAATTCTACTTTCCTGCCTGCTCCCCATATCCCTTGATTCCCTGCAAGACCAAAAATCTATCTATCCCAGCCTTAAATTTATTCAATGATGAAGCACCTGCGTGTTAACTTTGTGTATTCCTTGTACGAGTGCGCCCAAGTCTCTCTGAACATCAATACTTACCAGTTTCACATCTTTTAAAAAATATTCTGCTTTTCTATTTTTACGACCAAAGTGAACAACTTCACACTTCTCTACATTGTGCTCCATTTGCCATCTTGTTGCCCACTCACTGAACCTATATCTCTTTGCAGCCTCTCTACATCCTCCCCGCAGCTTACCTTTCCACCGAGCTTTGTATCATCAGCAAACTTAGATATGTTACTCTCTGTCTCTTCATCCAAGTCATTAATATAAAGTGTAAATAGCTAAGGCCCCAGCACTGATCCTTGCGGCAGCCCACTATTCATTGCCTGCCAACTTTAAAATGCTTCCTGTCTGTTAACCAATCCTTTATCCACACTAATATATTGCCCCCCAACACCATGAGCCCTTATCTTGCCTATTGACCTTTTATGTGGCACCTTATCGAATGCCTTTTGAAAATCCAGGTATACTACATCTACTGGTTCCCCTTTATCTACCCTACTAGTTACATCTTCAAAAAACTCTAATAAATTTGTCAAACAGGATCTCCCTTTAGTAAAACCATGCTGACTTGTTCTAATCATACTATGCTTTTTCAAGTGCAATGTTCAGACTTCCTTAATAATAGTTTTCAGCATCTTCACAACAACTGATGTTAGGCTAACTGGCCTGTAGTTCCCCGTTTTCTCTTTACCCCCTTTCTTGAAAAGCGGCGTAACATTTGCCAACTTCCAATCTGATGGCAGCATTCCTGAATTTAAAAAATTCTGGAAAATCATAGCCAGCGCATCCACTATCTCTGCAGCTATCTCTTTTAGAACCCGAGGATTTAGGCCATCTGGTCCTGGGGACTTGTCAGATTTTAGTCCCTCAAATTTCCCTAATATCATGCCAGACTGGCACCCGCAATCCTGTCACACTTACCTGGGGTCCAGGGCTCCAGTGCTGGTCCTGGTCATGGGCCTATCGTAGTACTGGCATTGGCCACTGCTGCTGGTGGCACTGCCAATACAATTAGCTGTGGACCCTGTAATCGTCCAGCAGCTCTGGGAGGCAGGATCTCCATCCTTAAAAACTGGTATTTTCATCCTGTGCCTGTCAGCTGTTGCCGCCATCTTCAAGCTATCAGGTTGATCCAGAGGGTGGCTGCTTGGTGACAAGGGTTACCCGCTTTACACGTGACTAATGACTCCCTCTGCAATTCGTGGACACTGCTCTTACAATGACAGCCATTTTGTGATTAGGAAAGCCATGGAAAAGACCATCAGCATCCTGAAACAACTGTTCTGCTGCATGGGGGAAGCCCTCCAATGCATGGCAGAGTGTGCCTCGTGACTCATGGTTTGCAGCATCGTCTGCAACCTGGCAATCATGAGGGTGCAGTCATTGCCACCAGGGCTTCGGCAACCATCTCAGGAGAAGGAGGAGGTAGAGGAGGAGAAGAGGAGGCATCTCGGACATCATCGCTCCAGATTGGCTATCTGTGAGCTTCTCATCAGACTCGAGTTCCTGAAAAAATCTGCGGATCACCAATGCTCCACACTTCCCCTCCTTTCCATCTCTTTCATGGACCATCACAACATCCTCTTGGCCAAGATTCTGAAATAAAAGATACCACAAGACAACCATTTCAAACCAACAACAGTTCCAATAAATACACTCAAAGCTCAACTGTTCACCCTTGTGCATTCCCTTAGTCCCTGTCTTGCAGGTACCTTTTCCTAGCTTAGTGCTCCTATGTAGTTCTACCCCAGTGGCTGCAGCAATGCTGGTGGAAGGCTGCTGACTTCTGCTGGGGGAGACTGCATATGGCTTTGAAGAATGCCATCGAGCAGCTCTGGACCTTGAGAGCCTGCTTTGCACTGCAGCACCTCAGCATGTTTGGCAGCAATCTGGACTGGCTGGCTGACAGGAAACAGGAAAGGCACTGGCAGAGTTTCAGTTGTGGGAGCACGAATGCTGTCATCCTAAGGGAGTACAGTAGGTTCATGCACCATGAAGCCATGGTCATTCCCCCAGGTTGGGACCTCAGCAATCCTAGTATTCTACTGTAGCAGATGACTGGATTGCTGTGAAACCCCAAAAGTCCCTTTGAGCGCTCATACCCAGAGCCATGGTGGCAGCAGCCTGAACTTGTATGGCACAAGGCTGTGTTTGTATGAAGGTGAAGTTGGATTTGGGAAGGTGCCTAAGGTCATTACATACCAACATCCTGGATGGCTTCAGCGATGCTGGTTGCCAACCCCTCAGTGAAGGCTGCACTATTAATTCAAAGTACCATCTCTTCCAAAGGGTTGAGGACATACAATCATGCCTGTACCCTGCCAGTTCTTTGCTGCTGCCTCCTTTTATGTGCCACCTTGTCCTGCAAGAGAGAGGGAAGAGTGCCAGTGAGCGTGTTGGAATGTGTTTGGATGATGTGCCTGATAGCTGGAAGTAAGCTGGAACTAAGGAATGAATAGGGTCAATTAGGACCAAAAATGTCACTTGAGTGGATACTTTGCACCTCTTTTCACAAAAGCAGATATTGTAGCTAAGGAAGAGTATTAGGTTCCTTGTTTTTCATGGTATTAATCAATGGTTGAGACTTAAATATAGGGGCCATGATTAAGACGTTTGCAGATGATATAAAAATTGGCATCTGGTTGTGAGGAAGAAAACTATGGACTGCAGGAAGGTATCAATGGACTGGTCAGGTGGACAGAAAAGTGGCAAATGGTATTCAGTCTGGAGATGTGTGAGGTAATGCATTTGGGGAGGGCAAATTCTGAAAAGTATAGAAAAACTAAGGGACCTGAATGTGATCAGCCCATTGTGAATGGGCTGAGAGGTGGGTGAGATGGTAAAATGGTGGCGAAAGGCATTGGGAGGGAAGCCTGACATCTTTATGTCGTGACCAGATTTACGTAAAGCCTGGTGGGAGGAGGTCACCTTGGAATGCGGCAGGAAGATAATTAAGTCTGTTAAACAGGAAATTAACTGCAATTTTACCAGGCTTTTCCAATTTTACAAGGGGCTCACAGGAATAACGGATCTTCAGAGCCTCGCCAGCAATAATGTGGCGGGGGATCAGTGGAAAATCAGTATTGGCTGCAGTTGGCAGTCATTGCGAAAGGTAGCATGGCTTGGCAGGGAGGGTGGAGATAAATGGACAGTGGAAGTAGCAATCCGGAGCAAAGACAAACTTGCCGAGCACAGTGGGGACATTTTGCTTGACTTGGCATTTGTATGTACAGAGCAAATGGAGTGGGAGGCCCAGAGAACTGAGAGCAGCTATTTGTCATGGGCCTCATTTACTCAAGATTTGAGATCTGCAGTGAGGAGAAGCATCAGAGAGGAAGAGAGCTGGAGCCACAGGCAGCAGGGCAGCGGGACCCAGAAGGGCAACAGGGTCATCAGCCTAGAAGGAGGCAGGGCAAGGAGGGTGCAGAGAAGCACACAACCAGCCTCTTGTGCTCAGACGACAGTACCCACCAGGGATGGATTACAGTCAGAGGTTCAACTTCATCCAAATGTTGCAGCAGCAGTGTCGCCAAAGTCTACGTCTCTCCAGAGAGGCAGTCACTGAGCTGTGTGCCACGATGGAAGATAATCTGAGCCTTATGGGAAAGGGCAGGCTTTCATATTGAAGATCACCGTGGTGCTGAATTTCTACACCTCAGGTTCATTCCAGGCATCTTCTGGAGATATTTGTGGGGTCTCCCTGTCTGTGGCATATCGCTACATGAAGATGGCCACCAATGCCATGTTCAAGATGGACAACCAATACATACGTTTTTACACCGATCCGAACAGTCAGGCTGAAAGGACCGTAGGATTCGGGGCCATCACTGGATTCCCTCAGGTGCAGTGTGTAATCGACTGCACTCATGAGGCCATCAAGGGTCCACAGACCAGGCAGAGACCTTCATCAACAGGAAGGGCTTATATAGGAAATAGGAGCAGAAGTTGGCCATTCATCCATTGAGCCTGCTGCACCATTCAGTAAGATCATGGCAGATGTGATTGTGGCCTTAACTCCACTTTCCTGACAGCGCACCCCCCCCCCCCCACCCAATAGCCCTCGGCTCCCTTGTAGATCAAAAATCTGTCTAACTCAGACTTGAATATATACAATGACCCAGCCTCCACTGCTCTCTGGGGAAGAGAATTAAGAGAATTCCAAAGATTAACGACCCTCTGAGAGAAGAAATTCCTCCTCATCTCTGTCTTAAATGGGAGACACCTCATTCTGAAACTATTCCCCCTAGTTCTAGATGGCCCCAGGAGAGGAAGCATCCTCTTAGCATCTACCCTGTCAATCCTCCTCAGAATCTTATATGTTTCAATAATATCTACCTCTCATTCTTCGAAACTCCAGTACAGGCCAAACCTGGTCAACTTTTCCTCATAAGACAACCTCTTCATCCCAAGAATCAGCCAATTGAACCTTCTCTGAACAGCCCCCAATGGAAGTATATCACTCCTTAAATAAGGAGACCAAAACTGTACACAGTACTCCAGGTGCAGTCTCACCAATACCCTGTGCAGTTGTAACAAGACTTCCCTACTTTTATACTCCCTTTGTATCGTCAACAAATTTGGCTACAACACTCGGTCCCTTCATCCAAGTCATTAATATAGATTGTAAATTGTTGAGGCCCCAGCACTAATCCCCGTGGCACCCCACTAATTACAGTTTGCCAAACCTGAAAATGACCTGACTCTCTGTTTCCTGTTAGTTAGCCAAACCTCTATCCGTGCTAATATATTACCCCCAATACCTTTTATGTGGCACCTTATCGAATGCCTTTTGGAAATCCCAATCCACTACATCTACTGGTTCCCCTTTATGCACCCTGCTTGTTACATCCTCAAAGAACTCTAATAAATTTGTCAAACATTTCCCTTCATAAAACCACATTGACTCTGCCTGATTGCATTATGATTTTGTAAATGTCCTGCTACTACTTCCTTTATAATGGATTCCAGCAATTTCCCAATGAAAGACGTTAGGCTAACTGGTCTATAGTTTCCCGCTTTCTGTCTTCCTCCTTTCTCAAATAGGGGCATTTCATTTGTGGTTTTACAATCTGCTGGGACCTTTCCAGAATCTAGGGAATTTTGGAAGATTACAACCAATGCATCCACTATCTCTGCAGCCACTTCTTTTACAACACTAGGTTGCAGGCCTTCAGGTCCAGGGGACTTGTCAGCCTTTAGTCCCATTTGTTTCCCAGTTCTTTTTCTCTAGTGATAGTGATTGTTTCAAGTTCCTCCTTCCCATTTGCCCCTATTTTTCTGCTACTCTTGGGATGCTTTTAATGTCTTCTACCGTAAAGCCAGATACAAAATACTTGTTCAAAGTTTCTGCCATTTCCTTTCCCATTATTGATTCCCCAGTCTCATCCTCTAAGAGACCAACATTTACTTTAGCTACTCTTTTCCTTTTTCTATACTTGTTGAAGCTCTTACTGTCTGTTTTTATATTTCTTGCTAGTTTACTCTCATATTTTAATTTCTTCTGCTTAATTTTTCTTAGTCATCCTTTGCTGGTTTCTAATATTTTCCCAATCTTCTGGCCTACCACTAATCTTTGCAGCATTTTACACCTTCTCTTTCAATTTGATACCATCCTTAACTTGTTTAGATAGCCACAGATGGTTCGTCCTTCTCTTTTTTCTCAATGGAATATATCTTTGTTGAGAATAACAAAATATCTTCTTAAATGTCAGCCACTGCTTATCTACCTATTACCTTTTTACCTATTTTCCCAGTTTATTTTAGCCAAATCGGTCTTCATACCTTTGTTAAAGTTTAAGACACTAGTTTCAGACCCAAGTTTCTCATCCTCAAACTGAATTTGAAATTCTGTCATATTATAGTTTCTCTTCCCTAGAGGATCCTTTACTATGAGATTAATCCTGTTTCATTACATATTACCAGATCTAAAATAACCGTTTCTTGGTTGGTTCCACAACGTATTGTTCTAAGAAATTATCCCACATGCACGGAATGAACTCATCCTCAAGGCTTCCTTTGCCAATTCGATTTGTTGAATCTATAGGAAGATGAAAATTGCCCACGATTATTGCAGTACTTTTCTTACAAACCCCCATTATTTCTTGATTTATACTCTGTCCTACAGTGTAGCTACTGTTAGGTGGCCTATAAATTACTCCCAGCAGTGACTTCTTTCCCTTGCTATTTCTTATCTCCATCCATTTCAGATTCTACATCTTGATCATCCGAGCCAAGATCATTTCTCACTACTGCACTGATCTCATCGTTTATTAACAGAGCTACATGACCTCCTTTTCCTTTCTTCCTAACCTTTCAAAATGTCAAATATCCTTGAATATTCAGTTGCCAGCCTTGTTTACCTTGCAACCGGGGGCCGGATTTTAAGAGCCCGCTGCCGAAAAAAATGGCGTTCCGCACGTGCGTGTTGCACACCGCACAGCCGCCGCAATCTCCTGCACTGCGGTTCATTTAAATAGCTGGGTCAGTGCGCCCTCCCCCAATCTCATGGAGGGGGTGGGCTGTCCGACACCAGCAATGGTGTCAGCTGCCTTTGCGTAGTCACTGGTCTAAACAGACCCCTGCCCCCCGCAAAACGTATGGAATAAAATTCTAACACCCCTTTTCCAGACCTCCAATAACAAATAAATTAAATATCTGCCTTTCCCCCCCAAAACACTTACCTTTGAAATCTGCTTCCCGTCACAGACTGTACAAAGTTTAAAGTTCACCCCTTCCCACCATCCCCTACACTCATTACTATGATTTAACCCTGTCCCCCTCCCGCACTATAAACCTTGACTCCCCCCACTCCATACCAGTGTCATGCCTGCTTTCCCCAGATGGAGAAGTGAAGACATGGGAGTCCCGGCCACTGCACTGAAGATCGCAGCAAGTTCAGAAGATCAAACGTAAGTTTATTTAAATGTATTCATTTTATTGTTTTAAATATTGAAATTCAGGTCCTAATGCCCTGTGGTGGTGGAGCCGCCATGGAACCTTGCTGCCGCAGGAAGGATTGGGCCGGGCCCTCCTAGCGTCGAGCTCCGTGGCGGGCCTCTGCCGTAACCATCTTCTGGCCCCTCACTGCCATGGAGCCCGGTAAAATACTGGCCCACGTCTCTGTAATGGCTATCAGATCATACCCATTTATAGCTATTTGTGCCATCAATTCATCGATCTTATTACAAATGCTATGTGCATTCAGATAAAGAGCCTATATTTCTGTCTTTTTACCATTTTTCCCTCTTCTGACCCTATTTGCTGATGCACTCTTATGCTCTGTCCTTTCCTGTCATACTCTGGTTATCGTTACCCATATCACTACCCTGCACTATTGCCTTGTCCTTTCTCTAACTTTCTAAATTTCCCCTCACCTGAATCCTCACCCCAACTATTTAGCTTAAAGCCCTCTCTACAGCCCTAGTTATTTGATTCACCAGAACACTGGCGCCAACGCAGTTCAAGTGAAACCTGTCCCAATGGAATAGCTCCCTCTTTCCCCATGACTGGTGCCAGTGACCCATGAATTGAAACCCATTCAATGTAGGTTCCACTCGCTGAATATGCAACCGGCAACCACCACACCACCACAAATGAATCCTTCAGTTCTGTGCAAGGTTCCTGAGAAGCTGTCACGATGCTTTCATACGAAGGCAGCCCCAGGTGCCTGACATTTTCAGGCCCCTCACACACCTTGAAGGTTGGCTACTGGGTGATAGGGGCTAGCCACTAAAGAGATGGCTACTGATGCCAGTGCAGAACCCAAGCACAGATGCATAGAAGAAAAACAACAGCTGCTCGAGTGACCATCGAGAAGGCCATAGGCCTTCTGATGATGCAGGTCTGATGCCTGGATAGATCTGATGGAGCCATTCAATACACCCCAGCAAGGGTCTTGCAAGAGTCTTGCGCATCGTGGTGGGAGAAACTTTGAACAATGGGGACATCCTGGAACACGAAGCTCCGCTGAAGATGAGGATATGGAGGGGGATGGTGACCAGGTGCAATAGGATGAAGACCCCAAGTGACAGCAGTTAAGGCACAATGAGATGCACGTGAGGGAGGCTTTTGGCTCACGAAAACAGGCACATTTCACATTAGCCTTACTTTCACACCCGATCAATCCAATAAACCCTTCATTTTCTGCAGACCTGTTACCATTTCCTTGAACGCTCTCATCTTTTCCCCGGACTCGTCATCACATGAGGCAACAGCATGGGAAATGCATTGACCTCATCTGGTGTGGTGTTTCCCATCACACCCTTTGCGGGAGCCTGCAATCCAGCAGTGTTTAAAATAGTAAAGCCTTCTTTCTGTGGTGCACCATCTCAGAATTCATTTAAGACACATTTAAGGTGACATCTAAGATCAAAATATAAACCCTTGAAACCCAAGTGTCCCCAGGTGGATTTTTTCCCACCCTTGCGGGTGCTCCTATATAATTCTCCCCCTGCACTGTCAGCTGAGGTGGAGCCAGGCTGCTGACATTGCCGCTCCATGGATTTCAATGACAATGGTGGTTGTCCTCTAGTTGCCTGAGGCCTGAAGGGCCCTGACATATTGAGGGCCTCCTGCACAGATGCAGGAGTCACCTCTGAATTCACTGCTTCCTGAGGCACTGGTGTCATCATCAGAGGGGCTGAGAGGCCACTGTCCACACCAGGAGCACCCTGAGAGGAGACCCCAGACAGCTGCTCCTCTACCCTTTCAGGGAACACTTGGCCCTCCCTGCTCACCTGAGAAGTACAAGGACCTGGCAATGGCTGCAGGCATCTCATCTGCCTCTCGTGCAGCCATTGCTCCACAGAGCTCATGGAGGAGACAATGGCCTGCAGGACCGCATGCTTCTCCGACATCCATTGGTCTGCTGGATATAGCTCTCCACAAAGGTCACCAATCTCTCAATGGAGGAAGCCAAGCACATTCATGCCAGCATCACTCATGGCCTGGATGGACACGTCCATTGTCCTCACATGGGTGTACATAGCCTCTGGAAGCTCTGTCAGGTGTACATGCACCTCACACTGCAGTTCCAGTATCTGCCACCTTGTGGATGACTCCAGAGGCTTGTCACCCGCCTGAGGCTGAGCATCGCAGGGCCCTCTCACAATCCTCCGAGTTTGGGTGGCCTCAATTGTCACTGCCTCCATCAGTTGCTTGAGCATGGCTGTGTTGTGTTCACCAGTTTGTCACCCTGTTACTAATCGATGTGAGAGTATCTGCACTGGTGGAGGGTGTGGGGGAATGATCTGACAGTGAACCCTCTGAGGTGTCGTCTTCCTCCTCAGACTGGGAAGCAGGCCGCTTTTTTTTTATTCATTCATGGGATGTGGGCGTTGCTGGCTAGGCCAGCATTTATTGCCTATCCCTAATTTCCCTTGGGAAGGTGGTGGTGAGCTGTCTTCTTGAACCGCTGCAGTCCCTGTGAGGTAGGTACACACACAGTGTTGTTAGGAAGGGAGTTCCAGGATTTTGACTCAGCGACAATGAAGGAACGGCGATATAGTTCCAAGTCAGGATGGTGTGTGACTTGGAGGGGAACTTGCAGGTGGTGGTGTTCCCATGCATTTGCTAGGGCTCTTGTCCATGACTTGCAAGAGAGAGAAGAGTGATGAGAGGGCAATTCACTTTACCACTTGCTTTTCATTACTCATCATCTGGAGCTCTATGTGACCGGTTGGCAGAGTCTCTTGCACCCATCTATTAGGTCACTAACTCTCTCAGGGCTCCACACCCATCTTACCATTCGTGATTGCCTTTCCTGTCTCCATTTCTCCCAACTCCAATGCCTCTTCTTCCAAAGGCGGAAGGATGATCATGTAGGACATGCCACCTTCGGTACTTGACTTCTCCTTTGCGTAATGAGCTCTCTTCTCCTGCAAGCACATAAATTCCCATTGTTACTCATTCATCAAAGATATGCACGACCCCTATCTTGGTGGCAGCCAGACTGTCCATCATGGGTACCACAGGCAAGCTTCCACTGTCGATTTACAAGTCTCAGCTACACTTTCCTGACTTTTGCTAGAATGTACATGGCTACCAGATCGATATATTCCATTGACCCAAACACAAGGTGAGTTATTCTAACTCCCATTTGGTGATGTGATTTTCCCATATCTATCTTTTACTCTAAGTGAGGCATCCCATTAATTACCATGTTAACTTCTTCATGAGCCCTGGAGGGACTTTACTGTCCAATACAATATTCTCATAACATCTTTAGAACAAAAATCATACATTCCCAAGTGGTCCCAGTTGTTAACACATTTGTTTGTTTGTTCTTTATTTTAGATGACCTTTTATGCTTCAAAGATTTCAAAATTATCCCAAATTCAAACAGCAGTGTTGTTGGGCTGACAGGTTTTGTCCATGCTCAATTTGTTTTTCCCCAAAAGAAACCTTTATTTTGATACTCAGGAACCACCTAGGCTGCTTTTCCATCAGTTTTTTTGTTGAATGAGAATGTGATTATCCCCTTAAATTTCAGGTACATTTTCCCTTTGAGTGCTTGAAATAGCTACTCATATCAATTTGTTGTAATGCCTAGGCTTGATGGTTTAATATTTCAAGATGACTTCAATATCTCCCCTTCTCAGGCAGTTTGTCTTGGAAGATAACAAATGGCCTGAATGGGTTAAGGCCAAGTGCTGTGACATTTGATGTCTGCAGATAAGTTCTTAAATTTAAAAAAAACCTGCTATATCTCTTGCTGTGATATCAGTATTCATGTGGTCCAAAAACTATTGTCACCTGTCAACAAAAAACACAAAGAATCCATTCTGGGTTAATATGTCCAAACATATCTGTCAATTTAGAAACTTAAAATGCAATAATTCCCAATATATAAATTTACACTCAGCAATAAAAAGGTTGTGTGGTGAATTAATTGAAAAAAAACCTGTCGCAACTTTTCTGCTTGTTTTCAAGGGGCGGAGAAAAAATTCTCAGATGCATGCAATTGCGTCACTTCACATAACTTTTTTTTCAATCGAAGACGAACCAAACAGTTTAAAATGTTTTCCCAAGTTTTGGAGCCCTTTTTAAATTTGCACATTATTTCTTTTATCCTTAGGAACTGAAAATAGCAAAATTCAAGTGGTAACATTATCAACTTCAAAGGAAAACATTTACATCAGGGAAGAGAGCATTTTAGATTAAACTGCAGTTGTTTCCAAACTTATTAGCTTCTTTCTCAAACCAATTTTTAAATTTCTGATGTTTACGAACAACACCCTGCTTTAACAATGACTCAGCAGTGGCTCGAATATACGGTATACTCGCAGCTGTGTAAGGGTACTGCTTCGTAGGAGCATGGACCAGTCTGCTAAGATCTTTGAGTTGGTCATGTTTCCACAATTATTTTTGTGGGTTACAAATACAATGGTCTCTGGTATCAAAAGTGCAGACTACAGGTCTCCCACTACCATTGTATCGGAGAAGAGAAACCATCTCTCTGAGGGAGGCCCGTTGAAGTTGTAGGGGTCTGGAGTTATTTGCCTGGGTACCTGATGTACCGCAGCAACTGGCCAAGCTCTGTTACTAATTTGCATGGCTTCTATTGCTGCCTCCATCCTCTCCAGCCATTGTTCGATAGGATCAGGACTCAGTGTACAGGAGGAAGGGGAAAGCAGAGCTCACTGTTACTGTCAGCCTCCACAACACGACTATTACAGCAGTCATGGGCATAGTGGCCCAGGCAGTTGCAATTAAAGCAACACACCAGGATGCCCCTTCTTGGCACCAATTTCCTGGATGGTCCAGATTTCTGGCTCGGCAATGGTCCCTTGCCAGCCGCTACCTTAGCCTTCGTTGGTGCTAGGGAGATGGCTACCATGGATCCCAGATTATACAGGAATGGGGGAGCAACTCATTCCATTGTTGTCTTGGGGTTATAAATGCCCAATGCGCTATGGACTAATAGTTGGAGGCTGTTCAAAAGGAGGCTTTTGAAGCTTGGGGAGTCAAAATAGTGATCTTTATCACCCCTCGTGCGCTTATAACTGTCATGCAACCTATCTGTGAATACACTCAGAGTCTCAGTGGGGGCCTATTTAAGGCTAACAAGGACCTTGTGAAAATCAATGTTCCCTTCCCCTAGAACCCTTTTTAAGTCATCCTCTACCCTCTTGAGTGAGCCTTTGCTCATAGTGACTTGTCCATCTCTTGCTTTAACTTTGGGGAGCATGCAGCTAGGAAGACGTGGTTAAAGTCATCTTTCTCTAACTCTGGGTGTGAGGTCTTAAAAATTTCTAATTTCAGCGTGAGGAGGAGGAGGTTGGTGTTCACATCCACTGTCACCTCCCCCCACCCCCCAACTCCTCTTTCAGAGGCCTGGGGAAAGGGGCTGTGAAAGGTCGTGTTGGTGACCTCTTTCTTGACCCCAGTTGATGAGGGTGGTCCTTCACCACCTTTCACTGTCTCCACTGTTTTGGTCTTAGTCTGTCCTGTGGCCCTGGTTTGTGTGACCACATATATCCATATTTTCCTGAAAGTCTTGTGTGGGAGAGGTGGAGCAGAGGGGGTGAGATTCTCAGCTATAGTGTTCCAACAAGGGCTGGGGTCACCTGCTCTGCTTTTGGAGACAGCAGCCGCCACTGCCCACAGTTGGCCAATTTGTGCCTGGAGTTGATGGATTTTAGCTAAACACAGGGCATGGTCTGCTTCAGGGAAAGTGATAGATGGTTGCCCAACTAACTCCCTCAAAGCCCCTCTTGCATCTTTCAGCTCCTCACTTAGTCTGGTATTTTCGGGCTGTAATTCAATATTTTGTTCCAGCATTTTCTCTGGTTCTTTCCTTGTATAATGTGCTCTGTTATGTGCTTCTTGTTCCCAGTGTAACGGATTGTGCAGGTTAGCTATGCTGTCCTGCCAACCTTTACTTTCTTTTTGTGACTTATCCACTTGCTCTCTTAGTTCGTGTTTTTTTCTATTTAATTGTGAGCACAATTTTTCCCAGCCCTTTTTTAACTGAAATTTACATTTCTGAACCTCCTCAGAAAGCCTATCAAGAATGCACTTGTAATTCCCATCACGGTCCTTTATGATCCCCAGTATATCTTCGCTTCCATTGCCCCAGTTTTCTCTGTCAAGCTCTCTATCAGTTGCTCTCTAGCATATGCCAATGTCATTGTAACTCCTGCTTTCACTTAGGAACTATGATTTAAGACTGTTGCTTCTCAATTTCAAGCCTATGATATCTCGACCACTGTGAATCCCACTTCTGACACCACTGTAAGATTTAGGTTCAGGAGTCACAGGTACTCAATGAAGGGGAGTGGAAGTCATAGGTGGTTTTTAATGTAGTTTATTAAGAAGCAACAGTTTAAATATAATGTATATTAAGAAGCAGCAGTTTAAATATGATGATGCATAAGCTAAATATACAGAAAAGACATACGGCCCATAACAGATTGAACTGATTGCTGATCTCACATCATACAGTGGGACAGAACAGTGCTGTCAGTCTCCCTGATGGATGAGGCAGGCGAGGTGTTGGTGGTGTCTTCGGTCCTTGGGCGTCCTCAGTCTTCTTGAGCTAAACAAAGTGTTAGGCTGGAACCAGCATGGATCCACCTTGAGAAGCTCTTTTCCATCTGAGGAAGACTGAAGATTTCCCTCCTGAGCAGCTATTTATATACTTTATTTCTAGGGGCTAGTAGTTTCTCAATCATCAAGGGACAGTACTAAAGGTAAATGCCTCCCATGCCCATCAGTCTTCCCCCTGAATCCAACTTTCACCTTATCTCGTGCTTGATATTGTTTTCAAACTTCTGTCAGGCGCTTGTCTATAGAGAATACGAGGCTCCATTTTATCAACTTTTGGAATGTCGTGTTTCACATCCTGATCTAGAGTCATGTCCTTGGCAGAGATAACAGGCCTACACTGTCCTGTCTGCCTGATATAGAATCCTTCTTAATAAGAGAGAGAACTATTTCTATAAGATGCAATAAATTTCTGAAGATATTATAATGTTATTAGACAGCCATTTCAAACAATACAAGATACTTTCCTTTGTTGGCCAAGGCCTAAAGTATAAGGGCAAGGAAGTTATGCTTGAGCTATATAAAACACTAGTTATATCACAGCTAGAGTACTGCATATAGTTTTGGTCATTGCATTACAGAAAGGATATGATCACACTACAGAAGGTACAGAGGAGATTTACAAAGATGTTGCCAGGATTGGAGAATTTTAGCTGTGAGAAAAGGTTGAAGAGGCTGTGGATGTTTTCTTTGGAACAGAGGAGGCTGAAGGGAGATTTAATTGAGGTGTATAAAAATAAGAAGGGCCTAGATACAGAGGATAGGAAAGACCAAGCAGAGAGATTAATAACCAGATGGCATAGATTTAAAAAAGTTGGTGAAGGATGAGAAGAGAGTTGGGAAATAATTTTTTATCTAGAGTGTGGCGGGGTTTCAAGGGTGGTAGTAGGAAAAACCCTCGCAACATTTAAAAAACACTTGTGTATTCACTTGAGGTGCTGTAACCTACAGGGCTATGGACCAAGAGCTGAAAGGTGGGATTAGATTGGATAGCTCTTTTTTTGTTCTGCATAGACACAATGGGCCAAATAGCCTGCATGTGTGCCATAAATCTTTCGATATTTCTATGCAGAAGTTGCAAGATGTGGTAAGCTTGTGAGGGTAAAGTGGACCATATGAATGCTAAGTGTGAATCCTGATTGTGAGAAATTGTTGATAAGTATGTAATAGGATTGTGGTCAATTGAGCAGTGTGTGAGGCAACTGGTTCAGTTAGTAGGAGATGATATTTGAAGATGTATTCACTGACCTTGATGACTCATGTGAGGTCACTGAACTTTTTCTGGCACTGTATCCATGTCCTCAGGGCCAGAATACTGGCATTGATCTCTGTGGCTATTTGTTTCCATTCCCTTCTAAGTGGATGTCTGGAGGGCTTCTTATCCCCCTACAGAAATATGACTTCTCTCCTCCTTTCCACATCCATGAATAAGGCCTTCAGTGCTGCATCTGAGAACCTGGGAGCCCTCTCTCTGGCATGCTGCTCTATTTTTTCAATTTCTTCTGAATCAGAAAGTCTTTCACAGCCACTTCCAGCCCCTACTGCAGCCAGAATGCACCCTATATGGGGTGCAGACTGGCTTAAGAAGTGCAGGCTTGCTTTAATTGGTGCTAGCCTTGCGCGAAACTGGGCCCACTGCTGAGAGCGTGGGCCACTCAGCAACGTGTTCAGCGCTTGAGCAGGCAGCGCAAAGGTAATCACGTATCAGAATCCTTGAATCCGCTAATGGGGCTTATCCAATTTTTAGTTTCATGTAATAGAGGAAGGAAAGGAAATATACTTAAGATAAAAATTACAGCAAGTTGTAAAGAGAATGAATTACTCCTGCATAATCCAATGCTCAAATTAGTGACTAGATTCAGACAAATTCAAGTGCCCTGGGAATAAATGTTTGAATGGTATTTCAAGTCTTCAGTTTATTTGCAGCTGCAGTTACCAATTCAATGGTGGAAAAAAGGATCTTTGATTCTTAGGAGGGGTGCCAGATTATGATGGAGGAGACTTTTAATAAAGTCAGCCTTGGCTCAATAACATCACACTTGTCTCTGAGTCAGACAGCTATTCATTCAAGCCCCACACCAGGCTTGAACCCATAATCTCGATTTACAATTTAGTGCAGTACTGAGTAAGTGCTGCACTGTTGAAGGTGCTGCCTTTCTGATGACAGGCTAAAGGGAGATCTCACCTACCTGCTCAGGCAGATGTAAAAGATGCCATGCCATCATTTGAAGAAGATCAGGAAAGTGCTCCCAGTGTCACTACCATCATCTATCTCTATGGTGTTTGTGGGACGTTGCTGTATGGCACTGAGCTAATGCATTTCCTTACATTATAACAGTGACTGCACTTCAAAAATATTTCATTAACTGTGAACACTCTGGGAGAGCATGAAAGGAGCTATACAAATGCAACTTTTTTTCTATGGGCGCGGTGGTGGCTTACCAAAAGAATGCACTGGTACACATTGCACTGCAAGTCTGGGCTGGAACTCCCCCGGGGTATTTTCTCATTTTAAATAATTATGAAGTGTTCTGAACACAGAATGGGTCCTCTGGGTGTGTGGCCTATCCAGCTGCATGGAACAGTAGCTGTTGCACTTTCATGCAGCACCTGTATGTCCTGTCCTGAGATTGTTCCTCCTTGACTATTGTTAACATTGCTGAAGATATCTGAGGAGTCCATAAGGCCCCAGGCAGGAGGGAGCACTAATGCCTGTTCAGAGAGAGGTCCCAGGTTGATGCTGACAGAGGTGAGACAAGTGGGGTTGGGGAGAGTGGGGAACCTATCATCTTTGGTTTGGAAGACCACCATCCTCTTAATGCAGCTACTTGGGAAGAGGTGGCAGAACAATGGTTCAAGAAGGTTCACCTCAAGGGCAACTAGGGTTGGGTACTAAATGCCTACCTTGCCAGTGATGCACACATCCTGAAAAATTATTTTTAAAAAAACAAATGAATGGAATTTCTGCAGTCAGGTGGCCAACATTTTAGTTGCACAAAATATTTAGCAAATTGAAGAAGTTTACCAAGCTCAGTTTGTACTGAAGAGCACTCTTTTCATGATTCTAGTATGGCAGCAACACATATATTCACCTCCAACTGTTACATACACACACAGGATTTATTTTTCTTCTATAGGGAGTCTTTCTGGCAAGAATATCTTTCAGAGATGGTGGGCTGGGACATCGGACATCTCCAAAAGCACGCACTGCACATTCTTGTTCTGGGAAGCACCATGGCTAATTGCATATTGATGGCAGGGCACCTGAACTAGCCAAACACTTGACCCATCTCTTTATGATTGCAAGAAGAAATATCCCAGAACAGAAGTGAAAAGGCTGACAATGGGCAGTAAGGCACCTACAGTCAAGCCCCTAATCAGCTGAAGGAACTAACCTTACAATTTATAGATCCCATTGGAGACAGACATGCAGATGGCAAATTATGGCTGCTCTTTCTCTCATCTTTGAATTTTTGTACACTTTGGCATTCTGCCTTTTAAAACATTAGTGAACTCCTTCACATGCTATGCTAAGGAATGAAGCATGGTATTAAGTGTGGCTGGCTGAGAACACTAAATGTTTCTTCCTATTAGGTATCCATAGAGATGGCTGAAGATGAGCAACTTGCAAAGTCTGAGGCTGTGGTGCATCTGCTTTGTACCACAAAGCATCACTTATTCACATGCATTGAGCACCAGTCCAGGAGTATCCACTCTCAGAATCAGATGATGTGTCAGAATTAGAGCAGGGAGCACTGCAATACTCACAACATGAGCAAGTAGAGATAGCAGCAAGGGAGCAGAAAAGGGGTTAGCCATTTGAAGGCCACCCTCAGATGCTGAGCTGAAGTGAATTGCTGCTATGTAAGACAAATATGGCAGCCATTTTGACTAAAGCAGAAATGAGATGAATAACTAAGGGAGCTCACTGGTCGTCTTGAAATAATGCCAAGAGCTATTTAACATCAACCATAATGGGTAGGCAGGGTCTTAGTTTGACATTTCAACCAAAGGGCAGCCCCTGTGGCAGTGCATCACCCCTCAGGACTATACCTAACTAGTTTACTTCTAATAATGTGAAGTAATTTTTCACAAACAAAATACTTGAACTATCCAGCAATTTCAATTAACCAACTTCACACTAAGAGGAAATAATCATATCAGCCTAGATTATATGCTCAGAGTCTGGAGGATCTAAATTGTAGGACCTAACTAAAGGCAATTTATGTATATTAGCAAAACCTCAAGAGCCAGAAGAGATGTCTGATCCCTTGGATTACAGGTTGATTACCCTTCTGCCTGCTTCAGCTTTTTCCCTTCTGTAAGATGGGTGACTGATGTAACAGTCTTAATCCATTAATTATATATTTTTCATTATTATGTGTTATTGTCATTCTAGCATCGTGTTTTAACACCTTATTTCTTTTACCATAATCTTTTGCTTTCTTAAAACTTTGCTTACTTTGATGATTCTAAAAGCAAGGCCTTTCCACCGCCTTGTGTCATTGCTTATCCTTGGTGCCAAAAAACAATCGCTTGGTTTTCTTCAATGTATCCCTTCACTGGAATATACAGTTCTACCCAACCAGTAGTTTCTCCCTGTTAGAATTTGTGCTCTGTTGCCATTTTTATGCTTTAATTTGGTTTCAAATCTGGGGACAGAGCCAGTATATCGTGACAGATTTACTGCAGCTCTAACGTTTTGGAGTATTTGCATATCCTATAGACTTCAGTTTGTATTGACCATAACTGTAGTAAAACACCACAAGGAAAAACCAACACAGCAAGTTTGCATCAGCTTTCAGTGCTGTTAAATATATATATTTTTTTAATTTTATTTTATTTAGAGATACAGCACTGAAACAGGCCCTTCAGCCCACCGAGTCTGTGCTGACCATCAACCACCCATTCATACTAATCCTACACTAATTCCATATTCCTACCACATCCCCACCTGTCCCTATATTTCCCTACCACCTACCTATACTAGGGGCAATTTATAATGGCCAATTTACCTATCAACCTGCAAGTCTTTTGGCATGTGGGAGGAAACCGGAGCACCCGGAGGAAACCCACGCAGACACAGGGAGAACTTGCAAACTCCACACAGGCAGTACCCAGAATTGAATCCGGGTCGCTGGAGCTGTGAGGCTGCGGTGCTAACCACTGCGCCACTGTGCCGCCCCATGATATAATGAAAGAAAACAACACAATTTCAATTATTTTAACATCAAAGGTACCTCCCCTTCCTGGAAGGAAGAATGCATGATAAATGATGATCTGTTAATCCAGCAAGTGTACTTTTGGCACATTTCCATCTCTGATCTTTCTGAAATGAGTGTGATTGAGTAGATTTCTACATTATGAGGAGTTGCTGGGCGAGTCATCTGTTGAATGCAGATAGTGAGAGAGTGCAGGAACGATTGCCTTTGTCAGATTGAAGCATTTTATAAAACTCGCACATCTGGAAACCTTTGGGGACTTCTCATCAAGAGATAACCTGAATCCTTAGTACATTATCTGTATTTCTTTACTTACAATACAACCCTTTCACCTGCTGCTAAGAGATATTGTCAGTCACAGTTTCTCCAGCAATGAACTGGAAGATAATAATGTTTTGTAGTTGTGCTCTTGGATTGACCTTTACTGATAGCAATGGCAAGATATTTTTTCATTATTTATGGGGGTGCTTCTTTCTCATAGACCACAAGTACCAAGGTACATGTATAATGATGCTACAAGGCCCATTAATTCAAGCAGACTGGACTGACAGAACAAAATAATTCTGTAATTTATTTCAATTGACATTTCCAAGATTAGGAATAGAAACACAGAGCAGAATTTAATGGCACCAGCCCCCGGGAACGGGCTAGTAGGTGAAGGGCCCCATAGAATTACGACAGAAGGCGGGGGGTGGAGGGCCTGTTGGACCGCGATGAAGTTGGGAGTGGGAAATGTCGAAGATTGTCTTCCTGCCCAGAGGCCATTTGAGGCTCTTAAGTGGCCAACGAGTAGCCACTTTAAGGCCTCTTCCCTCCACCGCTGGAATTAAAGCAGTGACGGTGCGGGGGGGGGGGGGGGGGGGGGCGCCTCTGCCAGGCGGGGAGGTCACCCAGTAAAACGGGGTGACAACCCTACGGGCTTGGAAGGAGGCCTTCTCTGTGGGCAAGCTGTGGCCCATGGAGTACCCCGGTGGCAAAGGCTGCCCCTCTGGTAACAAATGCCACCGCCCCCACACCCGCCCTCATCACCAGGGCCTGCGTAAATAGGACAGGGATCCCGGCATCAGGCTGTTAAATGCCCAAGCATTGTTGAATGGTGCTGGGAGTGCTCCGAAGGGCCGAGGTGGGGTTCCTCTCACTTTTTAGGCCCAGTGCCGGGAGCCCCGCCCGCACGAATAAATTCTGCCTACAGAATGCCCTATGAGGAAATCATTCATGTTACAGCAGGGTGGAATACAAAGTATATTTTTGGATCCTCAGTTATAATTCTAATAGTTCGTGGTTTACAATTTGTGCTTTCACAATCTGTGCTTTCATGTTCTCTCTCTCTTCAGGTACTGTCCTTCTCTCCTTTGAATCTGCCTCTCCTAAAAAAAAAACCATGAACCCCTCCATCCTAAACTACTGCCCATCTCCCAACTCCATTTTCTCTCCAAAGTCCTTGAATACGTTGTCACTTCCCAAATCCTGCCCATCTTTCCCAAAATTCCATGTTTGAATCCATCCAATTTGTTTTCTACTCCTGCCACAATACCGAAACGGCTCTTATCAAAGTCACAAATGACATCCTATGTGACTGTGACAAATGTAAACTTTCGCTCCTCTGGGGGAGGGGGGGCAGCGGGGGTGGTGGGCAGCACTCCATAATAACATTTTTAAGCTCCATTGTGGCCATGTCTGTTAGATGGCCACAGCTGCCAGATTGCTACATTGAAGGGGATCACCTCCACAGGGTGGCCTGCAGCTGCAGCTGTGGCCAGGATGAATTTAAGCTTCATTAAAAGTCTACAGAGGATGCCTCCATCCTGAGGCACCCTCTCTCTCTTACCTACATCGGCAGCTCCCACTTCTGACAGTAGGGCTGCCGATCTCTCCGGGCTGGAGGGCTGCCTATTGGCCCCTCCAGTCTCGGGACCCTGCCCACCATCCTTGATTGGATAGCGTGCATGCACCCTGGCCACTGATTGGTCAGCCTTTCAAAAATTGTGACGGGCCTGAAGCACGATGTGAAGTGGGGTCGGGACCTGGAAATTGTCCCGATGTCAGGGTCCTAACCCCAAAACAAAAATCCTGCCCATTGTGTCTGTCAGGATGCAATCTTCAGATTAATCAATCAGAAGGTCCTGCATCAATTCTACTTACATTAAGTAAAGAAAGAAATTACATTTATAAAGCACATTTCACATCTTCAGGATGTTTCAAAGTGCTTTGCAAATAATTAATTATTTTGGGGGGGGTCAATTTCAATGGCAGGTGAGTGAGGGGCAAAGCAAGTTTGAAATGCACTCAGTGGAGAAAATTTGAAACCATTAACTCACAGACCTCAATAGGAAACCAGAACAGGCAAGAAGTGAGTGAGAATCGGGTTACGACCTCTGGAAAGGGGTTTCCATGTGGAGCCAGGAGGAATACTCCTGCTTAAGATTGTCAATTCTGATTGGACACATTCCTGGCGGTCTCATCATATCTATCACTTCTATTTCTTATGGCCTTCTGACTCCAAGATGATTGAAACCTTTAATAACAGGCATGTCATAAACAGGCAGGCAGCCTGCAAGTTAGAAAAAAAAATTACAGTGCGCCAATCAGCACTTGGTACTCTGGCAGTTGCAACAGAATAAGGAGCATTTAAGTTCAAAAGGAACTTGTTTCATTATATAAAGAAACTATAATAAAATATAAGTGGCATCAAAAACATTTCTCAAAACAAATAGCTTTTCTTAAACAAAATTAATGATTTGATTTAAGGTGAGCAAATTATATTGTCCACTGTCTTTGCTATCTATTACTTGAATGAAGACATGATAGACAATATCCTTGATGCATGAAGAACAGAGACTGAAATTGATATGTCAGCAGGTTAGTCAGAGAAATAGCCATTTAGGCATCAGCTGTGCCTGAGTAGTAAAATTCTTGCCTTTGAGTTAGTGGGCTGTGGGTGCAAGGCCTACTCCAGAGAATTTAGCATGAAATCCAGGCTGACAATTCAGTGTAGTACTGAGGGAGCACTGCACTCAGAAGTGCCATCTTCCAGATGAGAAATTAAATTGAGGCCTCCGATGCCCTCCCAGTTGGATGTAAAAGATCACATGACACATTTCAAAGAAAAGCAGGGGAGTTCTCCCCAGTATCCTGGCCAATATTTAACCCTCATTCAAAATCTCTGAAACTGATTATCTGATCATTATCTATTGCTGTTTGGGGGAACCGCACGGTGTGCAAATTGGCTGCCATGTTTCCTACATTACAACAGTGACTACACTTCAAAAGTACTTCAGTGGTTTTATGGCACTTTAGGATGTCCATTGGGAGGTTGTGAATGGTGCTATATAAAGTCTTTCTTTCTTGCTGTCCCTCTCCGCTTGGCCTATACAACATTTGATGGCCTGGCTGAAACCAAGGCGTACAATGGTAAGTGTATAGAGCCAGAATTGAAGGAAGAGGAGGCTCCTATTAGGCCCTGTTCCCTCATTTAGAAAAATCAGAGAGTCATAGAGTTATACAGCACAGAAACAGGCCCTTCTGCCCATCATGTCCATGCTGGCCATCAAGCATCTATCTAATCTAATCCCATTTTCCAGTACTCGGCCCAGAGCCTTGTATGCAATGGCATTTCAAGTGCTCATCTAAATACTTCTTAAATGTTGTGAGGGTTCCTGCCTCTACCACCCCTCCAGGTAGTGTGTTCCAGATTCCAACCACCCTCTGGGTGAAAAATGCTTTCCTCAAATCCCCTCTAAACCTCCTGCCCCTTTCCTTAAATCTATGCCCCCCTGGTTATTGAACCCACTGCTAAGGGAAAAAGTTTCTTCCTATCTATCCTATCAATGCCCCTCATAATATTGTATACCTCAATCAGGTCCCCCCTCAGCCTTCTCTGCTCTAAGGAAAACAACCCTAGCCTATCCAGTCTCTCTTCATAGCTGAAATGCTCCAGCCCAGGCAACATCCTGATGAATCTCCTCTGCACCCTCTCCAGTGCAATCACATCCTTCCTATAGTGTGGTGCCCAAAACTGTACACAGTACTCCAGCTGTGGTCTAACTAGCATTTTATACAGCTCCATCATAACCTCCCTGCTCTTATATTCTATGCCTTGGCTAATAAAGGCAAGTATCCCATATGCCTTCCTAACCACCTATCTACCTGTGCTGCTGCCTTCAGTGACCTATGGACAAGTACACCAAGGTCCCTCTGACCCTTGGGTTCTAACATCCATTTTATATTCCCTCCCAAAATGCATCACCTCACACTTCTCAGGATTAAATTCCATTTGCCACTGCTCTGCCCATCTTACCAGCCCATCTATATCAAGGCTTTTCTTCTGATATGCCAGGTCCACCCCCATGTTACACAAGGTAGCCACAGGTAGCAGTGATAAGAGGAATGGACAAGATGGAATGAGCCAGAAAGCGAGCCCCCCAACCCCCTCACCACTTAGAAATTGCTTGCAGCAGACAAGGACGGGGGTAGACAGCAGTGGTCCTGGCATGGGCGAAGGGAGCAAAAGATAGCTGACGAGGGAGTGGCAGTTGACATTGCTGTCTAATTTTGCCTCATTTCCTGTCTTTATCCCACACATTTCAGGTGATATTGCAGAAGAAGTTCTAGCACTTAGTATTCAGCTCAAGCCAACCTGAACTTCCTTCTACATATATGACCTTCCACCTCTGAAGCATTGGCCACCCTCCATTCTGACTCTCCTTCACTACTGCTGAGATTCGATAATCTGAAAGAATATCTAATCAAAATTCGCCGTATGTCTCCCTATCTCCCCCCTCCACATATTACTACCAACCCCGAATAGTGTGACCCATGTCCCCTCCCTTCCATATCTCATCATCCAGATAATTGTCAAGCTCTTCTATCATGGTATAAAGGATGTCAGCCTTGGTTCAGTAACAGCACCCTCACCTCTGAGTCAGTGGTCTTTTGGATGAGAAAGATGGGAATGGTGGCATCGTGGCAATGTTACTGGACTAGGTATCATGATGCCTGGACTAATGCTCCGGAGACAATAATTCAATTCCCAGCACAGAATGTGGGGGAATTTAAATTCAATTAATTTAGAATAAAAAGCTGATAACTGTAATAACTATTTAACTACTGAATTGTTGTAAAAATCCATCTGATTCACTCATGGTCTTTAAGGAAGGAAATCTGCTGTCCTTACCTGGTCTGGCCTACATGTGACTTAGATTCACATCAATGTGATCAACTCTTAATTGCCCTCTGAAATGGCCTAGCAAGCCACTTAGTTGTATCAAACCACTATAGAACAGTTGAATACGAATACAACTGGACAGACTACCCAGCATCAACCTAAGCACCAGACACAACAAAGGCACATTCATCCCTGCAAAGTTCTCTGCACTAACATGTGGGGACTTGTGCTAAAATTGTGAGAGCCGTTCCACAGATCAGTCAAGCAACAGCCATTGAGCCATAATGACAAAGAAGCAGGCCATTCGGTTCATTGAGTCCATGCCGACTCTCTTTAGAGCAATCCGTTCAGATCCATTCCCCCACTCGGTCCTCCTAGCCCCACAAGTTTATTTCCTTCAAGTGCCTATTTAATTTCCTTTTGAAACTATTGATCATTTCCACTTCCACTAACCTCATAGTTTCAGGTCATTACCATTTGCTGCATAAAAAGTTCTTCCTCACATCCCCCTGAATCTCTTGCCCAAAATCTTAAATCTGTGTTCCCTAGTTCTTCTACTATCAGCTAATGGAAACAGCTTGTCTTTGTCTATCTTATCTAAGACTGTCATCAGATCTCCCTTCAACTTCCTTTGCTCCAAGGAGAACAATCCCATCTTTTCCAATCTAACCTTGTAGCTAATTGCCCTCACCCTGGAACCATTCTGGTAAATCTCCTCTGCACCTTCTCAAGGACCTTCACTTCCTTCCTGAAGTGTGGTCAGCAAATTTTGAAATTTTACTCTATATTCCAATATCCAAGTCATTTTTCTCTCTCTCTCTCTCTACACATATATATATGTCAAAGAAAGCAGTGGTCCGAGCACTGACCCTTGGGGAACAGCATTTGCCATCCAGCAGTCAGAAAAACAATCATTTAACACACCTGCTGTTTCTGTCCTTAAGTCAATTTTTTATCCAAGCTGACATCCTCCTATTCCATGAACCTCAACTTTGTTGTGTGTGGTACTTTGTCAACACTTTCTTAAAATCCATAAAATCCATAGAGACAACATCCATTACATTCCCTTCATCAAACTTCTCTGTTACTTCAGCAATAAAGTCAGTTAGATTAGTCAAACACAATCTGACTTTTACAAATAAAAGCAAAATACTGCGGATGCTGGAAATCTGAAACAAAAACAAGAAATGCTGGATTCACTCAGAAGGGTCACTGACCCGAAACGTTAACTCTGACTTTTACAAATCTGTGCTGGCTCCCCTTAACTCAAACCTCTCCAAGTGCCTGATGATCTTTTCCCTGTCTTGCCTGTATGTGTCGTACCAGCGATCTCGGGAAGGATATTGAGACCAGCGATCTCTCTGTCACAGTCCAACACGGACAGGGCAGCACAACTCATCATCGGGGATGGCGGTGATTTGGCACGGGAAAGTTCAACGACCTTCCATAAAGTTGGTGCTCAAGACACAGTGAGTAAACAAAGGGAGATGTTCAGATCGATTGTGGCTGGAAAAAAACAGCAGGCATTGATTGGAATCGTGACGGGAAAAGCAAGCAAGGTCGGTTCTCATTGAGGCTGCGGATCGGTATTGTTATTATGCACTGGGTGTTTTCCCGTCATTAGTGCTTCATGGGCGGGGCCTCTCTGATTGACGGCACTACAAGCACAGGTTCTGAGTGTGGCCGAAGATCAACGCTGCAGACACAGTAGACCTGCAAGTTCTTTTTCTTTCTCCAGGGAAAGACTCAAGAAAAAAAGAGAGGCTGCGATTTAAGGGGAAAGCGGCAGCTGCATTTTTTGACACTGGGAATTTGGCACCATGTCCACTAAATATCCCTCCATGAATTGAAAAGCCAAATACCTCCTTCACAAGTTTCAACTCTTTAAACAATGGATGGAGTTGTTTTTCTTGGATCTGACCATCACAGAGCTGGAAAAACAAGCAGTCAAGATAAAAATAGACATCGGTAACGGTGGGCTACACCGTATTAACACCTTGGGACTTTCTGAAGTGCAACAGAAGGACCCAGCGAGACTGTGGTCTACATTAGAGGACCAGCTCAAAGTCAGGGTTAATTTTGGAATTCACCCCCTAGAGCTGATGACGTACAGGAAGCAATCAAGAGACACCATTAACCAATTTGTGAGCAGGTATCGCAAGAAAGGCAATCTCTGTGACTTCTCAGAGGTGGAATTGTCAGAACAGGTTGTGGAATTGGTGATTGTGTCTTACCCTGATGGAAGCTTTTCAGTTAGAGCTACTTAATGAGGAAAAAGGATATGATGTTGAAAGTCTCCTAAAAGAAGGCAGGAAGTTAGAAGCAATTGATGCAAATAGGCAGCGCATATGGGTACATGGTACCATAGCTATAGATGAGATAACCAGGACACCTCAGTCAAGCAAGACATGTGGCAAGTGTGGTTTGATTCACCAACTGAGGAATTATCCTGCCTATATGGACAACTGAAAGGTGTGTAGCAAGAAAGGGCACTGGGCAAGGCTGTGCAGGAGCTCTAATAATGGAAATCTGGCCAGGAGTCACAACAGACCGCAACCTGACAAGAAACAGACACCACCTTGTGGAAGCAACAGTGATACATCTGCCAACAGCCAAACCAAATGCAGAGGTTCCCTCGAGATTGACAGAGATGTGAATAGCGTACAGGGCACTAAAGGTGAGCAAGCCTTCCACACAGTAACCCTTGCACACTAAATGGATGTGGGTCGACAGAAAAGTGGTCAGCATACATTGCAGCTTAAGATCAATACAAGGGCAAGTGCAAACATTTTGCTGCTAAGAGTAGTGAAGAACATGTACCCGGTGAGATGGAAAACCATGATGCAACCGATGAAGACAAGACTCATCGCGTACAATGGTACACTGATCAACTGCATAGGTACACTAAGGTTGAAGTGCAGGTGTGGAACCTCTGGTCACAACAGGTTTTCTGCATTGTTAACACAGATGGTCCAGCAGTTGCAGGCCTGCCAGCATATAGTGAGCTTCAAAGGTAATAATCCATGGGATCAGCAGTGTGCTGAGGACACATGACCAGAACAAGTTTGACCCTATCGAGTCTAACTAAAGTTTTCAAAGAATGGTACACACAGTCAACTCATTCATTGTCAAGAAGTTGAATAGGATCTACATATATCCATGTGACACCTGAGGGCGACATCAATCGACACAGGGCTGCCATCCCCTGCAGAAATCATATTTGGAAGACAGGTTAAGACAACACTTCCAAGTCACCATCTCATGAAATCTTCCTTAATACAATATAGGCTCCTAGTAAAACAAGATATGAAGGCGATGCGCAATAGGTATGCGAGTGTATAATTACCACCATTACAGCTAGGACAGAAAGTTAGGGGAATTTGTCCTCAAGAAAAAGTGTGGTTCCCTGCAGAAGTGTCCAAAGTCTGCAACAAACCAAGATCTTAGAAGTAACCATTCCCAACAGGGCAGTGCTAAGAAGAAATCAAAGTCAGCTAAGAGAACGAGCTAACAACACTGTGCTTGACAATCCTATTGCATCGAGAACACAGTCACACACAGATCTGCAGAATGTAGCAAGAGAAAATGACCAGCGTAACAGTCAAGCACGGAGTGACTGTCAGAATACACATTAAAGTCAAGCAAAGAAAGATGATAAGTCTCGTTCTTCATCAAGCTACACTGTGACAAGATCAGGTCGAGTCAGTAGACTGCCTGTACACTTCAGAGATACTTGACTAAAGAACGTTAGAGTCAATGCATGTGTAAATACTTTTCAAAGTCATTTCATTCCATTATAATTTATCTTTTGTGTATTTCCATTTTAGGAAAGGGGGCTGTTGTGACATCACTTTAACAATGTAAGTCCTCCACATGGCATCACAGGAAGTGATGCCATTCAGCATGCAACCAGTTAGTTGGAGTTCAGCAAGACACCTAGTCACATATGTAAGACCGAGCTCTCTTGTAAATGTGTTACTCTACAAATAAAGAACCCACAGTTTATGACCACTCAACTTAAGATTGTTTGGTTCCTTATTGCTGCATAAAAGCAATAATGCAACAGTAACTTTGGTGAGAGATCACTCACTTAAAGATGGTGGAGACCAGGAGAACCTCCATGGAATATCAGGCCATTTGTACAACAATTATCAACAAAGAAAATTATTACATTTAAGCATTACCTTAAGGCAGAGTGGAGTTAAAGGCAATGTGTTGGAGATCTCAGTATGAGGTGTTACAGTTTGGGCCTTTTCCTCTTCAATGGCCGTGTAAGGGGATCACCTCATGCAGACCTTCCAGGAAACTCCTGAGGATTTACAATTGGAACATGCTGTGCAGTTTCAGCCTTTTTTTTTTATACTGATTTTCTCTCAATATACCCTGGTTTTTGGGAGTACAGTTTCTTACTCCACTGATATTTCTCCTTGATTAAAGTTAAAAACAAAAACAGAAAAACCGTCCAAAAACATGGGCTTTTAAATTAACAAAAAAAAATGTAATGGTTCTAACATGTACTACATATGTACATATAGCATACATATACATTTTCTGAATGTATGTAATGTACATATATTCTACACTACACATATACATAAACTATATGTATATATTTGCCAATGTATATATAGCACATATAATATGAAGCTCATATATATATAAAAATATATATACATATATATACATATATATATATCCTTATGCATGCCACACAACTGGAACTAGGTGCATAATTTGAAGTTGCTCTGCTGTAAGATACTGATGAGGGGGTGCGAGGAGAGATTTTCCCTGAATACTTCAGCGTTTAGCACAAAAAGTTATCTTGATAAAGGAGCAGAAACTTGCACTCACAGCGGCTGCTGAGAGAATCATTAAACAGCTCATTGCTACTTAAAATGCCTGCTAGCACTCATTAAAGAGGCTGCATGACATTTTGGTGGCTAGCGCTTGATCTAATACCTTATCCTCACAGCGACTTCACTGTCGTTGGCTTAAATTCCTGGAACTCCTTCGTACCAGCACTATGGGTGTACCTACATCAGACGGACTGCAGAGGTTCAAGAAGGTGGCTCACCACCACCTTCTCAAAGGCAATTAGGGATGGACAACAACTGCTGGCTTTGCCAGCGACAATCACATCTCATGAAAGAATATTTTTTTAAAAACAAGCTGAATAGGAGTAAACTAGCCGTTGCAGAAGATTTTGAGCACTACTTAAAGATGTATTACCTTTTGCTGTTCACTTGCTGCTGAGGGTTTAAACAGAGCTTTTGAAACACATCAATAGATTTTCTGAGACACTTTGTCAAGACTTCACCAACACTCTATCAACATTAATTCCAGAAATGTTCTGAGGACTTCACCTAAAAGGAGTGCTGTGCTACTCTACCTTATTGGACACCTTCAAGGAGTTACCAGGAGAAAGGGATTGCTAGGTCATCAGCTAGGTTTCTCCCTTATTCTGCAGGAGGAATGGGAGAAGGATATGAGGTCAGGCAGAGCAGCCAACAGGAGAGAAGACAAGTGGGAGAGGAGGGTGAGGTGAACTCATTCCCCCTGCGGATACAGGATATCCCTCCTCCTCAGGACCTTCTCTACCATGACCTCTGGTACCGAGTGTAAGAACCTGTACACCCTGAAGACAGGCACTCTGTGTCAGTTACCACACCTTCTGTGGAAGAATGTGGAGCCAGATACACTGTATCACAAAAACTGGGACTAATCAGTGCTTGAGTGCTAAACCTGCAGGTGTCAGTTTTAGCACCTCCAGGCAAGTTCAAATTATGGTAACCAGTAATTAGAACCAGAATTGCATGCTTAAACCTTCAAATAGGCATAGCTTATTAGCACAGCATCAATTTAACATCCTTTCACCAAAATAACCTCCCAAATATTTAACCAAGTTGTCATAATGGGTCCAATACTCCTGGGATGCCAGGAGGGAGTGGGGAGGCTGAAAGCCAGCAAGACCAGGGACACAGAGAACCTGCTGAAGTTAACAGCAGGATTTCATCATTTTTACTTCTGTGTGCCACCCAGCAGCTGGCCAAATTGACAGGCTGGCTGGTTGCCAGGTGTAGGAGAAGGTTGGAGGAAAATTGGAAATATGGCGAGTGAAACTAGTAAAAGGGACCTCCTGAACATATGGCACCACCTGTTTGAATATCAGAATAAAGGACTGGCTCGAGCTTCTGTGGGATTGTGGAAACATTTCATTTTCAGGATTTACAGCAGGCCCTACTTGACTGCGCAGTGCTGTCTCAACCCATTGGACTCTGCAATACAATCAAACACCTCGATCTACAGTACTGCTGCACTCAGTGTGAAGGACTCCAGTGGCTGGGACCTGTCCTGCACAAATACAGGGTGTTGTGGTAACATTTCTTTGTCTTTAAGTGTTAGGTGATTTGCTGAATAGTTATTGATTGCATTTATTTTTCACACTGGAAGAAACAGTACTCACGTATTGGGCTTTGAGGGGTCTGCCATGTTCGTGGCAGGGGAGCAGACTGAAGATCGGGGTTGGAGTGGGGGGAGGTCGCCAATCATGGCAGAGGCTAAAGAGGGGTCAGGATTGGCAGGGGAGGCTAAAGACTTCTTCGAGGGGGCAGGGTAGAGTTCCTGCTCCTCCTAGCCCACAAAGAGTGCTGTAAATGCAATTAACTGTCTTGAGCTGGTGGCCCTCACCTCCATTTTGCAGCCGAGCAGTTAAATTTAAAATCAGGCCCGCAATTGCACTGAGGGAGCCTGATTTAAATAGCTAATGAAGTGCCCCTTCTTTCACGTGCCATGTGACGTCGGGTTGGGGTCACAATTTGCACTTTTTAGAGTTTAACCTCCTCCCTGACCTCCTCCTGCCTGCTGTGAGGAAGAGTTAATATCAAGCCCAGTGCTTGCTGTGTCTGATTTGGTTTCTTCAAAATCAATTACAAAAATTGTAAGGACTGTGGTGTCAGAAAAGCTTGAATTTACAGAGTGAGATAAAAAGTAGACTAAAGAGTCAGCACAAAGACAAATCAATAAAGACTCTGGAGATGATTGAAACTCGATCTTAGTGGCTTTGATTGCAACTCAATACCAGCAATTACCTGATAATCAAAAAACCTTAAAAATAGTTAGTCTGAATATTTCATCAATATTATAAAGTCTGTCTGCTTCAAATTTAAACAACTAAAGCTGCTAGAGCTACAATTTTGGAGTGTTGTAAATAAATCTTTTATTAATAAAAATGTGTGTCCATAAAATTCACAACACAGAAACAGGCATTCAGTCCAATAGGTCCACGCTGGTATGTACACTCCACAAGAATCTCCTCCCAGCCTGCTTCATCTCACTCTATCTGTATGAAATATCTCCCAATGTGTTTTCCATGATTTCACTGGACTTCAAAATCATGATGTGGGGAGAAGAGAGTGTTTGACACAAAACATCTGAACCCAGGCTCTCTTTAAATGACAAATTTAAAATGTAAAATACATTAACAGAAAAAACCCAGAGATATTGGTTCAATACAGATTGAGAACATTTCTGGATTGTATTCAATTGGATATTTTCCCTGTCCGAAGGAAGAAATCGGAAGTGTTGTAGTGTTCTGAAATTGCAGTTGCATTGTGTATTGTGTGCTCTAAAAGCTTCTGCAGAACACGTATGCTAGCAAAGAGAAAATGCAACTAAGACAGAATTAAAGGAGAAGCTTTTATATTCAGCTGCTGCAGTCTTTGTCTCTTTGTCTTTGCCTCATACTTATACTGAATTCGGCTAAACCTGACTCCAGTCCCGAGGACATCATAATGGCGACATGGTAAACAGCAAAAGGATGAAAAAGAAAACCAGAAACATTGCTTTCAGGTATGCAAATTTTTGAAGGTTTTTGTCTACTTTCACAGACAGCATTTTAACTTGAAGACTGTATTAGACACACACAGGAAGCTTGTACAGTGTATACTCATACAACTGATCTCTCCAAAATAACCATCCAATCAAAAAAATATATATAATCTAGGATCACTGCAGAGAAATTTCCTCTGAAAGGAACGTGAGCCCGGATCCTTTGCTGATCAGTATGGTGTTATCTATGCTCAATCTAGCACCTTTTGATATACATTCAGAGCCATTATCTGTACCCCCACATTGGCAAAAGCGGCTGCAAAGTTTCAAACTTGCAATCACAAAGGCCTAACTTGACATTATGGAGGTGAAGAATTAGAAGATATCTTTTAGACACTTATGTCTGAGCTAAATGACTATGACTCAGCAAACCTTGCGTCGACTTTACGCCTAAGAAAAACACCATATATGAAACCATTGTCTTTTGACGCACTATGCAAGAAGCAAACAGGACAATTGACCAATTTTGCACACATTTGAGGCAACTAGTGACTTCAGTGATGCTGAACATGTCGAACAGGAAATCAAAACACAAATAATCGAATGTCTCTCCAGTCAACTACACTGAGAAGCACTTGAGAAAGACAGAAAGCTATCAGAGCTGCTTGAGTTAGCAAGATCATTATCGCTGTCAGAGTCCAGAGCTATTGAAGTTGAGGCTAATAGTAACTATCGTACTCCAAGTTCAGCTCCCGTGAACACTATTCGTTGCTCATGTACCAGAAAACCACCTCAAAGCAACAGCAGCCATCTCACAAACAGAGCTGCAAATTATTCAAAGAATGTTTCCACCATGGCGGTGCTTATCCACATCAGACACAGTGTCCTGCTACCGGTAAACAGTGGAAAACTTGTGGAAAACCCAACCACTTTGCTCTTGTTTGACGCTCACCGCAAAATCAGTGAAAAGCAATGCTAACAATGCGTACCACAGCAAAAAGGGCGAGAGAATGTAACCAAAGTAGAGGCGAATAACCCTGGATATACCTTTGAGCTCTCTCTCAGACACAGCAAACAACCACATGTGACAGTGACCATTGGCTACTCAGATGTAGATACTCTCATCTCCACAGGAACATCTGTCAATGTCATGGGAGACAAAACATTCTACAGACTTCACGATTGCCCCATTCTCTGCAAAGCTGGGAATACAAAAATTTTCCCTTAAAATAGTGACAAAGCATTGAAAATTCTCAGAACTTTTGAAACGCCAGTCTCTATCAAAGTCACTAGAATGAATGCTGTATTCTATGTCATAACTGGAGAATGTGACATGCTTATCAGTTTCCACGCAGCAACAGATCTGCACATGATTGCAGTCACATACGCGATTCTTTCGCATAACAAAAAAATTCTCGAACTGTATGCTGATCGCTTCACTTATATAGGCAACATGAAAGGTGTTACATGCAAGCTGCATGTAGACCTTAATGTGCCCCCACTTGTGCATCAACAGCAACGAATCCCATTTCATGTCAGGAAACAGACAGAGAAGGAACTTCAGCCTTGATATTATTGAGAAAATTGGGGATGAGCCTGCCCCTTGGGTCTTAGCCATACAAGTCATCAAGAAACCCAAGAGCAAGAACCAGATTAGAATCTGCGTTGTTGTATGATCACCAAACCAAGCCATGCAATGAAAAAGACTCCTGACACTGACAATCGATGATATCATAGAGAAAATGAATGGTGCTAAACACTTCTCTAAACTGGACCTCAATGCAGGCTACCATCAAATCGAGCTTGCAGAAGAATTGAGAAATCTAGTTTCTCTACTCACTTTTCCGATACAAGAGACTCAACTTTGAAGTCAGCTCGGCAGCTGAGGTATTTCAGCATTTGATTCAATCTGCACTTCAAGGACTTGAAGGCACGCTGAACATCAGTGATGACATTATCATCTACAGTCGCACTGAAAAGGAACTTGAGACACGCCTCCATGCATACCTACAATGTCTCAGCAAATGTAACCTCACCTTGAACAAAGACAGGTGTTTGTACAATGAAAGCAGAATTGAATTCTTTGGTCATGTGTTCAGTGGTGAAGAAGTATCACCAAATCCATGGAAAGTTGAAGCCCTTGCAAACAGTGTGGATCCTACAAATGTGCCAGAAGTCTGGAATCTGCTAGGACATGCCACATACTGTGGTCACTTCAGTCTTGTACTCGCTACACTATCCTCCCCCCTAAGGGATCTGACAAAACAGACCACAAAGTGGGAATGGACTAAATCACACCAACAGGTGGTGCACCAGATCAAACGACACTTGTCAGCAAGTTGCATAAATGCGTATTTTGACTCTGAGAAAACCACCTAGCTAGTTGTGAATGCAAGCCCCATTGGCTTAAATGCAGTTCTTGTACAGAAAGGCAAGACAGGTAACCAAACAATTGTTGCAATGACAAACAGGTCGTTAACTCCTGTAGAGCAACTGATCAGCCATGACCATAATGAATGGCAGAGCAGGCTCAAAGGGACAAATGGCCTACTCCTGCTCCTATTTTCTATGTTAGTCACAAACAGAGAGAAACATTCTCAATCACATGGGGTATCTTACACTTTCATCTTTACCTAAATGGAAGCGAATTTAAAGTAGACCACTAATGAGTTTGTTCAACAATCCACATAGAAAACTACCCACTCGAATAGAACATTGGATACTCAAACTACAAGAGTACGAGCTCCAGGTTGAGTATCAGTAAGGCAAGCTCAACTCAGCGGACTACCTTTCACGACATCCTTTGTCAACAGGCGGACCTACTAGCCATGAGGAAAAGGTTGTTGAACAACATCTTAACTACGTAAGCATAACTGTGGTGTCACTGTTGCTAAAACTAGCTGATATCAAAGCAACAACAAAACAAGATGAAGCTTTTGCAACTATGTATGAAAGTTATGGGATCACAAATCTGGAAAGTCGTGATCGAGAAAGCATCTACAAACAAAATCACTGACACCCTACAAAGTCTTCACAATGTTCGAAATGAGCTCACCATTACAACCACATCTGATCTCGTATTACACAACAAGTGTATTGTCATTCCATACTCATTGAGGGAATGTGTTGCTGAAATAGCACATGAAAGAGAACAGGGAATTGTCAAGACCAATCAACTCCTTAGGGAAGAGGAATGGTTCCCAGGAACTGACCGTACAATAGAGCATCAAATCAATCAGTGTTGCCATGTCAAGCAACCACAATGTCAAATCTTCATGATCCGCTGAAGATGTCTGAACTACCTTCAGGACCATGGATTGAAGTCAGCGTTCATTTCACAGATTTGCCCACAGGTGAACACCTACTTGTTGTCACTGATGACTACAGCAGATTCCCAATCGTGGAATTAGTTATGTCAACTTCAATGAAAGCAGTCAAATGCAAAGCTTGACCAGAACTTTACATTGTTTGGAAACCCTCAAATGGTAAGAAGTGACAATGGACCCCTCATTCAACAGTGATGAGTTCAGTAAATTCGCAAACTATCTATGGTTCACTCATAGGAAGATCACACTCTGTTGGCCAAGAGATAATGGTGAAGTCAAAGAATTTATGCGAACCTTGACAAAAGTGATACGTACAGCTGCAGCTGAGAACAAGTTATGGAAGCAAGAGTTATATCACTTTCTTTGTAATTACAGAGCGACACCTCACTTGACTACTGGAAAACTTCCAGCTACACTCATCTTTGCACATCCTTTGCACACACATCTACCTGAGCTATTCTACAGAGCTAATGATCAACATGTATGCGAATGGCGATCAAGAACAGAAAGATCGAATGACAGAAAATATGGAGCGAAACATGAAACCTAGAGCTACACCACTTAAGTCAGGAGATAAAGTACTTGTGAAACGTGATGGTCATGTTGGAAAGCAAACAACCCCTTATAACATCCAAGTATTTGTTGTGACCAACACAAAAGGATCAATGATCACTGCTAAGTGCGGTTCACAAATCATCACAAGAAATGCATCATTCTTCAAAGAACTGAAAACATCACTTGCAAGCATTGAATCCAATTCTGACATTGACACCACAGATGAAGAACATGAGTGAAATGAGATTACACCTGATGTCAGATGATATCCTACTTGTGAGAGAAAACACCCATCATACTTCAGTGACTATGTTACAAAATGAACTATTTATGTTGATTGTTTACATTTTTGGAAACAAACCATTGAAACAAGATATATATCTCATTTATTAAGAATGGGAAGGATGTAGTGTTGTAGTGTTTTGAAATTGCAATTGCATTGTGCATTCTGCACTCTTGAGGCTGCTGTAAAACACTTATGCTAGCAAAGAGAAAGTGAAACTAAAACAGAATAAAGGGAGAAGTCTTTGTTCCTCTGCCTTTGCTTCATACCTTATGCTGAACTCAGTTAAACCTCAATTCAGTCCCGAGGACATCACAAGATCAGAAAAGTAACATTACAAATTTCATGTTAAAAGACGTTATCGAATTGTGAAATAGCTGAACAATGATAAAAATATTATACTGTTTCTGTGCTGTGGTCAGGACCTCATCCCTATTAAAGTACAATGTAGTATTCTTAAAGTTCATGATGTTTAAATTCCCTCAACCCAAGATTAAGCAGAACAGTCCCAAACCAAAAATGGACGAGTAGTTGCGCTTTGTCTCAAATGACAAGACTAAGGGTGCATTTACACAGCAGTTTTAGCTCTGCTTTGTGTCAGTGCTAAGCTGGCAGTGTAAATTTGGAGTCAGGACCCAGCCATACTCTACAGCAATAGTGAGAGACACTGGAAGGACTTGGTTTACACCATTTCTATTTCTACTTAGTTTGCAAAGTGCTCAGGTTGGGGGAATTTCTAAAATGTTCTGGACATTTTTTGCATGTACCTGACCTCAACTTCAATGTTTAGGGAACAGGGATTCTATCTTCCCCACTCTATAAATGTTTGAACTGCTAACCGTTGGAGAGAACTCAACCATGTGTATATCCAGGCCTGTGCAAAGCTCTTTCGTAATAGGACAATTAGATGCCCAACCAGGTGAGAGCCAAGCAGTGCACATAGTGATCTGCCTGGCTGGGATCTGAACTGCAGCTTTGCAGCTGTAACGTTAATGCCTCCTGAGAAAAAGACAAGAGAGGAGAAATCTGATGAGCCTGTGAAATGACAGAAGCATATAAATATACTGGAAAGGGAGAAATACAAAAAGGGAATCAGTTAGTGAGAAGTGAGGAGGGACAGCTGAAGGGATTGTCGCAAACTTCACCAGCTGGGTTTGAAATCTGCTATTTGTCCTTACGCCAGATGCCATTATAATAGGAATAGTGTTCAGAAAGAGTTAAAAACAGAACTGTGTGAAATCTGTTTTACAGTCTGCGTCTGTTGATGTCTTTGCCACTGGATTTACAATCAGATAGGTTAGTACAAAATTAAATTCATGTTGTTTATAGCCAGATACAAAAACTGTTAAAGTTATTGCTGATTGATTCCCTGATATAAAAAGTTGCAATTCCCTTCAATGGAACTGATATGATTTTCACTTTGATACCTGTAATCTCAACCATGAGGAAGCTTTTGTTTTAGAAGTAATGTTCCTACCTTTGAGTCAGAAAGTGTAGGGTTTGAACCCCACTGCAGACAGTCCCAGTGGGTGGAGACTGGAGCTCTGGTTCTGAATTCTCTATTCTGTGGAATACTCACATTGGTGTGAGTGTTCATGCCACCCCCTCCCCCTCCATTTAATTGTATGGTTTGTCCTAGTCCAGAAAACTCTCCCACTGCATACGACTAACTACCTGATCAGCTGGTATTAAGATGATAACAGTCATGGAAGGAGAGTGCATGTTGAAGCTTGTTAGTCTGTAAATCCTTTCACTATTTCACTCTATACTTCAAGGGAGGAGCATGAAGATATGAAAACAACCTTTGGGACTTCCTTAATTAGTAACTCCCTTAAACATAGTGCACAATGCATGGCATCTACCTAAAACTGAAAGTCAGGATCCCTTTCCTGGAGGTCGATACAACCAGTCTCCTGTCACAAGTACCTGAATACACCACTCAGGAATTTCCTATGACGCTTCTTAGGAGGGAGGAATGGCTTGTACTAGACAGACAATGACAGCACAATATCACTGATCTCCAGTTGTACACGAAGTGCAGGGGATTGAGGGTAATACACTGGCATGGCTTGAGAATTGGTTAACGGACAGAAAACAGAGTAGGAATAAACAGGTCATTCTCAGGTTGGCAGGCTGTAACTAGTTGTGTACTGCTTGGACCCCTGCTATTCACAATCTATATCAATGATATGGATGTGGGGACCAAATGTAATAGTTCCAAGTTTGCTGATGATGCAAAACTAGGTGGGAATGTGTCCTTGTTCATAAGTCACTGAAAGCTAACGTGCAGGTGCAGCAAGCAATTAGGAAGGCAAATGATATGTTGGTCTTAACTGCAAGAGGATTTGAGTACTGGAGTAAAGAGGTCTTGCTTCAACTGGTGAGACCGCACCTGGGGTATTGTGTACAGTGTTGGTCTCCTTACCTAAGGAAGGATATACTTGTCATAGAGGGAGTGCAATGAAGGTTCACCAGACTGGTCCTTGGGATGGTGGGATTGTTCTATGAGGAGAGGTTGAGGAGACTGGGCCTATATTCTCTAGAGTTTAGAAGAATGAGAGGTGATCTCATTGAAACATTCAAAATTCTTACAGGGCTCGACAGGGTAGATGCAGGAAGGACGTGTCCCCTGGCTTGGGGGGTGGAGTCTAGAACCAGAGGACACAGGCTCAGAATAAGACGTAGGCCATTTAGGACTGAGATGAGAAGGAATTTCTTCTCTCAGAGGGTAGTAAATCTTTGGAAGTCTCTACCCCGGAGGGCTTTGGAGGCTCAGTCATTGAGTATGTTCAAGACAGAGATCGATAGATTTCTAGATATTAAAGATATCAAGGGATATGGGGATATTGTGGGAAAATGGCATTGACGTGGAAGATCAGTCATGATCTAGTTGAAAGGCAGAGCAGACTCAAGGAGCTGTATGGCCTACTCTTTGCGGAACATCTCCGCTCAGTCCGCAAGCAGGACCCTGAGCTTCCGGTTGCTTGCCATTTCAACACTCCCCCCTGCTCTCATGCTCACATCTCTGTCCTGGGATTGCTGCAGTGTTCCAGTGAACATCAATGCAAGCTCGAGGAACAGCATCTCATCTACCGATTAGGCACACTACAGCCTGCCGGACTGAACATTGAGTTCAATAATTTCAGAGCATGACAGCCCCCCATTTTACTTTCATTTTTAGTTATTTTTTCTTCCTTTTTTTTTACATTCTTTTTTACATTTTTTACAATCTTTTTTTTGCATTTATTTCATTTCATCTTAGTTTGTTCAGTTTGCTTACCCACTGTTTTTTTTCAGGTTTGCACTTGCTGCTGTTCAATATTCAGTGTATTAACACCTAATCTGTACTAATGCTTTGTCTTTCAACACACCATTAACATATTGTTTGCCTTTGATCCGTGACCTTTTGATCAGCTATGTGGCCTGGTCCAATCTGCACCTTCTCCTTTGTTATCTCTTGCCCCACCCCCACCTCACTTGCTTATAACCTGTGACTTTTCTAATATTTGTCAGTTCCGAAGAAGGGTCACTGACCCGAAACGTTAACTCTGCTTCTCTTTTCACAGATGCTGCCAGACCTGCTGAGTGGTTCCAGCATTTCTTGTTTTTATTTCAGATTTCCAGCATCCGCAGTATTTTGCTTTTACTCTTGCTCTTACTTCCTATGTTCCTATAACCCAACTAAAAGTACTTGTAGAGAAGGTTGGAGAGTCCTTTTGAATTATGTCCTGCTATGTTGGTTGCCTTCCATCCCCAAGCACACCTGATTCTGTAGCATCTTAAACTACTGCACAAACATGCAAAACTATGCCTTCAATGTGACCTCCTATAAATGTTGATTTGAGAACATACTGCATGCCAATAGGGCTATCAGTGTATGGGAGATCAAGGAGTTTCTGGACCATGTGTTCTAGAGGTAACACCATTACTGACCAACTGAGTCCTGAAGGACATAATTACCAGACTGGGCCTGCGTCAGATGGTGAGAGAACCAACACGAGGGAAAAACCTGCATGACATCATCCTACCCAATCTACCTGTTGTTGATGTATCTATCCATGAAAGTTTTGGTAGAAGTGACCACTCCACAGTTCTTGTGGAGACACAGGAATGCAGTCCCATCTTAACACTAAGGAAACCCTCCATCATGTTGTGCAGTAACACCACCCTGCGAAATGGAATAGATTCAGAGCAGACAAAGCAGCACAAATCTGGGCATCTATGAGGCACTGTCTGCTGTCAACAGCAGCAGAATTGTATTCCACCCACAATCTGTAGCCTTATGGCCTGGCATATCTCTCACTCTACCATTACCAAAAAGCAGGGAATCAACCCTGGTTCAATGAGGAGAGTGGGAGAATATGCCAGGAACAGCACTGGGCATACCGAAAATTGAAGGCTAGTGAAGCTACAATACAGGACTACATGCATGCTAAACAGCAGAAGCAGCAAACTATAGACAGAGCTAAACAATCCCATAACCAGCGGATCATATCAAAGCTCTGCGGTCCTGTCAAATCCAGTCATGAATGGTGGTGGCCAATTAAACAACTAATGGGAGGATGAGTCTCCATGAACATCCACATCCTCAATGATGGCAGAGCCCAGTACATGATTGCAAAAAACAAGACTGAAGGATTTGCATCCATCTTCAGCCAGACGTGCCAAGTAGATAATCCATCTCGGCCTCCTCCTGAGGTCCCCAGCATCACAGATGCCAGTCTTCAGCCAATCTGATTCACTCCACATGATATCAAGAAACAGCTGAACGCACTGGAGACAGCAAAGGCTATGGATCCTGACAACATCCCAGCTGTAGTGATGAAGGCTCCAGAATTAGTTGTGTCTGTAGCCAAGCTGTTCTATACAGCTAGAATACTGTCATCGACCCAACAAAGTGGAAAATTGTCCAGGTATGTCCTGTCCACAAAATAAAGCAGGACAAATCCAATCCGGCCATTTACCGCCCCATCAGTCTACTCTCGATCATCAACAAAATGATGGAAAGTGTCAGCAACAGTGCTATCAAGCACCACATGCTCAGCAATAAGCTGTTCACTGATGCTCAGTTTGGTTTCCGTCAGGACCACTCAGCTTGATATCAACTTACATACCTGGTCCAAACATGGGCAAAAGAGTTCAATTCCAGAGGTGAAGTAAATGTGATTGCCCTTGGCATTAAGGCAGCATTTGACCAAGTACGGCAACAAGGAGCCCTTGAAGTCAATGAGAATCAGAAAGGAAGACTCTCCACTGGCTAGAGTCATACCTGGCACAAATGAAAAGGGTTATGGTTGTTGGAGGCCAATCATCTCAGTCCCAGGTCATCACTGCAGGAGTTCCTCAGTGTAGTGCCTTAGGCCCAACCATCTTCAGCTGCTTCATAAAAGATATTCCCTCCATCATAAGGTCAGAAGTGGAGATGTTCAATGATGATTGCACAATTTTCAGTTCCATTCGCAACTCCTCAGATATTTAAGCAATTCATGCACGTATACGTAAGACCTGGACAATATTCAGTCTTCGTTTGATAAGTGGATAGTAACATTGGTGCCAGACAAGTACCAGGCAATGACTATCCTCAACAAGAGGGAATCTAACCCTCTCCCCATGACGTTCAATGACATTACCATCACTGAAGCCCTTATCATCAACATCCTGGGTTTACCATTGATCAGAACCTTAAATTAGACCAGCCACATAAATACCGTGGCTGCAGGTCTGAGGCAGGGATTCTGTGGTGAGTAACTCACCACATGACTCACCAAATCCTTTCCAACATCTACAAGGCACAAGGCAGGAGTGTGATGGAATACCCTCCACTTTCCTAGATGAGTGCATCTCCAACAACACTCAAGAAGCTTGACACCATTCAGGACAAAGCAACCTGCTTTATTGACATTCCATTCACCACCTTAAACATTGACTCCCTCTACCTCCGTCTCACTGTGGCAGCAATGTGTATCATCTACAAGAGGCACTGCAACAACTTGTCAAAGCTTCTTTGACAGCACCTTCCAAAGCCGTGATCTCAACCGTGTAGGAAGACAAGGGCAGCCAGTGCATGGGAACACTATCAACTGCAAATTCCCCTCTAAATCACAGGCCATTCTGACTTGGAAATGTATCCACCTTCCTTCATCATCACTTGGTCAAAGTCCTGGAACTCCCTCCCTCACAGCATTGTTGGTGTACCTACACCACATGGACTGCAGCGGTTCAAGAAGGCGGCTCACCACCACCTTCTCAAGAGCAATTAGGGATGGGCAATAAATGCTGGCGTTGCCGACAACGTCCACATGCCATACACAAATTTTTTAAAATGGTATTCTACCCTGGAGTCCTGAAGAAAGTCGATTGTGATAGATGAGGGTGCCTATAGGAAGACAAAAATGGTGACATGGGGGGACTGATCTTGATCAGCACAGCAGTACTGTAGGGAAGGTGGCTACTCAAGGATAGAGGGCAAAGTTGCAAAGGAGAAGAATAAGTTCATTGTGGTTGGGTCGCCATAATAAGAGGCACTAATAACATGTCTTGCAACTGTGATCATGAGTTCTGAATAGTCTATTGTCTTGCTGGTTCCAGGGTGAGGGACATCACAAAGTGGCTAGAAGGGTGGCCAAGAACCAGTTGTCATGGCTCATTTCAGAATGAATGGAATAAGCAAGAGTGCAATGGAATAAAAACAAGAAATGCTGGAATCATTCAGCAGGTCTGGCAGCATCTGTGGAAAGAGAAGCAGAGTTAACGTTTCGGGTCAGTGACCCTTCTTCGGAACTGACAAATATTAGAAAAGTCACAGATTATAAGCAAGTGAGGTGGGGGTGGGGCAAGAGATAACAAAGGAGAAGGTGCAGATTGGACCAGGCCATATAGCTGACCAAAAGGTCACGGAGCAAAGGCAAACAATATGTTAATGGTGTGTTGAAAGACAAAGCATTAGTACAGATTAGGTGTTAATACACTGAATATTGAACAGCAGCAAGTGCAAACCTGAAAAAAAACAGTGGGTAAGCAAACTGAACAAACTAAGATGAAATGAAATAAATGCAAAAAAAAGATTGTAAAAAATGTTAAAAAGAATGTAAAAACAAGGAAGAAAAAATAACTAAAAATGAAAGTAAAATGGGGGGCTGTCATTCTCTGAAATTATTGAACTCAATGTTCAGTCCGGCAGGCTGTAGTGTGCCTAATCGGTAGATGAGATGGAAACCTTGCTGAATTTAGTAAGCCCGCTGCCAGTCCCGGTGGTGGGTCCGGAAATGGGCTCTGTTTCTGTTACTCACATGGGTGGCTGCCCCAATGCGATTATGCGGTAGGTGGCCATTTTGCATAGTGGAGGTGTAGGGCCCCCCAATCATGCAGTGGGGGCGGGAGGCGAGACGCCGATGATGGCATCAGATGATTCCGGAGCAGGTGCTGGCGCCATATTTAAAGCTCTGCCAGCCTGCTTTCATTGCTGCCTTAGAGTCATTTGTTGTTTCCTGTTAACATAGGAACATAGGAGCAGGAGTAGGCCATTCAGCCCATCGAGCCTGCCCCGCCATTCAATATGATCATGGCTTGATCATCCACTTCAATGCCATTTTCCCACATTATCCCCATATCCCTTTATGTCATTGGTATTTAGAAATCTGTCAATCTTTGCTATAAACATACTCAATGACTGAGCTTCCACAGCCCTCTGGGGTAGAGAATTCCAAAGATTCAAAACCCTCTGAGTAAAGAAATTTCTCCTCATCTCTGTCCTAAGTGGCTTCCCCCTTATTTTGAAATTGTGTCCCCTGGTTCTAAACTCCCCAACCAGGGGAAACATCTTACCTGCATCTACCCTGTCTATCTCTTTAAATATTTTGTAGGTTTCAATGAGATCATCTCTCATTCTTCGAAACTTGAAAGAATACAAGCCCAGTTTCCCCAACCTCTCTTCATAGGACAGTCCCGCCATCCTGGGAAGTCTGGTGAACCTTTGTTGCATCTTACTCACAACACACATTCCCACCTTGTTTTGTGTCATCCGCAAAATTGGAAATACTACATTTGGTCCCCAAGTCCAAATCATTGATATATATTATGAACAGCTGGGGCCCAAGCACTGATCTTTGCGGTACCCCACTAGTCACAACCTGCCAATGCGAGAATGACCCGATTATTCCTACTCTCTGTTTTCTGCCTGTTAACCAATCTTTAATCCATGCCAGTATATTACCTCCTATCCCATGTGCTTTAATTTTGCTAACCAATCTCCTGTGGGGGACTTTATCAAAAGCCTTCTGAAAATTCAAATATTCCACATCCACCTACTTCCCTTTATTAGTCTGTTAAGTCCTCAAAAAACTCCAACAGGTTTGTCAAACATGATTTCCCATTCATAAATCCATGTTGACTATGCCCAATCAGATCATTACTATCCAAGTGTCCATTTATCACATCCTTTAGAATAGATTCAAGCATTTTCCCTGCTACTGATGTAAGCCTAACAGGTCTGTAATTCCCTGTTTTCTCTCTCCCTCCCTTCTTAAATAGTGGAGTGACATTTGCAACCTTCCAATCTGCAGGAACCGCTCCAGAATCTATAGAATTTTGGAAGATGCTCACCAATGCATCCACTATCTCCATAGCTATCTCTTACAACACTCTTGGGTGTAGAATATCATGTCCTGGGGACTTATCAGCCTTCTGCCACATTAATTTCTCCAATACAACCTTCTTACTAATACTAATTTCTTTCAATTCCTCATTCCCCCTAATCACTTGGATCTCTAATTCTGGGAGATTTCTTGTATCTTCCTCAATGACGACAGACACAAAGTAATCATTTAGCTTCTCCGCCATTTCTCTATTCCCCATTATAAATTCTCCTGACTCTGCCTGTAATGGACCCACATTTGTCAGCCAAATGTTTCCTTTTTACATACCTGTAGAAGCTTACATTCATATTCTATTCTCCCTTTCTTTATCAGTTTCTTGGCTCTCCTTTGCTGTTTTCTAAAATTGTCCCAATCCTTAGGTTTACTACTATTTCTGGCAACTTTATAGGCCTTTTCTTTTAATCTTATACAATCCTTAACTGCTGAAACCTGTGTTGGAGTGACTCCTGGATCCCCCAACTCCCCGAGGTGGACCCCTTAGGATGGCTGGGCCAAGACGCAGGATGGCCCATGGTTTAGTGATGCATACCTCCAGATTTTCCTTCTGGCTGCAAGGGAAAGGTTGGAGGTTCTCTTCCCCAGCGATGGCAAGAAGAGGTCCTCCCGCCTGACCAAGCAAGGATGGATTGAGATAGCTGAGGAGGATAGCAGCTATGGGCTCACTCCCTGGAACTGGGTACAGTGCCAAAAGAGGGTCAATGACCTCCTGCGTTCTGCCAAGGTGCGTGCTCCATAAGTCGCTTTTTAATACTGATTGCAAATAGCTATGCAGTACGATGTGGAGCATGGGGAGGGTGGCACTACCACAGCAATGGCAGTAGGGGTAAGGCATCACCTCACAGAGTCACAGAATCAGAATTGTTACAGCGCAGAAGGAGGCCATTCGGCCCATCGTGTCTGCATCGACTCTCCCAGATGAGTTACTCTTGCAGTGAACCGGCATGGACACGATGGACCAAGTGGTCTCCTTCAGTGTTGTAACCATTCCATGATTCTATGATTACCACCTTGGTCCACACATGGACTAAAGAGCTAAGTTCCAGAAACGAGGTGAGAGTGACTGCCCTTGACATCAAGGGAGCATTTGACTGTGTGGCACCAAGCAGCCTGAGCAAAACTGAAGTCAATGGGGATCAAGGTGGAAAATTTCCAGTGCATGAAGTCTTACCCAACATGAAAGAAGGTGGTTGTGGTTGTTGGAAACCAATCATCTCAGCTCCAGGGCATTTCTGCGGGAGTTCCTTTTGCTAAGTGTCCTAGACTGATCCACATCATCAGATTCATTAACGACCTTCCCTCCATCAAAAGGTCAGAATTGGGTCTCATTGCTAAAGATTGCACAATGTTCACTTTCATTCACTGATGATGAATGTTTAGGCTAGTAGTTGAGGTGTCGATCAAGCAGATATTTTGTCCTGGATGGTGGTTGATCTTGTTGAGTGTTGTTGCAATCGCGCTCATCCAGGCAAGTGGGGAGTATTCCAATCAATGCTAGACCGGCGACCAGAGAGCTAAGTACAGTTCTGGTTTGGTTTTATTATATAATCCCTATTCCAATATTCACATGTTAATACCCTGATAGGACAATGCAACTTTAAATAATTTCAGATTATTTTGAATGCTTGCTGGTCATTACAAAAGCTGACTGCTGGTAAATATTTTATTCAGACTGAAATAGCAAAGACGTTGAACATGCTTGAGCCATGAGAAATAGAGAAAAAGATCAATGGAGCAGAAATAGAAGTGGTAAGCCTTTCATCGAGCGTGTCAGAGCCACATTGTTGCAAACTTTAATTAAAGGCAGGATGGTTAGATAGGGCATGCAAAGGTTGCCTCACTGAAAGAGGAGGAAGAAATCTGTCAGATTGCACACATGGTGCTTCCTTTTTAAAAAGTTTTGTACTATAAGGCAAGACAAGCTCCAACAGTATGTTCAGAATTTGATTTCTCCAACAAATTTAATAATACTATAGCAGAATAAAACTGGAAGTGCTACAATCAGATGAGGAGGGACCGAATGACTCCCTGCCTTTCCCTCCCCCTGTTTGACTGCAAGACATTTACTTCGCTTTTGAAAAGGATATACTTGTCAATTCAATAAGTGTTTAACTGCTTACGCGCCATGATCATAAAAGAACCAATCAATTGTTTTTTAGTCTAACAAAGAAAGAGGTTAGTTTTATTATACTTAAACTGATCTAAGTAAAATAATAAAATACCCTCTGACTTTCAGACACACTCAAAGTTCGCACACACATACAAATAGGTTACAGAATGGGGAAGGATAGATTGGTCAAATTAGAGTTCAGAGAAATAAAAGGGGCATAGTGTCTGTGGAGGTTGGTGACTTGGCTGGCCTCAGGCTGAATTCGGTGATTGTACGACTTTCCCTCGGTGATCGTAATGCTTCCGATTTAAAGATGTAGATGGCTTATTTGGCTGTTCTCCTGGAGACAGCAGTGCAAGGTTGATTTCCTTCAAGGAGCCTCTATCTACAGCAGGGGCGTCCTTGGGTGGTCATGGTCAGCAAACAGGGTTCAAAGCTTGCAAGATGGGTTGGAAAGAGAGGGAGGAAGGAGAGACCCCACACAGGTCTACTCTTGACAGCGTCTCAGCTGATGGTCTTTTCCTGCAGAGAAAGCAGAAGCTTAAACAAACGAAGGGTGGGCCTGTCACATGTGATCACCCAGTGATTCAAACATGGCTGTTACTAATGTATTCCCCTTGCAACTTAATCAGTTCAAGTCTGGGAATCCTCGTCTCACAGATAGGGTTCTATTGTTCAAATTATTAGGTTTAGTGGTTCGTCTCCACCAGTTAAATAACTCAGGTGATTTCCTTGATTCCTTGCTAATAGGGACAGGATATGTGGTTCCACTCATATTCCCCAGGTCATTGATGGGTCTTTGCAGACATGGTTTCTCCATCTAAATGGATTGGATAGTGGAAGGTACAGTGATGCAAATTGGGGGAGCCAACTATAGCTGTGACCTCAAGTCACCTTCAGTCTTTTTTTTATTTAAAAATTCAATTCAGGTTTCCAGGCAGTGGATTAAAAATCATCATTTGTCATAAAGCACGTTTTTGTGACAGGAAGTATTTTCTCCTCCCTGTGATTTTCCTTCCTCTGTGAAATTCATAATTTCCCAGTAAAAGTGCTGGTGGCCCAGCTGCCAAGGCCTTTCCTCAGGCCATTCTGCAACATAGGAAAAATATTTAAGCTGTCCAGGATGTTGAATCTTCTGATTATTTTCTATGCTTCCTAGGGAGAAGAGCTTTGATTTTGCTTGTGCCTCTCCTTTATGAAGTAAGTGTAATGCATGCAACCAACTGCTCTTTGCCAGAGCACTTTGATATAAAAGAGCATTTATCTATCTTACATTTGAGGATTTAATTGCAAGTTGCAGAGTCGATTCATCAGGATGATACTGGGGCTTGATTATAAAAGATAGAGGGATAACTAATTAAGGTTCTTGAATAATTAAAGCTTTTGATAGGATAGATAAAGAGAATGTATTTCCTCTGGTGGAAGAATCCAGAACGGGAAGAGCATAATCTTAAAGTTAGAACGAGGCCATTTAGGAGGAAAATCAAGAAGTACTTGAGGGAATCTGGAATTCTTCCTCCAAAATGCTGTGGATGCTGGGACAATTGGAGCTTTTGAGACTAAATTGATAGATTTTTGTTACATAAGGCAATCAAGGGATATGGAGCTAAAGTAGATAAATGGGTTGAGGTCCAGATCAGCCATGATCTGATTGAATGACCGAACAGGCTCCAGTGACTGAATGATCTCCTCTGTTCCTGTGTTCCTAGTTTAGCAATAATGGGGAAAATATTATAGTTTAGTACTACCGGTACAGAGGACTGGACTCTCAGATCTATGTTCCCGAATTCCTAATACATGTTCCCATGATGTGTATTTCTGCCCAGGAGTGCAAAATGGCAGTGTCCTTTGTGTAACAGATAGGACCTTAAGCCCGCCAAGTGCTTTTAAATTTAATTGGAAATAATTATTGTATATTGTGCTGTCTTTTGGGGCATGAAATAATGAATGAGGTAATAACAATCAGACAGAGAGGATGTCCAGGAATAGCATTGGCATTTTGTATCCTCGTCAACAAAGAATCTGATATGAATGTAATCAAGTTTCAGGAGTAGTTTTGTTACTGTAGGAGAAACACTAAACTACTTAAATAAACATTTCCATGCAGTGCGTCACCCTGTTATCCCTCTGACTCATTTCCTTTTATTTCCTCTTTTTTTCAGTCCTATTTTTCTACCTAAACAACCTTCAGTTTAATGTTTCTCCTTATTAAAAATAATTGAACTTTTCTCATGATCCACATCATCTATTTTGGGCATGTTAGCCTAGTGGCTATGAGATAATAGGAGGAATCTTGTGCTGATTGAATATTTTCAGTACCATTTCTGGGCCCCGATCCCGCACAGGTCTGCTGCACGCACTCCGGCATGGTCCTCTGGGAGGCAGCCTCCTCATTGGCGGCCTTCATATCCACCATCCAATTTAGGATGGCGGGCAGGTTCCTGAGGCTGCAGGCCCAATCAGAGGGCCTGTATCTGTGGATGACCATCATCCCCACCGGGAGAGGTGGGTGCTGCTGAGGTAGGAAAGAGTGCGCACAGCACTCAAAATGAAAGTGTCCTTGGAAGAGTTCATATAATTTCAAGAAAAAAAGAGGCCCAAAGCCAGTAGGGCAATCAAAGTGGAGGGGAAACCCCTCTGGAGGATTCGCTTGGGCTGCGGGTTGGCCTTTCAGACCCGTGGTCCTGTCAGTGGGGCATGATTCCGAAGGCCACCTGGCCTGTCACTGGGAGGCTGCCTCCATGCAGCTGTCAGGCTGTCTGTGCTCAGCTGGAGGCTGCACCGTCGCCAGGAAGATCCTAGCGGCGTCCTCCCCAACCCCCTCTTTAGTCCATTAATAGATCATTATTGGCTGCCCACTACTGCTGGATGGGTAGCGCTACCAATGGTCGCCCTCCTCTGACAAGAATGCTGGGAGGCAGGAACATGTCGTGGCACCAACCCAATGCCCTTGACTCCAATCTTGTCTCGCTCCTATCTTCAAACCTACCTCCGTGGGACTGGGACAATTCTGCCTTTGGAATCTTCAGCACTTATAAAAGTTTAAGGCATTGAGACCATTTCCAGGACCCGATTTTGCTTGAGTCAGCGTGCGCTGGCAGGGGAGATCTCCCGGAAGGCAGCCAATTATCAGATCACCTCCATGCTCACCATCCAACTAAGGATGGTGGTTGGAACAGGGAGGTGGGAGAACCAATGGAAGGGCCCACGGGAATATCTGGCTGACAGCCCCATGGGGAGAGGTGAGTGCTGCTGAAGAGGGAGACCTAGGGGGCGCCTCAAAATGGAAGTGCTCACGAAAACTCCAAACTCAGTTTCCAAAAATAAGTGCCAGAACCATGAGGGGAGGGGAAAGCCATCCACAAATACATCTGCAGCTGCAATTGATCCTCTTTGAGCCTTGAAGAGCCCTGATAGTGCCATTTCAATCAGCCTCCAATGGCCTTCTCATCTCCTACCGAGAGGCCGCCTCCAAAGCGTTACCAGGACCCCAACACAGTACAGTCAGAAAATGGACCTTGATTGAGGCCTTAATTATATTGATTGGCTGCCCACCTCCATGGAGCGGGTTGCCAATTCCAGTAGCAGGCCACCCCTGGGAAACTAGCCCATAGGTGGGACCACATTGGGCAGCTGTCCTGACAGGGCTTTATGCAACTTTCTCAGTCCCCACGCCCCCAGACCTGTCACCATGGGGCGGAGGAGATTCTGTCCCAGGAGTTCAAATCCAATCAGGAAATTAAACTTAAACAATCTGGTGATTTGTGGATAGGAATCAAAAGATGACAATGATTGTTGTAAAAAATTCAGCTGGGTTAATAATGACCTTCAGAGAGGAGAACCTACCACCATTACCTGGTTTGGCCTACATGTGACTCCAATCTCATACTGCATGGTTGACTCTCAGAGAAACTAAAGAGCTACATTAAATATTGCTGGTCAGTTACTCACATGTCAACAACAAATGTAAAATATATTTTGGATGCATCAGCAATTCAAAGCTTTAATGGCTGAAAAATGTAAAGATTGACCAAGTCAATCACTTAAGTGTAAACACGAAGTGAATGGGCTCTACCAAAGGATCTCACTCATAGGCAGCTTCAGGATAAGAATGCTCACCAACAGCACTGTAAGGGTTCTTTACGGGTGAATGGTATTTTCAACCTTCAAAAGTTTGTTAACCACATTGTATACAAAAGTTATACCTACCACTGTGAGAAGTCCAGTGGTTATGATGGGCCAACTGAAGCTCAGCACTGCCAGATATTTTCTGTTAGGTACATATATCAATAAATTTTGATCAGCTTTAATCATCCCACTCTCACTTCAGCTCACCTCAATATTACATTACACTCTACTGGTTTTGTGGTAATGTATAATAAAGGCAGCAATGTGTCAGCTGCACCATGCAAGAATGACTGTCACTGACAGCTGTTGGTTGAGAGGTTATTTCTTTCGACATTATCAACTACATTTTGTTTCAAGTCTCAGTTTATTTTGGAGTCTCATCATTTGGTGACAGTTATGAGTCTCATGAAGTAAAATATCCTTAAAACTATATGGCACTGTGCTGAATTTATTTATGCAGTTGATGACATAACCACTGGGTATGGTCATAGACTGCTGTGACAAAGGTTGGTGTGTCACAGGCCTGACCCCTGGTGGCCTCGGAGCACAGAAAGACATAGGTAAATATTTCAGAGATGTCACATACTAATATATTAATACTAATATAAAATACATCCACACTAATATAGCAAGTAATGATTAAATCTGCATTTGAACTTCTGCATACAAGGATACCATGTGACAATTCTGTGTGCTAGAGGGATCATCAAATAGGAGAACACTACAAAGCTTTGTTGATAGTGTCCCATGTAGACCTTTTGGATTGATATAGAATTGTGCGATACAAATGCAGCAACTCTTGTGTTCCTGAAATATATAGATAAGTACCAGAAACTTATGATGCTGCTGTGGTCAAGGAATGTTTTTAAGTGGATACATATTTCCAGTGTTGTAGAGGGTAGAGTGGCAGGCATCGTCATAGAGTCTGGTGCACTGTGTGACTGCAGTGTATTACATTCAGGAAAGGGCTTTCTCCACAGCCTAATCAACACAGGTATCACATTCCATCCCTGGGCAGAAATGTTGTTAGAGAACAATATAATTGGCAATGCTGCTGAACTTTCTTGAATATTCTGACCCTTCCACCAGCTTTTCCAGCCATCATCACCTGTTGCTTGGTATAATGGCAATCGAACTCATGCTTCATATCCTGGGCTGAAGTTGTGGTCCAGGTTGAAAATAGAGGCCTCCCCACTCATTTTCTTCCTCCACTCGCCCATATAGGCAAATCATTTCTAGTAGAACATTATGGAGAGAGCCATGAAAATAATTGATATGAATTTACTCAATGCTTGGAAATACCCCTCCGAGGATTCCCAGACCAAGGAAAGGAGTCACTAGACTTGTGTGTTCTTTCCTCCTGCTACAGCCTTCTAATGCAGGCTGAGTGGAGGATGTGGGAAATGGTGGGGGGCATGTCTGGGGCAGACAGTTGCTCTGTTCTAACAAGGTTTTGTGGAAATAGGGGGAGTTGGGCTTAGGGGAAGCCTGGAAACCTCAGGATTTACATTGCAGACTAATGCATTGCCCTTGTACTGTACTCCTTCTGCACTTACAGTCTCCAAGGGAGTTGTGGATTTTCAGCATCATAATGTTCAAAGTAAGATTTTAAAGAAAATGACAATTTAAAAAGCTCATATTTTAAATTGCATGATTAACTATATCCATTAAATTGTCTTTTGAGTTTTTTCATACCTTTATTAAGAGAAAAGTCAATGTTATAGAACAGAGTAATGTGTTGGTTAAACTCAAGAAGAATGTGTCAGGAAGGGGTTCAGAGTTTAACATAGGTGATAGGGCATTAGTAACTACGGTCACTAGTAACTACGGTCACATCAGGGACCTGCAGAATCCATTTACGGTGGTGGCAGACCAGTTGTACATTGAGGGAGTGGAAGCCCTTCCTGGTGATAAAGGACACTGGCTGGTGTTGTCCCCCTGCACCTGGGGGAATCCAGTGATGGCCCCGAACCCAATGGCCATCTCAGCTTGAGAGTTGGGATCAGTGTGAACGTGCACATAGTCTCTGGCCCTTCTGTAAAAGGGCATTGGTGACCTCCTTGATACATTGATGGGCCGCTGACTGTGAGATCCCACACATGTTTCCTGTGGATCGCTGGAATGTTCCAGGGGCATAGAAGTTCAGCACCACGGTGACCTTCAGGGCCAATGGCATCGGATTCCCACCAAGTTCCCTGGGGCACAGCTCATTCTGCAATATAGCACATGGGTCTGTGAAGGCCTCCCTGGAGAGGCAGAGTTTTCGTTGGCACTGTGTCTTGCACATCTGCAGATAGTTGAGCCTCAACTTGTCCAACTCTGGAGGGTACCCCCTTCTGCATAGGGCAGCTCCCTCTCTCTCTCTTTCCTCTCTGCACCCTTCTCCAGTGTCTGGAAGCCATTGTTGACCCTCCAGTGGCCTCACAGGTCATTGCAGTACCTCTGCAGGTGCCAGGCTTTCTTTCGCACTCTGTTGCACCTCATCTTCAGCAGGGTCCCCGAAGCCTGAATAAATGTGACCCATGATTGGTGGCCTCTCCCTGAAATTAACTCCTTCCCTGCCAGCAGCCGTCCCTTGTTGCCCCATTTGTGAGCCTTGCCCAGGTGTTACTTGCCCAATTCTCCCCTTGCAATGTCCCCATCCCTCCCTCCACAGCTCAAACAACCTTCCCTTTACTCCTTACGCAATGCGCTCAGCCCTCCTTTTGCAACCATGCCAGGCCCTCAATGGTTGTCCTCCCAATGGCTTCCCCTAGCAGGCAGCCATGCTCTCCCACCTCCACATCGCCTCCTTGAAGGAAGTGAGCCTCTGAAGCCCCACGACACTCGTGCGCCAATTGAAAAATCTAATCCAGACCATAAAATCGCTTTCAATTGGCCTCTGAAGTACCTTGATTGTCTGCCCACAGCATCATTGTTGGACTTCTGCCCTCCATTTTGCCACCATTGACAAATTTGGGATGGGACATCATGACGTCAGACTTCCTGCCCGATGTGTCCCATCCCGATTTCATGTTCCCCATGCCTCTGTCCCGATCCACTTTGTCCCTTAAAATTCAGTCCTTAAAGTAATTAATGTAAGTAAAGAAAAAATACTGGAGAAACTAATGGGTCAGAAGACTGACAAACTCCTGGACCTGATACCCTACAACCTAGGGTTATAAAAGAGGTAGCTACAAGATTGTGGATACATTGCTTTTGATCTTCTCTAGATTCTAGAACTGACCCCATGGATTGGAAGGTAGCAATCTAAACCCTCAAATCAAGAAAGCAGGGAAAGAGAATATAGGGAACTATACGCCAGTTAGCCTGACATCAGTAATAGGGAAAATGCTAGAATCTATCACTAGGGTCATGCTGATGGGGCATTTAGAAAATCAGAATAGGACTAGGCGGAGTCAACATGGTTTTATGAAAGAAAAATGGTGTTTGACAAATCTATAGAGATGTTTGAGGGAGTAACTAGCCGGGTTGATAAGGGGGCGGGGGGGGGGGGGGGGTGGGGGGTGAGGGGAGGGGAGCGGTGCCAGTGGATGTAGTGTATTTGGATTTTCAAAAGACATTTGATAAGGTCCCACACAAAAAGTTATTACACAAAGTTAGGGTTCTAAGATTGGGAATAATTTACTAGCATTGATTAAGGATTGGGTAACAGACAGAAAACAGTCAGAATAAATGGATCGTTTTCGGGTTGGCAGGTTGTAACACGTTGTTTGGGCCTCAGTTATTTACATTATATATAAATGAATTAGATGAGGGGACTAAGTATAATGTATCTATGTTTGCGAATGATACAAAGCTATGTGGGAAAGTAAGCTATGAAGAGGATGCAAAGAGGTTGCAAAGGGATATAAACTGGTTAAGTGAGTGGGCAAGAAGGTGGCAGGTGGAATATAATGTGAGGAAATGTGAAATTATCCACTTTGGTAGGAAGAATAGAAAAGCAACTATTTTTTAAAACGTAGTAAAATTGTAAATGTTGGTATTCAGAGGATTTGGGGGTCCTCGTACACAAATCATAGAAAGTTAACATGCTGGTACAGCAAGCAATTAGAAAAGCATATGGTATGTTAACTGTTATGGCAAGGAGGTTAGAGTATAATAATAAAGAAGGCTTGCTGCAATTTATATAGTGTGTTGGTCAGACCACACCTGGAGTACAGTGTACAGTTTTGGTCCCCTTTCCTAAGGAAGGATAGACTTGTCTGAGAGAGAGTGCAACAAAGGTTCACTGGATTAATTCCTGGCGTTAGAGGATTGTCCTATGAGAAGAGCTTGCTTAGAATGAACCTATATTCTCTGAGAAGGAGAGGTGATCTCAGTGAAATGTATAAAATTCTTAGAGGGCTTGACATGATAAATGCTGAGAAGCTGTTTGCCCCAGCTGTAGAGTCTAGAACTAGGAAATCCCAGGATAAGGGATCGGCCATTTCAGACTGAGATGAGGAGAAATTTCTTCACTCAGAGCGTTGCGAATCTTTGGAATTCAGTACCTGAGAGGGCTGTGAATGCTCAGTCGTTGAGTATATTCCAGACTGAGATTGATAGATTTTTGGGCACTAAGTGAATTATGGAATGCGGGAATGGGGCAGGAATGTGGAGTTGATGTAAAAGTTCGGTCATGATCTTATTGGATGGTGCAGCAGACTCAAGGGCTGTACGGCCTAGCTGTGCTCCTACTACTGATGTTCTCGATGTTTTGTTTTGATTCAAGGCTTCAGAAAGGTTGAATAGGTTTACCTCACAGCTGATGCCCAGAGCTTTCAATCACATCTGTGTATTCTGAGCATGTGCAGCTTGCAGCATTTCCCAGCATGCAATCTACAACACCAGGAGTTGAAAGATAAGAAGAATATGTTTCCTCATCTTGCAAGGAATTGAAAGTTTTGTTGCTTTTTCCAAAAGAAACTATAAATTGAATTCTCAAAAGTTTATTTCAGGAAAGTTTGGCATTTATTTAAGTTTATTGACAGCAGCACTTGTGAAATGGAGCACAAGGGAACAGAGACGTCAATGTTGATGGTTCCTGTGTTTTTGATTAAAAAACAAAGAGCTTATTTATAGAGAAGAGAGAGAAGGGATTGTTGTTTATTGCTGTTGAAAATTCAGTTGAAAGATCTGTCTACTGAACATTTTATGAGGTAATATTGCTTGTTTATGGAAATCTCCAGTATAAATGGGGGGGAGGGGAGGGGAGAGGAGGAGGCGGTGGCATAGTGGTATTGTCACCAGACTAATAACCCAAAAGCCCAGGGTATTTCTTTGGGGACATGGGTTCAAATCCCATCACCGCAGAAGTTGGAATTTAAATTCAATTAATAAAAGAAATCTGGAATTTAAAAAAAAAGCTAGTCTAATGATGACCATGAAACCATTGTCAATTGTTGTAAAAACCCATCATGTCCTTTAGGGAAGGAAATCTGCTGTCCTTACCTGGTCTGGCCTACATGTGACTCCAGACCCACAGCAATGTGGTTAACTCTTAAATGCCCTCTGAAATGGCCCAGCAAGCCACTCAATTCTACCTAACTGTGACAAAGTCAATAAAACAGAACACCCAGCATCGACCTGGGCACCGGAAATGACAACAACAAACCAACCCTGTCGAACCTGCAAAGTCCTCCTTACTACCATCTGGGGGCTTGTGCCAAAGTTGAGAGAGCTGTCCCACAGACTAGTCAAGCAACAGCCTGACATAGTCATACTCACGGAATCACACCTAACAGACAATATCCCAGACACTGCCATCACCAGCAGAAGTGGTGGCACAGTGGTATACAGTCAGGAGGGAATTGCCCTGGGAGTCCTCAACATTGACTCTGGACTCCATGAAGTCTCAAACATGGACAAGGAAACCTGTTAATTACCACATACTGCCTTCCCTCAGCTGATGAATCAGTACTCCATATTGATCACCACTTGGAGGAAGCACTGAGGGTGGCAAGGGCACAGAATGTACCCTGGGTGGGAGACTTCAATGTCCATCACCAAGAGTGGTTCAGTAGCAGCACAACTGGCTGAGTCCAAAAGGAATATCTGCTAGACTGGGTCTGCGGCAGGTGGTGAGGGAATAACATACTTGACCTCGTCCTCACCAATCTGCCTGCTGCAGATGCATCTGTCCATGACAGTATTGGTAGGAGTGACCACAGCATAATTCTTGTGGAGACGAAGTGCTGCCTTCACATTGAGGATACCCTCCATCGTGTTGTTGGCACTACCACCGTGCTAAATGGGATAGATTTCGAACAGATCTCGCAACTCAAAACTGGGCTTCCATGACGCGCTGTGGGCCATCAGCAGCAGCAGAATTGTGTGAAGCTACAACCCAGGACTACTTGCATGCCAAACGGCATAAGCATCATGCGATAGACAGAGCTGAACGATCCCATAACCAACGGATCAGATCTAGGCTCTGCAGTCCTGCCACATCCAGCTGTGAATGGTGGTGGACAATTAAACAACTAACAGGAAGAGGTGGCTCCACAAATATTTCCATCCTTAATGATGGGGGAGCCCAGAACATCAGTACGAAAGATAAGGCTGAAGCATTTGCAACAATCTTCAGTCAGAAATGTTAATGTGATGATCCATCTCGGCCTCCTGCTGAAGTGCCCAGCATCACAGATGCCAGACTTCAGCCAATTTGATTCACTCCATGTGATATCAAGAAACAGCTGAAGGCACTGGATACTGCAAAGACTATGGGCCCTGACAATGTTCCAGCAATAGTACTGAAGACCTGTGCTCCAGAACTTGCTGCGCCCCTAGCCAAGCTGTTCCAGTACAGCTACAACACTGGCATCTACCCGGTAATGTGGCAAATTGCCCAGATATGTCCTGTACACATAAAGCAGGACAAGTCCAACCTGGCCAATCACCGCCCCAACAGTCTACTCTCAATCATCAGTTAAGTGATGGAAGGTGTCATTGACAGTTCTATCAAGTGACACTTGCTTAGCAATAACCTGCTCAGTTTGGGTTCCGCCAGGGCCACTCAGCTCCTGACGTCATTACAGCCTTGGTTCAAACATGGACAAAAGAGCTGAACTCAAGAGATGAGGTGAAAGTGCCTGCCCTTGACATCAAGGTAGCATTTGACCGAGTATGGCGTCAAGGAGCCCGACTAAAACTGAAGTCAATGGGAATCAAGTGGAAAACTCTCAGCTGGTTGGAGTCATACCTAGCGCAAAGGAAGCTAGTTGTGGTTGTTGGAGGTCAATCATCTCAGCTCTAGGACATCACTACAGGAGCACCTCAGGGTAGTGTCCTCGGCCCAACCATCTTCAGCTGATTCATTAATGACCTTCCTTCAATCATAAGATCAGAAGTGGGGATGTTCGCTGATGATTGCACAATGTTCAGCACCATTGGCGAATACTCAGGTACTGAAGCAGTCCATGTAGAAATACAGCAAGACCTGGACAATATCCAGGCTTCAACTGATAAGTGGCAAGTAACATTTGTGCCACACAAGTGCCAGGCAATGACCATCTCCAACAACATGAGAACTAACCATCTCCCCTTGACAGTCAATGGCATTACAATCACTGAATCCCCCACTATCAACATCCTGGGGGTTACCATTGACCAGAAACTGAACTAGAGTAGCCATATAAATACCATGGCTATAAGAGCAGGTCAGAGGCTAGGAATCCTGCAGCGAGTAACTCAACTCCTGACTCCCCAAAGCCTGTCCGCCATCTACAAGGCACATGTCAGGAGTGTGATGGAATACTCTCCACTTGTCTGGATGGGTGCAGCGCCAACACCACTCAAGAAGCTCGACACCATCCAGGACAAAGCAGCCCCCTTGATTGGCACCCCATCTACAAACATTCACTCCCTCCACCACCGACGCACAGTGGCAGCGGAGTGTACCATCTACAAGATGCACTCAGCAATGCACCAAGGCTCCTTAGACAGCACCTTCCAAACCCGCGACCTCTACCAACTAGAAGGACAAGGGCAGCAGATGCATGGGGAGACCACCACCTGCAAGTTCCCCTCCAAGTCACACACCATCCTGACCTGGAACTATATCACCATTCCTTCACTGTCGCTGGGTCAAAATCCTGGAACTCCCTTCCTAACAGCACTGTGCGTGTATCTACCACACATGGACTGCAGCGGTTCAAGGCGGCAGCTCACCACCACCTTCTCAAGGGCAATTAAGGATGGGCAATAAATGCTGTCCTAGCCAGCGATGCCCACATCCCATGAATGAATTTTTAAAAACATTTTAGGCTTTCTGCTGCTATGCTACTGTAAATTCACCGGGAATGCGGCAGAGACTGATCTATGTGTGTTAATAGACTTTCTGCCCCATTTATGGCTAAGTTACAGAGGTGTAGAATATCTGAAGAAATTCAGAACCTCTGTTGTTTAGGATCATAGAATAATCCATCACAGAAGGAGACCATTTGGCATATCAGGCTTATAACATCTCTTTGAAAGAGCTATTCAATTAGTCCCACTCCCCTGATCTTTCCCCATACACTGTAGAAATTGGAAAACTCATGGTTGGTGCACTGGCAATGCATTCCCAGTGTTTTCTGATGCCAACATTGCACTAATGCTTCCAGAGCCTGTGATATCCCTCCCCAATGACTTGATATCCTGGGATCCCTCTCTCAATGATCTCAGATAGCAGGAACTGCCCAGTGTTGCTTGAATCTCCCTGTTCAGTATTCCTAGCACTTCCCCTTTTCCCGGTACTCCCAGTCATTTGGTTTCCCCTTCCAAATAGTACTACATCCAGAGCCCAGGAACAATTTACTACTAACCTGCCAGGTGAGAAACCCAGAGGATTAGGTGCAATGCTGATTTTTACATCCCACACAATATTATTCTTTGACTTCAATGGCGAGGAAGATTGGGCAGGGTGTAAAAGCAACATTGCTTCCAACCCTGTCAGTTTCCTGACTGGTGGGAAATTGCCTCCATTGGGCGGGGTGGAGTATCAGCATTCCACCTGATCCCATAGGTTTCCCACCCAGTGAGTTAGGTTAATATTTCCCTATCTCAGAGCTGCCAGACTCTCCTTTCCAGAGCAGAGTTACAGCAAGTGAGAGGGAAACTGTAGTATAAGGGTCTGAAAGGGTTAGATGTTTGAGACAGTGAGAGTAACCCCTCCTACTTTAGTGATGATGATGTAATAATCACATGGATATTAGGCTTGGAAGAAGCTAGAAGCATCATGAGAGGTGCTAGCTGGGCAGGCTTAATGTGAGTTTAAATCGTTATGTATATAAAAGAAACGTGTTATTATTTAGCCATACAAAGACTCTGAGACATCTGTAAACAATGCTTGAACTACACTAACAACATTACACAATATGGTGGTGGTGGTGAAAATGCCTAGAAATTATTGACAGACCTCACCTCATACAATACCACTAAAAAGACAGCAGATCTTGAAGGGAGACTGCGAAGAGCTCCAGAGCTGCTCCATAGCTGAAGAAAGACAAGGACAGTTGGTGAGTCAGCCATGCAGGCATTCAGGCTGCACCCCAGAAGCATGGTTCTCTGCGAGCAGAGACCAGGTCCAGTGATCGGGCTGCAAGTCACAGTACCAAGCGACAGTCAGGGATCGGGTGAGAAACCTTTTTCAAAGGGTGCATTTAGTGTTCCACAGTATACTGGGTAGGTGAAACGGGAAAGAAAATGGTAGATCCCTTGCAAGGGCAAGTCTGGAGTCGGCGGCCATTACTCGAGCAGACCACCGAGGAAAAGAGTGGCAACACCAAAAACAGTAGGAATTCTTACAAACATGGGAACACCTGAAAAGAGCGGGAAATCCCCAAAAAGAGTGGGAACACCTCCAGTAAAGCAAAGAAAAATTTATTAAAAGAAAGAGAATTCCTAAAGAGTTAGGAAAAAATGGATTCAAAATATACGATGCCTGAAAGCTTCCAGAATTTGGAAGGACCCAATTAGCTACAGATTTGGTCAGTGTGGAGAAAAAAATTCCGAAGATTTAGAATAGCTTCTCAGCTGCACACCAAATCTGAGGTTGAGCAAGTTAATACTCTTATTATACTCCACCAGTGCAATTGCAGGTGACATAATTGTAAGGCAAGGTATGAATTAAGCTTCAGACAAGTTTGATGATGTGTTTCAAACCTTTGACAAATACTTTAATCTAAGAAGGAATAAGAGCCTGGAAAGAATAAAGTTTACTAAATGAGTCCAGAAGCTGGGCGAGTGAACGGATGCTTTCATTAATGATTTGTACAGATTGGCTGAGGGATGTGAGTATGGAGAACTGAAGTCTGAATAGTAGTGGGAATAGCTGACGAGTCTTTTTCAGATCTCTTACAGTCAAAAGATGACCTCAATCTTGAGAAAGCGATTCAGATTGTGTGACAGAGGTCAGAAGACGAAATAGAGCCAGTGAGCTGAAGAGAAGCCTTAGAACAGAAAGAAGCACTCTACAGAAAAGAAGGTACACTCAGGGGGGAAGGTACAAGATGCCGTGAAACCCTGCCAGCGCTGCGGAGCCAGAAAGACCCACAGACATGAACGGTGTCCTGCTAATAAAGCTGAATGCTTTAATTGCAATAAGACAGGCCATTTCGGAAAGATGTGCCAGAGCAAAACCTCTTCTCACAGAACTGCCAAACAAAAAGCCTTCACACCTCGGACTGTGAATGAAGTGGAACAACTTCCATTGGAAGACAAACCAGGAGACTTCCTAGGGGAAATTAATGACCCCAAACAGACATTCGGGATGGCAGTCATTTATGTCAATGGACATATTACTAATTTCAAATTGGACACAGGTGCAAGTGCCATAGTTCTGTCAGACCAAGAGCCCTGGTTGTCGACACATTGCTGACAACCCCTGACATTCAGTTACACGGTCCAGGAGGGATTGAACTGAAAGTCAAAGGAAAGTTACAATCTACACTTCATTTCAGGGGAAGGCGGATGATGGAAACCCTATACATTCTAAAAAAAACTAAGAATTCTCTCGGTTAAGCAGAAAAGCGTGCTTAGTTCTGCATTTAATAAAAAAGGTGGATGAAATCAAACAGCCAGAGTCCAACAGTCGCTTTCAAGCAGACTTTCTAAAACTATTTTCAGGTCTAGGAAGACTGAAGACCGAATATAGCATAACATTAAGAGAAGATGCCAGACCAATATGTATCTTTACACCAAGCAAGATACCACACCCGTTGATGAACCAAGTTCAAAATCAGTTGGAAGAGATGACCAGAATGGGAGCCATTTCTCCAGTCACAAAACCAACAAGAATGGTGTTCACCGATGCTTCCAGTTCAAAAACCAAATGGTACTCTTCTTATCTATGTGGATTTAACACAGTTTAACAAAGCCGTGGCAAGGGAAATCCATCCTATGTTTTCAGTAGATAACAGCCTGGCAAAGCTATCCAAAAGCATAATGTTCACTAAACTCAATGTGAATAGTGGCTTTTGGCAGGTTCCGTTGGATGAGAAGTCAAGATTACTCACAAAATTTATCACACCACTCGGAAGATTTTGCTTCGATCGTTTACCATTCGGTGTAGCGTCTGCACCTGAAATCTTCCAAAGGACCATGTCCAACATTCTGCAAGGCCTAACAGGGTGATATGTCCCATGGATGACAGTCTTGTCCATGGAACTTCTATCGAGGAACATGATCAGAAAGTAAAAGCAGTTTTAAGTCATCTTCGGGAAGAAGGGATGGCACTTAATGATAAGAGTAAATGCTCAAAAACATCAATTTGTTTCTTGGGACATATTGTAAGTAACAAGGGCATAATGGCAGACCCACAAAAGTCAAGAGCCATTAGTGAATTCCCAATCCCATTTTCAGTCCAGCATAACCAAAGATTCCTTGGAACGGTGAATCAATTGGCAAAATTTTTACCCAATTTGGCACAGGTAACAGAACCATTATGACAACTCTTGAAAAAAGATCAAGCATGGTGTTGGAACTCACATCAAGAACAAGCATTTCAAAGAATTAAGAAGATGCTAGACTCACTGGAGATATTTGCACATTACAACCCTTCATTGCCAACTATAATCGCAGCAGATGACTCATCTACAGGGTTAGGGGCAGTCTTCTTTCAAGAACAACAAAATGGATGTCGAAGACCGATCTATTATGCATCTAGAGCTTTGTCCGAGACAGAAACAAGTTATGCATGGGCTTGCGAGAAGTTTTCTGATTACATTATTGGCCTTAAAGTGATTATTAAGACAAACCACACACCATTGGTTCTCTTACTGGATGAGTAAGAAATTGCAAAGTTGCCTCCAAAAATTCAGAGATTTTGAGTGAGGTTGATGGGATATACCTACGAGATGGTATATGTTCAGGGAAAGATGCAAACTTCTGCTGAAGAGCAACTGTTGACCATCCGACACAACAGGATGTTAACTAAGAAATAGAGTTGTATTTACTATACAGCATCACAAGGCTGGCAAGTACACAAAAACTTCAAGAAATTCATCACGGTCATGAAGAATGCATTCGGATAGCCAGTATTGTACACAAGGTTGGCCACATGAACCTCCTAGTGGGAAGGTAATGAAAATTTTCTTTGAATTCAGGAGACACTTCACAATTGTGGATGATTTGCTGGTGTATAACGACAGACTGATCATTCTGATTTCTCTTTGATCTGATATCTTGGCAAGGATACATTAAGGCCACATGGGTATCACAAAATGCCGAGCACAAGCTCAATCATCTGTTTGGTGGCCAGGAATATCCAAAGACATCGAAAATATGACCTTGGATTGCCAGGTATGCGCGGTACACAAAACAGACCAAAGGGAACCTCTGATAACTGCATAATTTTCACCAGATCATGGGAACATCTTGGAATTAATTTATTTATGTACAGTGGAAAATCTTACACCATAGTGATCAATTATTTTTCAAGATGGATTGAAGTGAAAAGATTGTACTCAACAACAACAGAATCAGTTATTACAGCTTCACAAGAGATCTTTGTAACACATGGTATTCCAGATGAGGTGGTGTCAGCCAATGGACCACAGTTTGCAAATGAATATTTCATACTATTTGCGAGGAAGTGGGGATTTGAACATCTCACAAGTTGCCCTCGTTGCCCTCAATCGAATGGTGAAGTGGAGAGAGGAGTACGGACTGTTAAATTGTTGATGCAGAAGAACAAAGATTTTTTTAAAAATTCATTCATTAGATGTGGGCATCGCTGGCTAGACCAGCATTTATTGCCCATCCCTAATTTCCCTTGAGAAGGTTGGGTGAGCTGCCTTCTTGAATTGCTGCAATCCTTGGGTGTCGGTATACCTACAGTGCTATTAGAAAGTGAGTTCCAGGATTTTGACTCCGTGACAGTGAAGCAACAGCGATATAGTTCCAAGTCAGGATGGTGTGGCTTGGAGGGGAACTTTCTGATGGTGGTGTTCCATGCATCTGCTGCCCTTGTCCTTCTAGTTGGTAGAGGTCGTGGGTTTGGAAGGTGCTGTTGAAGGAGCCTTGGTGAGTTGCTGCAGTGCATCTTTTAGATGGTACACACTGCTGCCACTGTGCGTCGGTGGTAAAGGGAGTGAATGTTGAAGGTTGTGGATGGGGTGCCAATGAAGCGGGCTGCATTGTCCTGGATGGTGTTGAACTCCTTGAGTGTTGTTGGAGCTGCACCCATCCAGGCAAGTGGAGAGTATTCCATCACACTCCTGCCTTGTGCTTTGTAGATGGTGGACAGGCATTGGGGAGACAGGAGGTGAGTTACTCGCCACAGAATTCCTAGCCTTTGACCTGCTCTTGTAGCCACAGCATTTATGTGGCTGGTCCAGTTCAGTTTCTGGTCAATGGTAACCCCCAGGATGTTGATAGTGGGGGATTCAGCCATGGTAATGCCATTGAACATCAAGGGGAGATGGCTAGAATCTCTCTTGTTTGAGATAGTCATTGGCTGGCACTTGTGTGGCACGAATGTTACTTGCCACTTATCAGCCCAAGCCTGGATATTGTCCAGATCTTGTTGAATCTGGACACAGATTGCTTCAGTATCTGAGGAGTCGCAAATGGTGCTGAACATTGTGCAATCATCAGCGAACATCCCCACTTCCGACCTTATAATGGAGGGAAGATCATTGATGAAGCAGCTGAAGATGGTTGGGCTGAGGATACTACCCTGAGGAACTCCTGCAGTGATGTCCTGGAGCTGAGATTATTGACCTCCAACAACCACAACCATCTTCCTTTGCACTAGGTATGACTCCAACTAGTGGAGAGTTTTCCCCCTGATCCCATTGACTCCAGTTTTGCTCGGGCTCCTTAATGCCATAATGCTGCCTTGATGTCAAGGGTAGTCACTCTCACCTCACCTCTGGAGTTCAGCTTTTTTGTCCATGTTTGCACCAAGGCTGTAATGAGGTCAGGAGCTGAGTGGGCCTGGCGGAATCCAAACTGAGTGTCACTGAGCAGGTTATGGCTGAGCAAGTGCCGCTTGATAGCACTGTTGACAACCCCTTCCATCACTTTGCTGATGATCGAGAGTAGTCTGATAATGCGGTATTTGGCTGGATTGGATTTGTCCTGCTTTTTGTGGACAGGACATACCTGGGCAATTTTCCACATTGCTGGGAAGATGCCAGTGTTGTAGCTGTACTGGAACAGCTTGGCTAGGGGCGTGGCAAGTTCTGGAGCACAGGTCTTCAGTACTATTGCCGGAATGTTGTTAGGGCCCATAGCCTTTGCAGTATCCAGTGTCTTCAGTCATTTCTTGATATCAAATGGAGTGAATCGGATTGGTGAAGACTGGCATCTGTGATGCTGGGGACCTCAGGAGGAGGCTAAGGTGGATCTCCACTGGGCAATTCTGGCTAAAGATGGTTACAAATACTTCAGCCTTGTCTTTTGCACTGCTGTGCTGGGTACCCCCATCATTGAGAATGGGGATATTTGTGGAGCATCCTCCTCTTCTTAGATGTTTAATTGTTCACCACCATTCATGATTGGATGTGGCAGAACTGCAGAGCTTAGATCCGATCGTTGGTTGTGGGATCATTTAGCCCTGTCTATCTTCCAACTGCATTATTGAATTATCGATCTGCTCCATTGTTATGTGGACTTTCACCTTCAGAGCTGTTGATGGGAACAAAGATAAAAACTCAAGTTCCTATTCTACCCAGAAAACTACTTCTGGGGCTAGACGTACAAGACTACAAAAAAGTTCAAGACAGAGAGGAGTCTTACATGAACCAACAAGCTCCCTATTACAATGAGAGATTTTGTACCAGAAACCTGCCAATCGTAAAGGAAGGAGAGATCTAGAACATGAAAGTAGAGTCATCCAGAGAGATGAGGTTGAATGGTCTTCTTCTGTACCATAATTTTTCTTTTCTATGGAGGTTCATCTGAGATCTTATGTAGTACTCACTCCTGAGGGTACTATATGTCGAAATAGGAGAAACCTTATACCGCAAACACAACAACCAGTCATACTTCTGGAAGAACCAAATGACGATCAAGAAACCCAGAGACAACAAGATACTGCAAACATTGGCTAAGATCATCCAAGTCATCGAACAAGACTTTCAAGAAAGACTACAGATCTTCTGAGCCCAACAAGAACATGATCAGGGAGACTCGTGAAGTCTCCTGACAGACTGAATCTGTGATGTCAGAGACTTGGGAGGAGCTGGGGTAGTATGTAAAGTCAAAATGAATGAACATATATATATATATATATATACACATATGGACAAAGACTTAGGGGGTGTAGTATAAGGATCTGAAAGGGTTAATGTTTGGGACAGTGGAAATAACCACTCCCACTGTAGTGAGGATGATGTAATAGTCACATGGGTATTAGGCTTGGAAGAAGCTGGAAGCATCATGAGAGGTGCTCACTGGACAGGCTTAATGAGAGTGTAAATAGTTAAGTCTACAAAATAAAGAGCTACTATTTAACCATACAGAGACTCCAAGACATCTGTAAACAACGCTCGAACTACACTAACAACAGTACACAACAGAACTACTACCCATCTCTCTTGACCAGAAACTATCTGATATGTAGAACAGGTTCCTGGCAGGGATTATCTGATATGTACAGCAGGTTCCTGGCAGGGATTATCTGATATGTACAGCAGGTTCCTGGCAGGGATTATCTGATATGTACAGCAGGTTCCTGGCAGGGATTATCTGATATGTATGGCAGGTTCCCAGCAGGATTCCTAATATCACTGCCCAGTCATTGCATGTGTTTCTACATGCTGAATTTTAATAGCCTAGATTTTGCAGTGTGTGGCTGATGAATTATGCTAGACTTTCATACACTTACACTTGACCACAGAGTTTCTATGGGCATTTGCACTGGAACTTGTGATTTGAAACCTTATACAGTGCAGCATCCTCTATAGGGGAACAAGGGCCTGTGTGAGCATGTCTCTTCAACCAATCAGATCGAAGAATCCTCATTGAGACAAACAGAGACTCAACCAAGAATTGTAAGTTAGGATATTTAATTCAATGTACAATCTTATACAGAAAGCAAAATAAAGAGATGGAAAGAAATATGAGATAAAGAGAGATAAAAGAGAAAGAAGGAAAAAGATTTTATTTTTGTTAAATTTACAAAAATAATTAAAATCTGAAGGAATGTAAGTTAATTTTTCATGCTAGAGAAGCTGTTTGGCAGTTGTTACAGACAGATGAGAGATAGTATAGATGATTTCCATTTTTCACCTCTCAACTGACAGCAGATTATTTTTTTAAATATGTTTTAGTGTTATAGTCCCTGAGTGTTTTAAGGGTCAAATTAACAGACTACCAACAGGTTTTCTCATAGGCTTAAAAGAAAGTTAACTATTTATTTAATAATGCCCAAAAATATTCACAACCTCACCCACTCACCCAAGCACATACATACACACACAAGAAAAGATAGAGATTGAGGATAGCATGCATTTAAGTCTGATTGCTGTAGAAAGACTACATTTTGAAGCCTTCTTCATTTTCCGGAAGGGTTTTTTAACAGCGTTGCTTTCTTGTTCACTGAAATATTGCAGATTCCTTTGTTTAAGACTCAGTCAAAGTCGGTGAACAATCTTGTTAAAATTCTCAGATGGGAGTTTTCCAGGTCACCTCTGCAGTCTCTGCCTCGGTGGTTTAGCGATGTTGCAGGCAGGGTCCTCATCTTGGCTGGCACTGATCTCTCAGCTCCTGGTTTTCTCTTTGCCTGTCTCTCTGAGAAATCTCTTTTTTAAGAAAAACCCTTATCAGTTTGGGGCTTTGGTCAGATGACCATGGATGGTCTTCCTTGGCGTGTTTATACAACGTCTTTAAACGCGTGGCCACTGTTACACAACGGGGTTTGAATGTGGCTGATCTGGATAAAGTGGCGTTATTTCCCACCTATTATCTTGACTTTGCATTCGGAGTCGCTGTATCTACGAAGGTCTTTGTCAGCCCAATTGCTGAAGATAGGAGCCATTTAACATTGAATGGCTTGTTTAACATTTGAATGTGTCTTCCCCAGGACTAGTTCAGACGTAATGAAGAGTTTAGTCTTCAACAGTCACAATGTATATTTGCTGTATAGGAGGGGTCACCTGACCTCTTACTCCATCTTGTCTGTAGCAAATGTGTCCATATTTTGGAGTTTAATTTATCAGTTCATTTTTCCAGTTCATAATTGCTCCAGTTCACTTTACAGTCTATAAATGATGCTTGCATGTGCATGACACAGTAATTAAGAGTTATCATGATGTTAAAAATTCCCTTACACTTGAATAGACAAGCTCTCTTTTTTTCTGGTGTGTTTAGTAGGTGTCTAGTGGGCGAGTACCACAACTTCAGACCCTTCATGTGTTTGAATGCTTATTCTCAAACTCTTGGTGAGATACTGTTGTAGCAAAGCTTTTGGAGGAGTTGGGCAACTCAGACACCAACTTCCTAATTTCTTGTTTAACTGTGCATGTGTGGTTGCTGGAGGTTGCTGTCTGATTTACACTTTAACGTCAATGAACGCTGATGATTTCACCATTATTCCTACTGCAAAATCTGAGGCAATATATTATGGGGTGGGGAGTATAGTCCCCAGTCAGTGGCACCTAGACTTGTGGATATCAAGCGCAAGGGGCTCTATTATCTGATGTTAGCTAATTTAGAAATTTCAGACACTTCTAGCATTTACTACATGATGTATTAGGAGCCATCAGAGATTGGGGGTGGGATATCTGGCACTAGCAGGTCATAAAGGGCTGCCAACTACTTTTGAAACTGTACAACTGCATGGTGTGAAATGTATTTGGGGGCAACAGCCCATTACAGTGACTTAGTGTTAGAGATATTATGCTAGATCTAATGGGACCTCTAGAAATAGGCTGGGAGGTGGAGAGGTCCAGAGAATTGCGATGGGAGGCGGGGCAGAGGATCCCTCGACTTCCCATCTCATTGCGATTAAGTCGGAGATGGGAAAGGCCAAAGATGGCCTTCACACCCAAATGAGACACTTGAGTGGCCAATTATTAGCCGCTTAAGTGCCTCTTCCCACCACCTCTGGAATTGTCAGTGATGGATGGAGGCCTCCACCACGTGGGAAAGTTGTCCGGTGAAATGAGGTGGCCACCCTATGGGCTTGGGGGGCTTTTCTCTGTGGGAAATCTGTGGCCCATGGAGGACCCCCAGCAGCAAAGGTCATCCCTCCGTTAACATGCCCCCTGCCCTCACCATCCCCACCCCCACACCATCACCCCGCCATGCCGAACTGGCCCCAGCAACCACACCTACCCTCTTGTCCCGGTCTCCAGCACTGAACCTGCTCCCAAGCCTCCTGTAGTACCAGCAGTGGGTACTGCCACCGGTGGTGCTGCTGATTCTACTGATCCACCAGCTCTCTGATTAGCTGGCAGCTCTTGGGGGCGGGATCTCAGTCCTTTCGGGAATGGGAATCCCACGCCAGGCACTTCAGTGCCTGAGTGCTGTTGAATCGTGCTGGAGGAGTTCCGAAAGGCTGAGGCGTGGTTTATCTTGCCTTTTTAGTCTGGAGCAGGAGTCCCACCTGCACGACTAAATCCAGTCCATTGTTGCAGGAGGTGCTTCAGTGAAGAGTAGCCTTTTTTTGCGGGGGAGGTCCACCCAGTAGTAGAGTAGAGTCAGAGCACAATGGATGGATGTGAGGGAGAGTATAAGCACAGTATCACCTGTGTGGAAGATATTTGTCGGTCTATTCAAGCACCATCTTAATAGATTTCTAGTGAAGCATGTTCTATTTTCACCATAACGTTGGAGCACCATCAAAGAATACAAGGCTTTGCAAACTGCCGATCTTGCCAAATGCACAGACTTGATAATGTTCATCAATGACACAGTTTAATGTAGACATATCAAAGTGCTAACCATGCTGTCCATTAAATGGAGTAAGTAACAAGGACAACACTAGCACAAGCCTTCTTAATGCTGTATGATCATACAGTCACAGAAGATTACTAATGTCCTAGGCATTTAGGAACAAAGGGGTCGATTATAACCCTATTCGCCAGCAGGAATGGTGCATGGGAGGAGTTAAAATCAGGCCAGATCAACTTAACGGCTTGTGGCCACACTGTTCCTGCCCAGCGACATCTTATCTGTTGTTCTGAGGCTCCCATTGCAGGCAAGTGAGGGCCTTATTTAAATGTAAATTTGCAGGTTGATGACACCATCGGTGCTGCAACGTAATTTTTATATGGACATTGCAATGCCCGTCTGGTATGAAGACAGTCAGAGAAACCTGGAGGGATGCAGCAGAGTGGCCAGAAGAACCAAGATAAGCAACATTGTTGAACCTTCAGAGCAGCAGGAAGACAACTTTGGATCGCTCCTGCCTCTGCCCTAAGTCCCCCTCCTCTCAATGGCATGCATTTATTAACCCTCTCCCAGGAATTGCCTTCTGCCATAGCCCGCTCTCTTAGTTCCCCTGCAGAGGCCGGCTCTGGCCTCAGTTTTCTCCTGCTCACCTTGACAGCATTCCCACCAGCAGGACCCCAAACTCTCTTATTCAAATGTGGTTCTTATATTAAAATTAGCTGGGTCTCGTTTCCTTCATAGATGCCGGTACACCACCCTCTTCAGGCCTTCCATTCACTGTGTCCACATCTCCTTTAGAATTGGGTCCTTCGGAACAGGAGTAGGCCACTTAGCCCCTTGTGCCTGCTCCAACATTCAAGTAGATCATGGCTGATCTGTACTTCAATTCTATTTACACACCTTTGCTCCATATCCCTTGATACCATCTCCTAGCCAAAATCTACTGATCTAAAACTTAATAATTTCAATTAGCCCCTCATCCACAGCCTTTTGGGGCAGAGATTTCCAGATTTCTAATACCCTTTATGTGAAAAAGGGCTCTCTGATTTCACTCCTAAATGGCCTTGTTCTGGATTCCCCCACCAAAGGAAATTGTTTCTCTGTATCTACTCTATTGAATCTTTTTAACAGTACAAACATCTGAAAATTCTAAACTCAAGGGAACAAAGCCAATTTTATGGAACCGGTCCTCATAAGTTAACACTTGGGTGGCACACATTTTCTCTCACTATCCTTTGTTCAACATGTGTCCCTTTTTATATTTGCTGTTAGGAAAGGGCTGCACTTAACTAGAGGCAGCACATAGCACATTTGGGGCTGAGGAGGTCACCAAAGCAGTGACTTTTCACTCCTTAGGAAGAGAGGACCATGGAAATTTTGGGCATAGAGGCAGTGCTGGCAGCAGGCAGGAGGGTGAAGTTGGAGGCCTCCACAAGCTCAAGGCTTGTAACATTTGTTTACCATTGCTTATTGCCTCATTTAGTTATTCCTTTGCACACAGGCAGACATTTCAGCATTTCAACCTACCACTGCCATATGAAGCAACAGCTCAAAGGGTACCTTACTGCAAGCATTGTAAAGTATGTTCTTCTGCTTCTCCAGGTGCTCAACTGGTGGCAAGGTACAAAACAGCCTCAGCTGAGCACCCTGCAACACCATGCAGAGGAGGCAACATGCTGGCTGAAGGGCTAGCTCCTGGGCTCATTTAGCTGCTGAGCCCAAGGATTTGGCCTGTGTAGATAGGTAACTTAATAGGTCAATATCAGCACTTCACTGAGTCATTTGAAGTTTTGTCAAGCAGTCTGTATAGTTTGGGGACACCCATGGAGCAGTTGACAATTCATATTCGTTCCAGGTCTGTAGCCGAGGTCTTGATGGCCGTGTTTGGTAGAAAAAGCTATGCTGAGGAAGTTTCGCCCAGAAGTGGGAGAGTAGTGGATTATGGTGATGTCTCTCAAGGCCCTACAACTGTACCACCCTACTTGATGTGTCCTTAAGTCCTTAGGTCCAAACAGCAACCTCATCAATTCCAGCGATGCCTGCATTGCAGGGCCATCTTCTGACCCAACACAAAGAAGAAATGGGCTACCTCCATCCCTAGTGGCTCACACTAATATCCAGCAGCCATCTGCCTTACTTCATCCTACCACTGTGGGACGAATCAGTTAGAAGGAGCCTTTAGTTACAATGTAGAACATACACTGTTACTGAGGGGAAGCACTGGGGAAAAATAAACTGCACACACCTGTACCATACTCTTTTAGGTTTAATAAAAGTTCAGTTGACTGAATGACTGACCCACTAATGTATCTTGCCGGGTCTCTTGGTTTGAGATTCCACAGGATGGGACTGGCTTGGCCCAGTAGAGAGAATTGTCATTTGTGGAGATGATCATTGTGTTTTGGATCTATAAGGTATTGTTCTACTAAACCCTGCTTGATAACTCTTCCTGACTAAGCTTATTGTTGTGTAATCAATTCCACTTAGTAATGCCAGCCTAGTCTTCTTATTTGTATGTTGCCACTTCTTTTCTCCTGTCGGCTCCATGGTTAGGTCTGCAGGACACAAAAACAACAATAATCTTCGTGACGTTCTCCTGTGTGCAATGTAGCAGTCTCTCTGATCTGTTCAAGCATTGAGGATCCTGGTGGCAGCATGGACCGTGTAACATCTCGTCTCAGGTCTCTCCATTGATAGATTTATGTTAGGTAAGGGAATTAAGGGATATGGAACTAAAGCAGACAAAAGGTGTAGATCTGTCGTGATCTAACTAATTGGTGGAACAGGATCAAGGGGCTGAATGGCCTACTCCTTTGCTCCTAATTTCAACTTGCAATGCAAACAGTTTCTATTCTCTGTCAGAAGTCAAGGGACCATTCAGAAGATTGATCTGTAATGAGCATAGCTATGCTAAAAGCAGTGAACAAAACAGTTGTTCATTGTTTCTCTGTTTCCAGCACATTGTGGACCTCATCCAGATTAGCACTTCAAATAGTAAAAGCCAGGGAATAAGAGCATTGTTTAAGGTGGAAGGACAGACAGTGCACAGAAAAATTGGAAAGTGTATGAGCAAGCACATTATACCCCAATGAATCCACTCATGATTAACAGGAAACTAACTTGCAATATAATCATACACATAACCATTCTCAGGATACTTCCAGACTTGAGAAAATGCCTTTACTCACCCACAATTATATTTGTTGATTGTACTCAAGGATATATTTGCGTTATATGGCAATGTTTCAGGCAGGTTAAACATTCTGAATTTTGAATTCATTTGGAACAAACCATAGGGAGAACTGATTAATTACCTCAAATGTTACCTCCTTGGGTAAAATCTGGATCTGTATAGTTTCAAAGAAAAGAAATACTTGCCTATAAGTGTGAAAATGAAAAGTATTTTAGAGGTTACATAATGTAGGTTGATCCCTCATTGCAGTAGAGTGCTGCATTATCAGAATTGTTGTCTTTCAGAAAAGATATTAGATTAAGGCCCTATCTCCTGTCCAAGGAGATCCTGCACTAATCGAAGAGGAGAAGGGAGTTTTCCTGATGCCAGATTACACCAAAAAAACCCAGACTATCCATCACCTCTCGTTCATGGAACCTTGGTTTGAGCAGAATAATACATCAGTATTACACTTCAAAAACTAACCCATTGGATATAAAATGTTTTGGAGTGCCCTGATAAGAATGCACGTTCTTTCGAAGGTAGGTTTACTATGTGTTTTGCAGTTGACTGTCAGTCCTGCCAGTGAGCTGAACTGGCAAGGTTGCTGTGGGCATTCTGTCAATCATTTGTGCATGGTACTGCTACATCGAGGCTGGAAACAGTTGTTGCTGATGCCAACATCTCTGTCAGCATTCCAAAATGACATCACCTTTTTTTCTGAACTTGGAGATTGTTTCTCCCTTTTGCTATTTGTGCAAAGCTCCATTATTTAATCTGCCCTTATTTCTGGCCACAAAGTTTTACTGCCAATAATTGTCTTTGCTGGAGCTTTGGGAGCCATAAAGAATTACAGTTTGAGTCATGCAAGATCAAATCAGCTGCAGGATGGTTGTTGCCAGCATTTCTCCTGGTATTTTCTGTGGATTACTTACATTCCCACTGTGTGGTGGAAGAAATAGTTTTATAGTCTGTGCTGGCCTGTTATGCCTTTTGATCTAATTTTGCATTATAATTACTTTGCTTGCTATGTGCAATCATTCGCTAACTAAGGTAACCTGGCTGCTAGAAGTTCTCCTATAGAGAATTTGCAACATTACGAAGTTGAGAAATATACATTTCCTGACACAATTTTCTCTTTTCCAGAATGCATTGATTCCTTGTTGAGGTACAGTTTCAGGGATGCCATATACTCCCTGATAACTTGCTCAAGTCGTTAATTATTCATGTCAATGGGGATATTAGTGAATGAGCATCAGCAAGATATTCTTCACATGGAGGATTCATAGACAAAATCAATCTTTCCTCACCGAATGCCCACATTTCCAGCAGGGAGGTTTCTGTATAATGATTAGGCTGATGTTCCTCTCCCGAACCCAGGTGCCAGCTCATATTGTCACTGTAGCTCATGCAAGTTAACAGCATAGACAGGGAATCCCCTGGTAGAGGGTACCCTTCTGGTCTTCATGTCTCAGTGTCATTAAATAATTTTCCTTGAGAACTGCTCAGTAAACAAGCTTAAAATGCCACATCGTATTGTTGACATGGACTGCAGCCAATCAGGAAGGACAAGGAATGCGCACTCCCAACCCATTGGTCCAGAATTTGCTGGAATGAGCATCTTAAGGTGAGCACCATGAGTTAAACATTTTTCCTCACCATTCAGCTCCAATTAATTTTGTGCCTCAAATTGCTGGAAGTGTGAGTTGATAATGGCAAGGGGCATCTGGGCATTGGTGAACGATGGGACCAATAGCCTATCTCCTTAACCATGACATTTAATGATAGAGAAAGAGACAGCAAATGATGGAGAAGGAAATAGGGTGAATTAAAGTCAAATTAGATGCAGAAAGAGAAATAAAGAAAGGCATTTTTGATGAAGAGAGTGAGAAAAAGAGTAAGGAAAAATAGGAAAAAATTAAATTTACAAAACCACTAGGACTGAGACGCCACATTTTCAATTATTCCCATTCTAGGCATTTGTATAGCATTGCAGGATCATAAATCTTGTCAATAAAATGGTCCTTATGTTATGAAATACCAGCCCTAACTTTTTGTGACAATTTATATTTTCAACATAAATGCAACAATTTTGGGGGCACATGGAGAGATTAATGGTGAGCTCCAGTTTTTGCAAGGCTCATGGCAGGACAAATTCTTCAGCATTTGTGACGATTAGAGTCACAGAGAGATACAGCATCGAAACAGGCCCTTCAGCCGAACGAATCCACATTGACCATTAGCCACCCATTTATTCTAACCCGACATTACTCCCATTTTCCCTCTCACATCCCCACCTTCCCTCAATTCTCCTACCACCTACCTACACTAGGGGCAATTTTTACAATGGCCAATTTACCTCTCAACCCGCAAGTCTTTGGCACGTGGGAGGAAACCGGAGCTCCCGGAGAAAACCCACATGGTCACAGGGAGAACTTGCAAACTCCGCACAGGCAGTACCCAGAACCAAACCCAGGTCGCTGGAGCTGTGAGGCTGCGGTGCTAACCACTGCGCCACTGTTCTCTTCCCCTTTGTTGCCACAAATTGTTGGATTGTTTATACACAAATAACCCCATGTGCCTTTAACTTGCAGTTATTTTGTCAGCGAATTCTAGCCAAATTCAGATTAAATCTCCTAACACAGGAGAAGATCTTGAAGAAAACATTTTTTGATGATCTACAACTCTGTGCTCACAACTCCATAGCCCCGATAATAACTCTGAGGTGTGTTCAGAGCCATGGGTGCGATACCTGATGCAAAATCAGGAAGATGTTTCAGCATGTCAGTTTACTGTAATTTCAAAAGGACTACCTCATTACAATTTTCATTCAGGACAGACGTGGGCTGCAACAAGATTTAACAGCACATTCCTTGATGTGCTGCTGGGTGGAGTGAGAAGTAGGAGAGAGGTACTGTTTCCCAGCAATGGGAGGGAGAAACCTGCTGCAGCAACAAAGAAGGTGTGGCTGGAGATGGCTGAGGATGTCAGTAGCAGGAGCATTGTGCTATGCTCCTGCATTCAGCGCAGGAAGTGATTTAATGACCTAACCAGGTCAGGAATGGTGAGTAGAATTGCACATTCACATACAGCATGTTACGCACATCAGCCAACGCCCTCACTCTACCTTGTCATGCCTACCCCATTACATAACTCACCACACCTAGTTACATTGCAAGCACACTCATCCTTCTCTTTCTATGAATTTCCTTACATCCTATCAATCCATCCATTACTGCCACTCACGCTCATTCTTATGCAAATTGATGCCTTTCCCTGAGAGTGACCCTTACCAAGTGGACTGCATCCATCAGGTCAACACATTCCATTACAGTCACTCACAGGTCTGCTCTTTCCTCAGTTGCAGGAGAAAGAACCTGCCAATGTGATACTGTAGGTGAGGAACTAAAAGGATTTGATTGAAAAATTATATTAGTTTTGCTCAAAAAATTGCATTTTATACATATAATCTCAGAGGAAGCAATAGTTATTCAAAGCACTTGTTGATTTAATCAGGAAACCATTGACTGGTACCTTACCTTGTGGTCAGATAAAATCAGATTTCTATAATATAATGACTGACATGCTAAGCAGTCTTTGGTTTCAATACCATGGCTGTTAGTTTTGGGCTAATCTCAAGGCTCAACAGTTGCTATAATTACACAAAGCTGAACTTTGAGCCTAAGAACTGGAATGACTGATTCTGTGATTAGGTGCTCCCTGTGAGTGAAGGTTGGGTCTGTCATTGTTTGTTATGGCTAGAATTTTATTTGACATTAGAGGTCGAATATATTTCTATTAGAAGGGGTGCATCAGATGAGTTCTGTGTTGGTCTTAGTGCATTTCACAAAGCCGTCCTGTTCTATTCTTCGATGACATTTATGCTCTGCCAGCACCTGGACGTTTTTTAAAAATTTAATCCAATAATAATTTTCCTTGCATATGCTACAACTCAATTTCATTTCCAGATTACTTGAGAGAAAAATATGAGTGTTTATTTTCAGTGAACACATAATTAATAATCTTAGTTATATTTTATCAATATAAAAGTGATTATTGAGATTTTTAAATTAAGATGTCTGGGAAAATGTTGCAATTATATGTCTTGTCCTGAGTTCCTTATTATTATACCACTTATAATCTTTATAAAACAAATCTATTTTTTCAATTTCCATTTTTCTGTGGAGAGCTGTACTTGATCAGAAATAGACTAACCATTTCCTCTACAGTTCCAAGGTCTGGATGAGACTAACTGATCAGGGAAGGAGTCGAAATAAATTGTTTTTCACCATTCACTTCTGTCACATATTTCAAGATGTGTCTGCTCATTAAGCTCACTAATGCCAGGTCTGACTAGGAATAAAATATTCACTGTTTGACTCTGAGGCATGAGCTCTTCATTAGGAAGGACTTTAGAAGGCCTTAATGAATGAAAAGGAAATTGTGCTCACTTTTCACTACTGTTTAGCATGGATGCGTAGAAGCGTCAGATCATTCCTAAACATGGATCAAAAATCAATTAGTACTTTTTTGACATTGCTTCACCTTTTACTCATTTCTAACTTTACCATTAAAATTCCCAGAGAAAAATATGGGCCGATATTGCACAGGTTTTGACTGCATACAAGTGGGTTAGGACTGGAATAACATCAAGCAAGGTGTCAGCCATGGCACAGTTGGGAGAACTCTCAACTTGGAGTCAGAAGGTTGTGGAGTCAAGTTCCACTCCAGAGGTTTGAGCACACAATCTAGGCTAACTCTCCAGTGCAGTACTGTGGGACTGCTGCGCTGTCAGAGATGCCACCTTTCAGATGAGAGATTAAACCAAGGCCCCATCTGCTCTCTCAGGTGGGCGTAAAGGATCCCATGGCACTATTTTGAAAAAGAGCAAGACAGTTTTCCCCATTGTCCAGGCCAATATTTTTCCTTCAACTAACATCAATAAATCAGATTATATGGTCATTATCACATTGCTGATTGTGTAACATTGCTGTGCACAAGATGACATATTTCCTGAACCACAACAATGACTACGCTTCAAAAGTACTTCATTAGCTGTAAATTGCTTTGGGATGTCCTGGGGTCATGAAAGGCTCTGTATAAGTGCAAGTTCATTCCTTCTTTCATTATAATTGATACCCAAATATTGCACGTTTTGTAGACTAAGATTTAGTTCATTTACTTTCAGTAAAGTTTTTGTTTTCAGTTTAAAGGCCAATGTGCTTTGCCCAGGTTCAGACATATATTCCCTTGAAAATCAAGAAGTATTTGGGGCTGACTTTCCTGCTCCCTCACTTCTTGGGCAGCAGACAAGTGAACTGATCAGCTTGTAATGGTCTGTGGTACAACCTCAGCCAGACCGTTAACATTAAAATACCAGATTCGAATCCCCAGACCAATTTAAAGGATTGCACAACAAGATTTCAGGCTTTGGGGTTTATTTTTAATACAACTAACTAAAAGAAATCCCCATTGACTAAATAGTACTTTGTCAGTAGCTGATACCCCAGATTACAAAGCAAGGTATTTTCTTTACTTATTAAAATACTCGAAAACCTCACACCACATGATGCTTTTTGGTAACGAAATCCTATGCCATTAAAAGTTCCAAACTCCTTCCAGTAGCAATGAGTTGGATCTCCCAGACCTTTTCAAAAAATCAAAGTCCTCTTTGCTCACTTCTCTGAGTACTTCTGACCTGGATGTCCATAAATAAAGTGATCCTGCCAGTCTTCTACTGCTCCACACACTTCAACTTTCAAACCATGTTCAATTCTTTGCAGCCTTTTGCTGCATCAGGCTTCCGAGAGCAGGTGTCCCTCTCTCTCTCTCTCAGCTGCAACCACTGGTTGTCTTCCTTACAGTCTGCTCTGAGGCTGCAACCACTAGGCTCCCTTCTTACACCCTGCCTTGAGGCTGCAACCACTGGTTTCCTCTCTTACAGCCTGTCTGCCTTCAGAAAGTCTGTTAAATTTATCTGGACTCAAAAATTAATAGCTTATTGTCCTCTTCCAATATGCAAAGTCCAGAAATCTGGTTTCACAGAGCCACCTTGGCCTTCTATTGTTCCCAGGTGTTCACAGCTGTTTGGTATATTTGCATCTTCAGAATCACTAACTCCTTGTTTTACCACCCAAAAGTCTGGGAGGGTGAAACTTATTATTCTTTAGGTTTTACCCTGCAGTCTCTGCTTTTCCAAAAAAAAGTTTTTAATCTGTGTTCTCTGTTGTCCTGGTAACCAAGACTTCTGTCTTGTCTTTTCACAAAGTGGATGTGAGATCACCTGACCTTCCAGACTCCATCTTATACTTTTAAAAATTACCTTTTTAAAAACATAATCATGTTACAAAGTCCAGTTTTCATAACATCTGGGTTCATCTGTATTTCCAGGTTCAGGTCATATTTCTGCCATTAATGTTTCCTTGGCATAGACCTGCTTATTAATGTTTAATCTTCAGCCAATAAGTAAATTAACTAAATCTCAGTCTACAAAATGTGTAATATTTGTGTAATGACGAAAATGATGAAGAGTAATTCAGTCCTAGACACTGTGGGCTGGATTTAGTTCTCCCCCAAGCATCGGGTTCTGTGGTGGCGGGGGACCTGAAGATGCCTCTGGGAGCGGAACACCACACACCCCGACGCCGGGAGGGCCCGGCCTGATATTAGTGGCGGCAGCGGTGATGCCTCATGGCAGCTCTCCTGCCGCTCAATGAAGGGACCCCCATTTGAATATTTAAATAAATGAAAATGAATTCATTAATGATACGTGCTTGAGTTTCCGCTCCGATCTATGGGTCCAAGGCCGGCACTCCCTTGCCTTCAGATCTCCGTTCGGGGAAACGAAGCACCACACTTGTGGGGAGGTGGGAGGAGGTAAGTTTCTCAGTGCAGGGGTGGGGGAACAGGGTCAAACTAACGTCATGGGTTTAGGAGATGGTGCAGAGGGTTGGAGTTGAAAGTTTGTGCAGTTTGAGGTGGAGGTCAGATTGTAAAGGTAAGTGTTTGGGGGAGAAAAGGTAAATAATTATTTTAATGGTTATGGGGGGGGGGTGGGAGAGGGGCAAAATAATTTTTTTTTAATTCACTTCATATTTAAATCACTTGGTAGGGCTGACAACCCTTTAAAAATGGCGTCAGCGCCTGATGGACAGCCCACCTCCTCCATGTGATTGGGCAGGGGAGGCGGGGGCAACCCATCCGGGCTATTCAAATGAGCCGCCACACAAAAGAATGCAGCGGTTCCGCGACATGTCGATGGCGGGCACAGAAAATTCAGCCCCGTATCTACAAACAGGTTGCAAATAAAATCTGAAAGGCCCGAAACAGAGGGAATGGCTGCTGTTGAAACCCAGACCTGAGGATCTTGGAGGAAGCTGGAGAAAAAAATTGTGCAGACTTTTTTAGGCCTCTCTTCTCGCTGCCTGCCGACTAATCCTGCCAGGTGCTTTGATTCGAGGAGGAAGGGGCAGGTGCAAGGCCCACCATCAACTTGCTACCAACACTGGAGGAAAACAAGGCGGGGACCAATCAGACAACTCCCATTTCATTTCCATGGAGCCCATCACTTGTGCCTGCACCAGCTACAAGCATTGGCCCTCTCAGGGGACACCCTGGAAACTATGGAGCAACATAAAGGATGGTACAGTCTCGATCCCCCTTTTCCATTCATTTATTCCCCAGACACATTAGACAGGTAAATTGACACTTTATCTTTACAATGTGCTCGAAACAACCTCCTCCCTTTTTTCCTGCCCCTTTCCCTTCCTGTCTATCCTTCCCTCTCCTTATCTGTCCCTATCCCTCTGTCTTACCTCTCCTCTTTCCCCTTCCCTTCCTCTCTCTCTCCCTCCCTTCTGTCATTCCCACCCTCACAAATTCCCCTTAATCCCATCCACCCCATTTCAGGGAGAACAGTTCCAGTATTAACAAACCTTTTTCCCATCTAATATAGTGGAATGCATTTGGAACTAAATTTTGTTTACCATGACATTTTATTCTATCAAGAGGAGTATGTCTCCTGCCAAAGCTGGCTGACAGCTTAACAAAACACATAAAGTACCCATTCCAAGCTCTTTTTAAAAAAATAAACAACTCAAATTAAAGTTTCTATTCTCCCTATTGGTTCGAAGATGATTCATTCAGTGTCCCTCCTCATTGTGGATCTGACTCATTATTGACTGCGTACATTGCAGAACAAGACTGGTGATTATTCCACAGTGAGATTTATCCCTACACAGGCTGCACTCTCTCTCCTTTTGCTTTCGCAACTTCTGTTCCCTCACCTGAGTCCATAGGCTGGAATTTTACCAGGACTGTAAGAGTGGGTTAGGCCGTGGGGGTGGGGTTGAGGTAATGTGATCAGGGCGTACTTGCATGGAAGTTTGTTGTTGTGATGTCATGTCTGAATTTTACGAGCAGTGGGAAAGATGGAAGACAGACTTCTGACTACGATACAGCGTGACATCAATTAAGGCAGTTTATAAGGCAATTAACTTGGATTCGAAGGCATCTGACTGGAATTTTACATTGCATTTTCTATTTTCTGAACAGCGCATGGGATTCACGGGCCTTCAATGCTGCCTCTGCCACTGAAAGGTGATGCACATTGGAAAGAGGAGAGTATGGAATGGACGCCATTGCCGGACAACAGCAGAAGACCTGTGTAAGTGCCATCACCAATGGCCAGGGTTGGTGGGGTGGGGGGGGGGGGGGAGGGCGTTCTGCAAGGGACACACAGGGACAGTGGCGCTTGTTCCCAGGGGAGTAGCAAGAGGAAGGTTTCGGGGGAGGTGGACTGCCAAGAAAGTTCAAGAGAAGGAGAGAGACCACCTGGTGTGGAACTGATCCACTCAGTCTTCATGACCCCCCCACCCCCGAGAAGCAGCAGTGCAAAGAGAGGGAGGAGCAGGCACCAACGGGGCCACGGCAGGAATGGCAGGGGCAGCAGGAGGGCCACCCTCTGGGTGGGCACCGCTAGAGAAGGGCTTTGAGGGGCACTCCAACAGCCTCCCAGGTGAAGAAGGGTCTATCCCCAGGAGAGAGTCCTCTGTACACTGCTCAACTATCTGCAGGTCTCCAAGTAGTAGTGTCAACACAGACTGAGGAGCTTCAGGGAGGCGGTCACTGATTTATGCACCATGCTGCGGGACGAGATGAGACCCTTGGGGTTTGGTGAACAGTCAATGTCCATAGCTGTGAAGATCACCATGGCTCTCAAATTCTCCACCTCTGTATCTTTCCAAGGATACACTGGGGACATGTGTGGGATCTCCCAGGCTGCGGCCCATCTCTGCTTCAAGTGGGTGACTGATGCCCCCAACCAAGCAGGCACTGACCCTGACAGTCAGGCAGGGAGATCCATTGGGTTTGGGGCCATCGCTGGACTCCTCCGAATGCAGATCCTTCAGGTGTGTGCATGATTCCTGGGAAGCAGCCATGACACCTACACACTCAGTTAGTCCCAGGTACCACAGCTTTTCTGGCCTCCCAAGTACCTTCAGGGTGGATTCCCAAGGACAAGGGCTACCCATTGCAGACATGGCAACTAACACCTGTGAGGAACCTTCACAATGCAGCAGAGCAGAAGTACAAAACCTGTCACAGCTCCACCCAAGCAACCATTGAGCAGGCCCTCACTTACCTGAAAACAGGAGCGGCAGCGGCTGGCGGACCTGGACGGAAGCTAATCCGGAGTGGGAGCTATAAAAGAAAGTGTGGGGCTCGAGGCGCTCACTTACCTGAAGACAGGAGCGGCGGCGGCTGGCGGACCTGCTCTCTGTCTCCACGTGCGCTGAGACGCAAAAAGAAACCTTACAACGACATCACGGGAAATCTACAAGGTGATTGGTTGGGTGAGTAGCAGTTGTTAGTGCATTTAACAGCTATACTGCTTTGGATACTGTTGAGGAGGGATGACCTCCCAGGGGAAAGCAGCAACAGCCAAGTTCGTGGCACCACGGAGGGCTCTGCTGCACAGCAGGGGAGGAAAGGGGTGGAAGAGCTATAGTGATAGGGATTTCCATCATAAGAGGTGCAGATAGGTGTTTCTGTGGCCGCAAATGAGACTCCAGGATGATATGTTGCCTCCCTGGTGCTCGGGTCAAGGATGTCACGGAGTGGTTGCAGGGCATTCTGAAGGGGGAGGGTGAGTAGTCAGAGGTTGTGATACATATTGGTACCAATGACATAGGTAGAAAAGAGGGATGAGGTCTTGCAACAAGAATTTAGGGAGTTAGGTAGCAGGACCACAAAGGTTGTAATCTCTGGATTACTCCCTATGCCACATGCTAGTGAGTATAGGAATAGGAGGATAGAGCAGATGAATGCGTGGCTGAGGAGATGGTGCAGGAGGGAGGGTTTTAGGTTCCTGGATCACTGGGTCTGTTTCTGGCAAAGGTGGGACCTGTACAAGTTGGATGGGTTGCACCTGAACCAGAACAGGACCAACATCCTTGCTGGGAGGTTTGCTAGTGCTGTTGGGAGGGGGCGGGGGGGTTTAAACTAATTTGGCAGGGGGATAGGATACAGAGCGGAGGTACAGTAGGGGGTGAGGCACAACCAAATATAGAAGAGAAACTGAGTCAGTCTGGAAGGAAGAGCAAATATAGACCTGTTAAGGCACAAGTGAAAAATGCAAGGCTGGATTACATTTACTTTAATGCAAGGAGTCTTACTAATAAGGCAGATGGATTGAGGGCATTGATTAGCACATGGGATTCTGATATTATTGCTATCACAGAGACATGGCTGAGGGAGGGGCAGGACTGGCAACTCAATATTCCAGGGTATAGAATCTTCAGGCGTGACAGGGGAGGGTATAAAAGAGGAGGTGGTATTGCACTGTTGATCAAGGAGTCAATTACTGCAGTAAGGAGGGATGATATCTTAGAAGGTTCCTCAAATGAGGCCATATGGGTAGAACTTAAGAACAAAAGCGGGGCAATCACTTGGTTGGGCGTGTACTACAGGCCTCCAAACAATCAGGGAGAGATAGAGGAGCAGATATGTAGGCAAATCTCAGAGATGTAAAAATAATAGGGTAATAACAGTAGGGGATTTCAACTTCCCTAATATCAACTGGGAAAGCCTTAGTGCAAAATGCTTAAAGGGGGAGGAATACTTAAAATGCATACAGGAGAGCTTTTTGAGCCAGTACGTAGAAAGTCCTACAAGAGAAGAGGCAGTTGCTGAACCTAATCCTAGGGAATGAAGCTGGACAAGTGGTAGAAGTATTAGTGGGGTGCATTTCAGGGATAGTGACCATAACTCTGTAAGATTGAAGGTAGTTATGGAAAAGGACAAAAACGGGCCAGAAATAAAGGTATTGAATTGGAGGAAGGCCAATTTCAATTTGATAAAACGGGATCTGGCCAAAGTGGACTGGGAGTAGCTACTTGCAGGAAAGTCTACATCAGGCCAGTGGGAGTCATTCAAAGAGGAAATAGTGAGGGTTCAGAGCCAACGTGTACCCATTAAGATAAAGCGTAGGAAAATCAAGTCCAGGGAACCCTGGATGTCAAGGGATATAGAGTTTTGGATCAGGAAAAAAAAGGAGGCTTATGGCAGATTCAGAGCACTGAAGACTGCGGAGGCATTAGAGAAGTCTAGGAAGTGCAAAGGGGTACTTAAAAAAGTAATTAGGAGAGCGAAGAGGGGACATGAAAAAACATTTACGGGCAAGATCAAGGAAAATCCTAAGTATATTAAGTGCAAGAGGATAACCAGGGAAAGAGTAGGGCCCAATCGGGACCAAAATGGCAATCTGTGTGTGGAGCCGGAGGACAAAGGTGAGATTTTAAATGATTAGTCATAGAGTCATAGAGAGATACAGCACTGAAACAGGCCCTTCGGCCCACCGAGTCTGTGCCAACCAACAACCACCCATTTGTACTAATACTACATTAATCCCATATTCCCTACCACATCCCCACCTTCCCTCAATTCTCCTACCACCTACCTACACTAGGGGCAATTTACAATGGCCAATTTACCTATCAACCTTTTCATCTGTTTTCACTGTGGAGAACGATGATGCAGGTGTAGAAATCAGGGAGGGGGTTTGCGATATACTTGAACATATTCACATTGAAAGGGAGGAAGTATTAGATGTTTTAGCGGGCTTAAAAGTGGATAAATCCCCAGACCCAGATGAGATGCATCCCAGGCTGTTATATGAGGCAAGGGAGTTAATAGCAGGGGCTCTAACACAAATTTTCAGATCCTCTCTGGACAAAGGAGAGGTGCCAGAGGGCTGGAGGACAGCGAATGTGGTACCATTATTCAAGATGGGTAGCAGGGATAGACTGGGTAATTACAGGCTGGTGAGTCTAACATCAGTGGTTGGGAAACTATTGGAAAAAATTCTGAGGGACAGGATTAATCTCCACTTGGAGAGGCAGGGAATAATCAGGGATAGTCATCACGGCTTTGTCAGGGGGAGATCATGTCTAACTAACTTGATTGAATTTTTCAAGGACGTGACGAGATGTGTAGATGAGGGTAAAGCAGTTGATGTAGTCTACATGGACATGAGTAAGGCTTTTGATAAGGTCCCACATGGGAGATTGGTTAAGAAATTAAGAGCCTATGGGATCCAGGGCAATTTGGCAAATTGGACCCAAAATTGGCTTTGTGGCAGGAAACAGAGGGTAATGGTCGAGGGTTGTTTTTGCGAGTGGAAGCCCGTGACCAGTGGTGTACCACAGGGATCGGTACTGGGGCCCTTGCTATTTGTAGTGTACATTAATGATTTAGACGTGAATATAGGAAGTATGATAAGTAAGTTCGCAGATGGCAGATGAAAATTGGTGGTGTCGTAAATAGTGAGGAGGAAAGCCTTAGATTACAGGACGATATAGATGGGCTGGTAAAATGGGCAGAGCAGTGGCAGATGGAATTTAATCCTGAGAAGTGTGAGGTGTTGCATTTTGGGAGGACTAACAAGGCAAGGCAATATACAATGGATGGTAAGACCCTAGGAAGTACAGAGGGTCAGAGGGACCTTGGTGTACTTGTCCATAGATCACTGAAGGCAGCAGCACAGGTAGATAAGGTGGTTAGGAAGGTATACGCGATACTTGCCTTTATGAGCCGAGGCATAGAATATAAGAGCAGGGAGGTTATGATGGAGCTATATAAAACGCTAGTTCGGCCACAGCTGGACGACTGTGTACAGTTCTGGGCACCACACTATAGGAAGGATGTGATTGCACTGGAGAGGGTGCAAAGGAGATTCACCAGGATGTTGCCTGGGCTGGAGCATTTCAGCTATGAAGAGAGACTGAAAAGGCTGGGGTTGTTTTCCTTAGAGCAAAGAAGGCTGAGGGGGAACATGATTGAGGTGTACAAAATTATAAGGGACATTGATAGGTTAGATAGGAAGAAACTTTTCCCTTAGCGGAGGTGTCAATAAGCAGGGGGCATAGATTTAAGGTAGGGGGCAGGAGGTTTAGAGGGGATTTGAGGAAAAAAAATTTCACCCAGAGGTTGGTTGGAATCTGGAATCTGCCTGAAGAGGTGGTAGAGGCAGGAACCCTCACAACATTTAAGAAGTATTTAGATGAGCATTTGAAACGCCATAGCATACAAGGCTACGGGCCAAGTACTGGAAAATGGGATTAGAATAGTTAGATGTTTGATGGCTGGCACAGCCACGATGGGCCGAAGGGCCTGTTTCTGTGCTGCATAACTCTATGATTCTAAAAAAAAAACAGAGCCAGCCAAAACATGGTTATCCATTTGCATTTTGAGACAGTTGAATAGAGAATGGGTGTGCTCACTGAGTCAATTAACAAGATTGGTCTAGGCAATCATAATAATCAACATTCTTTGTCTGTGTAAGAGCCAGAGCTCCACACCCCACCGAATATGTTGGGGAAGTTTTGAAATCAACAACCACCCCATAAGATGCTGTCTCAAACAAAGAGATGGTCACATGACCTACCTGCTGGCCAGACTGGGGACTGTTTAAATTGTGCCTCACAGAAAGATAACAGGCTGCAAGTTGAACCAAGGATGAAGGTCTCCGCTCTCTCCATCTCTCTTTCAAGCAAAGTCCCAGTGACCCACGGTAGCAGCTTAAACCTCAAGACAGAGCACCTCTTCAGCCTTCTGGTACTAGAGAAGCAAGCTTGAAATTGTGCACTAGGCCCCAGCGAGAACTCCAAGACCTCAATTTCAACCAAGGACTTTACATCAAAAATAAAAGACAGTAACTGTATTCCATTTGTTGCCAACTCTCCTTCATCATCCCCTCCCCAATTCTTTCTCCCCCTCTGTTTCTCTCGTATGCATGGTAGCATGGTTGCATCTCGTATTTTAGTAGTTTTAACCGAGTTAGAGTGATAAGGCTGAAAAACTTACATCTTTCGTGTTTAAACCTAAGAAAACCTGTCTGATTGGTTCATTTGCAATTGCAATTAGAGAGCAGTGAGCAAGGCTTACAGATAAACCCTGTTATGGCCAAACCAGGAAAGAGGCAAGAGGACCCAACACTGAGCCCTGTGTAACACCACTGGAAACCACCTTTGAGAACGCCTTTGACAGAATATCACACACCTACATGATGGGCGTGCTATCCAAAATGGGATTGGGGGAGGGAAACCGCAACTGGATCCAACCACTCGACACAAACATCAGTAGCGCAGTTTCAATCAATGGGTGGGAATCGCATCAAATCTGGAGTCAGGCAGGGCTGTCCTTTCTCCCCTGTCTTGTTCATGTGCTGTATTGAACTTTTTGCCAAGTCCATCAGGAAGGATGCGGGCATAAGAGGGGTGACAAGTCCCAGGCTGCGAAGGCGCTCAGGTCAAAGCCTCCCTGTACATGGACGATGTCGTCATCTTCTGCTTGGATCCACTGTCGGTTTGCAGACTTATGATCATCTGCCACCAGTTCGAACTGGCCTCGGGAGCCAAAGTAAATCGCGACAAGAACAAGGTCATGTTCTTTGGGATGCTGGAGATTTGATTTGGAAGGGCCGAGGCGTGTGCCAAAAATTGGAAGGAGCACATAGCCATGGTGAAATAGAAGCTGGGCATGTGGGAGTGACACTCCCTGTCCATTACGGGTAAGAACTTGTTCATCAGGTGTGAGACGCTCTTGGTGTTGCTGTACATGGCACAGGTTGGGCCCATACCCTGCTCGTGTGCCCTGGCAGTCATCCAAGCCATCTTCCAATTTATCTGTCGATTGAAAATGGACCGTGTCCACAGGGAATAGTGTTCTTACCTTTAAATAACGTTCCCAATGTTGCCTTCATCCTGATGGCCACCTTTGTGTGTTGCTGCATCAAGCTGTGCATACCCCCCTAGTACACAAACACCACTTTTTCCTTGCCTTTGTTTTGCTCATTGTCTCTCACACATAATTAGTGGTTGAGAGGTTAGGAAAAATATTCTTTGCACAGAGACTGGTTAAAATTTGTAATTTTCTCTCATAGAGAAATAGCCCATTACAACTTTGCAAAGGCAATTAGTTGTTTGACAAAAAGGCAAGTTCAAGGTTACAGGGAGTCAGTAGGAGAGTGGGATTAGATTAGGTGGCTCCTGTGGAGAAAAACACTGGCGCTGATTTGTATGGTCTGTTGCTGTGCTGAAGTATTCTATGATTTTATGTAGCTTGTTCCATGCAAGTCATAAAATGAAGTAAGATCTTCATTTCAAGTAACAGCAACTTGCTTCTTTTCCATGACAGTGCACAACACGTTTTTGCTCATGATAACAGCAATGATGCACCGTGACAGATTGATGGTAAAATTAAGTATCTCCTGCAGGCGCTCTCACCCAATCAATGGCCCAATTTGTGTAAAAAAGAGCTGCAACTTCAATAAGAATTATTCTTTGATAATACAATGACCTCAGGAGATGTTGGATTCCCAGTCCAATGTAGACTCTTGCAATAAAATGTTTGAAAACCCAAATATCATTACTTTTTGGGATTGTTTTTATTCTTCCTGCTAATTATTTTTATCACAATGTTTATCACTATCATCATGTTTGTCTTTTTCTTTTACTTTATTTTCTGTACTTTTTTACTTTCTGATTCTCTATTTTGTGACTTTTTAAAATCTCTATAACTCTGTAAGGGCTAATTTTCATCTCCTTTGCTTGATGGCAACAGGGTAACACAGTGAGAGAACAATTATGGCACAGCAATTACCATCCCATTCCTACCATATCTGAGCTACCACCATTTTGATGGGGCCATTGCAATGGGCAGGCCAGGCAACAGCCAAAAACAGGGGGACACTCGATTAGCCTCTGCAATTGTGATCCTAAGACATCAAGAGGATTGTATTGCCACTGTCAATGACCAAGTGTTGCAGACTGTTACATTCCAAGGTCCAGGACTACGTACTGACTGACGGATGCACTAAAGCTTGGGGCAGCTGCCACAAAGGCTCAATGGGGATAGGCCACTGTCAAAGGCCCTCCTGTCATGGTATACAGAGGGGCTGGTAACTGTAAAACCACTCAGGCTCTATACACCAGAGAATGTTTGACATGGAATGTAAATGTATATTGTAAATATAACTTGTAATGTCAAGTGTAGGTGAAGCACCTCATGTACTGTATTGAAAGAAACTGATCTCTACTGCACTTTATGATATGTCAAATTTGAACTGTTATGTAATGTACTTTTACAAATTTTATCAATATAGTATATTTTTGGAAAAAGAATTCAAGAGGACTGCAATACAAATTTCAGGCATCAATGGGCAGAGTACACTCCGTACATGCACTGCGCATTGATCTTTGTGTTCAGAAGATTAACTAGCTGCTTAAAGATTGTTCAATCAAGCATTTCCAGTAAGATGTACAGCACGGGTTAGACACAGAGAAAAGCTCCCTCTACATTGTCCTTTTAAGCACTCCCAGGGCAGGTACAACACAGGTTCAATACAGAGTAAAGCTCACTCTCTGATGTCCATCAAATACTCAAAGGGAAGGTACATCATGGGTTAGATACAGAGTAAAACTCCCTCTACACTGGCTCATCAAACACTCCCAGGGCAGGTGCAGCACACATTAGGTAGAGTAAAGCTCCTTCTACACTATCCCATCAAATAATCCCAAGGGCAGGTATATCATGAGTTAGATACAGAGTAAAGCTCCCTCTACACTATCCTATTAAACACTCTAGAACTAGCTGTGCCCCTAGCCAAGCTGCTTCGGTACAGCTAAAACACTGGCATCTACCCGTTAATGTGGAAAATTGTCCAGGTATGTCCTGTCCACAAAAAGCATGATAAATCAAATCCGGCCAATATCGCCCCATCAGTCTACTCTCGATCATTAGCAAAGTGATGAAAGAGGTCATCGACAGTGCTCTCAAGTGACCCTTACTCACCAATAACAGGATTACCGATGTTCAGTTTGGGTTCCGCCAGGACCACTCAGCTCCAGACCAAGCATGGACAAAAGAGCAGAATTCCAGAAGTCAGGTGAGAGTGACTGCCCTCGACATCAAGGCAGCATTTTACTGAGTGTGGCATCGAGAAGCCTGAACAAAATTGAACTCAGTGAGAATCAGAGGGTGAACTGACCAATGGCTGGATTCATACCTCACAGAAATGAAGATGGTTTTGGTTTTTAAAAGCCAATCATCTCAACCACAGGACATCGCAGCAGGAATTCCTCAGGCGCAGTGTCCTAGGCCTAACCATCTTCAGTTGTTTCATCAATAAGCTTCCCTCCATTATAAGGTCAGAAGTGGGGATGTTTGCTGCTGATTGCACAACGTTCAGCACCTTTCGCAACTCATCGGGCTGGATTTTAAAGCCCCTCCGCTGCTGGGAATGGTGGCGGGGGCAATGAAGGTAGCAACGTAGGAGACCCGCTACCGACCCCAACGGCGGCAGACTCCGTACCAATCTCAGCGATGGTGGCAAGGCCTCGTGGCAGTCACTCCACAACTCGGCGATGGGACCTGCATTGAAATATGTTAATACCTACTTACCACGCAGACCACAGTGATTCAGGCAGTACGTTGCTATCTTCGTTGTGGCGGCTGGCAATGCCGCGCCTTCGAATCCCTGTTCAGGGAAATGTGGCGGGACGCCTGTGGGGAGGGGGAGGAGGTTTTTTCTCTGTGCGGGAGAGGGGGAGTGGGGTTAGAACAACTTGGATTGGTCTGGGAGGGAGGTGTGATGGGAAGGGGTAAAGGACAAAGGTGCCAAAGTTTGGCGGGGGAAAGGTCACATTTTCAATATAGTTATTCCGGTGTGGAAAAGGGCAGGAATGTTCTGATATGCCATTGGCAGGGGTGGGAGAATGCATGGGAAGACTGCCCATTCATTTTTTAATCTTTAAAGCAATTGGCACTTTAAAAATTTAAAACTTAATTTTGGGCTGCAAGCTCTTTAAAAATGGCGCCGGTGCCTGCACATTGGCACCGGACCTCGTTGCCGGCAACAGCTCACCCGCCCCTCCACGTGATTGGGGGTGCGGGCGCCGCGGCCATGCTAATGAGCTACCATGTTTGAAATCACAGCAGCTCAGTGACGTGCTCCCCGTGCATGCGGTCCACATTTTTCTACGCCCACTGCCCATTTTGGGGGCAGAATCTTAAGATGCATCTCATCATATAACGAACCAGTCTGCATGCAGCAAGACCTGATAAGTTGATAAGTGGCAAGCAACATTCATACAAACATTGAAACATAGAACCAATTATGGCACAGAAGGAGGCCATTCAGCCCATCATGTGCATGCCTGCTGAAAAACAGCTATCCTGTCTTATCCCACTTCCAGCTCTTGGTCCATAGCCCTGCATCTTACAGCAGCTCAAGTGCATATCCAAGTGTTTTTTAAAATCTGACAAGGGTTCTGTCTCTATCACTATTTCAGGTATTGAAATCCAGAACCCCACCAGTGTCTGGGTGAAAAAAAAATCCTCTCTGCTAATGGAAATAGTTCCTTCCTATCCACCCTATCCAGGTCTCTCATAATTTTATATACTGCAATCAAATCTCCCCTCACCCTCCTCTATTCCAAAGAAAATATCCGCAACCTATCCAATCTTTTCACATAACTAAAATTCTCTAACACTGGCAACATCCTCATAAATCTCTTCTGTACCTCTCTAGTGTGATCACACCCTTCCTTGAATGTGGTGACCAGAACTGTATCCAGTACTCTATTGTATACAGTTCTAGCATAACCTCCCCACTCTTATACTCTAGTCCTTGGCCAATAAAGGCAAGTATCCCGTTTGCCTTCTTGACCACCTTATTTACCTGACCTACTACATTCAGGAATCTGTAGTCATACACTTCATGGTTCCTCTGTTCCCCTACACTTTTCAGAATCCTATCATTTATTGTGTATTCCCTTGCCTTCTTTGCCTTCTCCAAATGCATTATCTCACACTTTTCCAGATTGAATTCCATTTGCCACTTTACTGCCCACCTGACTAGCCCTTCCTGCAATCTACAGCTTTCTTCCGCACTACCAATTTTTGGCAGTGGCCAATTTTTGTATCATCTGCAAACTTCTTAATCATGCCCCTTAAGTGTAAGCCTAAATCATTGATATATACCACAAACAGCAAGGGACCCAGTACTGAGTCCTGTGGAACCCCACTGGAAACATCCTTCCAGTCACATAAACACCCATAATCTTTGTTTCCTGCCACTGAGCCAATTTTGGGCCCAACTTTCCAGTTTCTCTTGAATCTCATGAGCTTTTAATTTACTGATCAGTCTGTCATGCAGGACCTTGTTAAAATCCGTGTAGACTGCACCAAATGTGTTACCCTCATCGACTATCCTCAAAAAATTCAGTCAAGTTAGTCAGCCACACCTTCCTTAACAAATCTATCTTGACTGCCCTTAATTGATCTGTGCATCTCTAAATGATGATATTAGACCAATTGTCAGCAATTTTTCCAATAATTTGCCCACCACCGAGTTTAGGCTGACCGACCTGTAATTACTCAGGCTATCCCTTCCTCCCTTTTTAAACAACGATACAATGTTGGAAGTTCTCCAGTCCTCTGGTACCATGTCTATAGCCAGGGAGGATTTGAAAGTGATGGTCAGAGCATCTGCTATTTCTTCCCTTGCTTCCCTTAGCAGCCTGTGATACATTTCATCAGGGCCTGTGATTTATGCACTTTCTAGGATGCTAAACACCTTAATATTTCCTCCCTCAATCTATTTATTCCATCCAAGATTTCACATTTCTCTTTAACTACAACATCTGCTTCATCTCTCTCTTTTGTGAAAAGGGAGCGGCGGCGGGCGTAAAAAATGGTGGCTTGCATGCACGGGCCGTGCGCTGCCTTGCCGCTTCAATCTAGCACACAGTGGCTCATTTCCATACATACGCAGGGCATGTGGTAGGGGCAGGCTCTGCAATGCAGGCAACGCGCCATTTTAAAAGGGCTTCCAGACCTGCACAGAGAGTACAAAGTTCAACCCCGGAACCACCACCCCCCCACTACGCTGTGCGTAAATGTGTGACCCGTTTCCTACCGCAATACACAGCAAATAAAAGACTGCCCCATTCGCAACTCCCAAAACACTGAAATTGAATAGTTGCCTTCTCCCCGCTCAACTGCACAAAGTGCAGACGTCACCCCTTCACACCCGCCCCCCCCCCACACTAGAAATGCAGAGTTGACCCCATTCCCCCTCCCCACTACACTAAAACTTTTTGACTTGCATTCATCAGGACAATACGCAAGAATACCAATGTAAGGGAAAACAAAAACTTATACTGCATGAGAAGAGACTGCTGATTGGTTGGCAAGTGAACTCAGATTGGTAGAGGTGTTGCCATGGAGAATGCACCAGTTTACGGTGACTGACAGTTAACTGCCAAGCTTTGTTTGAAATTTAAACCAGGCAGCTTGACTCTGCCTGGTCAAGGCATTGTCCTGAGGAATGAACCAGTGAATGGCTGTCACTTCTTTTGTTCAGCTGAAACAGGCGCAATGTGTATACATGTTCTTTCTGTCTGCAAAGAACAGGGCCCTGTGTATTAATATATACAGCTTCCCTTACATTGGTTATTCTTGCATATTGTCCTGATGAGTACAAGACGAAAAGCTTCGACAACATTTCTCTATTTTCAGCAATTTCTACATACAGGTCCTTAAACAGCTGTTGCACGGCATTCAGAAAGAGGGATGGTTAAGATTTAATTACAAGGAGAATTAATGCTGAGACTAAGAGCTGCCAGCCCGCTGATTGGCCGGCAGCTTCATTGGGCGGGATTTCCTGCCTCAAGGAGGTGGAAGTCCCGCCAAAGACCAATTAAAAGTCTTGGGGTGCAAAATATCCTGGTCTGTTTCCCCAGGCCGGGCGGAGGTGGGCTCGCCACTGACTTTTCGGCCGGTGTACAGGGCCTCCCGCCCAACATAAAATTCCAGCCTTTGGTAAATTTTAACAACAACTAGTTTATTACATATTAAAGAATTATATACAGCTTTACAGAAGTATGTCTAACTCCACTGATTCCATGCTGCTTCTTCTTCTTCAAGTATCTCTCTCATGTGATCTCTTACATCATCACAGTGGGAGGTATTACTTACACTGTTCCAGCCATTAACCCTGTCAAACCCTTATACTACACCTCCAATCAGTGACCTGCCCGACAGGAACAAACAGCTCACGAATCGAAGGGTAATCAGGCTGGTTACATCAGGCACACAGGTTTTAACCTCCATCCAAACTGAAAATCTTCCCCTGTATTTTTCTCTATAGCTCTCAGTTTACTTCTCTCCATGGGATTTATTTATTTTTGGCTATAATCTATTGGGCCTATAAACTGACCCCATACAATTCTGATATGGTATTACGTCTCCTAAGCTTGTCGGGTATCTATCAACTGTTAACTTGGTGACAATGTTTGGCACCATTGCTCTACATAAAATCTGAAAGCTCTCCGGATAAGATGCACACACAGGAAGCACAGTTCTAAGCAGCACTGACGGGTATGCAGGACTATGTCTCGCTCAACCATGCCTGGCATCCTGGCTCAAGTTTCCCATCGACAAGGATACAGTAGCAGGTGGTGCACGTACCATTACAAACTGCTTTATTAACCCCATTTCAGACTGTGAATGACCCTGTCTGCTCTCTTAAAAGCATATCAAGCGAATTGCTGAACTATTCAAGATCTCTCCAGAGCAACTTGTTAACCCACACAGCAGAAGAATTCACAGCTGTTCAATGAACTTGCCTGGGCTAAATATAAACAGCACATGAAGCTGCTAGTTCAGATTGAAACTCTGGAATGGACCACGTCTGTGGCCTTATGTGAAAATTTCAGTCACTGCAGAGAGGATAGCATGTGTCATTGCTGTGCAAATCCTTACATTCTATGCACAGTTCAATAGTAGTAGGATTTCGTTTTATGAATAAGAAACTAGTAAGTCTCCTGAAGTGGTTTCCAAAGATAGTCTGGCACATGGAGCATAGTCCTGAAGCTTACTGTCATCCTGTTGCAGCAAAAATGAGACAGTGGAGTAAATCAGCAAATTTACTGAAGCAACATATCAAATGACTGATTCAAGGTAAAAGATATTCCATGCCTTATCGATATGGAAAGGTACAGGGCCTCGCACATATAATGGAGGAGGGGGGTATCTGGTCTATACCAATAGTGAGAAATGGCTCTTGGTGAATTGATAACCTACTTTATGCCGCATTCGATTTTCTTTTCCACTAAAGTCAGTGGAAAATGGGCTGCCGATTCACTGAGCCCATTTCATGCTGCTGGCATGGATCAATTTCACCTTCACTGTTTGTAATACTAGTTCCCTACCACTTTGCAAAGTTTACTTCAAGTGCCAGCTTTGGCTCAGCAGTAACACTCTCACTTTGAGCCAGAAAGTCATAGTTTCAACTACAACCTCAGGACTTGAGTTTATAATCTAAACTGACACTTCAGTGCTGAGGGAATCCAGCACTGTTGGAGATGCCGTCTTTTAAATTAGACATAGAACACAAAAACAGACCATTCAGTGTTTACCCCATACACGAGCAAATAATCCTAATCACATTTACCCACTCTGTTCCCTATCCTTTCATCCACCTATCCAATCTAATCTTGTATATTGGTTTGGGGCTGAATTTTCACCATGGAAGCAGGAAACAAGAGCTGGCTCTCCTTTTGGGTGAGAAACCTGCCTCCAGTGGGAAACTGATTAAAGTTCAGATTTCAGGGAGCTGAGCCCTTAACTGAGGCTGCTGCCTGTCCTGAGGGAGAGATCTGCCGTTTGTGCCATTGCCTTCCACGGCACCAGATGGAAACAAGATGTTATAGGGAGCTGCAGACCTGGCACCTGGGGCAGGGCAGACCCTCCCTTCATCGATGCTGACCTGGATCTAATGCTGGAGGTGGTGAGGGAGAGGAGGGAGGTCCTATTCTCAGAGGGTGGTAGGAGGAGACCACTTCATTATGCAGCAGAGGCACCTTTCAAAAATAAAAACAGAAAGTGCTAGAAATACTCATAGATCTGGTAGCATCTGAGGAGAGAGTTAAGGAGGGAAATTTTATGCTGGCTGCAGGTGTCTCGACGCTGTGGGAAACCAATGCCAAGATCCCTGTGCTAAAGGCCTGCTCGGGTCTGCAAAAGAAAACCCGACCCAAGCCCGACAGTACCACATCCGACCCGAGCCTGACCCGGCCCGAGTCCTTCCATTTTTTGCACGCCCAACCCGACCTGACCATCAGTTAACTTACCTTCCATTTTTCATTTTGTTGCTGATCTGCACAAGCTTAAAATAACTGTAACAAAACCACCTTTCTAGTCCAAAAATTAAATTAAAATTGGAGCCACTTACCTGTGATACAGCGTCTCCGACCCAGCCTGACCCGAGCCCGAATGCCAGACCCAGAAGTGCAACCCGACCTGACCCAAACCCGACACATGTCGTCGGGCCCCATCGGGTTCGGGTCGGGTAGCAGGCCTTTACCCTGTGCCACCTCTTTTCCGGAAGGTTCGCAGAAGTTAATGCCGATCGGGCACTTAAATGGACAGTGGTGAGCCTTCCATAGGACTTAGGATCCCGTCAATGGAAGTCCCGGCCTTGGAGAGCTGCCGGCCAATCAGAGGCCAGCAGCTGCAATGCCATTGCGGAGGCGGTGGCTGCTGCTGGAGGTGACCTTCCTGGAGGCCAAGGAGTGTCCCTGAAGCCAGGCCTCATGTAGGTCAGGGCGGGAGAGGTCTCGCGGGGTGGGGGGTTGCAGTGGAGTTGGGGGGAGAGGGGTTGACAGCAAGGGCAAGGGGGTGGCTTTCAGCAGACACCCCTTCCCCACTCCCAATGACTCCCACATGACTCATGCGCACCCTGCACAAGCGCAGAAGCATACACCCACGTGGGGACGCCAATCGAGATAGGTAGGTTGTCACATGGTGAGGCGCACATCTCATGTGAGGAGGAGCAGTTGGTGGAGACAGGGACAGCAATGAAGTGTCCCTACCAGACTGTGCAGGATACTCCAAGTTCTGCTTAGCTGGACGTAGAAAAGGGAATTTGAGAAGCAGCAATGGGAAATGTGTATGTTTCTGTCTGCATTTCCAGAGACAGTAAACCTTGGAGAGAGATTGGAGGAGTCCATGTTTAGCATGAGTACCATGATGTCTCAGGCATTTGCGCTGATCACCACCTCCATGGAAAGAGCGGTCACTTTCGTGGAGAATCAAATGCAGCAGGCCACCAAGTGCATGCTGGTGCAGACAAGTGGCCTGCACACTCTGACTGCCACTGAATAGCAGTGGAAACAGTGTCTCAGTGGAAAGGATAAATAGGGCTATCCATAAAGCAGGGGAGCATCTGGTGCAAATAACGTAAGACTGAAGGCCAAAGAAGTAGGACATAAGACTAAATGTCAGACTAAGATAAGGAACAAGGAACAAATGCAGTTATAAAACAGAAGTATAAAAGGACTGTTGAAAATAAAGTAAACATAACAACCATTAAATACAGATTACACTGCCTGCACAGCATCCAAAACAAAATGGGGAAACTGAAGGCAATAATCTGTAGCAAGGAACCAGATGTAGTAGAAATAACTGAAACATAGCTACATAAAGAAAATGACTGGAAACTAAATATTGCAGGTTATAACAGTCAGAAAGGGCCAGTGGGGTGTGGTAACTGTGCTAATTAGTGCACAAAGATGGCCTTTCCACATAGAGGCCAATTGAGGTCCTGAAGTGGCCTATTCATGGCCAATTAAGGGCCTCTTTTCACCGCTGCTGGGATCTTACCAGTGGTTGGGGACCTCCGCCACGTGGGGAGGTCACCTCGCTGCGAGCTTGGTGGGGGGGGGAGGGGGTCCCTCCTCTAGGGGAAATTTATGGCCCACAGAGGACCCCAACAGAAACCAGTTTATCTCCTAAGACCCCCTCCCCCTGGACTACACAACCACCCCCCATCCCACCCCTGCTGAACAGGCTGTGAGAGCTCATGGCTGTGGTGAGTCAGAGCACAGAAATAGAGGCTGCACCACTCAAGAGTAGTAGTCTGCAAGTAAAATCCAGCAATCGGGTGAGTCACGATACCAACAGTCTTGGATCAGTTTAAAAGCCCTATGAAAAATTTGCAGTACTTTTCTAAAGGCATTGACTTCAGAAAATTAAAAACATGGGAAAAACCCAATCCCTCACTAGGGCTGAACACGAGGGCGAAGAGCAGGAAACCCCTGAAAAGCGGGGGAACTCTTGAAAAGCGCAGAAACCCCTGAAAACAGCAGGGCCACCTCCATTACGGCAAGCAATCCTGAAAAAAAATATAATGTGAATTCCTCAAACAAAGGGAAAAACCATATAACAGTGGGGAACTCTTGAAAACAACTGAGACACCTCCAGTAAGGCAACCAAGCCTGAAAAAAAACAAGGTGAATTTATTAAAGAAGGTGGAAAACCCTTAAAAGCCTATTGAAACAGCAGGGAACTCTCGAAAACAGCTGGGACACCTCCATTAAAGTAATCAAGCCTGAAAAAAACAAGCAGAACTTCTAAAAGAAAGGGTAACATCCTCAATAATCTATTAAAGAAAGCAATATGGATCCAAAATTGGGAATGCCTGAGAGTTTCCAGAATCAAGAGGAACGCAATCAGATTCAAAACTGGCTATTATGGAGAAAAAGGTTCTTAAGGTTTAGAATCACTTTGCAACTCCATACAAAATTTGAAGTGGAACAAATGAAGACCCTCCTATATTCAGTAGGAGTGATTGTGAACGATGCAATTGTCCAACAAGGGATCAACGAGGATATCGATAAATTCAAAGAGGTACTCCAAGCCTTTGATAAATATTTTAATCTCCGTACCAATAAAATCTTGGAAAGAGCCAAATTTAACAAGCAGGCGCAGATGGCTGTTGAATCTGTTGACTCATATATTAATAACCTGTATAGAGAGGCAGAAGTTTGCAAATATGGCGAATTAAAGGCGGAACTAAACAAAGGCAGGATAGTCATCGGCATAGCGGATGAATCCTTGTCAGACCTGTTGCAATTCAAGGAAGACCTTACACTGGAAAAGGCCATTCAAATTGTAAGACAGACTGAAGTTCGCAAACAGAGTAGGGACATCCTACAAGCTGAAGATAAGTCGTGGATGGGAAGGAGTCCAATGTCCATCCAGCTGGTTATGCCAAAGCCAGGGAAACACTTTGAGGAACAGAAATCACATACAGGTGAGAAGGCGCATGACATAGGAAAATTTTGCCAAGGAGACCCATAGGCAAGAGCAGTGCTCATCAAGTAAAGCTGAGTGTTTAAAGTTGGAAATAACTGGACACTATGGCAAAATTTTTTCTCTTAAAGGTACAAAGTAGAAGATCTTCGTGCAAACAGCACTGAATGAAGTACAACAATACCCAAAAGAGAAAGAACCAGGAGATTTCTTGGGAGATATCAGTAACCCAGACCAAGATTTCTGGACAGCAGACGTCTATGTGAATGGAAACCTCATGAATTTTAAGCTTGACGTAGGGGCTCGCATCACGATATTGTCTGACCAACAGCCATGAGTGAAAAGACATTATATGCAACCTACAGATATACAGTTACATGGTCCAGGCGGGACACAATTGAGAGTAAAAGGCAAACTCCAAGCAACTCATTAGCATAAAGGCAGACAACTGGTACAGACTTTATACGTCTTACACAATCAAGAATTTTCTTTACTGAGCAGGAATGCATGCTTACAATTGCAGCTGATTAAAAAGGTAGCCAAAGTCAAACAAACAAAGGTAAACAATTCCTTTCAAACAGAATTCCTGTAGCTGTTCATAGGGCAACTATGAATCTAAAATCGGAATGCAGGATCATTCCGAAGGAAACGACCAGACCAGTGCGTACCTTCACAACAAAAAGATTACCTCATCACTTATTAAACAAAGTCCAAGAACAATTGAAGGAGATGTCAAGAATGGGCATTATCTCTGTGGTAACACAACCAATGGACTGGTGTTCAGCCATGGTTCCTGTCCTGAAGCCAAATAGAACTCTGCTGATGTGCCCAGTCTTAATGTAGCTCAACAAAGCAGTAGCGCGTGAGATTAACCCAATGTCTACAGTGCTGACAGTTTATCAAAACTCTCTCAGAGCAACATGTTGACAAAACTTGATGCCAGTAGTGGGTTTTGGCAGGTACCCCCACATGAGACCTCAAGCTTATTGACTACATTCCTAACATCTTTTGGGCATTTTTTTTAATAGAATACCATTTGGAATAACCTCCACACCAGAGATTTTTCAACGATCAATGGCCAATATCCTAGAACAGGGTTGTCCAACACATGGCCCATGGGCCAGGATCCAGCCCGCCAAAGGTTTCCATCCAGCCAGTGGAGGGATCTCAGCGATGAGAAATTTCCCATTGGCTTCTCCTTTCAGACCTGCTTGTAAAAGAAATTGTATCAATTTCACAGTTGACAGGTGCTGACATTGGGAACAGCACTTCTGAACTCTGGACTGATTTGGGATTTTCCGGCAGGCTTTTAAAAAAAGTTGGAACCTGCCGGAAAACCGTGAATCTGTCTGAAGTTCAGAGGTGCGGTTCCTGCTCCCAGAACCTGTCAGCTGTGAAACTGACATAATTTTAAAAAAACTGACCAGACACATCGCATTCCTGCTGTCTGCAACAGTCAGAGAGAGGGGCAGGAGAGAGAGCGAGGGACAGAGACAGAGAGAGGGGCAGAAAGGGTGGGGGTCAGAGAGAGAAAGGACAAAGAGAGTGAGGGGGAGATAGAGAGAGGGGGGAAGAGAGAGGGGACAGAAAGAGAGACAGTAGGGGGACAGAGAGAGAGAGAGGCAGAGAGAGAGTGAAAGAGAAAGGGAGGGGGACAGAGAGAGAGAGAGAGGACACAGAGACAGGGGACAGAGAGAGGGGGAAACAGAGAGAGAGAGGAAACAGAGAGGGGGCAGAGAGAGACAGAGGGGGCGGGGGCAGCAGAGAGAGAGAGGCAGGACAGACAGAGAGAGAGAGAGAAGGGGACAAAGTGAGAGGGTGGACCAAGAGAGAGTGAGGGGCAACAGATAGAGGGGACAGAAAGAGAGAGATAGATGAGGACAGAGAGTGAGAGAGGGGGACAGAGAGAGAGAGGGGGTACAGAGAGAGAAAGGGGGGGACAGAGAGAGAAAGGGGGGGGACAGAGAGAGAAAGGGGGGGACAGAGAGAGAGGGGGACAGAGAGAGAGGGAGCAGAGAGAGAGGTGACAGAGAGAGAGAGTGAAAGAGAGAGATCTTAGGGCTAAAGGGATCAAGGGATATGGGGAGAAAGCGGGAACAGGGTACTGAGTTTGGATGATCAGACATGATCGTATTGAATGGCGGTGCAGGCTCGAAGGGCCGAATGGCCTACTCCTGCTCCTATTTTTCTGTGTTTCTATGTTTCTATTCCTGACACATGGACATCTATCTGGAATGCTCTGCATCACTACAAGCATGTCGACAAACATTGACAACTTGTGCAAGCAAAAGAATGCCAGGTATCTCACTAAATCAGTGTCGGGAAAGTAAGTCAATAAATTAATCTGGTCATTGAAAGCTTCTTCACAAAAATGCACATTAGTTGTTGTTTTGATTAATAGTAAGGTAAATTTTTAACACCTTTATCTTTCTGAAATTGTCTCACTGGTCCCCTATATAAGACAAAAATTGCAATGTGGCCCCCGCCCCCCCACGTGAAAAGGATGGACAACCTTTCCTAGAAGGGCTCACAGGAGTGATATGCCATAATGGGACGATATTCTGAAACATGGAAAGTCAGTGGAGGAACACGACCACAGAGTCAGAGAGGATCTATAGAGACTTCAAGAAGCAGGTCTGATTTTAAATGAGAAGTGTTAATTTTCCAAGACTTCGATTTGTTTCTTGGGACATATGCGTGGAGAAGAAATAATGGCAGATTCTCAGAAAACAAGGTTCATTAAGGAATTTCCTATTCCTATAACAGTTCAGCAACTTCAGAGATTTCTTGGAATGGTAAATCAACTAGCAAAGAGTTTACCTCACTTAGCACAAATAACTGATCCGCTGAGACAACTTCTAAGAAAACAGCAAGTGTGGTGTTGGGGTACCCACCAGGAACAAGCGTTCCAGAAAATTAAAGAGATGTTAATTTCTCGGACATGTTGGGACACTACAATCCTACACTGCCTACAACAATAGCAGCAGACGCCTCTTCAGACGGCTTGGGCACTGTTCTTTTTCAGGAACAACTTGATGGTTCCCGTAGACCCATATTCTATGTATCAAGAGCACTGTCAGATACAGAGACATGCTACACAGTTATCAAAAAAGAAGCTCTATCTGTCATATGGGTGTGTGAAAAATTTTCAGACTACATCATTGGAATACGTGTGGTAATCGAGACAGACCACAAGCCATTGGTTCCTTTGTTAGAAGAAAAAGAAATAGCAAAAATGCCTCCACATATACAAAGGTTTTGCCTCAGATTAATGAGGTGCACATATGAAACTGTATACAACCAAGGGAAGTTCCAATCGTCAGCCAATGTATTATCAAGGGCAATCATTGATCATCTATCACAGGAAGACATGAATTTTGTATGTGACTTAGAGTCATACTCTCAACACACAACACAAAGTTGGCCAGCAAGCACACAGAAGTTGCGAGAAATACGACAAGCACAAAAGAATAACTAAGAGTGCATTCACATTAGAAAATATTGTACACATGGGTGGCCACAAGAAAGTCGAGGAGGGAGAACAATGAAGAGGTTCCATGAGTATAGGAAATACTATACCATAATTGATGACTTATTAGTTTACAATGACAGAATTGTTATTCCTACTTCAATGTGATGGCTTTCTTCGATCAATTACACCAAGGCCATTTGGGTATAACCAAGTGCAGAGCAAGTAGGCACAATCATTAGTATCTAGAAAGCTATCAATTTCTGTCTTGAACATGGTCAATGATTGAGCTTCCACAGCCCTCTGGGGTCGAGAATTCCACAGATTCACCACCCTCTGAGTAAAGAAATTCCTCCTCATCTCAGTCTTAAATGGTCTGCCTCCTTATGCTGAGACTGTCCCCTGGTTCTCAACTCACCAGCCAGAGGAAACATCCTATCCACATCCACCCTGTCATGCCCTGTAAGAATTTTGTAAGTTTCAATGGGATCACCTCTCATTCTTCAAAACTCTAGAGAATACGGGCCCAGTTTCTACAATCTCTCCTCTTAAGACAATCCTGCTTTCCCAAGGATCAGCCTGGTGAACCTCCGTTGCACTCCCTCTATGGTAAGTATATAATTCCTTAGATAAGGAGACCAAAACTGTACACAATATTCCAGGTGCGGTCTTACCAAGACTTTATACAATTGCAGCAAGACATCTTTACTCCTGTACTCAAATCCACTTGCAATGAAGGCCAACATACCATTTGCCTTCTTAATTGCTTGCTGCAACTAAATACTAGCTTTTAGTGACTCATGAACAAGGGCACCCAGGTCTCTTTGGAAATCAACACTTCCCAACCTCTCACCATTTAAGAAATACTCTGCCTTTCTGCTTCGATTAATAAAACCCAGGATACTGTATGCTTTATTAACCACTCTCTCAACCTGTCCTGCCATCTTCAATGACTTATGCACATATACACCCAGGTCCCTTTGCTCCTGCACCCCCTTTAGAATTGTACCCTTTATTTTATATTGTCCCTCCATGTTCTTCCTACCAAATTAATCACTTCACATTTCTCTGCATTGAACTTCATCTGCCACCAATCTGCCCATTCCAACTACTTGTCTATGTCCTTTTGCAGTTCTGCACCATCCTCTTCACAGTTCACAATGCTTCCAAGTTTCATACTATCTGCAAACTTTGAAATTGTGCCCTGTACACCAAGGTCTAGGTCATTAATATATATTAGGAAAAGCAAGGGTCCCAACACTTATCCCTGGGGAACTCCACTACAAACCTTCCTCCAACCTGAAAAACATCCATTAACCACTACTCTTTGTTTCCTGTCACTCAGCCAATTTCGTATCCATGTTGCTCACAAGTTTGTTTTGTAGCACTGTATCAAATGCCTTTTGAAAGTCCATGTACACCACATCAACTGCATTGCCCTCATCAACTCTCTCTGCTACCTTCTCAGATGTAGTATAAGTCTGTATAGAGTTAATACCGAAGACAGTGAGAGACCCCTCACACTGTACAAGTTATGATGTAACAGTCAGATGAGATAGGCTTGACAAGAAGAAGGTATAGCAGCATGAAGGATGCTAGTTTAGGTGGTATACGGAGAATGTATATAGTAAATGTAAACCATAAAGAATGGTTAGTTAACCTTTACTGGAGTCTAAGACTTTCTCTAGGACAACGCTACTAATACAAATACAACTAAACCCAACAAACTCCACTTTTCTGCCTGCCTTCCATAACCCTTGACTCCCTCGTCTATCAAAAATCTATGTAACTCAACCTTGAATAAATTCAATGACCCAGCCTTCACTGTTTTCTGGGGAAAAGAATTCCACAGACTCACGATCCTCAGAGAAAAAACTTTCTCCTCATCGCTGTCTTAAAAAGAGAGACATTTTATTTTTAAACTGTGTCTCCTAGTTCTCGTCTCCCCCACAAGAGGAAACATCATCCTGGTATCCACCCTATCCAGTCCCCTCAGGATCTTATATGTTTCAATAAGAGACCATCACTCATCCTTTTAAACTCCAATGAATACAGACCCAACCCGTCCAAACCTTCCTCATAAGGTAACCCTCTCATCCCAGGAATCAGTCGAATAAATCTTCTCTGTATTGCTTCCAATGCAATTATATCCTTTCTTAAGTAAGGAGACCAAAACTGTACCAAGTATTCTAAATGTGGTCTCACCAATGCCCTGTACAACTGTAGAAAACAGCTCTACTTTTATATTCCATTCCCCTTGTAGAATTAGAGAAGCACAGATATCTCAGAGGCTTGTGGGGCAGGAGGAGATTACATAGGTAGGAAGAGGTGAGACCATGGAGGGAGTTGAAAATAAGGATGAGAATTTTAAAATCGAGGCGTGGCTTGACAGGGAGCCAATGTAGGTCAGTGAGCACAGGGGAGATAGGTGAATGGGACAGTGCGAGTAAGAGCATGGGCAGCAGAGTTTTGGATGACCCCAAGTTTACGGAGAGTATAATGTGGGAGGCCAGCCATGAATGTGATGGAATAGTCAAGTCTAGAGGTAACAAAACCTGACTTGAACATATATCGTCTTTACTGCATTATTGCTAGGTCAATATTCCAGAATTTCCTAACTAACAGTATTGTGGGAGAACCTTTCCCACACAGATTGCAAAGGTTGATGGAGAAGGCTCACCATCACCTTCTCAAGGACAACTAGGGATGGACAATAAACATCTGACTTGCCAACAACCTCGATATCCTGAAGAACGATCAAAAATAAGACTAAAGGCAGCCCATAGCTCATCTGGATAGGGGCTGTGAGACAGGCTAATGAATTGTCCACGTAATAATGTCTTCCGTTACGTAAAAAAATCAGAGACAAGACAGGTCTGTTGCATTTATAAACTGCTGCACAAACATAAATAGCAAGTGGAAGACCATCAATCTGAGTTGTTAACCCTGTTATTCTCTCCACAGATGCTGCCTGAAAGTGTTTTCAAAAATTTTCTGTTTTAATTTCAGATTTCCAGCATCTGCAGTATTTTGCTTTTGTTTCAGTAATGTTTTGTTGGGTAAGGGTAGAAAGGGATAGAGAAAAAAGTTGGGTAAATGATGTTGAGGTAGCGATCCGTGATGACCTACAAACAATAACTGCAACAACTTGTATTTATACAGCGCCTTTAACGAAGCAAAACATCACATCTAACTAAATGGTGAAGCTGGTTCAAGCGGCTGAATGGCCTGCTTCAGTTCTTAATAGCGCTACTGTTCCGTTTACACTGGTTGAAATATATCCCAGTGAGTTGGAAACATACAGCAGAAAAGAGGTGCAAAAAATGGAGACAGAGGAACTAATAAGCGACAGACAGATACAGGGACAAAAACAGATAACTCAGAGACATAAAGAGGAAGACAGCAAGAGAGAGAAGGAGCAAAAGAGGAGGGAAACAGACAAAATGAAAACTGAAGACAAATGTAAAGATAAAAAAAGGAGATGCAAAGAATTATGCAATGGGAACAAACAGATCACATTTGGCAGAGACGCAAAACAGGTAATATTGGATAACACCTCCCAGACACCAATGTCAGAATTTTATGCCCCCACCCCCCAGGGAGTGGTCTGGGGGGCACAGGGGGGCGTAAATCATATGGTAAGCGGGGAGAACTGTTCCCATCACCTACCCACCCCTGCTGCCATTATATCAGCAGTAGCGAAGGTGGCAAACGGCCAGCCCACCCCAAGCCAATTGAGGCCCTTAAGTGGCCAATTAATTGCCATTTAAGGGCCTCCTCCTGCCTCCGCTGGTATATTACCAGCGGCGGCCAGGCATTTCGCTACCTGGGGAGGCCTCCCAGTTATAACTGGCGGCCTCCTTGTGGGCAAGAGAGCCCTCCTGATCGAGCACCCTGTGCCCCAAGGAGGACTCCCCCCACCCCAGTGGCACAAGCCATCCCTGCTGGAACACCTCCCCCCACACTTTCGATTGGCCCCCATCCCATTCACCAGGGACGAACCAATTGTTCCCGTTGAGGCCCAAAGCCCCACTTGCCTTATTTGGGGCCAGCATCCATGCTGCTTCTCTCGCAGGGTGCAGTCCCAGCAGTGGCCACCACTCCCAGTGACGCTGCTGGGACTGAGGAGCTTCCAGCCCTCTGATTGGCTGGCAGCTTTTGGAGGCAGGACATCCTGCCTCAGAGGGGCAGAATTTCCGACCAAAGCTAATTAAGGGCCTGAATCATGCAAAATCACTACGTGGCTTCCAGGCCTGCAGAGGCAGACTCATCCCTGACTTTTCAGCTGGTGGGCGGAACCTCCACCAGAACATAAAATTCTGGCCTAAATTTCCATTATAGAATGGAAAATTGGGCAGGAGTATGGGTGGACAAATGACCAACTTGTTGCAAGCCCCTGCTAAAGTTGCTGAAGTAGTTCAATATTGGATGTGTTAACTAATTTACGTAGGGAAAGCAGTTTGATGACTAAATATGCTTTGTAATAACTCAAATTCTATAAATGGTTATTATTCAGGTAAAGTGCCAAATTGTTATTTCAACCTTTGGCTCCCTCAGTTACATAATTTTAAAAAAGCCATGTAGCTCCCAACGACACCTTTCAGTGACATTCACATTGGACTCAAAGTTGCAGAAAAATTCCACGCTCAGTGCATGGTCCCGATACTCAGTACTAGCTTTTAGCTTCAGCTTTTCAGGTTTGACTGATAACCTTTCTCCGTTTTTATATGCATTCGTTATCCAAACTCTAAGTGATCAGTCATGCTTCAAGTGGAAGAAGTAACTTTCCCCATTTTACCCCTCCCCAAGGAAACTAGTTTCCTAGCAAACAGGGATTCTGCAAACTTTTTGCAAGCCTTCCCAGTTGAGGAGTGCAAACATCAGCATTGTTGGGGAAATCAAATCAAGTTGTTGTAAAATCAACCAAATTCAATAAAACTCGATAAACAGCTGTTAAAACCGTTATATGCTTTCCAATTATCTTTCTAGATTCCTATTTCCATTTACTCTTTAAAAGTTTTTCTGTTTGCTTTGGTACATCTTCTAAGCACCTTTTCAACAATTTCTGTAACACATGTCTTCTCCAACATTTTACAAGTAGCTAGCAGTTGCTGGCTTGAAGCCACATCACACATTTCATGACATCCTGCACTGATCATCTCAGTCTCTTGTGGGCTTTGATACGAAGCCTGAGATATTCAGTTGGTAGCTGTCAGATGCTTGAGGCTGTGGCATGTTAGCAACCACAAGCAGGTGCATTTAATTGGCAGCCTGTGAATGCAGGGCCAACGAGTTGTTCAAGCCATGATCCAACCTATATCTGCATTAGCTGCAGAGAGTGGTGCCTGCTTTCTGTAAAACAGTATGAAATACTTTACAAACGCAGTCATGGATCAAGATAAAATGGAATGAAAGGTTAGCCCACTGCTAACTCATTTTTTTCAACACTGCTTGGCAAGCCATCAACTCCACGCACTAGGAATAGCGCATCACGTACCTCAGTGATCATCGCTCACTGAAACACACTGAAAACAGAGGCAGCTCATTAAAATTTTGCAGTTTCAGGAAATTCAGTCCAGTGATTGAATCCAAACATGAACAGGATCAATTACAAAAATCAAGGGCATTATTTGCAGGTGCAATACAGTATCCCTCCCCTATATTTAAAAGGGATGGTGGCATTATGTATGGAGTTCCTCAGGCAGGCTCAGAATTAACCTTCTCCTTACACATCCAACCTTCAATCCTCAAGCTGTTATTTCTGGCATTGTGCAAACTTCTGCACGGCACTATGTGATTGAATATCACGCCCAAAGAAAATAGGGTGGTGGGAGAAGGAAATAAACTGGCAGAGAGTTGACATGCTTGTTTAGTCATTTTAACTAGACAAAGTGGTGATACTTCCATTTTAATATCTGGAGGGGAGTAAAGATGGTTTTGAAAGCATGGTTGAATGCACTTTACGGTGTGGTACTCTTAACAGGAAGGTTCTAGGTAACATACACTCTAACTTAGTTTTTTTGGAGTGTGCAGGCAATCTATTTAAGTGTGCAGCTCCTTCAATTTTTGTGCGCAGCTGTGTAACTTAAAGGGGCTGCCTTATGCACGGCCTGCACGGGAACGTTTGGTTGCTCCGCGGAGGGTGGCTTAGAAGGAACAGTGGTTCCAGGATTAAGCCCAGGCCTATGCTAAGTTTGCGTGGTCGGGCATGATGTGGGTGAGAATATTACAATGGGCGCAGGGTTTCTGAGGTGGAAAAGGGAAGGTCATCCTGACAGCATTTACTTCCTTTTCAGTCTGTAACTATTAAGCGACTATTAAGTGACTTGAGATGTATTAAACCGGAAAATTACAAGACAATTGGAACTGACCAACTATCCAGTGGAAAACATGGAAGATATCACTAGGAGCTATTTCTGCATTAATTATTCTCAAAAATCAGGTGACCTTGAGGAGATGGTCCAGGCGGACCCACTTGTGCAGTATTAGGGAAGTTCGGCATTGCTGGAGGACCTTTTCTTTGGATGAGACATTAAACTGAGGCCCAGTCTGTCTGTTCCAATGCTTCCAGCAGATGTAAAAGATCTCACGGCACTTTTCAGATGAAACCTGTTTGTGGGATGCTACTGCTGTATTTGCCTACATAAGTTACTGTGCTTCAGAAAGTATTTTAAAGAGCTGATACATTTTTATACACAAAAAATGTCATGAAATGATCATATAATTGCTATTCTTTTTTTTTCTTTTGGGCCTCCTTATCTCGAGAGACAATGAATACGCGCCTGGAGGTGGTCAGTGGTTTGTGAAGCAGCGCCTGGAGTGGCTATAAAGGCCAATTCTGGAGTGACAGGCTCTTCCACAGGTGCTGCAGAGAAATTTGTTTGTCGGGGCTGTTGCACAGTTGGCTCTCCCCTTGCGCCTCTGTCTTTTTTCCTGCCAACTACTAAGTCTCTTCGACTCGCCACAATTTAGCCCTGTCTTTATGGCTGCCCGCCAGCTCTGGCGAATGCTGGCAACTGACTCCCACGACTTGTGATCAATGTCACACGATTTCATGTCGCGTTTGCAGACGTCTTTATAGCGGAGACATGGACGGCCGGTGGGTCTGATACCAGTGGCGCGCTCGCTGTACAATGTGTCTTTGGGGATCCTGCCATCTTCCATGCGGCTCACATGGCCAAGCCATCTCAAGCGCCGCTGACTCAGTAGTGTGTATAAGCTGGGGGTGTTGGCCACTTCAAGGACTTCTGTGTTGGAGATATAGTCCTGCCACCTGATGCCAAGTATTCTCCGGAGGCAGCGAAGATGGAATGAATTGAGACGTCGCTCTTGGCTGGCATACGTTGTCCAGGCCTCGCTGCCATAGAGCAAGGTACTGAGGACACAGGCCTGATACACTCGGACTTTTGTGTTCCGTGTCAGTGCGCCATTTTCCCACACTCTCTTGGCCAGTCTGGACATAGCAGTGGAAGCCTTTCCCATGCGCTTGTTGATTTCTGCATCTAGACACAGGTTACTGGTGATAGTTGAGCCGAGGTAGGTGAACTCTTGAACCACTTCCAGAGCGTGGTCAGTAATATTGATGGATGGAGCATTTCTGACGTCCTGCCCCATGATGTTCGTTTTCTTGAGGCTGATGGTTAGGCCAAATTCATTGCAGGCAGCCGCAAACCTGTCGATGAGACTCTGCAAGCACTCTTCAGTATGAGATGTTAAAGCAGCATCGTCAGCAACGAGGAGTTCTCTGATGAGGACTTTCCGTACTTTGGACTTCGCTCTTAGACGGGCAAGGTTGAACAACCTGCCCCCTGATCTTGTGTGGAGGAAAATTCCTTCTTCAGAGGATTTGAACGCATGTGAAAGCAGCAGGGAGAAGAAAATCCCAAAAAGTGTGGGTGCGAGAACACAGCCCTGTTTCACACCACTCAGGATAGGAAAGGGCTCTGATGAGGAGCCACCATGTTGAATTGTGCCTTTCATATTGTCATGGAATGAGGTGATGATACTTAGTAGCTTTGGTGGACATCCAATCTTTTCCAGTAGTCTGAAGAGACCACGTCTGCTGACGAGGTCAAAGGCTTTGGTGAGATCAATGGAAGCAATGTAGAGGGGCATCTGTTGTTCACGGCATTTCTGCTGTATCTGACGAAGGGAGAACAGCATGTCAATGGTCGATCTCTCTGCACGAAAGCCACACTGTGCCTTAGGGTAGACGCGCTCGGCCAGCTTCTGGAGCCTGTTCAGAGCGACTCGAGCAAATAGGTATTACCCCGATGTAGATTTTCTTGCTCAACCTCATATTGTCCAGGGGTTCTGCTAAAGACAGTGTATGATGATTGGTCTTTCTCACTTTCTTCCCTTATCCTTCTTCTTTGGCCTCCTTATCTCGAGAGACAATGAATACGCGCCTGGAGGTGGTCAGTGGTTTGTGAAGCAGCGCCTGCAGTGGCTATAAAGGCCAATTCTAGAGTGACAGGCTCTTCCACAGGTGCTGCAGAGAAATTTGTTTGTTGGGGCTGTTACACAGTTGGCTCTCCCCTTGTGCCTCTGCCTTTTTTCCTGCCAACTACTAAGTCTCTTCGACTCGCCACACTTTAGCCCCGTCTTTATGGCTGCCCACCAGCTCTGGCGATCGCTGGCAACTGACTCCCACGACTTGTGATCAATGTCACAGGATTTCATGTCGCATTTGCAGACGTCTTTAAAGCGGAGACATGGACGACCGGTGGGTCTGATACCAGTGGCGAGCTCACTGTACAATGTGTCTTTGGGGATCCTGCCATCTTCCATGCGGCTCACATGACCAAGCCATCTCAAGCGCCGCTGACTCAGTAGGGTGTATAAGCTGGGGATGTTGGCCGCCTCGAGGACTTCTGTGTTGGAGATACGGTCCTGCCACCTGATGCCAAGTATTCTCCGGAGGCAGCGAAGATGGAATGAATTGAGACGTCGCTCTTGGCTGACATACATTGTCCAGGCCTCGCTGCCATAGAGCAAGGTACTGAGGACACAAGCCTGATACACTCAGACTTTTGTGTTCCGTGTCAGTGCGCCATTTTCCCACACTCTCTTGGCCAGTCTGGACATAGCAGTGGAAGCCTTTCCCATTGCCTTGTTGATTTCTGCATCTAGAGACAGGTTACTGGTGATAGTTGAGCCCAGGTAGGTGAACTCTTGAACCACTTCCAGAGCGTGGTCGCCAATATTGATGGATGGAGCATTTCTGACGTCCTGCCTTATCCCTTAACCATACCATCACATTACTTTAATTTCAGATTAATGATATTTTTGTGTTTTATTTTTAATTGCTTTCATATTTATAAATTAGCATGCGTATAGATGAAAGAAAGAGTTTGAACTTATAGAGTGCTTTGGTTACTTAGGAAACAATGCTATCATGGCTTATGGAAGGTGAGACTAATTATTTTGGAAAATAGCTGTTGGCTTCGAGGCCTCCTGGGGCTTGCCCGAGCACCTGTGAGGGGGAACAGAAGTGTGTTGACACAGGATTCCTGAACTGATTACAGGTCTCTGTTTCCTGTTGCCTTTCCCAGGGAGGTGAGAGGTGGAGCAGAGCTAATACATGGAGATGAGAAAAAAAAAAGATCATGTATGATGGGCCTGAGGGCCTTTACTCATCTTGGGTACATCATATAACATATAAAATAACATATAACATAACGCTAGCCTTTCCTCAGGATGTCCCAAAGCACTTCACAGCCAATTCATTACTTTTGAAGTGTAGTCACTCTTGTTCTGTAGGCTAACACAGCATTATATTTTTCACACTGCAAGACCCCACAAATAGCAAATAAATGAACAATCAGATTTTTTTTTAGTGGCAGTGTGGGTTGCGGGAGCAATGTTGGCCTTTGGAATGAGAGAACACCCTGATCTTCATCGAACAGCACCATGGGATAATTTGCATCCACATGAGCAGGCAGTAAGGCCCCATCGTAACATCTCATCTTAAAGATTGAAATAGGCATGATAGATTGCTATGCTTTATTGACTTTAAGAGAATTCATTAATTGTCCCAAACCAGAAAACTTTATGCTTGATTTTGTTTCTGGCATTTTGTATGGTTTTCCCATTCATTTCTTCTTTGCTTTTAGACATTATACACTGATAATTTACACAGTATTTTAATTTATGAAACCATGCACAACAATTCCTTCACTCGCAGGTTATGTGGTTCAGTAACTTGAATGTCTTAGCATCCATTGGCGTGACATTGTATTCTCTTGCTCAGTCTCTGCCTTTCCCTTTATCTCTCTGACTAACCCTCTGGACAGGATTTTCCCAGCCCCAGGATGGCAGTCTGGAAGGTGGGTGGTTAGTGGGAGGCCGGGATAATAGCAGGGAGCCCCGTTGGGAGGGCTCCTCGGTGCATTCCCACCACTGGGAAAGTTTATGAAATGGAGGCACGCAGACAATTTAAATAATTAAGGGCCCACTTAGGGTTGATTCTTCAAGCTCACCAGTATTTTGCTGGCAGTGTAGAGGATCGGCGCCATGTGGGAAGGCCGCCAACTTCATGGAAGCAACCTCCTTGCAACTGACCAGGGGGACCATCGGTACCGGAAGCTCCATGCCCCAAAGGGGCTGCAGGCAGGAAAGGCCACCCAGGCATCCAGAGGGGCCTGCCTGGTTGGCCTCTCCGATATTTAATTTTATACTTACCTCTCCAAGGGCGCTTCCATGTTGAGGGACCCTCTTGATTCTGACCTCCTTCAACAGCGCCCACCTCTGCTAGTGGGGCTGCTGAGGCTCTGGAGTGTCAGCCCTCTGATTGGGCTGGCAGCATCGGAAACTCGCCCGCCATCATTAATTGGATGACGAGCCCAGAGTCAGCCAATTGAGTGGCTGCCTGGGGTAAAATTGTTCAGCGGGTCCCGCAGCCAGCAAGTGCAGGTTCGGGACCCCCATTTCATCCCAATCTTGGGATCCTGAATTCCACAGTAAAATTCTGCCCATTGTTTCAATGTACAGAGCTGCTAAGATGACACCACCTGGTGTCTTCTCAAGACAATAAACTGCACAGAGAACAATGCTAAACTGAGGGCTCGAAATTAGATTGTCCAATTCTTAGGGCATGCAGGTAGTGATTCATGATCTGCCTGTGCTGATTCAGACAAGGTGGGTAGCATATAAAATACATGTACCCAACTCATCTCCATGATGGTAGCATGGCCTCAAGCAGCTTCTACACTTTACTGCCGGTGGCCTCTGCACACCACTGGGAACCACTGAACAAACCACTGGCTACACCCGCAACTCCCTGGCCATGTGTGACACAACATCACTTCCCCTGGTGACCTTCACTTACAGCTTTTTAAAGATGTTCCACTCTTAAGGTCATCCCTTAACACTATCAGGAGAGCGGGCGTTCACTGAGGTGAGCTTCTTGATGTAGTCGCATACCAACTGCACATTGAGAGACCAGTAGCCCCTGCGATTGTGGAAGCACTCCCCCTTAAGATTGGGAGCCTGCAGAGTCCCATGCATGTAGTCAATGGCACCCTGTACCATTCAGAAGCCCGTTATCCTGGTGAATCCATCTGCCCTTTCATCCTGGTCTTTCCTCCTCAGGGAGAAGAGGATAAAGTCCCCTTTCCTTCTGTAGAGAACCCTTGCAACTTCCCCGATGCTTCTATGCATGGCAATGCTGATGTCACCTGCTCCCACCTGCAAGGATCCTGTGGCATAGAAAGTAACAGTGATGGTGATCTTCACAGTCACTGGAAAGGTCATCCTCACCCTGGTTTTAGGCTCCAGATCAGTGTGAAGGAGGTGGCATAACTCCATGATGACCTCCTTTGTGAAATATCGCCTCCTCAGGCACTGCTCCAGGCTCATTGGTAAGTAGGAGTGGTGCACCTGGAAGACCCTTTGTGGGTAAGGACTTCTATGTAGAGCCCTCTTTCTCCTCCCTCCTCACAGAGCTTCCTCTCTCTGTCTCCTCATCTACATGTCCTGCTCATGTTGCACAGTGAGTAGCACTTCAACAACTGCCTCCATACCTATGCAAGATACCGTTTATTCCTCCTTTCCTGTGATCAGCAAAAACCTCCAAATTGCTCCAGCAACTCACCACAGTTCTTTCACCAACTTTTCCTCAGCAAAAGCATCTCAGCTGCAACTTTTTCCTTTAAATAGCCCCCAAACAGGGCCCATATGCTTGTTGTTTCAGGGGTGACTAACAAAGATAGTGTCTTCACATCTGTCAGCAAATTTGGTATCCTGGCATTGCATCATGTGCATGAAAAACTCAGGTAGTATTCGTAGCACCACTAGAGGGGGAGCTGCTAGAGGATTGGAGAGTGGCAAATGTAACATCCTCATTCAAGAAAGGGTGTAAGGACAGTCCTAGCAACTACAAGCTGGTTAGTTTAAAATCAGTACAGGGAAAGGTTTTACAATAATCAGGGGAAGTAAATCAACAGGACTTTGAGAGGTTTGAGTTAATTAGGGAGAGCCCGCATGGATTTGTAAAAGGCAGATAGTGCTTACCTAATGTAATAGAATTGTTTTATGCAGTAACAGAGAAGGTTGATGAAGGGAATGCAATGGAAATTGTCTATATGGATTTTAAGAAAGTGTTTGACAAAGTACCATATGAAAGGCTGGTTAATAAAATTGAGGCTCATGGAATAGGAGGGTCAGTGTGCAATGGCTAAAAAAACTGGCTTAAGGACAGAAAACACTGAGTTGTGGTAAATGGTTGTTTTTCAGACTGGAGGGTGGTAGACAGTGTGTTCCCCAAGGATCACTGCTCGGACTACTGCTTTTTTGGCTATATATAAATGACATAGATCTTGGAATACAGAGTAGAATTTCAAAATGCTGTGACAAGAAGAAAAAAAAAGTCGGAACCTGACAGAAAATCCTGAATCTGTCTGAAGTTGGGATACGGCTGCTCCCGATGTCAGCACCAGTCAGCTGTGAAACTGACAGTGTGATTTTATTTTAAAAACAGTCTGAAACAAGAAGACAATGGAACATTTCTCATCTCTGAAATACATCTTCGGGCTGGTTCCTGGCTCACATGGCGTACTTCGGATAACCCTGCTTTAGAATAAGATATGAGTGTGAATTTTTGTTGTATTTTTGGCTTGTACACTGCCACCTTAATATACTTAGTCTAGCTTAGAGAGATTCATGTGTCTTCAGTACTTTGAATATTAACTCTTTATTATATTGTAACTATATTGCACAGCTTCACACCATGTGGGACTCTGCTGAAGCCATATTGCATCACCCTCCAAGTCTCTCTCACCATGTGATCTTTTATATCCCCATGGTGGGATGTATTCTTTACACTTTCACAACATTAACCATTTCAGACCCTCATAATACAGTTGTAGAATGGACTAATAGTGTGAACTTTTGTTGAATGGGATGTTAGTGTGAAATGTTGTAGAATAGGATGTTCTTGTGAAATGTTGCAGAATGGGATGTTCATGTGAATGTTGTAGAATGGGCTGTTCTTGTGAATTGTTGTAGAATGGGCTGTTCGTGTGAAATGTTGTAGAATGGGATGTTCGTGTGAATTGTTGTAGAATGGGATGTTCTTGTGAATTGTTGTAGAATGGGATGTTCGTGTGAAATGTTTTAGAATGGGATGTTCATGTGAATTGTTGTAGAATGGGATGTTCGTGTGAAATGTTGCCGAATGGGATGTTCATGTGAATTGTTGTAGAATGGGATGTTCTTGTGAAATGTTGTCGAATGGGATGTTCGTGTGAATTGTTGCAGAATGGGCTGTTCTTGTGAATTGTTGTAGAATGGGCTGTTCGTGTGAATTGTTGTAGAATGGGCTGTTCGTGTGAAATGTTTTAGAATGGGATGTTCGTGTGAATTGTTGTAGAATGGGCTGTTCGTGTGAAATGTTTTAGAATGGGATGTTAGTGTGAAATATTGTAGAATGGGATGTTCGTGTGAAATGTTGTAGAATGGGATGTTAGTGTGAAATGTTGTAGAATGGGATGTTCGTGTGAAATGTTGTAGAATGGGATGTTCGTGTGAAATGTTGTAGAATGGGATGTTCGTGTGAAATGTTGTAGAATGGGATGTTCGTGTGAATTGTTGTAGAATGGGATGTTCGTGTGAATTGTTGTAGAATGGGACGTTCGTGTGAAATGTTGTAGAATGGGATGTTCGTGTGAAATGTTGTAGAATGGGATGTTAGTGTGAAATGTTGCAGAATGGGATGTTAGTGTGAAATGTTGGAGAATGGGATGTTAGTGTGAAATGTTTTAGAATGGGATGTTAGTGTGAAATGTTGTAGAATGGGATGTTAGTGTGAAATGTTGGAGAATGGGATGTTAGTGTGAAATGTTTTAGAATGGGATGTTAGTGTGAAATGTTGTAGAATGGGATGTTAGTGTGAAATGTTGTAGAATGGGACGTTCGTGTGAAATGTTGTAGAATGGGATGTTCGTGTGAAATGTTGTAGAATGGGATGTTCGTGTGAATTGTTGTAGAATGGGATGTTCGTGTGAAATGTTGTAGAATGGGATGTTAGTGTGAAATGTTGTAGAATGGGACGTTCGTGTGAAATGTTGTAGAATGGGATGTTCGTGTGAAATGTTGTAGAATGGGATGTTCGTGTGAAATGTTGTAGAATGGGATGTTCGTGTGAATTGTTGTAGAATGGGATGTTCGTGTGAATTGTTGTAGAATGGGATGTTCGTGTGAATTGTTGTAGAACGGGATGTTCATGTGAAATGTTGTAGAATGGGATGTTCGTGTGAAATGTTGTAGAATGGGATGTTCGTGTGAAATGTTGTAGAATGGGATGTTCGTGTGAAATGTTGTAGAATGGGATGTTAGTGTGAAATGTTGTAGAATGGGATGTTCGTGTGAAATGTTGTAGAATGGGATGTTAGTGTGAAATGTTGTAGAATGGGATGTTCGTGTGAAATGTTGTAGAATGGGATGTTCGTGTGAAATGTTGTAGAATGGGATGTTCGTGTGAAATGTTGTAGAATGGGATGTTAGTGTGAAATGTTGTAGAATGGGATGTTCGTGTGAAATGTTGTAGAATGGGATGTTCGTGTGAATTGTTGTAGAATGGGATGTTCGTGTGAAATGTTGTAGAATGGGATGTTAGTGTGAAATGTTGTAGAATGGGACGTTCGTGTGAAATGTTGTAGAATGGGATGTTCGTGTGAAATGTTGTAGAATGGGATGTTCGTGTGAATTGTTGTAGAATGGGATGTTCGTGTGAAATGTTGTAGAATGGGATGTTAGTGTGAAATGTTGTAGAATGGGACGTTCGTGTGAAATGTTGTAGAATGGGATGTTCGTGTGAAATGTTGTAGAATGGGATGTTCGTGTGAAATGTTGTAGAATGGGATGTTCGTGTGAATTGTTGTAGAATGGGATGTTCGTGTGAATTGTTGTAGAATGGGATGTTCGTGTGAATTGTTGTAGAATGGGACGTTCGTGTGAATTGTTGTAGAATGGGATGTTCGTGTGAATTGTTGTAGAATGGGATGTTCGTGTGAATTGTTGTAGAATGGGACGTTCGTGTGAAATGTTGTAGAATGGGATGTTCGTGTGAATTGTTGTAGAATGGGACGTTCGTGTGAAATGTTGTAGAATGGGATGTTCGTGTGAAATGTTGTAGAATGGGATGTTCGTGTGAATTGTTGTAGAATGGGATGTTCGTGTGAATTGTTGTAGAATGGGATGTTCGTGTGAATTGTTGTAGAATGGGACGTTCGTGTGAAATGTTGTAGAATGGGATGTTCGTGTGAAATGTTGTAGAATGGGATGTTCTGGTGAATTGTTGTAGAATGGGATGTTTGTGTGAAATGTTGTAGAATGGGATGTTCGTGTGAATTGTTGTAGAATGGGATGTTCGTGTGAATTGTTGTAGAATGGGACGTTCGTGTGAAATGTTGTAGAATGGGATGTTCGTGTGAAATGTTGTAGAATGGGATGTTAGTGTGAAATGTTGCAGAATGGGATGTTAGTGTGAAATGTTGGAGAATGGGATGTTAGTGTGAAATGTTTTAGAATGGGATGTTAGTGTGAAATGTTGTAGAATGGGATGTTAGTGTGAAATGTTGGAGAATGGGATGTTAGTGTGAAATGTTTTAGAATGGGATGTTAGTGTGAAATGTTGTAGAATGGGATGTTCGTGTGAATTGTTGTAGAATGGGATGTTCGTGTGAAATGTTGTAGAATGGGATGTTAGTGTGAAATGTTGGAGAATGGGATGTTAGTGTGAAATGTTTTAGAATGGGATGTTAGTGTGAAATGTTGTAGAATGGGACGTTCGTGTGAAATGTTTAGAATGGGCTTTATTTTTAATCATTAATGGGATGTGGGTGTCGCTGGCTCGGTCAGCATTTATTGCCCATCCATAATTACCATCGAGAAGGTGGTGCTGAGCTGCCTTCTTGAACTGCTGCAGTCCATGTGAGGTAGGTACACCAACAGTGCTGTTAGGAAAGGAGTTCCAGGATTTTGACCCAGCGATAGTGAAGGAACGACAATATAGTTCCAAGTCAGGATGGTGTGTGGCTTGGAGGGGAAATTGCAAGTGGTGGTGTTCCCATGCAACTACTGCCCTTGTGCTTCTAGTTGGTATAGGTCACGGGTTTCGAAGGTGCTGTCTGAGGAGTCTTGGTGAGTTGCTGCAGTGCATCTTGTAGATGGTACACACAACTGCTACTGTGCGTCAGTGGTGGAGGAAGTGAATGTTGAAGGTGGTGGATGGGGTGCCAGATGCAACCCAGAACCAAGTTTCTTCATAAAATAATTTAGGCATTAACAGCTTCAAGAGCTGATATTTAGTTGTCATCTGTTTTAAAGAGCCAAACTGCTCTTTTCAAGAAGCGTCTTTTTTTGTTCATTTGAACTAAAAATGTTTGTTCAGCTTTCGAAATAGTTGCAGATACTGTAAATCATAAATTACTGATGGGCAATGTATTTGAAACACCATGCTAGGCACATCCCTGGTGTCTGCCAGAGCAAATGGGGTGGGAGAAGTGGTGCCAGCCAGCTGGTTGAGTTTACTCCAGCAGCCCTGGCCCGATGAACAAATTTTAAGGTGCCTATTGGACTCCTTGCAAAATGGACCAATAAGGCCAGTGGCCTGCCAGAGATTTTTGGGTGTCCAGGTCACGATCCTGAGGTTAATACCACTTCAGTCGGTTAGCAGGCCTCCTTTCACCTGGTGTCTCAGCCACCCAGACTGTGACCAGAGAAATTCCCAGCCTTGGAGTTCCTTCCCCTGGCCTCATACCCTCTGATACAGACGATGTTGTCTGAGATGGATGTAAGTTCTGTCACAAGTAAGAGTCTTTGGAAGTAAACAGCAGGGGTTGGAACTCGGTCATTACAGTTCTGGCCTAATTTTGTCTGCATTTCTCCTGTCCAACCAAGCTATGTCAGGTAGCCTACAAACCTTCATTGTTACGGGATACTAAATAATGAGAAGAACAGTATGCAATATGCACTGGACTGCAAAAGAAGTACATGTAAAATCTGCCGTCACCAAGAGTCCATGAAGATAGAGAGGATGAGATAAAGGATAATTTCTCTCGTACAGTGGCAGATGGGTGAGCAATCTTCTAAGGTTGGGCCTTTGACCATTGTCAAGGATAATGTAAAAGCTGTGCATTACATTTGATCTTTCCAATTACCTGGGAGATCTTGACGCTGTCACTCGCTCCAAAGCTGAAAATATTTAATTCCTAGCAGTCACATCTCTTACCTCGATAAGCATAAATGCACAAAAATATTATTAATGCATTTGCTGTTGGAAGATCATTAGCCTTATATTTGAACTGTCTCCCATGAATGTGCTTCATTGACACTTCTTTGCCATTAATCCCTACATTGACTGTCAAACTATTAACATTGAATGCTCCAGTTTGTTAAGAGTTTGCATTTATATACCATCTTCCATAACCTCAAGCTGTCCCAAATTGCTTCACAGCCGAGGAAGTACATTTGATGTGCTACTATAATGTAGCAAAACATGGCAGCCAATTTGTGTATAGCAATATCCTACAAACAGTAATGACTTTATTGACCTGGGCTGGAAACCTCTTCCGAGCTACTCTAAGTCCACTATTGTGACTTCACTGGAAGTTAAAACATACAAATGGAGTTTCCAGCAGAGCTTCGGTGAAGTAACAGCAGAGGAGTCAGGCCTAGGGCCCACTTGTTTCGGAGCAGGAATAGTTTCCTGTGCCCAGATTGTGCCAGCAGGCTGTGCCCCAAATGTCTAAAATCCTGCCATTTGTACCCTTGGCTCCATGCAGACCAGGATTTAAATGATATTTTTTCAATGACCTTGATGATGATGGCAGAAGTGATTTCTTAAATAGGTAAATTGGCCATTATAAATTGTCCCTAGTATAGGTAGGTGGTAGGGAAATATAGTGACAGGTGGGGATGTGGTAGGAATATGGGATTAGTGTAGGATTAATATAAATGGGTGGTTGATGGTCGGCACAGACTCGGTGGGCCGAAGGGCCTGTTTCAGGGCTGTATCTCTAACTAACTAACTAACTAACTAAAGAGGAACTGCGAGACTGAATTCAATCGAAAATTTTAGTAGTCATAAGCTTTGCTTCCATTGTTCAAGCTTTGAATAGGTTTTTGGGCTGCACTTTGGAATGTTCAGGTTACATCCTGCAACCTTGTGCGAGAGTACAGTTCCAGTAAGTACATTTTGGAGCCGCTGTGGGAGGTAATCATGGAATCCACAAGAATCCGGCAGCACTGGAGATAAAAACAGACCCTTGTGCAAATACAGTACCAACAGGGTTTACAGACCACCCACATCCTTTACAATTATGTCTGAGGAGGCTGTTTCACAACATCCTTCAGGAAGATTTGAAGACCACATCAACTACAATGACAACTTATATTTATATAATGCCTTCAATGTAATAAAGCATCCCAAGGCGCTTCACAGGAGCATTATAACACAAAATATGTCACCGAGCCACATAAAGAGATGTTGGGCTGAATTTTATGGGCCCCCACTGAGGCAGGATCGGAGGCAGGGGGGCACATAGAATCGCAATGGGTGGCAGGTGTGGAAAGCCCGTCGCCAGGCGATCTTGCCAGGGCCAGGATAGGCTGATGACAGCCTTCCCACCTGGAGGCTAATTGAGGCTTTTAAGTGGCTTATTGTAAAATGAGGCGCCCTCCCTGCGGGCTTGACGGAGAAGGGTCCTTGAGGCAGTATAGTGCTCCCTTTCAGGATCAAATACATGGGCGAGGATGGCAACTTGTTCATTACATTAACAATGTGTTGAACCACCAGTAAAGCAGAGAAGTGTTATAGGAACATTGGAAATAGGAGCAGGAGTAGGCCATTCAGCCCGTCGAGCCTGCTCTGTCATTCAGTTAGATCATGGCTGATCTTCTACCCCAACACCAAATTCCCGCACTATCCCCATATCCCTTGATGCCTCTAATATCTAGAAATTTATCGACCTCTGTCTCAATGACTGAGCCTCCAATGCCCTGTGAGGTAGAGAATTCCAAAGATTTACCACCCTCTGAATGAAGAAATTATTTCTCATCTCAGTCCTAAATGGCCTATCCCTTATTCTGAGAGCAGTCCACTAGTTCTAGACCCCCCCAGACAGGGAAACATTATTCTTGCATTTACCCTGTTGAGCCCTGTAAGAATTTTGTATGTCTTAACAAAGGCCCAGTCTCCTCAATCTTTCCTCATAGGACAATTGGTTTTGTCATGTGAACATTGATTTTTAACTTGCTGGAGTGTGGAAATGGCTTGTTGAACAGATCAGCCGTGGCTGGAAAAAAACATTTGCGTACTAACAGACAAAGGACCATTCCCTGACACATTCACCCCACAATGGATGCTGATCACCACACAGTGAGGGGTTGGGTAAGTGCATTCCAGGGTCTGCTGGGGTGATGCAATCCACAGGGGTCAGGACTGGTTGGACCAGCTGGTGACATGACTAACTGGCTGCTCCAGGGTTTTTGAATTAGCCACAGAACGTTTGAACTCAGAAAGACTGTTTGCTCCTGGACTGTGAAAATCTCTGCTGTCTGCTCCCATCTCTTTCTCACAAGCCCCTGAATCCATTGAAGCCACATGAACCCCAAGTCTCAACAGGGAACACGGTTTAAGAAGAATACTGGGCCCCAATGAAATGCAAGATCTACCTACAATCAAGGACTCTACAGTGAGCTTGAAGAACCTTAACCAAAAACCCTTCAGATCTTGCCTCAAACTTTTCCACTTTATTTCTTCTGCTCTTTTCTGTCTCTATTTGCATGTGTGTATCGCATATGCATGCTAGTGTGGGCACGTCGTGTATCTGTAGGCATCAACTGAATTAGAGTTTAAGTTCAAGTTTAATAAATTTTAACTTTTCTTCTTTAAACCCAAGAAAACTTATTTGTACTGGTTTCTTTGCCTTATAATTGAAAAGCGGTGAACAAGGATTCATCAAGGGGGAGCTAAAAACACAGTGTGTTTAAAAATAAAACCCTGTTACGGTAAGACCAGGTGAAGGCTGAGAGGGACCCCTGGACACCTTTCTTACTGGGTCGTTACACTACCAAAGTGGATGACTTCACATTTTTTCCACATTATCTTCCATCTGCCATGTTCTTGCCCACTCACTTAGCCTGTCCAAGTCCCCTTGCATTCTCCTCACAACTTACATTCCCACCTAGTTTTGTGTCATCAGCAAACATGGAAATATAACGAAGTTAACGTCCAAACTAAATTCAGGACAGAGCAACCCATTGGCATGCCTTGACATGACAGAAGACTCCTTGCAATATTAGTGCAGTGTTGAAAATAATCATAGCCCGCTGTGAGCTCCACAATTTTTCTCTGCAGAAATGTCTGAAAATAGACATCCCAGAGGGAAAGGAGGAGAAGATGCTGAAAACATCAAGCTATGAGCAGCACATGAAGAACATAACAGAAGAAATAGGAGTAGACCAAATGGCCCCTCGAGCCTGCTTCGCCATTCAATGTGATCATGGTTGATCTTCTGCCTTTATTCCATTTTCCTGTCTGCTCCCCATATCCCTGGATTCCCTGAGTGACCAAAAATCTGTCCGTCTCAGCCTTAAATATATTCAATGATGGGGCATCCATAACCCTCTGGGGAACAGAATTCCAAATATTTTCAACCCTTTGAGTGAAGATATTGCTCCTCATCTCAGTCCTAAATGATTGGGTCTTTATCCTGAGACTGCGCCCCATATTCTAGATTCTCCAGCCATAGTAAACAACCTTTCAGTCTCTACTCTGTCAAGTCCATTCACAATCTTGTATGTTTCAGTGAGATCACCTCTCATTCTTCTAAACTCCAGAGAGTATAGGCCCAATTTACTCAGCCTCTCACCAAAGAACAACCAGCTCATCCCAGGAACCAATCTACTGAACCTTCGTTGTACCGTCTCTAATGCAAGTATATTCCTCCTTAGATATGGAGACCAAAACTGCCTAGAGTACTCCAGGAATGTCTCACCAAAGCCCTGTACAATTGTAGCAAGACTTCTTTATTCTTGTACTCCAATCCCCTTGCAATAAAGGCCAACATGCCATTTACTTTCCTAATTGCTTGTTGTACCTGCATGGTAATTTTCTGTGTTCCTGGTACAAGTACGCTCAAGTCCATTTGAACATCAACATTTAAAAGTTTCACACCTTTTAAAAAATATTCTGCTTTTCTATTCTCACGACCAACATGAATAACCTCACACTTCCCCATTTTATACTCCATCTGCCACCTTGTTGTCCACTCAATTAACCTGTCAATATCTCTTTAAAACCTCTTTGTGTACTCCTCGCAACTAACATTCCCACCTAGTTTTGTATCATCAGCAAACTTAGATACATTACTCTCTGTCTCTTCATCCAACTCATTTCTCTGGATTGTAAATAGCTGAGGCCCCAGCACTGATCCTTGAGGTACTTCACTAGTTTATACCTACTCTTTGCTTCCTGTCCATTAACCAATCCTCTATCCATGTGAATGTATTATCCTCAACTCCATGAGCCCTGAATGCCTTTTGGAAATCCAAATATACTGCATCTTGATAAAGGTTCCCCTTTATCTACCCTACTAGTTACAGCCTCAAAAATCTCATAAATTTGTCAAGCATGACTTCCCTTTCGTAAAACCAGATAGAAAATCATAGTATGATCAGAAAAGTCTAAGTTAATTGTTCAGACTTCCTTAATAATAGATTCCGCACTTTCCCAATGACCGATGTCAAGCTAACTGGCCTATAGTTCCCTGTTTTCTCGCTCCTTCCTTTCCAGAAAAGCAGTGTTACATGTACTAACTTCCAATCTGCTGGATCATTCTAGAATCTGGGGAAGTTTGCAATATCATAACCAGCACCAGACCTCTGCAACTACCTCTTTTAGAACGCTACGATTTAGGCCATCAGATCCTGGGGATTTGCCAAATTTTAGTCCCTTTAATTTCTCCAATACTTTTTGTCTTTTGATATTAATTACCTTAAGTTCCTCAATCTTATTAGCCACTTGGTTCCCATTTATTTATGGTATGTAATTTGTGTCCGTTGCATATTGTTGATAGCATTTAAGATGCTAGGTCAAGCTTTGTCTACAGAATTCTCAGAGTCTGTGTATGTAATAACTAATTTATTGTGTATACACAACTATATAGACTCTACTTAAGCATGTCCTGCTAGCACCTCTCATGATGCTTCTTCCAAGCCTATCACTCATGTTTTGCTACTTTAAAGGTGCTAAAGAAATGTAAGTTATTGTTGGTTTGCAGGGAGATGCCAGAATGTCTTTAACCCGAGGCAGTAGAGTGTTTCCTTTCAGGATCAAAGGCAAGGGCCAGGATAGCAACTTGTTCATTACATTAACAATGTGTTCAACCACTAGTAAAGCAGAGAAATGTTGTAGGAACATAGGAAATAGGAGCAGGAGTAGGCCATTCGGCCCCTCGAACCTGCTCCGCTGTTCAGTTAGGGGTTACTCTCACTGTCTCAAACATTAACCATTTCAGACCCTTATACTACATCTCCCCCCAAGTCTTTTTCCATATATATTTTTGATGTTTTTGATATATATACAGTCATTCTTTTTAACATTACATACTACACCATTTGGGTTAGGCAGAGCAGGCCTGAAAGAGGAGTTGAGGCTTGGGACAAATCAGCCATGATCTTATTGAATGGTGGGGCAGGCTTGAGGGGCTGAATGGCCTACTCCTGCTCCTATTTCATATGTTCTTATGTTTTTATCTACGCACCACCCCCCCCCCCCCCCCCAACCACCCCCCTCCAAAGTCTCTGACATCACAGATTCAATCTGTTGGGAGGCTTCACAACTCCCCCTGATGGTGTTTTTGTCAGACTCGGAAGATCAGTAGTCTTTGTTGGAAGTTTTGCTCGGCGACTTGGATGGCCTTGACTAAGGTTTGTAGTATCTTGTTGTCTCTGGGTTTCATGATCACCAACTAGTTCATCCAAATATATAACATTGTTGTTTCTGAGGAATAGGGATAAGGTTTCTCCTATTTCTTCTAAAGTATGTACTAAATAAGATCTCTGATGATTTTCATCTCTCTGGATGACTACACCTTTTTGTAGCTCTTGTATCCATACCATTTCTCTTTCCTTCAACTTGTTGTAATTGTGAGCTTATTATTTCCTGTAAGACTTCTCTCTGTCTTGAACTCTCTGATAATCCTGGATGTCTAGCCCTGGAAGTGGTTGCTTGTGTAGAATAGGAAGTTGAGTTTTTAGCAGCTCTGAAGGTGATAGTCCACATAACAATGGAGTAGATCAATACTTCAAGAGTGCAGTTGGAAGATCTCCATTCTTCTTCAACAACGGCTTAATAGTTCTGACTCCTCATTCAGTTTCTCCATTAGATTGAGGATATCTTGGGGAACTTGAGATGTTCAAATCCCCACTTTCTCGCAAATTGTGTGAAATATTCATTTGCAGCCTGTGGTCTGTTGTCTGACACTACCTTGTTGGGAATAACATGCGTTGCAAAGATCTCCTGTAAAATTTGAATGACCAATTCTGTAGTTGTTGAGTACAACCTTTTCACTTCAATCCATTTCGAGCAATAATCGATCACTAACATGTAGGATCATCCATTATACATAAATAAATCCATACCTAGACTTTCCCATGGTCTGGTTGGAAATTGTGTCAATATTAGAGGTTTTTCTGGTCTGATCTGTGTATTGCACATACCTGGCAATTTAAGATCATGTGTTCTATGTCTCTGGATTTTCCTAGCCACCAAACAAATGACTGAGCCCATACTCTGCATTTCGTGATACCCATGTGACCCTGATGTATTCTTTCCAAGATATTTGACCAAAGTGCGATTGGAATGACCAGTCTGTCATTATACACCAGTAAATCATCCATGATAGCGAATTGTTTCCTGATTTTGAAGAAGATTTTCATTATTTTACCACTGGGATGTTGTTGTGACCAACCCTGTGTGCAATATTGGCATATACAAATGCATTTCTCATCCCGCTTTTGAGCATGACGAATTTCTTGGAGCTTTTATGAACTAGTACTGTGACTACGACTCTATCTCGTCCATGAAGTTAACATCCTGTTGTGTAGGATGGTCAACAGTTGCTCTTGATAATGCATCAGTGGAAGTTTGCATCTTTCCTTGTACATATACCGTCTCGTATGTATATCTCATCAACTTCAACCAGAATCTCTGAATTCTCAGAGGCATCCTCATGATTTCCTTCACATCCAATAAGGAAACTAAGGGTTTGTGGTCTGTCTCAATGACAAGTTTCAAAGCAATAATGTAATCTAAGAACTTCTCATAAGCCCACGTGACTGCGAGTGATTCTTTCTCAATGACAGCATATCTTATCTCAGTCTCGGACAACACTCTAGATGCATAATAAATTGGTTTTTGGCATCCATCTGGCTGTTCTTGATAAAGGATTGCCCCTAAACCTGTAGATGAGGCATTTGCTGCAGTTGTGGTTGGCCAAGACGTCTGGCGGTATGAGCATTTCTTTGATCCTTCCGAATGCCTGCTCTTGATGTGCATTCCAAGACCACACTTGATCTTTCTTCAAGAGTTGTCTTAATGGATTGTTAACTTGCACTAAATTGGGTGAAAATTTTGCCAACTGATTCACCATTCCATGGAATCGTTGGGGATGTTGGACAGGAGTAGGAATTGGGAATTCCTTAATGGCTCTCATCTTTTGCCGGTCTGCCATTGTGCCCTTGCTATTATCCTAAGAAATGTATCCTAAGAAACAAATGACATTTTTGAGATGGTAAAAGAGGTTTTATTTTGTATTAAAATCTTAGAATTCTATGTGTTTTAAAAAAACTGAAAAAAGGATTTTCAGTGGACATGGACACCTGCAAATAGCTGAAAGTTTTAGATGTTGACTTTGTAAAGAAGAATAGGAAAGCAAGCAGTTTCAAGGAAGCCAGCCAGGGGTTTTGACCTCCACAGAGCAACACTTTGAATGACAGGGGAAACACTCTGGCTGGTCATGTGATCGGCTCAGGAAGGTTTACTTTCACTTTGGACCCTTTTAAAAACCGTGAGTTGGACAAAGAAGAGGCATTTTGAAATTTGGTTTCTGACCTGCCTGGAGAGCAAAGTGGAAAACCCAGACAAGACCTCTCTCTATAAAGGAAACTTGCATCTCTTGAAAATAAACCCTGTATTTGAAAGGTGGCAGATTACTATTGCCTCCTATCTCTGAAGAATTCCTGCATCCAGTGTGGTTCCTGTTTCCTCCTGTGTTTTTGGAGATCCTGAAACCTGAAGAAAGCCTCTACTACTCTACTGCTGTTGAGAGTCCTAAGCAGACCTGTTGCCAAACCCCTGTTGAAAGACCTATGTGATTCCTTCTGTAGCCTAATTGCCTTGAATGCCTACCAATCACAGACTGTTCATCAAGCTCGCCTAGAGAGACTTTGAGTGGCATCAGACTGTTCGACTTTGGGACACCTCACCCACCGAAGAATTTCCTACCAGAATGTGACATAATGAATTATTTTATTATTCTTTTTATTCATGTGAAACAGCTGTTACCAGAATCCTTTATTTCCCTGGTTAACCTTTTTTTAAAATGTATGTGTGTGTGCATGAGCGTGAGGAAAATAAGGAGTTTTCATATATATATATAGATAGATTTATCTCATTAGTGCTTAAGACTGTTTTTTTCTAATAAGAGTGAAAATTCATTAATAAGCTGTGACCCGTGGAGAAGTGGGACTGAATTAACAGTGCATTTCTACCACCTTGGTCGTAATGTATTAATTGGGGGCTCTTATGGGATCAAATCCAATGCTAATAATGTTAAATGTGAGGGGAGTAATCATTGAAAGAGAAAAATAAAAGAACCAGGTTTCTTGTGTAATAGGGTAAATTCTACAGCACCAGAATGACATTAGCAGTTGTTGCAGTTTTTCTGAGAAAGGAGAATGTGGCCCTTAGTGAATTGTAAACTTTAATCAAGATTAAACTACAAGATTTGACAGCACAATTGGGATTAGAATTGAAATCAGGTGCTAAAAAAGCAGAGATAATTGACGTAATAGCCTGACATTTGAAATTGGAAGAAGAGGAATATAGTAAGACAAAGGGTGATGCAGTGGAATTGGCTAAAATTCAATTACAAATGAAACAACTTGAGCTTCTACAGGAAAAAGAAAAAGCAATAAGAAAACTTGAATTGGAAAAAGAGGAAAGGGAGAAAGAGAGAGCCTTTCAGAGAGAAAGTGAAAGAGAAGAAAAGGAATTCAAATTAAAAGAGATGGAACTAAGACAAAAGGGTAGTCTTGACTCCAGAGAAAATTCTAGTCAGGAAGAATCTGAATCGAGCCCAGGACCCAGCGAAAAGCTGTTTAAATTTATACAAGCTCTTCCTAAGTTTGAGAAAAGGGATGTAGAGGCATTTTTAATTTCTTTTGAAAAATTAGCCAAACAAATGAAGTGGCCAGAGGAAAACTGGACACTGCTTATGCAAAGCAGGTTGATAGGCAGACCTCATGAAGTTTATGCCATGCTTTCTGAAGAGGCTTCTGCAGATTATGAGATGGTAAAAAAGGCTATTCTAGCTGCATTTGAGTTAGTCCCTGAAGCTTACCGACAGAAGTTTCAGAACCTCTGGAGATTGGCTGGGCAGACTTATGTAGAATTTGAGAGAGTAAAACAAATTAATTTGGATAATTGGATATGGGCAGTAAAGATGGAAGCCATGTCTGAGAGCCTTAAAGAACTGATTCTCTTTGAACAGTTTAAAAATTCAATCCCTCCAGTAGTGAGAGCTCATGTAGAGAACCAAAATGTTTTAAAAACCAGGCAAGCAGCAGAAATTGAAGATTTTGAGCTTGTGAATAAGCCAAAACCCTTTGTCCATCATCTCCACAAACCTGAGAAGGATAGAAGGTGGGAGAGCGAAAGGCAGGCAAGTAGCCAGGGACAAGAAAGAGCAGCTGGGAATGCCCCAGGATCCTGCCCTCAGGCCAGAAAGGAAGGTGCTGAGGGTAGAAGTGAAGTCCACAAGCCGAAGTGTTATCATTGCCACAAGGTGGGACATCTTCATTCAGAATGCTGGACGTTGCGAGGTAAACCAATGGGACTTATCGGGGTACACAAAGCTAATACAGAGAAAGGGGCTCTGACTGAGAGTACAGCAGACCAGGCTGTAGAGTTGATGGCAGCTGTAAAACCAGATACTAAAACCAAAGTGAGTGTAGGGTTGAGAATAAAATACCAGACAGTTATAGGGAATTCTTGTCAAAAGGAAAAGTACCTCCATATCCCTCAAGTGAGGCAGGAAAACCTACAGTTATACTTAGGGATACAGAAGCAACCCAAACTCTTTTGCTGAGGAAAGGTATAACATTTCCACTAGAGAGTGCACTGATAGCTAAAATTTTAGTTAATGGTATTGGCGGGGAGTATATACCTGTACCTTTGTATCGAGTGCTCCTAGAGTGTGACCTATTGTCTGGGATAGTAACAGTAGGAGTTGTCCATAGTTTGTTGGTAGATGGACTTGACCTACTCCTATGGAATGATTTGGCTGGAGCAAAAATATCAGTTTCTCCTGTAGTCACAGAGAAACCAAGTGAAGTTAAAGAAACAGAACAATTACAGGAACAAGTTCCAAGCTGATCCAGAGTTACATAAATAGCACAGTCGGCTCTGACAAAAGCTGAGGCAAAAGGAGTTCCAGAAAGCTATTATGGTGAAGACAGGGTTCTGATGAGGAAATTGAGGCTGCCTCATAGACTTGCGGAGGAAGAATGGACGGTTATTCGACAGGTAGTGGTACCAACTAAATATCGCTAGGAATTATTAAGCTTGGCACATGACATTCCTCTAGTAGGACATATAGGGATCCGGAAGACCAAATCATGTATAAGTCAACATTATTACTGGCCAGGCCTTACAAAGGTTTTGTAGGACATGCCAGTTTTGCAGTTTTGTAGGACATGCCATACTTTCCAAATGGTGGGAAAACCACAACCTGCCATAAAACCGGCACCCCTAATTCCCATACCAGTTTTTGAGGAACCGTTTATAGGGTGTTTGTAGACTGCATAAGACCCTTGCCGAAAACAAAAGCAGGACATCAATATATACTCACTATCATGGATATGGTTACTCGATTTCCAGAGGCCGTTCCCTTGAGGACAATTACTGCTAAAGTAGTATTAGAGAAGTTAACCCAATTCTTCATGAGATATGGATTACCAATTGAAGTTCAATCATATCAAGGTTCTAATTTTATGTCTAAGATATTTCAAGAAGTCATGGGTAATTTGGGTATGACATAGTTAAAATCTTCAGGATATCATCCACAGACACAGGGAGCTTTGGAAAGGTACCATCAAACTCTCAAAACAATGATTTGGGCATACTGTCACAAATATCCCCATGATTGGGATAAAGGGCTAGACGTTCTTTTATTTGCTTTTAGAGATTCACCGAATGAGTCTACAGGTTTTAGTCCTTTTGAATTGGTTTATGGACATGAGATAAGACGTCCTGGAAAACTAATTAAGGACAGCTTCTTAGAACAGAGGGATAAATCTTCCGTGTTAGATTACGTATTCGAGTTCCGGGAAAGGCTCACGAGAGCCTCCAAAGTGGCTCAAGAACACCTTAAATCTTCCCAAACAACCATGAAGAAATGGGCAGTCAAGCATGCCAAGACCCGAACATTTCAACCAGGTGTTAGTATTACTGCCTTTAAAAGGTGAACTGCTGAAAGCACGGTTCAGTGGCCCATATAAAGTGCTCAAAAGAATTGGTGAAGTAAATTATTTGATTGACACCCCAGATCACCGGAAAAGGAATCAGCTATGCCATATCAATATGTTGAAATATCATCACCAGGAGGAAGATAAGCAAGCACAGGTATGCCAGGTAGTAGGGACAGTGAAGGATGAAAAGGATAGTGAGGATGAGGCAGAAGGAGGTCAAGACAATTCTCAAATTGAACATCTTACTATCCGGTATGCTAATACTGAAGTGTTAGGGAGATTGGACACTATGGCCGGAATTTTTCTCATGGCGGACGGGGGCTGTCCATCGACCGAAATGTCGGTGGTGATCTCGCCTCCGCTGAGCCTGGGGATCCAGTCCATATTTTACAGAGCCCAGGCCTTTAATTGGCCTTAGGCGGGACTTCCACCTCATTGAGGCAGGAAGTCCCGCCTAATGGAGCTGCTGGCTAATCAGCGGGTGGTAGCTTTTAGTCCCAGCAGCGCCACTGGGAACGAAGGCCACTGCTGGGACTGCGACCCAGCCTCCACATGAAGTGGAAGGACGGCCTCGGAAAAAGGTAGGTTTTTGGGACCTCGCTGGGGGTGATCAGTTAGGCCCCAGCGAGGCAAAGTGCGTTGATTGGAAGGAGAGCATGTTGGGCGTTGAGGGTAGTTGGGGCATCTGGGGCAGCTCTCCATCGGGCACAGGGTGCCCCATCAGGAGGCCCCCACCCCCAGGCCATCAGAAAGCCACCTACTTTTGTCAAATGGCTTTTCTCAGGCCTGGGCGCCCGCTTGCCAATGGTAAAATCCCCGTGGCAGTGGGTGGAAGCCCTTGTGGCTGTTAATTGGCCTGGGGTGGGTGGGCTGTTTCCCGCCACCCTGGGTAAAATGGCAGTGGAGGCGGAAGTGGGTCAGGAAGGGCCCCCTCGCCTCCCACTCCATTTTACGTTCCCTCCCCCCCGCCACCAGCCTGTATGCTTTCATATTTAGATGCAGGACAAGAAGAAGTCATAACAAGGCTATTCACAGCATTTAAAAGAGTCTGTAGGGACAAGCCAGGATGTACAACCTTAGCCACTCATGATGTAGATGTAGGGGAATCCTTTCCTATAAAACAGCATCCTTATTGCTTAAGTCCAGAGAAACAGGCCCAGATAAAAGCATAAATCAAATACATGGTGGAATTGAACCCAGTCAAAGCAGCTGGAGTTCCCCAGTGATGTTACTGTCTAAACCTGATGGTTCAACTATCTTCTGCATAGACTACAGAAAGGTTAATGCAGTAACAAATGCAGGCTCCTACACAATTCCTCATTTGAAAGACTGTATTGACAGTGCCACATTTCTTGCAAAAATAGATTTCTTAAAGGGAATACTGGCAGGTTCCTTTAACATCCTGAGCTAAAGAAATATCAGCCTTTGTTAGACCAGACAGTCTTTTTCAATGCCGCGTGATGCCATTCGGGCTAAAAAAAATGCCCCAGCCACTTTTCAGAGACTAATGAACCAAGTGGTAGCCAGTATTCCTATCTGTGTAGTTTACCCTGATGATGTGCTGGTATACAGTGACACTTGGAATAACTAGAAGCTCTGTTTAGAAAATTAGAATCAGCTGATTTAGTGATAAACCTTGACAAAAGTGAATTTGCAAAAGCCAGAGTATGGCGGACATTTAGTAGGGCAAGGACAAGTGTTGCCAAGAACAGAAAAAGTATAAGCATTGATGGAATTCTCCACCCCTAAGACTAAATGAGAAATCAAGAGGTTCTTGGGTATGTGTGGTTTCTACCACAAGTTTGTATCAAATTTTAGTACTATCGCTGCTGCACTGACAGATTTGCTACAAAAAAAGAAAACCAAGGTAACGTGGTCAGGGGAATGCCAAGTATCTTTTGAGAGGCTGAAAGCCATTTTGATTAATGAACCAGTGTTGGCTGCTCCAAATTTCACTAAACCCTTCAAGGTAGCAATTGATGCTAGTGAACTGGGGGTTGGTGCAATCCTGTTACAAGATGAAGAATCAGGCATAGAAAGACCAGTGGAATACTTTTCCAAAAAGCTGAATCAGAACCAAATGTAAATATTCAAGTGGAAAAGAAACCCTAGGTTTATTACTAGCTCTTAAACATTTTGAGGTCCATGTCCGCCATGACTACAGAGAAACACTGGTATATACTGATCATAACCCCTTAGTTTTAGTAGAAAAATTCAAAAACCAAAATGTCAGACTATTCTGATAGAATTTACTATTACACCCTTATCACTTAAAGATTATCCAATTTGTGGGAAAAAATAATGTGATTGCGGATGGTTTGTCTCGGATTTATTTTTGCTTTGAGCTATCTGAGTGCAAAGATGATACAAAGCAGAAACAAAAACAAGAAATGCTGGATTCACTCAGCAGGTCTGGCAGCATCTGTGGAAAGAGAAGCAGAGTTAACGTTTCGGGTCAGTGACCCTTCTTCGGAACTGACAAATATTAGAAAAGTCACAGATTATAAACAAGTGAGGTGGGGGTTGGGCAAGAGATAACAAAGGAGAAGGTGCAGATTGGACCAGGCCACATAGCTGACCAAAAGGTCACGGAGCAAAGGCAAACAATATGTTAATGGTGTGTTGAAAGACAAAGCATTAGTACAGATTAGGTGTGAATACACTGAATATTGAACATCAGCAAGTGCAAACCTGAAGAAAAACAACCTGAAAAAAACAGTGGGTAAGCAAACTGAACAAACTAAGATGAAATGAAATAAATGCAAAAAAAGATTGTAAAAAATGTAAAAAAGGAATGCAAAAAAAAAAAAGAAAAAATAACTAAAAATAACTAAAAATGAAAGTAAAGTGGGGGGCTGTCATGCTCTGAAATTATTGAACTCAATGTTCAGTCCGGCAGGCTGTAGTGTGCCTAATTGGTAGATGAAATGCTGTTCCTCGAGCTTGCGTTGATGTTCACTGGAACACTGCAGCAATCCCAGGACAGAGATGTGAGCATGAGAGCAGGGGGGAGTGTTGAAATGGCAAGCAACCGGAAGCTCAGGGTCCTGCTTGCGGACTGAGCGGAGATGTTCCGCAAAGCGGTCACCCAGTCTGCGCTTGGTCTCCCCAATGTAGAGGAGACCACACTGTGAGCAGCGAATACAGTATACTACATTGAAAGAAGTACAAGTAAATCGCTGCTTCACCTGAAAGGAGTGTTTGGGGCCTGGGATAGTGAGGAGAGAGGAGGTAAATGGGCAGGTATTACACCTCCTGCGATTGCAAGGGAAGGTGCCCTGGGACGGGGACGAGGTGGTGGGGGTAATGGAGGAGTGGACCAGGGTGTCGCGGAGGGAACGATCCCTTTGGAATGCTGACAGGGGAAGGGAGGGAAAGATGCGACTGGTAGTGGCATCACGCTGGAGGTGGCGAAAATGGCGGAGGATGATCCTTTGGATATGGAGGCTGGTGGGATGAAAAGTGAGGACAAGGGGAACCCTGTCACGGTTCTGGGAGGGAGGGGAAGGGGTGAGGGTAGAGGTGCGGGGAATGGGTCGGACACGGTTGAGGGCCCTGTCAACCACAGTGGGGGGAAATCCTCGGTTGAGGAAAAAGGAGGTCATATCAGAAGCACCGTCATGGAAGGTAGCATCATCAGAGCAGATGCGTCGGAGACGGAGAAACTGGGAGAATGGAATGGAGTCCTTACAGGAGGTAGGGTGTGAAGAAGTGTAGTCGAGGTAGCTGTGGGAGTCAGTGGGTTTATAATGGATATTAGTAGACAACCTATCCCCAGAGATGAAGACAGAGAAGTCGAGGAAGGGAAGGGAAGTGTCAGAGATGGACCATGTAAAGGTGAGAGAAGGGTGGAAATTGGAAGCAAAGTTGATAAAGTTTTCTAGTTCGGGGCGGGAGCAGGAAACGGCACCGATACAGTCATCAATGTACCGGAAAAAGAGTTGGGGGAGGGGGCCTGAGTAGGACTGGAACAAAGAATGCTCGACATATCCCACAAAAAGACAGGCATAACTAGGACCCATGCGGGTACCCATAGCGACACCTTTTACTTGAAGGAAATGCATGGAGTTGAAGGAGAAGTTGTTCAATGTGAGAACAAGTTCAGCCAGGCGGAGGAGGGTGTTGGTGGATGGGAACTGGTTGGGCCTCTGTTCCAGGAAGAAGCGGAGAGCCCTCAAACCATCCTGGTGGGGGATGGAGGTGTAGAGCGATTGGACGTCCATAGTGAAGAGGAGGCGGTTGGGACCAGGAAACTGGAAATTGTCAAAATGACGTAGGGCGTCAGAAGAGTCACGGATGTAGGTGGGAAGAGACTGGACCAGCGGAGAAAAGATAGAGTCTAGATAGGAAGAAATAAGTTCAGTTGGGCAGGAGCAGGCTGACACAATGGGTCTGCCGGGACAGTCCCGTTTGTGGATTTTGGGAAGGAGGTAGAAGCGGGCTGTCCGGGGTTGCGGGACTATGAGGTTGGAAGCTGTAGAGGGAAGATCTCCAGAGGAGATGAGGTCAGTGACAGTCCTTTGGACGGTGGCTTGATGTTCGGTGGTGGGGTCATGGTCCAGAGGGAGGTAGGAAGAGGTGTCTGTGAGTTGGCGTTGAGCTTCTGCAAGGTAGAGGTCGGTACGCCATGCAACAACAGCACCACCCTTGTCTGCAGGTTTGATGACCATGTCGGGGTTAGACCTGAGAGAACGGAGTGCCTCAAGTTCAGAGGGGGACAGGTTAGAGTGAGTGAGGGGGGCAGAGAAATTGAGACGACCAATGTCTCGCCGACAGTTTTCAATGAAGAGATCAAGAGCGGGTAAGAGGCCAGGGTGAGGGGTCCAGGTAGAGTGAGAATGCTGGAGGCGGGTGAATGGGTCTGCTGGTCGGGGGGAGGACTCCTGGTCGAAGAAGTGAGCCCGGAGGCGGAGGCGACGGAAGAAGAGCTCAACGTCATGCCGAGCGCGAAATTCATTGAGGTGGGGGCGTAAGGGGATAAAACTGAGACCTTTGCTGAGTACAGAACGCTCAGCATCAGAGAGGGGGAGGTCAGAGGGTATAGTGAATACACGGCAAGGGGTCAGATCAGAAGGGGTGGGGTCAGAGGGAAGTGAAGCGGAAGGAGGATCTGGAGGGGCATTAGTCCCCATCAGCTGCTGGAGCTTGCGTTCCTTAACACCTGAAAGGAAGAAAAAAAGTTTTTTGTTAATGCGTCGGATGAGACGTAAGATGAGATGAAACTGCGGAGTAGAACAGATTTGAGATCAGGTGAGACGGTGCTGCTGGAGAGAGAGGTCCAGTGTGTGCATATGGCGGCGCATAGCATTGAGTGTGGATCTCAGGATGCGGCGAGAGTAGCAGTCCGAGGAACGTTGTATTTCTCGGAGATACCTGTGATCCTGGGTGGTTTCAAAGCATGATGGGTGAAACTGCAGTTGGAATCCACGTGGAATCAGTCGGAGCCGGAGACAGTCACTGAGGAAGGAGATGAGGCTGTGAAAATGAGTTTTGGTAGATACCTTATCAAACACCAGGAGGGAAATAGAAAGCAATGAAGGTGATACAAAGCAGAACTGTATTAGCTACAGGTAAAGAGTGAATGAGTATGAGTGTGAAAATGTGTTTTAAAATATTTTCATCTTTTTTGCCCCACTCTTTGTAATGAAACGCATTTGAAAACTCATTTGAGGACTCATGCATTTTAGAATTATGGATATTGCTTTATTTGGGAAAACTGAAAATGATCCATGGATTTTTTTCACTGGGGTCATTGAAAGGACACTGAGAGGTCTTGTTTGAAAACAACATTTACTGGAAGTCACCTGTCTTCAGATAAATACCCAAGCAGGGGTTTTTTGACTCGGGGGAGATGTTTACTGCGATGTGACAAGCCAACATTTATAGGGACCAGGAGACTTGACTCTTGAGATATTGTTTTTGTTTTCACTTTGGACATGTGTTGGAGTGTGAACTGTTTTGAAGGCAGTTGGAGAAAACCAGCCAAGAGAGCAGTCACCATCAGCTCACCCTCTTCCATCACTTTGAGAACTTCCTGGGAATCAAGTGTAAAGAAATAGAGAAACTGATACGCATTTCTCCCAAAAAGCCTGCCAGAAACTCCTGTTGTCACATTTCTCCTGGAAAGCCTGGCAAACTGATCTTCAACGTCGCCTGAAAAGAACAGTTTTAGAAAGATCCCAGGGACAGCCGTCTACACCAAACCAAAAAGAGACAACTGACATCTTTCCATAACTTTTCTTTTTTTCTTCAAGAATTAGCAAGTATTTGGCCAAAATATTCTTTTTTGGGTTTTTTTTGCAACGGAGCTCTAAAGAGAAAATCTCTATTTTTCAGTTAATGTGTGTGTGTGTGTGTGAGAGAGGCTAAGGTAAAAGGGAACTTTCATATTTATTAATTAATGCTTTGCTTGGTTACTGGTTAAGTCTTGTTTTATAATAAACTGATAATTTTGTTGTTTATTAAAGAAACCTGGTTGGTGTATTTTATTCTGGAATAAAGAATAGAGTCTATGATTGACTATCAGTAACTGGGTAAACATTTAAATATATGTTGTGACCTGTGGAGAAGTGGAAGTAGAAAAAAAAACAGTGCACTCCTCCCACCTCGGTCGTAACACTACACTCTGAGCTGATGTCTAGTGGGACTTCACTCCCATTTGGTATTTGTGCCAGTGCCAGGTGTCGGGGATTCATTACATTCTGAGCCACTGGGACTACATTAGGCAGCCAGTTGGTAAACATTAATAAATCCCCGTCATTCACAGCAGTTGCTTTGCTGAGTTGACTTTAATGGGAGAAAACGGGCAAGTGTGAAAGTGAGAATTGTACATTATTAGTTGCAAAACCTAAAAGCCATTGCCTTGGTTACCAGATATTCTCCTTCATACAGTTCAAAGGACCCAGCGAGTCTCATTACCAGCAAATTCTTCACAAATCCAAGAATTAAATAATGACTTTTAGACAAAAATATACTGATAAAATGAATATTTTGAGGAACACATTTGACTAAAATTGATTTTATTAATGAACTTCTGATGAAAGATCATCGACCTGAAACATTAGCTATTTCTTCCTCCACAAATGCTGCCTGACTTGCTGAGGGTGTCTAGAATTTTCTGTCTATATTTCCCTTCCTCCTTGTATTGGATCTAAATATTTGTGATAGTATAACTTCTTCTTGTATTTTGCCTGCACTCTCTCTCCTCACCTGAATTACGATAACACAGTTCTCTTTCATCGTCTGCATTAAACCAGTCCATCCTTCTGCTTCAAATTGATTTTCATTCTTTAAGGTTAGAGTATACTTCTCTAATGGCTTCCACACCCGAGGTGTAATTATTTTCAGGTTTGCTTTTCCGGAGGGCTCGCCTCACACAGCAGAAGCACACAGTGGAAACTCAGGTATGTGACCAGTTATGATTAACGGCCCCATGTCTAGTACACACCTGAATTTTCAATATATCCCCGAAATATTACTTTCCCTCACCCCCACCCCACCCCCCCATCCCATAGAGAAATGGTGCAGATCATGTGTGGAATGTGCTACAAGCAGAAATATCACCTTTTTTCCAAGTCACAACTGGCCAATGTGGGAATAGGACTGCAAATGAGGGTATAGTAGCATCATGGTTATGTTACTGGACTAGTAATCTAGAGGTTTGCATTAATGATCCAGTGACGTGAGTGCAAATCCCAACACAGTAGTTGGGTAATTTAAATTAAATGAAACTAATCTGGAATAAAAAGGTAGTCTCAGTAATGATGACCATGAAATTACCAGACTGTCAGAAAAAAAACCATTAGAATCACTAGGGTCCTTTAGGGAAGGAAATTGGCTTTCCTTACCTGGCTTGGCCTATATGTAACTCCAGACCTACAGAAATATGGTTGACTTCTAACTGCCCTTTGAAATGGCCTAGCAAACCACTCTTTCTCTCTCTCCACATATGCTGTCAGACTTGCTAAGTATTTCCAACATTTTCTGTTTTTATAGCAAGCCACTGTGTTGTATTCAAGAAGGCATCTCACCACCACCTTCTCAAGGGTAATTAGGAATGGACAATAAATGCTGGTCTTTCCAGTGATGTCCACATCCAGTAAATGAATTAGGAAAAAGGGCTGGGGGTGTGATCAATGATGTTACACGGCTCCTGGTGAAAAATTCTGTAAAAACCCACATCACATTGATAAGACACAAGAGTGGAAATTGCAAAGCTCTGCAGCCAGTGTGAAGCTTCGCCAGATGAGTGCATGGGTCAGAGAAAGGGCTGCAGTAAATGTAGCTCTATGTGTGTCTGTTTGGCCTGAGTTCACATCTACCAGCTAGGATTGGCTGGCAGAAAAGTCTACAACACCATCACCTGCAAGTTTCACTCCAAGCTACACACCACCGTGACTCGGAACTATATCACTGTTCCTTCACTATCGCTGGGTCAAAATCCTGGAACTCCATCCCTAACAGCATGGTGGGTGTATCAACACCACACAGACTGCAATGATTCAAGAAGACGACTCAAGGGCAATTAGAGATGGGCAATAAATGCTCACTTTGCTAGCGATGCCCACATCCCATGAATGAATAAAAAAATTCTGTCCACGAATCACAGCCAAAAGAAAATGCATTTTAAATGCAGATTTGGGTGGCAGGTTTATGGTTTAAGAATTTCCAGTCAGTCTGCTCAAAACCTATCCAGAACCTGCTTTTATTCCCCATAGACAGAATATTGTAGCCCATTGTCCAACTGATGAACCAAATGTTCCCCCACCTCCTCCTCTCCTGATGGAGTTGATTTCTTTCTGGGTCTGTTCCCATTGGCATCACTTTCCCTCTGGCACCATGCCATAGTGGAAATTACATATATGTCAGCTTTGACAATGCAGGATGGTGGGCTATTTGGCTGCAGGGAGCATCGCATTTGAGTCCAATTCTGCCCTCACTCATCAGCTTACAGAAGGGACTGTTGAATAATTATGAAGAGTGGGAGACCTGGCAAATTATATCCCCACAGAGACACTTGGGTAATTGTTGCAAATTAGCCATGATCTTGTTGAATGGCAGAGTAGACTCGCGGGGCCAAGTGGCCAACTCCTGCTCCTAATTCATATGTTGCAAAGTTTTACCCTACCACTCTTTCTGCTGTGGTCAGCTGACTCAACACAGGGTGGAGCAGGTCAAACATAGTTTGTATATCAGCAGGTCTGGCAGCATCTGAGGAGAGAGAAGCAGAGTTAATGTTTCAGGTCAGTGACCCTTCTTCAGAACTAGCAAATATTAGAAATGTGAAAGGTTTTAAGCAGGTAAAGCAGAGGTGGGGCAAGAGATAACAAAGGAGAAGGTGTAGATAGGAAAAGGTCACAGAGAATAACTGACCAGAAGGCCATGGAGCAAAGGCAAACAATATGTTAATGGTGTATTGAAAGACAAAGCATTAGTACAGATAGGGTGTTAATGGACTGAAAACTGAACAGCCACAAGCACAAGCATGAAAAGAAAACAGTGGGTAGGCAAACTGAACAAACTAAGATAAAGTAAAATAAAATAAACACAAAAAATGTATAAAAAAAGAAAAATAACTAAAAATAAATATAAAATAAAGGGGGGGAGGGGTCCCCATCAAGCTCTGAAATTATTGAACTCAATGTTCAGTTCGGCAGGCTGTAGTGTGCCTAATCGGTAAATGAGATGCTGTTCCTCGAGCTTGCGTTGATGTTCACTGGAACACTGCAGCAATCCCAGGACAGAGATGAGAGCATGAGAGCCGGGCCCTCAATCGTGTCTGGCCCATTTCACGCACCTCTACCCTCATCCCTTCCCCTCCCTCCCAGAACCGCGACAGGGTTTCCCCTTGTCCTCACTTTCCACCCCATCAGTCTCCATATCCAAAGGATCATCCTCCACCATTTCAGTCACCTCCAGCGTCGTGCCACTACCAACTGCATCTTCCCCTCCCTACCTCTCGCAGCATTCCTAAGGGATCGTTCCCTCCGCGACACCCTGGTCCACTCCTCCATTACCCCCACCACTTCGTCCCCTTCCCATGGCACCATCCCCTGCAATCGCAGGAGGTGTAATACCTGCCCATTTACCTCCTCTCTCCTCACTATCCCAGGCCCCAAACATTCCTTTCAGGTGAAGCAGCAATTTACTTGTATTTTTTTCAATGTAGTATACTGTATTTGCTGCTCACAATATGGTCTCCTCTACAATGGAGAGACCAAATGCAGACTGGATGACTGCTTTGTGGAACACCTCCTCTGAGTCCGAAAGTATGACCCTGAGCTTCCGGTTGCTTGCCATTTCAACACTCCCCCCTGCTTTTATGCTCACATCTCTGTCCTGGGATTGCTGCAGTGTTCCAGTGAACATCAATGCAAACTCGAGGAACAGCATCTCATTTACTGATTAGGCACTCTACAGCCTGCCAGACTGAACATTGAGTTCAATAATTTCAGAGCATGACGGGCCCCCCATTTTACTTTTATTTTTAGTTATTTTTTTCTTTTTAAAAATTTTTTGTGTTTATTTTATTTTATCTTAGTTTGTTCAGCTTGCCTACACATTAATTTTTTTCATGCTTGTGCTTGTGGCTGTTCAGTTTTCAGTCCATTAACACCCTATCTGTACTAATGCTTTGTCTTTCAACACACCATTAACATATTGTTTGCCTGTGCTCCATGACCTTCTGGTCGGTTATTCTCTGTGACCTTGTCCTATCTACACTTTCTCCTTTGTTATCTCTTGCCCCACCCCCGCTTTACTTGCTTAAAACTTTCACATTTCTAATATCTGCTAATTCTGAAGAAGGGTCACTGACCTGAAACATTAACTCTGCTTCTCTCTCCACAACTGCTGCCAGACCTGGAGTATTTCCAGCATTTCTTGTTTTTATTTCAGATTTCCAGCATCCACAGTATTTTGCTTTTATTTTAGTAGTTTGTAAATCTCTGTACTACATCGGTCTACAATCTAGATTGGTCTAGTTACAAAATATATAACTGGGTGAGGGATTAATAAGTATGAGGATAGCAACAGATGGAACTAGATGATGAGTCATCTATTTTTAAGCTAAAGGTTGGGCCTACTCTTTATCACCTGAAAAACAGGTTGATAGGCACAGCAAGGTTGGTAAATCTTATTTCTTGAGAATGAATATTACATAAACATCATGGAAAACTAGCAAATTTTTTTGTGAGCCTGAAATCGATGTAAATTGAGTTTTCACAGGATCGTCCCAGCATTTTCATATGACAAAAACTTTGGCAAAAATGTTTATGTAACAACAGTACCATCTCATCACTGCTTTTGTCCAGCTGCACCCTGAGCAAGGGCAGTAAAACCTCTTCAGACTGTATTACAGATAAGTGTCTGCCACTGGCTCACAAAAATAGATTTGTTGTCAGCTGCTTAGGACAAATTTCAAATCCAACTGCATTTAAGATGTAAAATATGAGCCTGAACTTAAATTAACATGGAATCTGTAATGGATAAGTAATTTGGAAGGAATATGTTTGGTTATAACGAGATTCTTACGGCAGGAATAAAACAAATGAAAATACCATATACTATGCAAAGCATTCCAATGGAACATCAAGAGTCAAATTAACTGCTTTAAAAACATAAAAACAGAATTTTTTAAGCATAGCAAAAGGCCATTTAACTCTTCTGCTCTGTGTTGACTGTTGGCTTCACTCAGCTGTTGATTTACACAGTCATATTTTCTTGGTTTCTCCCAGACTTAGCCCACTTTCCTTCTTTTCGCCCCACCCTCTCTATTTTTTTATTCATTCATGGAATGTGGACATTGCTGGAAAGGACAGCATTTCTTGCCCAACCCTAATTGCCCTTCAGAAGGTAATGGTGACCCACCAAAGAACATAGGAACATAGTTACTGGAGTAGATCATTTAACCCCTCGAGCCTGTTCCACTATTCAATGAGGTTATGGCTGATTTGTGACCTAACACATACTCACTTTGCCCCTTATCCCTTCATACTTCTGATTGATAAAAATCTATCAGCTTCAGATTTAAAGTTCATAATTGATCTAGCATCAATTTCTGTATGTGGAATCTTTGTGTAGAAGTGTTTCCTAATTTCACTCCTGAAATGTCTGGCTCTGTTTCATAGACTATGCCCCCTAGTCCTAGACACCCCAACCAGTGGAAATAGTTTTTGGCTATCTAACCTACCTGTTAACCTTAATATCTTAAAAGCTCCGATCAAGTCAGCTCTTCACCTTCTAAATTCCAGGGAATACAACCCTAGTTTGTATAATTTAACCTTTGGAGTCCAGATATCATTCTGGTAAATCTACACTGCACTCCCTCCAAGACCAATATATTCTTCCCGTGGTGTGGTGTCCAGAATTGCTCACAGTACTCCAGGTGTGGTCTAACCTCTTGTATTCCAGTCTTTGAGATATAAAGGCCAGCATTCCATTCGCCTTTCTGATTATTTTCAGTAACTGTTTAAGACATTTTAATGATCTATGTATTTGAAAGCTCCCATGTCTCTTTGGACTTCTGCTGTTTCTAGCTTTTCACCATTTAGAAAATACCCTATTCTATCCTCTTTAGGACCAAAGTGGATGACCTCATATTTGCTTATATTGAAATCCATTTGCCACTATTTTGCCTATTCACTTAATCTATCAATATCTGCCGCATTTTATGCTTCTGTTTAGACAACGTACAATGTAGCCTATCCTTGTGTCATCAGCAAATTTGGATATGTGGCTTTCTATCATGTATGTCATTAATAAATATGGTGAATAGTTGAGACCCCAACACAAATCCTTGCAGGCCACCACTAATCACATCTTGTCAATCAGCGTACCTGTCCGTTATTCCAACTTTCTGTCTCCTGCTGCTCAGCCGATTTCCTACCCAGCTTAATGATTTGCCTTCAATTCCATGAGCTTCAACTTTAGCTAACAATCTCTTATGAGGGACTCCATCAAATGCCTTCTGGATGTCCATATGAATAACATCCAAATATATTCACCTGTGGGGGAAACACCAACCGCCCTGTCCACTACATTAGCCACATCTTTAAAAAATTCAATCAGGTTTGTCAGGCATGACCTACCCTTTAAAATCAATGTTGGATCTCTCCAATCAGCTGAAAATTTTCCAGGTGTGCAGTCATCCTATCTTTAATTATAGACTCTCGCAATTTCATGACGACTGGTCTTCAATTGCTGAGTTTTCTTCTCTCATCTTTCTTAAATGGTAAAGTGACATCCGCAATTTTCCAATCTAAAGGAATGGTTCCTGAGTTGAGAGAACTTTGAACGATCATATATAGGACATCTGCAATGTTCTCACTTACTTCCTTTAAAACAATCTGGTCCTGGGGATTTGTCTCTCTTTAGTGCCATTATTTTCTTTATTACTGTTATTTTGCCTACATTAATTTTTGTGAGTCCCCAACCCTGATTAAATATTAGCTTCCTTAGGATTTCTGACATGCTGACCTCTTTCTCTACTGTAAGTACTGATGTACAGTAATTATTCAACATTAGTCTGCCTTTTCCTTATTATCATTGACAATATCACTGCTATCAGTTTTCAAGGAGTCCACATTGCTCCTGATCTCCCTTTTTTTAATATAATTGTAAAACATTTTTTGTGTTGCTTTTGATATTCCTTGCAAGTTTCTTTTCATATTCCCTTTTTGTAGCTCTTACGATTTGTTTTGCCACCCTTTGCTGTCTTTGTATCTCTCCCATTCGCTAAGAATCTATGCTATATTTTTCATTTTTGTATGCTTTTTCTTTTAATTTTATGTTGTTTTTTACCTCTATAGTTGCCAATGGCTGTCTTTTTGGCAAGTGGAGATCTTGGCCCTTCAGGGGTATAAACTGGTTCTGTATCAAGTTCAAAAAAGAATTTATCACCTCCCACTTATCTTCTGCAATTTTACTCATTAACAGATTTGTCCAGTTTACTGTGGGCAATATCTTTCTCTCATTGCTTTGAAGTTAATCTTACCTAAATCTAGAATTTTAGTAGCTGTTTCACGTTTTTCCCTTTCAAATAGCTATGATTGCTATTAGACAAATGTTCACATATTGTTAGGCTGCTAACTAAATCTGGCTCATTATTCATTATTGAATCTAATATGACCTTCCCCCTTGTTAGTTACAGGACATATTGCACCAGATTTTCAAAGTGGAGGCAGGAAACAGGAGTCTGGTCTGAGTTTTGGTCTGAAACCTGTCTCCTCTGGGAAACTGATTCAGATTGCATTTTTCAAGTGGGAAAGCCTTAATTGGTACGGAGACGGGATTGCTATCCTCTTAAAGCCAGTGGGATTGAAAATGGCAGTGGGTCAGATCAAGTGTGGGGTTCATGTAGCTTACCACGGCAGCCATCACTGAGGCTGCTGGTTGTTCTGACGGAGGGATCTGCCTTCCACAGCATCAGAGGGAGGCGAGATTTCACAGGGGAGCTGGAGACTTGGTACTAGGGGCAGGGCAGACCCTTGCTTCATTGATGCCCATCTGGATCTAATGCTGGACACCATGAGGGAGAGGAGGGAAGGAGGGAGTTCCTCTTCCCATAGGGTGGCAGGAGAAGGTCACCTCGTCATGCAGCAGCAGCACCTCTCTGTTCAGTGATATCCCCCTCTGCCCCTTATTCCTTCTCCTGTCTTACTTCATGCTCCTCCCCCAATGAGCTGTTTTCTTCCAGGACCTCACTGTCTTCAACGCCACATCTCTTTGGAGGGCCATGTTATGGAGAGTGCAGCAGACCACCACAATGACTGGGACCATTGCAGGAGGGTATTGGAGGGTGCCACCTGACCAGTCCAGGCCCCGGAATTGCATCTTCAGAAGCCCGAGGGGCTCCTCAATGGTTGGCCTGCTGAGTAGCTGGCATTTTTTGTTTCACCTCATGCATCTGACTGGGGCTCCCACAGAGGGATTAGTAGACATCTCTTCAAGGGATTTTCCTTGTATGTTTGGATCCATCCAAGCACTTTGTGGAATGGAGTGAAGATCTGAGGCAGTCTGGACTGGCAGAGGATTAGAGGTGTCAGCAGCTGCCAGGAAAGCAAGCACACACATAGTGGAAGCTCTTGTTGTGGTAGTGGACCATTTGAACATTGAGGAAATGGAAGCCCTTCCTGTTGATGGATCTCACTGGCTTGTTGCTGGGTGGGCTTGATGTCCACATGCGTACAATTGATGATGCTCTGAGCCTGAAGGAATCCATCGATGGCATCAAAACCCAATGCCCGCTAGTCAACACAAGTCCATCTGTGTCAAAGTTGGTGTAGTCCCTGCTCTCCTGAAAAAGGGCATCCATGACCTGCCTGATGGCCCAATGGATGCCGACTGCGAGATGCCACCTAGGTCCACAGCTGATCCCTGGAAAGACCCAGTTACATAGACGTTCAGAGCACCCGAGACCTTGATGGCTGCAGGTAGGAGATTGACCTGGGGGTCGTAAGGTCATTGTGGATCAGAGCACACAGGATTGAGATCATCTGCCTGGATAGGTGCATGTTTCCTATGGCGCTGGCACTCTGCCATTTGCAGGTAGCTGACTCTTGGGCTGTGCACAGATGTCTTGGGTAGCGCCTTCCTCCCCTTGCAGCCCCACGCTGTGCTCCTCTGGCCTCCAGCTGTCCAAGAGGTTACATCTGCCACAGATCATCCTGGCTGCTCTGTCCAATGTCAGAATAGCCTATCCCCATCTAAGCTCCATCAGCTGGGCCTTAAAAGCTCACCAGGCATTCCCATGCCAAACTGACACAGTGATTCCAGCGGGCTCACTTCCCTATCCAGTCTCATGTCAATCTCCAATTAAACATTTAACTCCTACATCTACAACAATATCCTCAATGAGACACATCTGAGGCATCTAAGCTTCATTTGCTGCCTCTGATTTAAATTAAACAGCCATTTCCATTGCCTTCATCTCCCTCCACAATGCTCATGTCCTCACAACCATGTCATGTTCTCCCCATGGCGTTTTCTCCATTCCCAGCCTTTAAAAATAGCTCCCTGCTCCTGACAAGCCTGTTAATGAGCTCTTCAATATTCTCAACAGGCAATTAATTGGTGCCCGACCCGTTCCCTCCCTGCTTGCTGAAGTTTAAAGATAGCATCGTGTTCCGGAGGCAGTGGGACCCAGTGCTAACCTCCAAGAACGTGATCTTCAAATCGTGCTCACTGCCCTCCCCGCTCTCAGTGGGGTTTGAAAATCCAGCGCGTTGTTTCAGAAAACCATCCCAGACGCACTCAAGAAATTTGTGTTAGTCTGCTTATCCCAATCTATATGAAAGTTAAAATCCTCCATTAGAACCCTGTCTTTGATACCTGATTGTCCAGTCTCTGCATTTAAACAATCACCATTTCCTAGCTGCTACGAGGGGGCTTATACACAACTCCCACTAAAGTCTTAAATTATTTACCATTTCTTAATTCTACCCATAAAGTCTTCACTGCTTTCTTGCCTCTTGTTATAGCCTCTGTTCCGATTGAAGTGTACTGTCAGAGATATGTAACCAAGGATATGACAAGTAATGTAGTGGAAGTGAAATCCAGGCTGAATCGGTAAAATAACACTCTACAGTCATGACAGGAAAGACAATGCAGTGCATCAAGGAAATTCCACTGTTCTTGTATTTATCTCAGCATGCATTAAGTTTGTTGGGCCATGTAATGTAAAAACAATTGGGCTGAATTTAGTGCAGCCATTTGAAACAGGAATGGAGGCATAGGGGGGCAGAGAATAGCATTGGGTGAGTCCACCCAGAAATCTGACATCGTAAAGTCAGTTCAGGAATTAGTCAGCAGCAGGAAAGCACCAAGGCGGGGTTGCCGCCCCAATGCGACGGGAGTATAATTTTTATTGTAGAACAAATAGTTTTAATGCATAGTTATGTAATTGTAAGCGATTCAATGGGGTGGGGGGGGGGGGGTTGGAATTAAGTGGATGATGGGTGTCCCTCATATGCCTTCGGATAGCCAGCTGTTGAAAGATGGCAGCACCATGACCAGCACTGCATAGGGTAAGAGGGGGGAGTGGAGGCCATTGTCAGCCTACAGTGCTGTGCACTCTGCATGGGTGGGCTTGGTCTCGGGTAGCCTGCAAGGGTGGGCTTGGTTTTGGGTGGCTGTATTGGGTGGACAATCTGTTAGGCGAGAGTGTCAGGTGCCCAGACTGCTGGGTGAGAGAGTTGGCTATCTGCAAGGGTGGGCACTGAGGGCCATCAGGGAGTCTGCCAGGAGAAATAGCAAAGGGAAAGCTGCCAAGGCAGGGTCCTCTCTGGAGGCCTACTGATCACCTGTCATGGGTCTCATGCACCCGGTCTTTTTGAACCCCCATGGCATGATGCAGCGTCTCTTACGGAGGGAGGGCCAGGAGGCAGTTACGCCTGTCTGTGAAGATCCATGACGGGAGCAACAGCAGCCAGCCATGCCAAGAAGGGCCCACCTGCGCCAGCGCGTGTATTGGACTCGAATCAGCTACTGCCAAATGTCCGAGCAGCATTATCAGCAAAGATTAAATCTCTCCAGGCAAGCCATCACCGGCTTATGCACCCTGCTGCAGGATGAGTTACAATCTTGTCATCCTATCCCTGTGACCTTGAAAGTCACCGTGGCACTTAACTTTTTTGTGTCTGGATCATTCCAAGTATCCACTGGGGACAGGCGTGGGGTCTCCCCAGCAGCAGGCCACCTCTGGATCATGGAGGCGACCAATGCCCTGTTCAAGAGTGCCGGTGACTTTGTGCACTACTGGACCAACCATGACAATCAAGCCGAGAGGGCCATCGGATTACTGGCCATCGCTGGATTTCCCCAGATGCAAGATGTGATAGACTGCACACATGTGACCATCAAGGCTCCAACAGACCTGCCAATCACCTTCAACAACAGGAAGGGCTTCCATTCAATCAATGTTCAACTGGTCTGCAGCCACAAAAAGCGTTTCCTGCAGGTGTGTGCCCGCTTCCCGGGAAGTAGTCATGATACCTAAATATAAACATATGAATTAGGAACAGAAGTAGGCCATTCGGCCCTTCTAGCCTGCTCCGCCATTCAGTAAGATCATGGCTGATCTGTTTGTGTCTTGAATTCCATACTCCCATCTACCCCTTGCCTAACAAGAATCTATCTATCTACCCCTGCCTTAAAATTATTCAATGACCCTGCCTCCATCACCTGCTGAGGCAGAGAGTTCCAAAGCCGCACAACCCTCACAGAAAAACATTCTCCTCATCTCTGTCCTAAAAGGGCGACCCCTAATTTTAAATCAGTGCCCCCTAGTTCTGGACTCACCCACAAGAGGAAACATCCTTTCTACATTTAACTTGTCAAGACCGTTCAGGATCTTATATACTTCAATCAAGTCTCCCCTCACTCTTCTAAACTCCAGTGAAAACAAACCCAGTCTGTCCAACCTTTCCTCATAAGACAACCTGCTCATTCCAGGTATCAATCTAGTAAACCTTTGAATCGCCTCCAATGCATTCACATCCTTCCTTAATTATAGAGACCAAAACCGCACACAGTATTCGAGATGTGGTCTCACATTGGTCTCACCAATGTATTGTATAACTGAAGCATAATATCCTTATTTTTATTTTCAATTCCTCTGGTAATAAAGGATAGCATTCCATTAGCCTTCTTTATTACTTGCTGTACCTGTATACTAACTTTTTGTGACTTCTGCACTAGAACACAAAGATGCCTCTGCACCTCGGAGTTCTGCAGTCGTTCTCCATTTAAGTAATACTCTGTTTTTTTATGAATCCTGCCAAAGTGAACAACTACACATTTTCCCACATTATACTCCATCTGCCAGATTTTTGCCCATTCACTCAACCTATCTATAATCAGTCTGTAAGCTCCTTATGTCCTCTTCACAACATACTTTCCTACCTAGTTTTGTGTCATCTGCAAATTTAGCTACCATGCCATCACTCCCCTCATCTAAGTCATTGATATAAATTGTAAAAAGTTGAGGCCCAGCACAGACCCCTGCGGGACTCCACTCATTATATCCTCCCAATCAGAAAAGGACCCATTTATGCATACTCTCTGTTTTCTGCCAGCCAGCCAATCTTCTATCCATGCTAATATGTTACCCCCTACACCATGAGCTCCTACTTTACACAATAACCTTTTATGTGGCACCTTGTCAAATGCTTTCTGGAAATTCAAGTACAGTACATCAACAGGCTCCCCTTTATCCATGGCATGTGTTAGTCCTTCAAAGAACTCCAATAAATTGGTTAAACATGATTTCCCTTTCACAAAGCCATGCTGACTATTCCCGATTACCTTGAGTTTTTCTAAGTGCCCAGCTATAGCCTCTTTAATGAACGATTCTAACACCTTCCCCACGACAGACGTCAAGCTAACTGGCCTATAGTTTACCTGTTTTCTGCCTCCCACCCCCCACTTCTTGAACAGAGGGGTTATATTTGCTATTTTCCAGTCTGATGGAACCTTTCCAGAATCTAGCGAATTTTGAAACCTCTTCTAAGACCCTAGGATGAAGTCCATCAGGACCTGGGGACTTATCAGCCTGCAGCTCCATCAGTTTGGTCAATACTTCAACAGTCCTAAGTGCCACATTTTCAGGCTTCCCCCCCACACCCCACTCGCCTTCAAGGATGGATTCTTGGAGACAAGGGCAATCCATTGAAGACATGGCTACTAACACCTGTGAGGAACCCAAGCAATGCAGCAGAGCAGAGGTACAACACTTGCCACGGCTCCACCCGAGCAACCATAGAGCAGGCTATTGGGCTGCTGAAGATGAGATTCCGCAACCTCAATCGATCTGATAGAGGCCTGCAGGATGCCCCGGTGAGGGTTCGCATATCATGGTGGTCCGCTGTGCTCTGCACAATCTAGCACTGCAGAGGGCGGAAGCCTTACAATGATGAGGATATGATTGATCACCAGTGCTCCACCAAGTGGGAGGTGGTGGAGGAGGGAGATGAGCCTCATGTCATATGTAATTAATATGAGGTCAATGGAAACAAAAATTGGAGCGGTGTTTATTGGGTAGCCGAGCTGATGTTGCAGGAAGTATACTGTCGCCCAAAATCAAAATGATCCCCCAGGTAAAATAGATATGAATAATTACAAATACCAAGGGCTGAATTTTATCAGCCCTCTAGGGATGGGCAAGGTGGCAGGAGGGGAACATACAATTGTGAGTGAAGATGTTGGGTGGAGGCCACTTAAGGGCTTCATCCCACTGCCACTGACATTTTACCAATAAGAGGGGCCTCTGCACATGGGGAGGTTTCCCACTAACACCAGGTGATCTCTGTTGGGCTGGTGGTGGTAGGAGAGCCCTCCTGCTTGGGCAATCTGTGGCACCTGGAGGGTCCCTGGCAGCAAAGGGCGCCCCTGTACTAACATTTAACATTCTCCCCCCCACCGACCCCCTTGCCAGTGCCTGACTGGCCCTGGCGAGCCCGTTCCCCACTTACCTCCCCTCTGAGGCTTCAGCTCCTGGTCCTGGGCCTCTTGCAGTACCAGCCACCATTCCCAGTGCAGCTGCTGGGACTGCTGATTAGCTGGCACTCCTGGAGGCAGGATCCCAGTCCTTAAAGGAACGGGGACCCTGGCACCGGGCAGTTAATTGGCTGAGCGCCATTAAATGCAGCCGGGGATCCCCAGAACGGCTGAGGCAGAGCTCCCCTCACCTTTCAGCCTGATGTTAGGACCACTGCCAGCAGCAGAAAATTCAGCCTCAGATAACAGCGATGGTGTAACCACCTAAGGTGCTAGCTGGCATAAATTTAAGGCCTGGTGTTGTGGGCCTCTTCTGAGTTCACTGGGAAATCAGACTAGATTGTCTAAACCATTGATTATGAATGATCAGAAAATGTAGCTTTCAGACATTAGAGCGTCTGCTTTTACACTATGGCTGGTACAGCACTGGGACCATGTTAAGAAGCTGTGTGCTTTGCTGTACATCATTATGGAAGTTGAAGAAACTGCACATAAAATAAAACCAGAATATAAAGGCAGTTGTATGTAATTTCGTGCTCCCAAGCGATGCAAAATAGCAAAAGTTGCAAATTGAATGTGAGCCTAAATTCCTGATGTACACTTGTGGCAGGTGAAGCTGTTTTCCAGGAATACCAAGCCTGAAAGTTTACCCTCAATTTAAATCCTAGGAGATCCTTTTGGAAGTTTTATCATGGGAACTTTACTCAGGTCTTTTTCACCAGTTGCAACCAGATGCTTCTCCTATTAAGTTTGTTTCACCGTCTTTTTCTTTGCGAAGATTCATTGAATGGTGGGACAGGTTCGAGGTGCTAAATGTCGACTCCTGTTCCTATGTTGCTAGAATTCCCCCAGACCCTGCTAGGGAATACATGTTCTGGTGTCAACAATTACATCCCCCTTCAGCCATTTCCAAATCCATTGCTACAAATAGCTCTTTTGTGTACATTTTTCCCCTATAATGAAAGCCTGGTATACTTGGAGCTTAAGTTTTGACCGGTCAATGTCACGCTGCATTCTCAGTCTAATTTTATGTCTTCACATGTTTCAAGGCCTACTTTCAGCTGTTACTTTCAGTCATTGGCTTTCTTGGAATTGTGCCAGCTTTTTGATAGTTTTCTAGGTTGGTTTGTTTGAAACTTGCAAAACCGATATTTCATCCATCTATTTGACAAAGTTTACTTTACAGAAGTGACTTGCATTTACATAGCTTTTATGACCTCAAGACATCCCAAAGCAGTTCACAGCAACCATGTACTTTTGAAATATAGGCACTGTTGTAAGGTCGGAATAATGCCATGGGTTCTTTATTATCTTCCTGAGAGGGCAGACATGAGTCTTGGTTTAGTACTTGTAGCAAAAGACAGCAGCACCTCAATTCAGCACATTATGTGAACAAGTGTCTGTATTGCAACTAGAACCCAAAACTATTACTATCTGATACACAGGTGAGAGTGTTACCACTGAGCCAAAGCTGACATCTAATTGCATACTCAATATTTGCAGACTGCAGGTCTTAATACTGATATTAAAATGGTCAGACGGGGAGACAATGTTTAAAAGCTATTGGATTAAAAAGAATCAGGGTTCTTTCAAAAGAGCCACAAGAGAAACAGTGACCGTGAGCTTGGACCTTGCTGCCAAACATATCAGAGTATATACTTCTGGTCACTGTGGACCTAAAAGGAATAGCCATTAAATAGCTTGTAATGACTTCACTTGTGAATTTTTAATAAATTGGTTGTCCGTTTTAGTTTATCAAATGAGGGTAAATGCTCTTCTTTAGTACTCCTGGTGCAGAGCTTCATAAACCAGGAGCTCATAGTTGAAAATCAGTTGCTGAGTGGACAGGAAATCGTAGGTCCTTACATCAGGCACAAGGTCAAATTTTGTCATTTTGTGTATAAAGATTGAGCCCACACGATGCTGTATTACCTCATGTTTCCTTATAATGGGCTGTTCCAAAAGCTCTTCTTGTGCTAAAGATCCATAGTCTTGTGAATGGAAAATTCTGTGGTACTTTTGAAAGGAAAGGACATATTTTTCACTGGCTGTTAAATTTTTATGAAGAAGTAGACATGGTTAGCAGGGAAGCAAGACTGGTAAATATAGGTGATGGACCTTTCTCTTCCACTTTCTCTGAGAGTTGTATTCCTATTTTAATGTGTTCTAATAGGAATTAGCAGCATATGATGCTACTTGCTATGAATGGTAGACTCTTATTTAAAATGTTGTGCAGAACTACACCAGGGTGAGGGGGGGAACAATATAAATCAAAGGCGAGGCTTGAGAGTTTATTTTCCAAAAGTACACTCCTGGCATGTATTGCTGCCTGATAACATTTGCAAATCATGGCACAATGCTCATCAATGTTCCACCCATTAAGATTAATGAAATCACTGTACAGCACAAATCAAAAATCTTAATCTGGTTAATAGTTCAAATGGGCATCTTTATTACTGCTTTCTATCATTAGCTCATGGTATTATGCATCACTTATCAGGTCAGATAATGAACCTCGTGAGATCATTGCTTGAAGAATGTTCCAGAATTAGTACAAAATCTAATCAATATCTGCATTATTGTTTTTTTCAAACAGCTAACAAGAAAGTAATAGAAGGGAATGACATTAAATTTTCTATAAATATTTAAACTACATGGTTTTCACTAACCCACAATTTGTCACTTTATGCCAACGGCTGTTAAAAGAATTTTCTGAAGAAAATGGCGATCTCCATGGTGAAATGAAGTGGCCCAGAGCTCCTGCTAAACTGACGATATTTATTTATTTTACTTACTAATTAAAAAGAAATTGCTCTATGATGTAAATCAATAATTGCCAGTAATAACATTAAGTTATTCTTGCATTCACTATTTTTTGTACAACAATTGTCATTAATATAAATTGTCTTTAAAATGAGTTAATAATTCCATTAAAGTAGCAGTAGAATGTAATTGATATAAATGCGTTATATATTCGTACAATAATATCACACAGCGTACAAAACCTTCTAAACAGTTCTGCTTTGAGCATTTTGAGTCATGCTAAATGTGATGAAATAGAGTTTTTGTCCTGCAGCAAGGAGGGAAAATGTTTCTATTGTATTTTCTGTCTATATGATTTTTGATAGAAAAGGTAAATACGAGTTGAAAATTGGCTTCAGCTAATGATAGCTGAAAAAGAGTTCCCTTATCTCCGGTAGTGGGGTAGCAGATTCACAAAACTGGCTGTAGACATCTATAGTTTCAAACAGAGGTGGCCTGCCTTTCTAGTCAGTGCCACCATATATAATTATAAACTGGTTAGATATAGTAGTATTTGACAGCTGGAACATTCTGAAGTAAAATTCGAGCACTAAAAATTGGTGTGCGCTGTTTTACAGGTGTGTGGATCATGATTTGTGTCCTGCCGGTGTTGGTTCCGGGTGGAGGGAGGCAGCATTCAAGTTTGGTGCTGCCACCTTATTTCCATGATTGCAGTGTAGGGCCATGTGTCTGCCGTGCTGCTGGCTGCCTTTACACTCAGAAGGGAGCCAGGCAATGCTCGCTCATCTCACATGATACAACCAGCCTTTAGTTCATAAAGGCAGCCTGTCCCTCTTAAAGGGAAGATGCACTGATTTATAGGAGGCTGCTTCTGAATACTGTTGCTGCAATTCTAAACAAGGAAAGTGGAACACCAGGACAGAGAGAGAGTGGGCTCCAGAGACATGGATGGGGCTCTGGAGTGCTTATTGGTGGAGGTGGGCAGGAAAAGTGACACTATGGGCTGGATTTTATCATGAAGATGCAGGACGGGAATAGGGGCCGTATGCAAGCCAGCAGCAGCTGGCCAATTAAGCGCAATTTTGTGTGGTCGGAGTTGGGTCTGGAGGCAGAGAGGTCGGCATCAGCTGATGCCAGCACCATTTTTAATGGGCTGCCAGCCCTGCAGGTAATTTTGCAGTCTGTAGGCCTGGGAGAAGAGGAGATCAGAGTGGATATTTAGAGATGGTGAGAGTAGACCCTGGGCAGCCCACACCTCCCTGATGTCTCCCTCCAGGTTCTTCTACATGCTGCCAGGGAAAGGAGATGGGAGGAAGAGAAAACCTGGCAGCCTAATCAAACAGGCTTGGCTGCAGATAGAAGAGGTGGTCAGCACCTATGGGGTAACCCCAGCAACATGGATCTGGTGTATGCAGCTCAATGACCTGATCTGGGCATACAACCTGGTGAGCACAGCACACACGTACCCAAGCAGCTGATGCAGGCTGTCATAGCCCAGGCCTCTGACAGTAATGAAAATACATTTCATTAAAAAACAAGAACTCAGCAAGTAAGCTCCAGTCTTGGCCTTCTAAGGAAGTTAAGGACATTATTAGATTAAAAGAGGCTTATAAAGTTGCAAAGAATAGTAGTAATCCTGAGAATTGGGAATGTTTTTGGTCACCAAAAAGTTGCTAAAAAGGGTAAAAATAAAATCTGTGAGTAAACTAGCCAGGAATATAAAAACGGATTATAAGAGCCTATACAAATATATAAAATGGAGAAGAGTAGCTAAAGTAGATGCTGGTCCCTCAGAGGCAGAGACAAGAGAAACAATCACGGGGAATGAGGAAATGGCAGAGACATTAAACAAATGTTTTTTGTCTGTCTTCACAATTTACATACCAGAAATAGAGGGTAAACAAGGGGCTAATTAGAGTGAGGAAATTAAGGTAATTAATATCAGCAGAGAAAAAAATTGTAGAAGCTTAAGGGACTAAAATCCGACAAATCCCTAGGACCTGATGGCCTACCTCCTATAAGAGGTAGCTGCAGAAATAGTGGATGCGCTCATTGTAATTTTCCAAAGTTGCCTAGATTCTAGAATGGTTCCAATGGATTGGACGTTTGCAAATGTAACACTGCTATTCAAGAAAGGAGGGAGAGAGAAAACATGGAAGTACAGGGCAGTTAGTCTGACATCATTCATCGGGAAAATGCTGGAATCTATTATGAAAGAAGTCTTAACAATGCATTTAGAAAATCATAGTATGTTCAGAAAAAGTCAACATGGTGTTGTGTAAGGGAAATTGTGTTGGACAAATTTATTAGAGTTTTCTGAGGATGTAACTAGTAGGTTAGATAAAGGAGAGCCAATAAATGTAGTATACTTGGATTTCCAAGAGGCATTCGATAAGTTGCTACACAAAAGGTTAATATGCAAGATAAAGGCTCATGGATTTGGGGGTATTATATCAGCATGTCTGGAGGATTGGTTAACGGACAGGATGCAGAGTGTAGGGACAAACAGGGCATTTTCAAGTTGGTAGACTGTAACCAGTACAGTGCTGCAAATCTCAGTGCTATGGCCTCAGCTAATTCCATTCTATTTTCATTATTTAGACAAAGAGACCGAGAGTAATGTATCTAAATTTGCTGCCAAAACTAGGTGGGAATGTGAGTTGTGAGGAGGGCACAAGAAGGCTGCAAAGAGATACATACAGGTTAAGTGAGCGGGCAGCATGGTGACCGTTGGAGTATAATGTAGAGAACTGTGAGGTGATTCACTTTGACAGTAAGCAGAGAAAAGCAGAATTTTTTCAAAAGGCTTGAAACTTGTAAATGTTGATGTTTAGAGGAACTTGGGTGTCGTTGTACAAGAAACACAAAAAGTTATCATGCAGCTACAGCAAGCAATTAGGAAGGAAAATTGTATGTTGGCCTTTATTGCAAGGGGATTGGAGTGTAAGAATAAGGAAGTCTTGCTATAAATGTACAGGGCTTTGGTGAAACAACACCCTAGAATACTGTGCGCACTTTTGGTCTCCATATTTAAGGAAGGATATACTTCTATTGGATACAGTACAGCAAAGGTTCAGTAGATTGTTTCCTGGGATGAAAGAGTTGTCCTATGATGAAAGGCTGAGTAAATTGAGTCTATACTTTCTGGAGTTTAGAAGAATGAGAGGTGATCTCATCGAAACATACAAGATTCTGAAGGGGCTGGGTAAACACTGAAAAGATTGATTGATTACCTCGTAGTGAAGACGCCCCTATGTAGCAGCAATCATAATATAATTGAATTTTATATTCAGTTTGAGGAAGAGAAGAATGGGTCCAAGACTAGTATTTTAAACTTAAATAAGGGTAATTATAAGGGGATGAAAGCAGAGCTAGCTAAAGTGAATTAGCAAATTAGGTTAAGGGATAGGTCGATAGAGATGCAGTGGAAGACATTTCAGGGGATATTTCAGAATACACAGAATAGATACATTCCAACGAGAAAGAAAAAATTCCAAAAGGGAGGACCCACTATCCGTGGTTAACTAAAAAGGTTAAAGATAGTATCAAACTTAAAGAAAAAGCCTATAATTGTGCAAAGATGGAAAGTCAGACGATTGGCCAGAATATAAAAAACAGCAAAGAATGACTAAAAGATTGATAAGGAAGGAAAAATTAGAGTACGAGAGAAATCTAGCTAGAACTATAAAGACAGATAGTAAGAGTTTCAATAGATATTTTAAAAAGAAAAGAGTTAACAAAGTGAGCGTTGGTCCTATAGAAAGTGAGTCTGGAGAATTAATAATGGATAATAAGGAAATGGCAGATAAATTGAACAGGTATTTTGCATCAGTCTTCACTATAGAGGATACAAGTAACATCCCTGAAATAGCTGTAATTCAGCAAATGGAAGGGATGGAGGAACTCAAGTAAATTACAATCACCAGCGAAGTAGTACTGAACAAATTGTTGGAGCTGCAAGCTGACAAATCCCCGGGTCCTGATGGGCTTCAACCTAGGGTCCTCGAAGCAGTGGTTAGTGAGATAATTGATGCTAAAATAAAAGCAAAATACTGCAGAAGCTGGAAATCTGAAATAAAAACAGAACGTGCTGGAAAAACTCAGCAGGTCTGGCAGCATCTGTGGAGAGAGAAGCAGAGTTAACGTTTCAGGTCAGTGACCCATCTTCAGAACTCAGATAATTGATGCGTTGGTTTTAATTTTCCAAAATTCCCTAGATTCAGGGAAGATTCTATTAGATTGGAAAATAGCAAATGGAACTTTTTTATTCAAAAGGGAGGCAGACAGAAAGCAGGAAACTACAGGCCAGCTGTCTTAGGGAAATTGTTAGAATCTATCATTTAAAAAGTTATAGCAGGGCACTTAGAAAAATTCAAATTAATCAGGCAGAGTCAACATGGTTTTGTGAAAGGGAAATGTTTCACCAAATTACTGGAATTCTTTGAAGAAGTAATATGTGCTGTGGAAAAAGGGGAACTGGTGGATATACTATACTTAGATTTCCAGAAGGCATTTGATAAGAACATAAGAACATAAGAAATAGGAGCAGGAGTAGGCCATTCAGCCCCTCAAGCCTGTCCCACCATTCAATAAGATCATGGCTGATCTGTCCCAGGCCTCAACTCCTCTTTCAGGCCTGCTCCGCCTAACCCTCGACTCCCCAAGATTTCAAAAATCAATCTACCTCCTCCTTAAATACATTTAGTGACCTAGCCTCCACATCAAAGGTTATTGCAGAAAATAAAAACTCATGGTGTAGAGGGTAACATATTGGCATGGATAGAAGATTGGCTAGCTAACAAGAAACAGAGAGTAGGCATAAATGGGTAATTTTCTGGTTGGCAAGATGTAATGAGTGGTGTGCTGCAGGGATCAGTGCTGGGGCCTCTACCTTTTAAAATTTATATAAGTGACTTGGATGAAGGGACCGAAGATATGGTGACAAGTGTTGAAGTGAAAAATAGCCATCATTGCAGACTGAAGGCTCCAATATCAAGGATTAAGTCACACTGGATTCTTTCATAAATCCTTTGCAAGCATCAACGCGTGCCAATTTGCAGATGACACAAAACTTGGAAGTTTCGTGAACTATGAGCAGGATAATGATAAACTGCAAGAGGACATAGACAGGCTGGTGGAATGGGCAGACAAGTGGCAGATGAAATTTAATGCAGAGAAGTGTGAAGTGATTCATTTTGGTATGAAAAATTAGGAGAAGCAATATAAAATAAAGGATACAATTCTAAAAGAAGTGCTGGAGCAGAAGGACCTGGGGATATATGTGTACAAATCATTGAAGGTTGCAGGGCAGGTTGAGAAAGCAGCTAATAAAGCATGCAGGATCTTGGGCTTTATAAATAGGGGCATAGAGTACAAAAACATAGAAGTTATGATAAACTTGTATAAAACACTAGTTTGGCCTCAGCTGGAGTATTGTTTTCAGTTCTGGGTACCATGCTTTTCGGAAGAATGTTAAAGCATTAGAGAGGGTGCAGAAAAGCTTCACGAGAATGATTATAGGGATGAGGAACTTCAGTTACATGGACAGGTTGCAGAAGATTGGTCTGTTCTCTTTGGAGAACAGAAGCTTAAGAGGAGATTTTATAGAGGTGTTCAACATCATGAGGGACCTGCAAACAGTAGATAGGGAGAAACTGTTTCCATTGGCCGAACGATCCAGAACCAAAGCACACCGATTTAAGGTCATTGGCAAAAGTAGCAATAATGATATGAGGAAAAACCTTTTTATGCTGTGAGTGGTTAGGATCTGTAATGCACTGCTTGAGAGTTTGGTGGAGGCAGATTCAATCCAGGCCTTCAAAAGAGAACTGGGTAATTATCTAAATAGAAAAAATTTGCAAGGCTATGGGGAAAAAAAGGGGAGTGGGACTAGGGGCATTGCTCTTGCAGAAAGCGGGCATGGACACGATGGACCGAATGGCCTCCTTCTGTGCTGTAGCCATTCTATAATTCAAAGATACAGGGGATTTCATCTTTATGCAGTAAACGGAAAAACATTTGCTGCCTTCACATGATCAGACGTCAGAAGATCAGATGGTCAGACAGCACATGGTCAAATCTACAGGAATACGTCCATCTAGAGTTGGCAGCCTTGTGCGAGGGAGGACACTGATAATATTAAAGATGGTGAGGGAGGATGAAAGCCCCAACACTTGCCTGCAGCCAGAACTGTTCAGCAACATCTCACTGAAGAGGGTTTCAGCTGAACAATCCCGGTTCCCCTCTCAACCTCCGAGGTTGCTAAGGGAAGTGGGAGTGTAGATAGAGGAAGAGCTTGCCATAATCTTCCAATCTTCCCAGGAAATGGGGGAGATGCCAGACAATTGGAAAGTGGCAAATGTGACACCCTTGTTCAAGAAAGAGTGTAAGGCCCAAATAGAAGTTAATGGGTATGATCTAATTGCCATTACGGAAACATGGCTACAGGGTGACCAAGACTGGGAACTGAATATTCAAGGATATTCGACATTTAGGCAGGACAGGAAAAAAGGCAAAAGAGGTGGTGTTGCGCTGACAATAAGGGATGGGATCAACACTTCAGTAAAGGAGGATCTCAGATCGAAAGAACAAAATGTGTAATCTGTTTGGGTGGAGCTAAGAAACAGCAAGGGGCAGCAAACATTGGTAGGAGTTGTCTATAGGCCAAACAGTAGTAGTAGTGTGGGGCATGGTATTAATCAGGATATTATAGAAGCATGTAGCATGGGTGATACAGTAATCATTGGTGATTTCAATCTGCACATAGACTGGGTAAAGCTAACGAGCACTAATGCTGTGGAGGACGGAGATTCTGGAGTGTGTTAGGGATGGTTTTCTAGAGCAATATGTTGAGGAACTGACGAGAGAACAGGCTATTTTAGACCTAGTGTTCTGTAATGAGAAAGGGCTAATTAATAATCAATGTTTAATAATCTTTTTGTAAAAGAACCTTTAGGAATGTGTGACCATAATATGATTGAATTTTACATGATGATTGAAAGTGAAGTAGTTCAATCTGAAGCCAGGATGTTAAATTTGAACAACGGCAACTATGAAGGTATGAGGGGCAAATTGGCTGAGGTGGATTGGGAAAATACATTAAAAGGTATGACTCTACATAGGCAATGGATAGTCTTTAATGAAATATTACAGAGTTTACAGCAACTATACATTCCTTCAAGGCACAGAAACCCTAAAAGTAAAGGCAGTCAACCGTACATAACCAGGGTCATAATCTAAGGATACAGGGTAAACCTTTCAGGACTGAGATGAGGAGAAATTTCTTCACCCAGAGAGTGGTGAGCCTGTGGAATTCACTACCACAGAAAGCAGTTGAGGTCAAAACATTGCAATCTTTTAAAAAGGAGTTAGATATAGCTCTTGGGTCTAAAGGGATCAAAGGGTATAGGGCGAAAGCAGAACAGGCTACTGAGTTGGATGATCAGCCATGATCATAATGAATGGCGGAACAGGCTCGAAGGGCTGAATGGCCTACTCCTGCTCCTATTTTCTATGTTTCTATGCTGCATTTCTACATAGACTGCTTCAGTATCTGAGGAGTCGCAAATGGTGCTAAACATTGTGCAATCATCAGCAAACATCCCCACTTCTGAACTTATGATTGAAGGAAGGTCATTGATGAAGCAGCTGAAGATGGTTGGGCCTAGGACACTACCCTGAGAAACTCCTGCAGTGATGTCCTGGAGCTGAGATGATTGACCTCCAATAACCACAACCATCGTCCTTTACGCTAGGTATGATTCCAACCAGTGGAGAGATTTCCCCGATTCCCATTGACTCCAGTTTTGTTAGGTCTCCTTGATGCCATACTTGGTCAAATGCTGCTTTGATGTCAAGGATAGTCACTCTTGCCTCACCTCTTGAGTTCAGCTCTTTTGTCCATATTTGAACCAAGGCTGTAATAAGGTCAGGAGCTGAGTGCCCCTGGCAGAACCAAACTGTCACTAAGCTGGTTATTGCTAAGCAAGTGATGCTTAATAACACTGTCAGATGATCGAGAATAGACTGATGGGGCGGTAATTGACCGGGTTGAATTTGTCCTGCTTTTTATGCACAGGACATACCTGGGCAATTTTCCACATTGCCGGGTAGATGCCAGTGTTGTAGCTGTAATGAAATAGCTTGGCTATGGGTGTAGCAAGTTCTGGAGCACAGGTCTTCAGTACCATTGCTGGTAAACAAAATTGAGGCTAATGGAATAGGAGGATCAATGTCAGCTTAGATATAAGGTTGGCTTCAGGAAAGAAAACAGCAAGTCGTGGTTAATGATTGTTTTTCAGATTGGAGGCTGGTCAACAGAGGTGTTCCTCAAGGGTCAGTACTTGGACCACTGCTTTTTTTTGATATATGCAAATGATTGGATATTGGCATACAGAGTAAAATTACAAAATTTGCCAATGATACCAAACTTAAAGGTGTGTAAACAGTGAAGATGATACCAATCAACTGCAACCAGACTTAGATAGGCTAGTAGAATGGGCAGACAAGTGGCAGATGGAATTGAATACTGAGAAGTGTGAGGTGATGCATTTTGGCAGAAGGGATAGGGAGAGTCAATGTAGCCTAAATAGCACAGTTCTAAAGAGTGTGCAGGGACAGAGGGACCTGGGGGGTTCATTTGAAGCTGGCAGACATATTGAGACAGTAATTTGCAAAGCATAGGAGTTCTTGGGCTTCATAAATAAAGGTATTGAGTACAAAAGCAGGGAAGTTATGCTGAGCCTTTATAAAGCTCTGGTTAGGCCACAATTGGGGTACTGCACCTAGTTCTGGTCACCACATGTAAGGAAGGATGTGATGGTCCTTGAGACGGTGCAGAGGAGACTAAACAGAATGGTTCCAGGGATGAGAGATTTTAGCTACAAGGTTAGGTTGGAGAAGCTGGGGTTGTTTCCTTGGAGCAAAGGAGGTTGAGGGAAGATCTGATAGAGGTGTACAAGATTATGACAGCTTTAGATACGGTAGACAAAGAAAAGCTGTTCCCATTGGCTGATGGTGCAAGGACAAGAATTACAGAGGGGACGTGAGGAAGAATGTTTTTATGCAGTGAGCGGTAATGACTTGGAACTTGCTGACTATGAGGGTGGTTGAAGCAGAGACGATCAAATATTTCAAAAGGAAATTGGATAGGCACTTGAGGGCAATAAACCTGCAGGGCTACAGGGATAGAGCAGGAGAATGGGACTGACCTTGAATGTGTTGTTTCCTCCCAAATTCATGCCCATCTTTCCCAGAACTCTATGTTTTAATCCATTCAATCAGGTTTCCTCCCCTGTCACAGTAACAAAACAGCTCTTATCAAAGTCACAAATGACATCCTATGTGACTATGATGAAGGCAAACTATCCCTCCTCATCCTGGTCTGTCTGCAGCCTTTGTCACAGTTGACCACACCATCCTCCTCCGACCTGTCTCCACCGTCGTCCAGCTGGGTGGGACGGCTCTCATCTGGTTCCATTTTTATCGATTTAATTGTGGCCCGAAAATTGCAATCAATGGCTTCTCTTCCCATTCCCGGACTTTTACCTCTGGTATCCCCCAAGAATGTATCTTTGGCACCCTTCCATTTCTTATCTACATGCTGCCCCTCGTTGACATCATCTGTAAACACACGAATGCTGACGACACCCAGCTTTAACTCACCACCCCCTCTCTTGGCTCCTCCACTGACTCTGAATTGTTAGGCTGTTTGTCCAACATCCAGTACTGGATGAGCAAAAATTTCCACCTGCTAAATATTGGGAAGACTGAAGCCGTTGTCTTCAGTCCTGACACAAACTCCACACTCTCCCCGTCTGAGGCTAAACCAGACTGTCCGCAACCTCGGTGCCATATTTGACTCTGGGATGAGCTTTAAACCGCATATCTATGCCATCACTAAAAGCCCCTATTTCCACCTCTGTAGCATTGCCTGACTCTGCGCCTGCCTCCTATCTTCTACTGCTGAAACCTTCATCTATGCCTCCAGACTTAACTATTCTAATGCACTCCTGGCCGGCCTCCCATATTCTACTCTCCTTAAACTTGAGGTCATCCAAAACTCTGCTTCCTGTGTCCTAAGTCGCACCAAATTCTGTTCACCCATCAACCCTGCACTCACTGACCTGCACTGGCTCCCGGATAAGCAACACCTCGATTTAAAATTCTCATCCTGGTTTTCAAATCCCTCCAAGTCCTGGCCCCTCTGCAATCTCCTCCAGCCCCACAACCTTCCAAGATATCCGTGCTCCTCTTCTAATTCTGCCATTTTGAGCATCTCTGATTTTAATCGCTCCTCCATTGGCTGCTGTGCCTTCAGCTGCCTAGACCCTATGCTCTGGTATTCCGTCCCTAAATCTCTTGCCTCTCTACCTCACCATCCTGATTTAAGATACTCCTTAAAACCTCTTTGACCAAACTTTTGGTCATCTGCCCTAATATCTCCTTTCGTGGCTCAGTGTCATATCTTGTTTTATAATGCCTCTTTGAAGTGCCATAGGATATTTTATTACGTTAAGGCACCATATAAATACAAGTTATTGTTGTTGTTGCAGGAAATGTGGCAACTGATTTTCACTCAGCAAGTTCCCAAAAACTGCAATATGATCTCAAGATAATCTGGGTTTAAATTAAAGAAGTCGTGAAAACGGGTTCAGGGTTTGCAGTGCACAATTAACCTGCATCCGTTCATTATTTTTGCTGTCTGCTGCCTTACAATAATTGCTGTGTGCTACCATCTCTCCCTGTGCTGTTCATTGGCTGTTTGCATCAGTACGGGGACTGATATCACAAGATGCCAGTGCTACGTAGAGGCAGCCCGCGCCTCTTAAAGGGGAGGTGCAGTGTGGCTGCAGGAAGTGGTGGGTGTAATTTGAAAATTGATTATATGCTGTAATTGTTTGAGAACTGGCTAAATGTACAAGAGAGCAGGCACGAAGTTTCTCGGACAATGCACTGGCCGCCTTGATGGAAGAGGTGGAAAGGAAGAGAGATGTCCAGAATTCCCAACAGGGCGGGAGGCCTTCCAGCTATATACTCACGTGGTTACATAAGAACATAGGAAGATAGGAACAGGAGTAGGCCATTCAGCCCCTCAAGCCTGTCCCGCCATCCAATGAGATCATGGCTGATCTGCAGCCTAACTCCATATACCTGCCTTTGGCCCATATCCCTTAATATCTTTGCTTAACAAAAATCTATCTATCTCAGATTTAAAATTAACAACTGTTCTAGCTTCAATGCTATTTGTGGGAGAGAGTTCCAAACCTCTTTACTTGAAGAAGTTCTTCCTAACATCTCTCCTGAACGGTCTGGTCCTAATTTTTAGACTATGCCCCCTAGTTTTAGAATCTCCAACCAGTGGAAATAGTTTATCTTTATCTAGCCTGTCTTTTCCTGTTAATATCTTGAAGACTTCAATCAGATCATCCCCTTAACCTTCTAAATTCCAGCGAAAACAGGCCTAATTTGTGTAATCTCTCCTTGTAACTTAACCCCTGTAGTCCAGGTATCATTCTTGTAAACCTATATTGCACTCCCTCCGAGGCCAATATATCCTTCCTAAGGTGTGGTGCCCAGAACTGCTCACAATACTCCAAGTGGGGTCTAACCAGGGTTTTGTAGAGCTGCAGCATAACCTCTGTGTCTTTATACTCCAATCCTCTAGATATAAAGGCTAGTATTCCATTAGCCTTTTTGATTATTTTCTGCACTTGCTCTTGGCATTTTAAAGATCTATGCACCTGAACCCCCAAGTCTCTTTGGACATACACTGTACTTAACTTCTTCTCATTTAGAAAATACCCTGCTCTATCCTTTTTTGGTCCAAAATGGATAACCTCACACTTGCCTGCATTGAAATCCATCTGCCACCGTTTTGCCCACTCACCTAGTCTGTCAATATCTCTTTGCAATTTTATGCTATCATCTAGACTGTCTACAATGCCGCCTAACTTTGTATCATCAGCAAATTTGGATATATGACTTACTATGCCATCATCCAAGTCATTAATGAATAATGTGAATAATTGAGGCCCCAACACAGATCCCTGCGGGACACCACTAGTCACATCCTGCCAATCAGAGTACTTACCCATTATCCCCACTCTCTGTCACCTACCGCTCAACCAACTTTCTAACCATGTCAATAATTTGCCCTCAACTTCATGGGCTTCTACCTTAGCTAACAGTCTCTTATGTGGGACTTTATCAAATGCCTTCTGGAAGTCCATATAAATAACATCCATAGACACTCCCCTGTCCACTACCTTAGTCACCTCTTCAAAAAATTCAATGCAATTTGTCAGGCATGACCTTCCCGTCATGAATCCACGCTGGCTGTCCCTGATTCACTCAAATTTTTCTAGGTGTTCAGTCAGCCTATCCTTGATTATAGACTCCAGCAACTTGCCCACCACAGATGTCAGGCTAACTGGTCTGTAATTTCCTTGGTACCCCCTTTTACCCTTCTTAAAAAGTGGAGTGACATGTGCAACTTTCCAATCCAGAGGGACCACTCCTGAATCTAGGGAACTCTGAAAGACTATAGTTAGGTCATTTACAATGTGCTCCCCTATTTCCTTTAACACCCTCGGATGGTTGTGGGAAGTAGTAGCGGCAGAGATCGATGCCAGGAGTGTTGTACCAAGAACATGAATGCAGTACAGGAAGAAGGTTAATGAGTTGTCAAGGTGAGTGAGTTCATCTTCAAATGGCACATCCTACCAACTGCACCACTAGCCTCATCCACTGCTCACCTGTTGTCCCTTTTTGCATTTCAGAACTGAAGCAGGAAGAGGAAGGAGACAATGAAGATGAAGAGACACCGCCACTCAATCTTGCACCCACAGCCACCAGCTCCGATTCTGACAGTGTATGTATTTTAGAGGCTAGGATAGAGGTGAAATCTGCATGTGGTGAGACACAAGTGTGCAGGAGCCAGGGTAGTGGAAAGGACAGTACAGGTGCCAGCTCACTGGAGGGCAAGGTTGCACATTAGTTCTGATGTAGAGGATTCAGCTGAGGAATTTGATGGGCTTGGCTACAGAAAATGGCTAATGGTTGTATATAAGCAAACGGCTGATGCATTTGAGAGCAGACTTGCTGGCAGGCTTTCCATGTCAAGGAGTCCTGCATGAACTTGGCACAGGGTTTTGTGCTGAGCTTGGAGTCTATCCTTTCCAACATGGAATAAATGGTTACATCCACCAGCATGCCTGTGGAACCAACCATGATGCAGCTTCTGAAGGCCAATGTCACAGCTTCCATTGGAGGACAAACAGCTTCTACCAAAGGTTTGAATACCTTTGTGGAAGCTCAAACTGCTGCCATCATGGCTCTAGTGTTCAAAGAAGCTTCAGTCTGTTCTCCAACTGATCAATAGGATTGTTGTGGTGTTGCCCCAGGAGAATAATAGCCACTCCAAGGAGCAAGAACCTGCTGTCCTCTCTCATATGAGAGCATTGCTGCTCCCAGCCCAGGCAGTCCACTAGTGCCCTTGTTGTTGGATATCAGCCAGCCAGATCAGACTGCCACAGTCCAGGAGGAAATGATGCAGTCAGAAGCCAGGTCTTCTAGGCCCAGAGTTACACAAGGTCATCCTCCAAGACCATCTGAAGTCTGCTCAGCAGCCTTCCACCACTCAATATGAATCCAGCAGAGATCAATGCCAGGAATATTGTGCCAAGAACATGGAGGTGGTGCAGAAAGGAATTTAACAATCTCACATGAGTTGTCAAGGTGAGTGAGCTCACCTTCAAATGGCATATGCTACCTCATCCATTGCCCAACCATTGTTCCTTTTTCATTGCAGAACTCTGGCCTTCCCAATCAGAAGAAGTGGGGAAGTTATCTCGTAGAAGCATTAGGACAGGCAAAGGCACATAGAAGACAGGAACTAATGAAATATACACAAGGGTGATTGTTATTTTTGTATGCATTATAATTGAATTCATAGATCTACCAGCCTCTCAAGAGCAATTAGGGATGGCAACACATTCTGGCCTTGCCAGCCATGCTTGCCTCCCATTAACGAATAAAAAGAAAATCTAGCTTGGAATGTGCATTTTCTGGTGCCTTTTTATTTTTGTGCTGTTGAAAAGAAGACAATGCGATACAGGAATGATAAGGAGTGAGGGACACATGTTGAATGGGGAGATGTGGTTGAGGTTACAGGTCTCATTTATAAATTATTTCATTATGCAGAACTCGGGCAGAACTGGGCTGTTTATGTTATAGTCTCCCTTTCTCCCTTCCGTTTTCTGTTCCTCCACTTCCTTATGCTCCTGAGCTTCTCGACTGATAGATGGTGGCAAGGGTTCACTCATAATTGCCAGGTTGAGCTGTATGCAGCAAACTACCATGGATTTTGATACGCTCAGCTGAGTACTGGAGGGCTTCTCCAGAGTGTTCCAGGCTGTGGAAATGTTTAAGTGTTTTTTTGAGAATGCCAGTGGTGTACTCTATAATGTTCCTTATGTCAGTTTTGCCCGCTATGCACATGTGCATGAGTTCCAAACCAGAACCATGAGCTCTGTCATGTGTGGGTCACCCTTGTCATTCAGTAGCCAGCCTTGAATTTGCCATGTTAAGTGGGTTTAATACAGGGGACACAGAGGATTGCTACAGAATGAAGGAATCATGACTACTGCCAGGATACTGGGCATTGACCTGCATGATGCTCTGCCTGTGCTCATGCACTAGCTGTACATTGAGGGAGTGGAATCCCCCTCGGTTCATGAAAATGGCCGAGTTTAGATGGGATGTACACAAAGCAATGTGCGTGCCGTCAATGGCACCCTACACCATGCAGAAGCCTAAAATCCAACCATATCCTCATGCTCAATCTGCCTGCTTGTCTCTATGTATAGGGAGCCTCAATAACCTCCCTTATGCAGCAGTGTACAGCAGTTTACAAAATGCTGTGTATATCTTCAGCACCAGTTTGAAAGGAGCCAGATGCATAGAAGTTCAGAGCTACAGTCACCTTGACAATCCAGGCAATGCGGTCCTTTCCCTGCTTTGAGGTTACAGTTGTAACTGCAGCAGTTGGCAGATTTCAGTCATAATCTCTTTAGTAAACTGAAGACATTTCCAACTACTACTCATTGCTGAAATTGTTGCAAGAATTGTTCCCTAAAACCCTCAGTGGCTGTGGCCTCCTACTGAGAGCCCCTTTCCCCCTCCTCCATCTTCAGGTCACTTATCCTGCTCTGTGTAGCCTCTCTTAATTTTCCCAGTCATGCTCAATTCTAAGGGGAAGGCCTACCAGGCCACCCACGTGGGGAAGCAACTTGTTTCAATACAAGCTTTTAAATGAAAAGAAAAATACTTAAGCAGCAGCCAGACCACTCCGTGTAGACTATTAAAATTTTAACCACATATAGGAAAGCACCAAAAACACATAGAATTACACCGAGCCAAAAGAAATAATCCAGCAACTAACCTGTAAGTAGTTTATAATCACTTTAAGTAGCACAGCTGGGAGTCCTTCATGTCCTCTACCATTGTGTTCAGCTGTGCAAGGTTAAGACAGGGCAGTGGCTGAAGTGTGGCATTCAAAAATGGCAGTGCTGGTCATCAAATCAGCAGTATATACTGATTGATATCATAATCTGTCTGCTCTCTATGCTGCTGGTGGTCATTGGGTGTGCATGCAAACACTTCTATTAAGTTGGTATCTGGTGCCCTTTCTGTCGAAAACATTTGAAGATCACGTCGAGCCTCAAAAAAGATGCTACAGAGCCCAATTTCTCTCTTGCAGATTTTAAGGAAAGACATGAATGTGAAGAGAGGTGGAGAGGTGATGAGGTGGTGGGGAGGGAATTCCAGAATTTGGTGCTTAGGCAGCTGAAAGTACGGCTATCAATGATGTGGAAGATATTTGGAGGGTTGGAGGAGGTTACAGATATAGGGAAAGGTGAGGCCATGGACCAATTTAAACATGAGGATAAAAATTTTAAAATCAAAGTTTTGATGGACAGGGAGTCAATGTAGGTCAGCAAGCATAGGAATGTTAGGTGAGTGGGACTTGGAGTGAGTTAGGGGTACAGAGTATTGAATGAGCTCAAGTTTATGGAAAGCAGAAGGTGGGAGGCTGGCCAGGAGAGTATTGGAATAGTTGACTCTGGAGGTAATGACTGTTTGAAACATTTTTTTAAACTCAGTGAAGTAATTTAACTTTTTAACCTCGTAAAATCCATTAAGACTCATATTGATTATCAATAAAGGATATGCTGCTGGATTGATGCGGTGTTCTCAATCTTTCATTCGCAACTGTGTTCTCAATAGCTACTCTACAGTACATTACACATGGCTTAGAATTTAAAGTAGCAAAAGATGTTTAATTAATTATATCCTTGTACTACGAATTTGGTCTTATCTTCAAAGTAAATTGTACTCCTTCACAATTAGTCCCCATACCCACATGTTATTTAATGATTCTATTCTAGCAGATTCAATTTGAGGTATGAGTAAAATAAACAGATATTGAGAGTGAAAACTGCCTTACCAACCTCTCTCAGTCTTGCTTCCTTTAACCTGGGCAGACAATGATTTTAAGCAAGTAAATTAGGGTAAATAATTCAAATCAAAATGAAATGATAAGCAACTGATAGCATTGTTAGTATTCTTAATGAGTTGCATTGAAGAAGAAGGTGAAGGGGGTCAGTGAGTATTAAACATTGTCTTATTCAGCTCTCAACTCTGCCCCAGCTGTAATGATCCAGAACGAGCAGCTTTTTTCAGTGATTTTCTACGTATAAATAAATGTAGTTTTGTTAATTGCTAAAAGCAGTTTTATCAAATTAATAACTATCTGTTTTGGTTGAAAACTCGGGATGGGATTAACCGAATTGACTCATCGTAATTATTTTTTCAACAGATAATTGCCTGCTTGATTACAATCTGTTTTCTATTAATCCATCCTCATGGCAGGATTTATTAGTTACCCACCACTTCTTTGAACCATTATTGTCCTGTCGTCTCTGAATTCTACTCAAGCAGTAGGGACATATCAATTAAGCATTATACTGCACATGTGGGCTGAATATTGATGGTTTATTGTTATTTCTATCACTGGTGCCACTTCCCTAGGTTTATTTAAAATTAAATACACACCAGGATCTAACTTCTAGCATCACCACTGATGAAAGATGGCCGTGACACAGTGGACTCCACACAATGGGTTCAAACTTCCGTGAACCTGGGCCTGTAATGGAGTGAAATATAGGTGGGCAAGGGTGGAAATTTGGCACAGGACCCAGTTATGCCAGGTTTCCATCTACTTGTGCTGGTGTGTAAATGGGCAGGTATATTATGATGCTATGGAGAAGCAGGAATTCCATCATTTGACACCCCAGCAACACTGGCTGACCTGGTTGCTTTGTGTCAATACCCCAAAACACAATTTATTTTAAAAATTGGATCCCTGACATCCATTGCTTGTTAAAAAATGGCTCACCATGTTTTTTGGCTACGGAGGCTGCAATTCACAACCTGCCATACTGGTTCTGTTGGAGGTGCCAGCATGATAAATTTATGCTGGCACCTCATTAACATGATTGTAGCATGGAACTGAACATTTGCCATGCTGCTGGTTGCCTGGCCGTACAAAGGAGGGCCTAACGGCATGTGACGCTAGCTCTTGTTGCAGCTAAGCTTCCAGTTTTTAAAGGTAGAAGGTCCCCATTAAAAAGAAGCTGCACTACTGAACTGAAGGCTGACAGAAAATGATTTTGCAGCACTGAAGGTCAAGAAAAATGGTGCACCAGGCAAGGGAGAATTCTCCAAGATTTAGTGACATTGTGTTGGAGGCTCTAGTGACCCAGGTGGAGTTGAGGAGAGAAGTCATGTTTCTGTATGGGGCCAGGAATTCTTCATGCAGCAGTCGCCAAAGAGAGTGGAAACACGTGGAAAGGGAGGTCAATACTCAGACTCTGGCACCAAGGACCTGGCAGCAATACTGCGAGAAGTTTAATGACCTCATACACGTGGTCAAGGTCAGTGGATACATCTTCAAATGTCAACTCATATCCACCACATTACCAACCTTTCACACTGCTCAATGCCTCATACCCCCCATCACACATCCAGCAGCACTCATTAGCACTCAGGGCTCACCCCTAACATTCAGATACTCCACCTCACCTTCACATACCTTCCAATGACACTAGCCTCAAACCCAGCTCTCACTGCCTTCATATACCTCCAGCTATTCAGCTATGGCAGTGCAACACAAGCACTGACATTCTGCCCCACTTTCTTGCAGCAAATGGTTGCCCATAACAGCAGAGAGACCCAGAGAATCGGCTGAGGGCCAGCGCAACTTCATCCCCTGTGACCCCTTGCAGTGATAGTGCTTAGAATCATGGTGTAGAACTTTTTAGTCTACTTATTCTGGTTCAGACACAGGAATTACAGGAATAATGGAATACACTCAACACACTGTGTCAGATATCAAACTTTATTGAGTTAATCCAGATATCTAAACATCATGCAATACAATGCTCTGTCCTACTATGGTCTATTTAACACTTATAATTATTTATTCCCGAAATATGAAGCAAATGAAATACGTACAATCACCCGAGAGCGGTCAACTTCTGTTGATTGTAGTTTCTTAGTGACTGACCAAGTCATTCCTTCCTCTTCAGTTGCAACACCGAAGTTTATCTAACTGTTTCTATTGCCCCTTAATTTTAGGGAGGGACAAGATAGTATGCTGACAGTATATTATTGTCCAATTGGTATTTACCATAGGCCAAAATTTCCACCTACATGCTGACCCCATTGTTTGAGAAAGTCTGCCTTGATGCTGCCCACCTTCCATGGACCTCCTTCAGTAATTTTCCATCGTGTGAAGAACAGCTGCAACAGCTATGGGTCATGGATTGGTTGCAAGTCTCATCCATTGAGCTGACCAACTTCCAGATGAAGGTGTTTTACAGAAGAAGTCAACAGATCATTAAATTCTGTGTTAACTCTCTTTTGTAGGACTTCAAGGCCTCGTGGCTCATTAATTTGAACAGATATCTCCTTTAATTGGAACACCTTTGCTCCTTCCTGATAGCATTATCTGGTTCCTTGCCATTCCTGCCACAGCTCAGCCAATTTAATTTAAAAGCACAGTTCACCAGTTCTTTGCAGGAAATGACAGTAAATATGGTCAAGCTTCAACATGAAGTTAAATCTTAGTAAAACCAATACTGTCTTACAATGGCACCCGGCTTTGTTGATGAGCAGTAAGTAACTGTCTTATACTGCTTCTCAACTCTCTCCTCACCCTCGTCCTGAGATGTGGCATGAAGTGAAAGCTGCAGATGGTGTGGCCATGGATTCTTGCTTTCCTCCCTTTGTCCATCCCTCACCCCAACCCACCTCTTCTGCTTTTATACTTTCTGATACCTAAGAACAGCTGCCTGGACAACTTCAACACAGCCAGCAGGAAGAGTTACCCTGCACCAGTGATGAGGAGGTACCGTCACTTGATCTGACTCTCACAGCCACTCAGATATTGGCACTGTGCGTACCTTAGAGGGAAGTATAGAGTCGGGATCTGCACATGGTAAGTCACCGGGCAGAGTGGGTAACGGCCAGGCTGGGGGAAAGGGTGGATCGTGTGCCAGCTGCCTGAAGGGTGAGGTCACAGACGAATTCTGCACTAGAGGAGTCAGTTGAAGACTTTGATGAGGCAGCGTGCCAGAGAACACTGATGGGTATGCACAGGGAGATACTTGGTGCTTTGTTAGGCCTGCCTGTCACCCTTCTGTCAATGTCAAGTAGCATAGAGGAGTCCAACTCTAATGTGGCAGAGAATATGATGCAGAGCTTGGAGACCATCCTTTCCACCATGGAAATGGTGGCCAACTCCACGACTGTACTAGCAGTTCCGACCATGATGGTGGCTACTGTTTCAGCTTCCACTGCAGCACAGATAGAAGCCACCCACCGTCTCAGTGCTGCAGTGGAGGCTCAGACTGAGGTCATGAAATCCATCCTCGTTGCCATGCAATCCCAGCTTGCTGTCATGCAGGTTCTGATTGCTGCAGATCTCAGTGCTCAAAGGAGTATGTAGGCACTTGCTACAGTCCAGCAATCTCTACTCCAGCAGATCACGAGGATTGCTGAGGTGCTGCCCTGTGGGACTGGCAGTGGCACCATGGAGCAAGAACTTACTGTCCTCTCTCAGGATGATAGCATTCATGCTCCCACCACTGCCACTCCATCAGTGTTCTTGTTGCCTGTCAGCTAGCCAGTTCAGACTGCTGCCAGCCATGCCGAGCATATGCAATTCAAAGCTGAGCCTGAGAACTGTATAGAAGCACTAAGACAGACAAAGGCACCCACAATTCAGACACTAAGGGATTGCACAAATGCGAACAGCTCATTTTTGTTTGTGTAATTGGATGTATTGTTGGGTAAGAATGTTGGTGGCTGTTAATGTTGGAAGGTGGTCAAGGGCACATTGTGATGGGCCATCGCAGATGGATGTGATGGTGGAGAATGCTGGGTCCATGTCTGGGGAAGTTGTTTCAGTGCCTCGTAATGCACTCTCTGACATCTTATCCAGTTTAAAGGAGTCCAAGATGTCTCCCTGACTCCTCTTGTTCCTTCTCCTGTTCCTCCTTACCACCACCCACCCCCCCCACCCGCTCCACCCCCAGTTGATGTCTGGATCCCTGGAGGTAATGGCCACTTCCTCATAATGGCAAGATTGTGGAGGATACAGCAGACCACCATCAACTTGGAGACCCTCTCTGGACTGAAAGCCCATCTGCTCATGTAGTGGGCTGGCAGAAGGGGCTCAACAGTCATGTATGGAGGAGGTAGCTCTTGTCCCTCAGCTGCCAGCCTCTAGTTCCTCTAGGAGGCCCGAAGACGATGGGTAAGGCGAACTGGTATAGGATAAATGCATCATGGCTGCTGCCAGGATAGCAGGCATTCACCACGATGAAGATCTTGGTGTTGTCGCACATCACCTGCACATTTATCAAATGGAAGCCCTTGCAGTTCCTGGACCTCTCTTTATTGACATGGAGGACCCGCAGGGCCATGTGCATGGAGTTGATGGCGCCCTGCACCATTAGGAATCTTGCTATCCTGGTGAAGTCACATGCTTTTTCATTCTGTTTGTCCCTCCTGAGTGAGAAGATGATGAACTGCCCTCATCTGGTGTATATGGCCTCTGTCGCCTCCCAGTTATTGCGATGGACAGCACACTGGGAAATGTTGGCAATGTTTCCCAATCCAGCCTGGAAGGATCCAGAGGTGTAAAACGTGAGGGCAATGGTGACCCGCATGGCCACTGGCAGCACCATTGTCACCCTGGTGTGAGACTCCAGGTCAGTTGCAGGAGGTGGCACAATTCCATGACCACCTCCTTGTTGATCCTGAGTTACATCAGGCATTGTTCCTGCAACAGGTGAAGGTTGGAGAACACCAAGCCATTTCATCAATACCGCTGTCATGTAGGCCCACACCTGCCAAGAATGAGGCACATTGATTTCGCCACATGGACATTAAATTTCAAATTGTTGCTGGGAAGAGGAGAAGGCCTGTGACAAGGGGTTGCCAGGCCCCTTTGCATATTAACAGACAGTGTTGGAATAAAGGAACTATCCCCTGCTCCAATACAATCCACAAACACCTGGTCAAACCAGTTAGTCACATGACTAACCTGCTTGGCAGTCTGGGTTTTTTTCTGAATTGTACAGTTTTTTGAACGGAGAGCCTGCAGAAAGCTGCTGGATTGAAAAGACCTCTCCTGGCTGGCTCGCCACAGCCTCTCCTGTCTGCTCCCATCTCTTTCTCACGGAACTCCAAAACCCACTGAAGACACATGAACCCCAAGAGAGAAAAGTCTCCTGCAGTGAACAAGGTTTAAGAAGAATACTGGGCCCCAACGAGAAGCAAGATCTACCTGCAATCAAGGACTCTACAGTTAGCTCGAAGACCCATAACAAAAACTCTTCAGATATTGCTTCAAACTTTTGCACTTTATTTCTTCTGCTCTTTTCTGTCTCCATTTGCATGTGTGTATCGTATATGTACGCTAGCGTGGGTGCATCATGTATCTGTAGGCATCAACCGAATTAGAGTTGAAGTTTAATAAAATTTCACCTTTCTTCTTTAAACCTAAGAAAGCCTGTTTGTGCTGGTTTCCTTGCCTTATAATTGGAAAACAGTGAACAAGGATTCACCAAAGGGGAACTAAAAACATGGTGTGTTTGAAATTAAACCCTGTTATGGTAAGACCAGGTGAAGGCTGAAAGGGAACCCAAGACCTCTTTCTCACCTGGTCGTAACACCGCCAAAGCCCATAAGTACCTCCATTTGCTATTAAATACCATCAACCTCCCTCAATACCTCAGGACCCCAACCAAACCAAGTTAGGACCACCCCCATTCCTCTTGATGCTGCTAACCTTCAAGACTATCCTCAACACATCTACCATCATCCTACCTAAATCCAGAACCATCAATGCTGTTTCAACTAATCTTCAGTGTCACAACCCCTCCCTCCCAATATGTTACCAATGCCCAACATCCCACCTGCTGCTGCCACACTCCATTCCATTCCCTCCAGCATGTTCTGAAATAGTAGTGATCTACCTGAAAGATGTATCTTTTGCACCATCTCCTGTACATCTTGCACTTTAAAAAAGTTAGGATTCAAAAATTTAGCATGCATCAAGATATAATGCTCATGGAGGCCATTTGATTGATGATCTTCACAGAAAAATGGGAATTCATGGACTTTGAAACACCATTAAAAGTTCCAGAATATTGACATAAAACAATCATTCTCTGATCCTCCAAGAACAATGTCAAAGGAGATCTGCCACTGATATACTAGACATCTTGTATATTGTGCCTTTGAAATGTAGATGCTAAGACATATGCTCAAAATTCCTTATACAGACCATAAGACAAATGAAGAGGTGCTTGAAATTGCAAGAGCAAAAAGAACTCTAAAAAGTGACATCCAGAAAAGAAAATGCCTGTATTTTGGCCATTGATTAGAGCTGAAAACCTATAGAGAGCTCTTCTAGAGGGCAAAGCGTAGGGCAGCAAAAAGAGGAGTTGACCTAGGCATAGTTGGACGACGGACATCACAGAGCAGTTGCAGACGAGCTACAGTGGATGTGTGAGGATGGTGCAAGATAGACAAGCATGACATACCATGACAGCAGAGTAGGAGTAGCTACAAGCAGGAGCAGTGTATTGTGCACTCTTCCTGTAAGTATCACACATAGCCTCCATAACATTTTGCTGTCACATCTATATCCATCACACTATGTCTGTCACATCTGTCTTTTGTAACTACCTGTCATACTTTTCTGTCACATCTTTCTGTCAAGATTAATCATTTTATGTGCCACAGATTGAGTCGACCAGGCTTGCCCTCCAAGTTATTTGGTGCTGTTGTGTAATTACATCTGACCCCTCCCAACGTCTGCAAATAGATGGCATTGTGCTGCTGTTGACCACTTCACTACCTTCCTTGGTACTTCTAAAATCACACCTATCCTGATGATTCCTGTTCCCTCTCTGCTGAATCATAAAATTAGAGGGTGTAAAATTTCCGCTGGCACAAGTGCAGTGGAGCAGAACCCCCATTCTTTCATGGAACTGAAGGAAGAAGGTCACTTGAATTGTCGGAGCAGGCAGCTGTTACCTAAAAGAGCCATTCAGTGGAATCTGTCCCAGTATGCCCTTAAAATACCGAGCACCCATAACCATTCCACCTGAGGTGCCCTGAGGGCCTTTTTGACCAAAAGAAAAACCCAACAAAAATCATTCTGAGGGTTATGTTGGTGAATGGGTGAAAGCAGGTGTTAAATGGGTGCTGTACTAATATGGCGCACCTATTTGAAAGTCTGTTTTTAGCGCACAATTTTGGTCTTAATTGCTGATTACCAGAATTTGAACTTGCCTGGAGGTGCTAAAACTGATACCTGCAGGTTCAGCACTCAAGACTGATTAGACACAATTTTCACAGAGCAATATATGTGGCATCCTCACACCCACTTCCACTGAAGGTGTGGAGTGCTCTGACTGGCACACAGCGGCACTTTGCGGGATGCTCAGGGACCTAGTGAGAGGGTGCTCACGTTCTCAGAGGTCCTCATGAAGGAGTTCCAGAGGAGGTGTAGTGTTCTGTACCCACATGGGGGAAGGAGTCTCCCTATCCCTCTTATTAACTCTTCTTGAAGCAGTTGATGTTGCTCTGTCTGGCCTCATGTCCTCCTCACAATCCCCCTGTAGACCAAGGGGAACCCCTAACAAGATAGCCAAGCACTCCCTTTGTCCTGGTGACTTCTAAGTGGTGTCCAATAACGTACAGTAGCTGAGCCCTTACTCTTTTTATGTGAAGTCCTCAGAGAATTTCCAGAATAAATGTTGATAGAACGTCATTAAAATCTTAACAAACTGTTCCGGAAAGTCTCCCCATGTGTTTCAAAAATTCTCTTCCAATCTCCAGAAGCAAGTGAATAGGAAACGGTGAGTATGCCTTTATGTAGTGCTCGAAATCCTCAGCAATGACTTGTTTAGTCCCAATCAGCTAGTTGCTGGTAGGAGAGGGCATTACGTCAAGTGCTAACCACCAAAATGCTGTCAAGCCTGTTACGACCGATCGCTCCAAAGTGCCCAATCAAAATGAACGATACTGATTGTGGTGGGAGAACTGCACTGTTAATTCAATCCTGTACCTCCACAGATTGCCTAACATATCATTTTAAACTTTCCAAATTAAAGAAATACCCAGCCAAATTGGACCATCTATTAACCCCCGGAATGAGGCTAACCAACCCAGGTGTCTTTAAATCAACAAATTAACTGTTTAATTAGAAAAACTAAATTCTTAAATACTATGAAGATATAAACAACATTTAAAATAGAAAAAATTAGAGTCCTTGCAAATTTACACACCTGCCGCAGGTGAAAAAAGTCCAAGGTTGCTTGAAGTCTTCACAGCCGTCCGATGGGGAAGAAAAAGGTTCTTCAACAGTAGAACAGTCCATAGTCTAATTCCAGCAATAAGTGATGCTTTCCTTCTCCAGCGATGAAGTTCAACAATTAAGACTTGCAAACACTTTTTAAAATGAATCAATTTGGCTTTAGAATTTTTGAGGGATAAAAGATTGTCACAGTCTGACTTCCCTTCCTTCAGTTTAAATTATCAGAGATCTCTGTTTTGGCTTGACCTTTTTTTTGAATTTTGAGAGATAATAATAAATAAACAGACTAAATTCTCTTCCTTCAGTTTAAATGGTCTGTTTCTCCTTTCAGGTGCTAACACATAAATGTCTCTCTGTTTCTCCAGCTAGAACAGTCTGTTTTCAACTAAAAAGCCAGTTCAAAAGATAATTGCAACATTGTATATCCGGTCCTTGGTCCCTGAATGGTCGTTGCTGGCTAACCAGGATGCATTCTTTGAAGCTGGTTGGTTCCCTCTCCATATGCTTATATCTATCAACCAAAATGTACTTTCTCTAACTCCTGAGGCTTGCTGGTTCTTAAAGCAGTACAGCTCCTTTGCTGTCTTAAAGACACACCACATATTTCCCGGAGGGAAAAAAAGACATGATCATGACAAGCCTCATTAATGAGTGATAGCAGTCAATTTAAGTGGCATCAACCCCTTAATAATCCTATGGACAGCCATTCCTAGTCCAAACTTCAACTCTTTTACCAAGATGACACATTTTGCTAAATGTGTGCTAAACCAGCATTTCATCTTAAGACCCCATCTTGACCACCTCAGAGGCTCTTTAGTACCTAAGGTATCCAGGGAAAATTGCCTCCTTTAAGTTCCAATGAGAACCAGTCTTCTGAAAAAGGAAGTTAATGCTCTCTGGGATCAGTTACCTTTGGCCTCTAAAGGAATAGAACTTTTCAAAAGGGCTCGGGAGAATTCACCTTCCGGACTTAACATTCAGTTCACCAATTTCAGAACAGAACCACTGGTCCCATTTTTTTCTGCACAGTCGTTGCTGGTAATGAACCTGGTTGTCATTTACAGCTCGTCTCGACTCATCTTGTTTCCTTTATTGTCTCATTACCACCTCCTTTTGCCTTGCAACATCAACCCTTTTTCTCATTTAATCACTCCTACCTTCCACTCTACCAAAGACCTCCCTTTTGTTCTTTCCTCCCCTCCCCACTTTCCCTGCCTCTGTACTGCTACAGCTCTAACATTTTCCAGTTCTGACGAAAGATCGATAACCTGAAACATCAGGCTGAATTTTCCTAGCCCCATGATGACAGGGTTGCAGGCTGGTGGAGGGGAGCCATATTGAGAGGACTCACGACACATTCCTGCCTCTGGGGGAAACTTCTCAGTGGTGGGCGGGAAAGAAAGTCAGCATCCCGTTCCGACGAGGCAGGTAGCCAATTACGACACTAAAGGGCCCAATTAAGAGCCATTTTCCATTGGAGATGGGATCTTCCTCCCACTGAAGCAGCCTTGTGTGGAGCCCCCCCAGCTCTGTCTCGAGATGGCCTCCTGGTGGCAGGCCACTCCATAATGAAGGCTTGGCTGCTGTGGCCACACTTACTTTTAACAATTTTAGACATTTTCAGAGGGCACTTCCATCATGAGGCATCCTCACAGTCCCGGTGGGACTGCCAGGCACCCTCAACCTCAGGTGCTCCAATTGGCTCTCCTGTCTGCACAACCCGCCCACCATCCATAATTGGGCCAGCTCCTGGAGGCAGCCTGTTAATTGGCTGCCTCCAGGACGATTACGCAGACATCATTTTTGGGTTCAGGGCTCGCATATGATCTCGACGTCGAGGTCCCAATGCCTGCCAGAAAACTCAGCCCATTATCTCTGCTTTTCTCTCTGCAGTGATGCTGCCCGACCTGCAAAGTATTTCCACCATTTTCTCTTTATATTTCAGATTTCCAGCATCTACAGTATATTGCTTTTATATTCCTGTAAGACCTAACCACTTATTCCCACTCACAGATGTCAGCTCTTGTCTCAGTTGATAGCTCTCTTGCTTCTGAGTCAGAATATTGTGGATTTAAGCCCCACTCCAGAAACCTGAGTGCAAAATTTAGGCTGACACTTCTGTGCAATTCTGTGGGAGTTCTGATCCACCTGAACCAGACCCCCTTTCACCTCACTGAAATTAACCCTCCTCTGGTTGAATTTTTTCATGTTTAATTGTTCCTCGCCCTTTTCCATAACTACTCTAAACCTTGATGTCGGAGAATTTTCTTATGGTGCAGCATGACTACAGAGAATTGCATTTCAATCAGGAGAATTTTTTTTATGGATGATGTTTTGCACAATATTTACAAAAATAATAAGTAGCCAATTAGAATGCAAAAAACAGAGAGACTTCACATACTTTTCCAATAAGGTAGAAGACATTTGCCAGTCATTCACAACTCACAGGTTAGAACAGATATTTATGGGTTAATGTTTCTTTCTGTCAATTCTCTCCCGTCCTCACTATCTACTGGATGGTAGTATCTCCTTGCCTTTTATCTGTTTCTGGGATGTGGACAGCATGGCAAGGCCACATTTATTTTGTGCTCCATATTAGTGTTAGGTAGAGAATTCCAGGATACTGATCCAGTGATAGAGAAGAAATGGCAATACCTGTCCTAGTTAGGATGGTGTGTGAGGTAGAAGGGAACTTAGATTTGCTGTGGTCCTTCTCAGTCGAGGTAGCAGGTATTGGAGGAAGTGTTATCCAAGTAATTTTGGTAAGTTGCTGCAGTGCATCCTGTAAAACAATTCCAGTCTACAGGCTAGTTGACCATAAGAGTCTTCACAACAAAACCTGCTGTTATCCTCATGACATGTTCATTCATGCATATATTTGCATCGGGGGTCATTGAATAATGGATTGGATTATGCCATTGCTAAACTGGGGGTGCTGAAGTTAATTAACTGTTTGTTGTATCTCTATTGCCATCCCAGCTGAGATCAGCTAACTCAGCTTACAGTAAGAAAAGAAGCTGGGACCTTCCTGGTCTGTACGACTCTGCTGCTCACTTCATTCACCAGCTGAGCAATCTGGGTAGCGTGGGGCAAATTTTATGAAAATATGCTCTAGACATGTGGGGAGAGAATTTCTGTCCGCACAATGGAAATGGAGTGGGGAAATGGCAGGCAATAACTTATGCCCCATTCCCGCCTATGTTGTAGCTGGCATTATCCTCTGAGGACCTTACCACCAGGCAGCCGAAGCATCTATCTGAGTCAGCTGGTAATATCACCCCACATTGCAACAAATAGCCTCTCCTGTCTTCTACTCATAACTAAGCCCCAAAATGATCTAGGCCACCCGCAGTGCTATCGGGCACCGAGGCGATGGACTCCTGCCAGTCAGTCCCCTGTGGTCTCACCTATTGGGTGTACATATTAGAATTTGAGGTGTGCTGATTCATGGACAGTGAGGAGTCTACCCATGTGTTCCTAATATGTACTCTCAGCTGTTTAAGCCAAGTATCAAGAACATGTATTTACAGAATTTACCCTCAACTGTATTTTTCTAATTCTTTTGATTGTGAGCTGAATTTGAGTTTTAATGGTCCAGCTTGTATCTTCTATTACCGCTGTCAGTTTTGATCAATTTCACTTGCTGCTTCCGTGCTTACATTACTAATTATTGTCATTCCAGTGAGTTTGCTGTACAGTTATTTATAAATCTCTCTTATTATGGCTACTAAACTTCAAAAGTGTGCTGAAATGTGTGCAACAGTCACACCACAGGAAGGGGCAATTTTATTAAAATATTGCATGCTGTTTTACCAGACTTCACTACTCCAAAGCAATTTAGGAAGAAATGCACAATTAAGCTGCTCCCTGGTTTTCCTGAACAGTCCATACGTACGTCATCTGACTTTAAATATGTTTTTGTAAGAAAGCCACTTTTCAATTTTGCTGTGACTTCATGCAGGTAATAAAAAAAGCACAGCAGCAATAACTTTAATCTCATTGAACTTCTTCAATGTGGCTTGAATGCCTCAGGGGTGAGATTACAGAGGCTGCTCCTGTGCTTGAATTTCCGAGAAATCTTTAACCAGATTGCCCATCACTCATTGTCAGCCCCCTGTGCTGACTGCAGTACACTTGTCTGCTGTCATCCTGCGCCTCAGAGCATTTCATGCACAGCCTTTTGGAGCTTTAGTGTTGAGATTTTATTCCATCATGCTGGAAGGGTCAGTTAGAGATGTATTCCCACCTTGGCTTGGTGCAGAGAGCCTGTGGAGAAGCTTATAGAAACTGTTGCAATGGTGACAGACAGCATTGAGATCTCATGACAATGCTGCAAAATGGGAAACAATTCCTCATCCCTCCCCAATATTAGTTTAAACCTTTTATCGTATAGAAGGCATTTGCACTTGGAAACATCTATGTTTTCTGATGTAAGTTTATTGGATACAAAATCAAAATCTAATATAGTCTCCCTCGCTCAATCGGTTTTTATCCTCACCATTTCAGCATAATTTTATTAAATCAAATGAATGAGAATTTTGTTATTTATAATGGATGTCCACAGAAAAGGTTTTCTTGTGGAGTATTGTTAGAGGATTATAGCCATGTGGGCAGTGGAGACAATTGGCATCATTAATTGCATCACTGACTTACTACAGACCGGTAGCCACATTCTGACGGCCAGCTACCAAGTCTATTTTCGACCTCAAAGTAGACTTCTATTCAGGGTACACAACATTTCTTGATTTTATTAACATTTACAAGTTTCATGCCCTCGAAAAAATATTCTGCTTTTCTATTCTTACTGCCAAAGTGAATAACCCCACACTTGGTCACATTGTACTCCATCTGCCACCTTGTTGCCCATTCACATAGACTGTCTATATCTCTTCAAAGTGATTATCGACAACGCAGCCGGCAGCTGACGTCATCAGACTGTGCCAATCTGCACCACCTAGTGGTAGTACTGTAAACAAACGCAGCCATATCGCTATGCAGTTTCTTTGGGCCCACCTCACAGCTTACATTCCCACCTAGTTTTGTATCGTCAGCCAACTTAGGTTCATTATTCTCAGTCTATTTGTCTAATTCATTAATATAGATTGTAAATAGCTGAGGCCCTAGCACTGATCCTTGTGGCACTCCATTAGTCACAGCCTGCCAACTTGAAAATGCCCTGTGTATCCCTTCTCTTTGCTTCCTGTCCATTAACCAATCCTCCATCCCATGCTGATATAATACAGCCAACTCCATGAGCCCTTATCTTGTGTATTAACCTTTTGTGTGGCACCTTATTGAATGCCTTTTGGAAATTCAAGTATACTACATCTACTGGTTCCCCTTTATCTACACTACTGGTTACATTCTCAAAAATCTCTACTAAATTTGTCAAACATGATTTCCTTTTTATAAAACCATGTTGACTTAATCTGGTCATACTATGATTTTTTTAGGTGTGTTGTTAAGACTTCCTTAATAATAGATTCCAGCATTTCCTAATGACTGATGTCAGGCTAACTGACCTGTAGTTCCCTGTCTTCTCTCTCCCTCCTTTCTTGAATAGCGGTGTTACATTTGCTAACTTGCAAGCCACTGGGAACATTCTACAATCTAGGGATTCTTGGAAAATCATAACCAGCACATCCATTAGCTCTGCAGTTATCTCTTGTAGAACACCCTAGGATGTGGGCAGTCAGGTCCTAGGCACTTGTCAGATTTTAGTCCCTTAAGTTTCTTCGATACTTTTTCTCTAATTATGTTAATTAACTTAAGTTTCTCACTCTTATTAGCCCCTTGGTTACATTCTATTTCTGCTGTGTAATTTGTATCTTCCACTGTGAAGACAGACACAAAATATTTGTTCAATATCTCTGCCATTTCCTCATTCCCCATGATCATTTCTCCTGTCTCTATCTCTACGGGACCAACGTTTACTTTAGCTACTTTTCTCCTTTTTATACACTTGTAAAAGCTCTTAAAATTTGTTTTTATATTCCTCGCCAGTTTGCCCTCATTCTATTTTTTCCTTTTATCACCTTTTTGGTAACCCTTTGCTGGTTTATAAAACACTCCCAATCCTTAGGCTTATTACTATTCTTCACAATATTATATACCTTTTCTTTAAATCCAATGCTATCTTTAACTTCCTTAGTGAATCACAGATAAAGCTTTCTTGCTGAGTTTTTGTTTTTGTTGAACATTTTGCATTGTTCCTTTAAATGTTTCCCACTGATTATTTACCTTCATACCTTTTCGTCTATTTATGCAATCAACCTTAGCCAGCTCTCCCCTCATACATGTGTCATTGGCTTTGTTTAATTTTAAGATTCTTGCTTTGGACTGGAGTATGTCACTTTCAAACTTAACATGGAATTCAATTGTATTGTGATCACTTTTTCTCAGCGGTTCTTTTACTGAGAGATTACTAATTAACTCTGCCTCATTGCACAACCCTAGAATTAAAATAGCTTTCTACCTAGTTAGTTCCACAATGTATTGCTCCAGCAAGCTGTCATGAAAGCATTCTACATTCTACTAAAACATCTTCCTAATCACCTTTGCCAATTTGATTTGTCCAGTCTATATGAAGATTAAAGTCTTCCACAATTATTACATTGCCTTGTTACAAGCTCCAATTATTTCTTGCTTAATGCTCTGTCCAACGATATAACAATTAGGGAGCCCATAAACTACTCTCAACAGTGTTTTCTGACCCTTGTTATTCCTTATCTCCACCCACACCGATTCTACTTCCTGATCTTCTGAGCCAAGATCCTTTCTCACTTCAGTCTTTTTTCCCTTCTGTCATTCTTTACTATTAGTGCTACTCCTCCTTTTCCATTTCGTCTGTCTTTTTGAAATGTTGTGTACTCTGGAATATTTATTTCCTAACCTTGTTCCCAGTGTAACCATGTCTCTGTAATGGCAATTTGATCTAAACCATTTCTCTCTATTTTTGCCACTAGTTCATCTATCTTATTGTGAATGTTCCGCGCATTCAGATAAAGAGCCTTAAATTTTATTCTTTGACTGCTGTTTTTGCATGGACATTATTTGCTGATGCAATATTACCGTTAAACTCTGTGTCCGCTTCCTGTCCCACTCTGCTAGTCTTTATCCAAATCGGTACATTATTCTATTGTCTCAACTTTTATCTTTAGATTTCTAAATCGCCCTTCACCTGACCGCTCCCCCTCCTCTTCTGGTTTAATGCCCTATCCACAGCCCTGCTTATAAGATTTGCCAGGACACTGATTGCAGACCGGTTTAAGTGGAGTCCATCTAAATGGAACAGCTCTTTCTTTCCTGAGTACTGGTGCCAGTGTCGTCTAGTAATCAGTCTTGGCACGGTGAGTACTCGCAACCTAATTTTATTTACTTGTGCACAAGGAGAACAACCACAGTGGGGCCCACAATGGGGCTCACTGCAATGTTCTACCGGTCTCCGCAAAACAGTGGCACTTATAGTATTCTGTAACCAATAGTTTTACAATAATAATTTCAATCCTTAATTTGCATTCAAAGACACCAATGATACTGCAGTTGAGCATTTGCCCTAAACGAATGGGATACAGCATTATTTCAATCCTTCATTTACATATCTATCTCACCATTGGCCTTGCAGCTGATACTGCGGTTCACAGTGCATAACAGAAAAGGACATTATGTTTCAACAACATTCTTCCTACCTCAACACCCACACCTGGTACATTCCTAAGGAACAGTTAATGTATAAACATGATGACTAGGCAAACCCACACCCCTTGTCAGGTTGGCTCACCTCAGCTTCCACACCAGTGCCCCATAAATTGAAACCCCTTCTTCCCAGACCATTATTTCAGGCATGTGTTTAATTCTCTAATCTCCTTGACTCTATGCCAATTGGTACATGGCTCAGGTAACAATCTAGAGATTATTATCTTTGAGGTCCTGTGTTTTAATTTGGACCTTAACTCCTCAAACACTTTCAGCAGAACATCATTCTTAATTCTATTTATTTTGTCCATTCATATGTGGGCCCCAACAGCTGGTTTCTCCCCCTCTCAATCCAAGTTCATCTCCAGTTGCGAAAAGATGTCTTTAATCTTGGCACCGGGCATGCAACACAACCTTTGGAATTCCCTGTCGCGGCTGTAGAGAACGGTATCTTATCCCCCTGACTATACTGTCCCCTATCACTATCTCATTCCATTTTACTCTCCCCACTTTAATGGCATCCTGTACCATGGTGCCATGGTCAGTTTGCTCATCCACCCAGCAGTCCTTATTCTCAACAGCACAGAGAGCAAGTACCTCATACGTGTTGGTCAAAGTCAAGGGCTGAGGCTCCTCCATTACTACATGATGGATCCCCATACCTGCCTGACTTGCAGTCACACCCATCCGTCCCACACCATTGACCAACTCTAAAGTTCTACTTAACCTAAGGGGTGTGACTACCCCTTTGGAACAAAGTCTCCAGGTAACCCTCTGCCTCCCTGATGCCCCACAATGTCTACAGCACAGATACCAGCTCAGCAACTCTGAGCCAAAGTTGCTTAATCTGCAGACACTTGTTGCAGATATGGTTGTCCGGGACTGCAATGCATTCCACAAACTCCCATATGCTGCACCTGCCACGTTAATCAACCCTTACTTATTTATTTAATTACACCACAGCAGTGGTTCAAAAAGGCAGCTCATCACTACCTTCTTAAGAACAATTAGGGATGGGAAATAAATGCTGGCCTAGCCAGTGATGCTCACATCTCACGCACGAATAAAAAAATAACTGTCGTGCTATACATCCACTTTTTTATTCTGAAACAAAAGCAAGAAATGCTGGAATCACTCAGCAGGTCTGGCAGCTGGAAAGTCTGTGGAAAGAGAAGCAGAGTTAACGTTTCGGGTCAGTGACCCTTCTTCGGAACTGACAAATATTAGAAAAGTCACAGATTATAAACAAGTGAGGTGGGGGTGGGGCAAGAGATAACAAAGGAGAAGGTGCAGACTGGACCAGGCCACATAGCTGACCAAAAGGTCACGGAGCAAAGGCAAACAATATGTTAATGGTGTGTTGAAAGACAAAGCATTAGTACAGATTAGGTGTAAATACACTGAATATTGAACAGCAGCAAGTGCAAACCTGAAAAAAACAGTGCGTAAGCAAACTGAACAAACTAAGATGAAATGAAATAAATGCAAAAAAAAGAGATTGTAAAAAATGTAAAAAAGAATGTAAAAAAAAGGAAGAAAAAATAACTAAAAATGAAAGTAAAATGGGGGGCTGTCATGCTCTGAAATTATTGAACTCAATGTTCAGTCCGGCAGGCTGAAGTGTGCCTAATCGGTAGATGAGATGCTGTTCCTCGAGCTTGCGTTGATGTTCACTGGAACACTGCAGCAATCCCAGGACAGAGATGTGAGCATGAGAGCAGGGGGGAGTGTTGAAATGGCAAGCAACCAGAAGCTCAGGGTCCTGCTTGCGGACTGAGCGGAGATGTTCCGCAAAGCGGTCACCCAGTCTGCGCTTGGTCTCCCCAGTGTAGAGGAGACCACACTGTGAGCAGCGAATACAGTATACCACATTGAAAGAAGTACAAGTAAATCGCTGCTTCACCTGAAAGGAGTGTTTGGGGCTTGGGATATTGAGGAGAGAGGAGGTAAATGGGCAGGTATTACACCTCCTGCGATTGCAGGGGAAGGTGCCCTGGGATGGGGACGAGGTGGTGGGGGTAATGGAGGAGTGGACCAGGGTGTCGCGGAGGGAACGATCCCTTCGGAATGCTGACAGGGGAAGGGAGGGGAAGATGCGACTGGTAGTGGCATCACACTGGAGGTGGCGAAAATGGCGGAGGATGATCCTTTGGATATGGAGGCTGGTGGGATGAAAAGTGAGGACAAGGGGAACCCTGTCACGGTTCTGGGAGGGAGGGGAAGGGGTGAGGGTAGAGGTGCGGGGAATGTGTCGGACACGGTTGAGGGCCCTGTCAACCACAGTGGGGGGAAATCCTCGGTTGAGGAAAAAGGAGGTCATATCAGAAGCACCGCCATGGAAGGTAGCATCATCAGAGCAGATGCGTCGGAGACGGAGAAACTCGGAGAATGGAATGGAATCCTTACAGGAGGTAGGGTGTGAAGAAGTGTAGTCGAGGTAGCTGTGGGAGTCGGTGGGCTTATAATGGATATTGGTAGACAACCGATCCCCAGAGATGGAGACAGAGAAGTCGAGGAAGGGAAGGGAAGTGTCAGAGATGGACCATGTAAAGGTGAGAGAAGGGTGGAAATTGGAAGCAAAGTTGATAACGTTTTCTAGTTCGGGGCGGGAGGAGGAAACTGCACCAATACAGTCATCAATGTACCGGAAAAAGAGTTGGGGGAGGGGGCCTGAGTAGGACTGGAACAAAGAATGCTCGACATATCCCACAAAAAGATATCCAACCTCATAGTCCCACAACCCCGGACAGCCCGCTTCTACCTCCTTCCCAAAATCCACAAACGGGACTGTCCCGGCAGACCCATTGTGTCAGCCAGCTCCTGCCCCACTGAACTTATTTCTTCCTATCTAGACTCTATCTTTTCTCCGCTGGTCCAGTCTCTTCCCACCTACATCCGTGACTCTTCTGACGCCCTACGTCATTTTGACAATTTCCAGTTTCCTGGTCCCAACCGCCTCCTCTTCACTATTGACGTCCAATCGCTCTACACCTCCATCCCCCACCAGGATGGTTTGAGGGCTCTCCGCTTCTTCCTGGAACAGTGGCCCAACCAGTCCCCATCCACCACCACCCTCCTCCGCCTGGCTGAACTTGTTCTCACATTGAACAACTTCTCCTTCAACTCCACGCACTTCCTTCAAGTAAAAGGTGTTGCTATGGGTACCCGCATGGCTCCTAGTTATGCCTGTCTTTTTGTGGGATATGTTTTTTTTTTACATTCTTTTTTACATTTTTTACAATCTCTTTTTTTTGCATTTATTTCATTTCATCTTAGTTTGTTCAGTTTGCTTACCCACTCTTTTTTTCAGGTTTGCACTTGCTGCTGTTCAATATTCAGTGTATTTACACCTAATCTGTACTAATGCTTTGTCTTTCAACACACCATTAACATATTGTTTGCCTTTGCTCCGTGACCTTTTGGTCAGCTATGTGGCCTGGTCCAATCTGCACCTTCTCCTTTGTTATCTCTTGCCCCACCCCCACCTCACTTGTTTATAATCTGTGACTTTTCTAATATTTGTCAGTTCCGAAGAAGGGTCACTGACCCGAAACGTTAACTCTGCTTCTCTTTCCACAGATGCTGCCAGACCTGCTGAGTGATTCCAGCATTTCTTGTTTTTGTTTCAGATTTCCAGCATCCGCAGTATTTTGCTTTCACGTTTTTATTCTGGTTTATATAAGTGTCTTTTTGACCTGCGAGTCCCCTTTCATAATGTTACCACAGATTTATTGGAGAAATTAATGGAACTAAAAGCTAACAAATCCTCTGGACCAGATGGCCTACGTCCTAGGGTTTTTCAGAGGTGGCTACAGAGATATAGGATTTGATTTTGATTTTCAAGAATTCCCTCGATTCTAGAATGGTTCCCATGAATTAGAAGGTAGCAAATGTAACCCTGTTATTCATGAAAGGAGGGAGAGAGAAAACAGGGAGCTATAGACCAGTTAGCCTAACATTAGTCATAGGGAAAATGTTAGGATTTATTATTAAGGACCTGATAACAGCACACTTAGAAAATCATAATATGATTGAACAGAGTCAACATGAATTTATGAAAGGGAAACTGTCTTTGACAAGTCTGTTTATTGAGGTTGTGAGAAGCTGCGTCGATAAATGAGATTCAGTGGATGTAGTGTTTTTGGTTTTTCAAAAGCATTCCATAAGGTGCCGCTCAAGAGGTTATTGTACAAAATTAGGGCTCATGGGATGGGGGTAATATATTAACATAGATTTAAGATTGGTTAACAGGCAGAAAACAGAGTAGGAATAAAAGGGTCTTTTCAGGTTGGCTGGCTAATAGGGTACTGCAAGGATCAGTGTTTGGGCCTCAACTATTTACAATCTCTCAATGATTTAGGTGAGGGGACTGAGTACAATGTATCCAAGTTTGCTAATGATACAAAGTTAAGTGGGAAAGCAAACTGCGAGGAGGATGCAAAGAGACTACAAATAGATATAGACAGGTTTAGTGAATGGGCACATATGTGGCAGATGGGATATAACGAGGAGAAAGTCGGAAAAGTAGAAAGCAGAATATTTTTTATATGTTCAGAGATTGGGAAATATTAGTATTCAGAGGGACCTGGGTGTCCTTGTACACAAATCACAAACATTTAACATGCAGGTATGGGAAGCAATTAGGAAAGCATATGGTATGTTAGCCTTTATTACAAAGGGATTGGAGTATAAGAGTAAAGTAATCTTATGGAAATTATATAGGACCTTGGTGAGACCACTCCTGGAGTACTGTGTACAGTTTTAGTCTTCGTATCTAAGGAAGGATGTACTTACCTTAGAGGCAGTGCAGCGAATGTTCACAAAACTGATTTCTGACATGAGGCGATTGTCCTATGAAGTGAGATTGAGTAGACTAGGCCTATATTCCCTAGAGTTTAGATGAATGAGAGGTGATCTCATTCAAACATAAAGTTCTTAAGGGGCTTGAGAGTGTAGATGCTGCGAGGATGTTTCCCCTGGCTGGCAATCTGGAACTAGGGGACTCAGAATTAGGGTTTGACTATTTAGGGCTGAGATGAGGAGAAACTTCTTCACTCAAAGGGTTCTGAATTTTCTACTGCAATTGTTCAATTGTTTATATTCAAGACAGAAATTGATAGATTCTTAGATACTAAGGGAATCAAGGGATATGGGGGTATTGCGAAAAGGTGAGGTTGAGGTAGAAGATCAGCCATGAACTTACTGAATGGCAGAGCAGGGTCAAAGGGCTGAATGGTCTATTCCTACCCCTATTTCTTACATTCTTAAATGAAGACTTCTAAATTATAATCATATTCAGAGGTTGGTGGGCAAATTGATTTCAAAGCACAAGTTCTGTGCTTTACAGTTGAAATATATTAAAAACTCAATGCCAAATCTGTAGGAAGTCATTTATTAATAATCCATTTCTCAGATAATAGCCACCTTTAAATTCAGAACAGCTGCAGCTACACGATCTCTAATCGTTGCCTTAGCTCTTTAAATACATCAATTTCACAATTCTTCCCTCAAAATATTTTCTGATGCACTTTCCCATTGATGTGGTATTAACTATATTTATCAATATGAATTTGGAAAAAAGGACATATTTTGATCAATGCTCTATGTTAAAATTAACAATCAACATTGTTAAGGAACCAGAGATCAGTGAATGGATCCAAATATTAAATGTCTTTGTCAGGCAAAACCCACCTACCAAGACTGAGGCACACATTATTTTCGCCACATGAACATTAAAACTTAAAATTGCAAACCCTGACTGGAAGGACATTTGTATAGTACTAACAGTGTTGGAACAATGGGGACCCAATTGTTGCTTCCCCAATACACAGAAGAAGTGGTCAAACTTGTTTTAGTCACATGACTAACTGGCTGTTGCAGGGAATTTGCACTTTCAACAAAGGATTTGAACTGAGACAAAGCCGTGTGCTCATGGAGTGAAGATGTCTCCTGGAACTGAAGTAAGAATTACCTCCTCTCCTATCTGCCTGCCTCCATCTCTTCCCCACGGAACTGAATCTTGTGAAGACAAGTAAACTCAGAGAGAGAGAAATCACCTATGTGAACAAGACTTACAAAGAATACTGGACCCCAACAAATCACAAGACCATATCTTCAATCAAGGACTACAGCGAGCTCAAGAAACAGTAACAAGATATTGCCTCAAACTGTTCTACTTATCTTTTCTTCTTTTCTTTTCTGTCCCTATTTGCATGTGTGTATTGTGTGTGCATGTTAGCCTGGGCGCGTCATGTATCTGTAGACGTTAACCGGATTAGAGTTTCAGTTTAAAGTTTAATAAATTTCATCTTTCTTCTTTAAACCAAAGAAAGCCTGTTTGTGCTCATTTCTTTGCCTTATAATTGGAAAGTTGTGAACAAGGATTCACAAAGGGAGAGCTCAAAATACAATGTGTTTAAAATTAAACCCTGTACAATAAGACCACGTGAAGATAGTAACAGGCCCCTAGACACCTTTCTCACATGGTTGTAACAGTCTTTTTAAAAATTTATACCATTTAAAGCAAACATTCCAGTCAACCAGTGTGCCTAAAAGATAATTATTTTTGCATGAGGTAAATAAATTGGCAAAGCTCATTAAAAACATCTAATGTTTAAGGGAAATCAATCTTGGAGCAATAAATCACATTGGTGCTGGGTCACCAGTGCTATTCTGGTTCAGTCTAAATGGCAGCAGGGATCAAAGGAGTGATAATCCACCAAAATGGACATTGCCATTGATTTTAGAGGGGTTGTGGAACTAAGAAAATAGCCCAGAAACTGAGTGGTGCATCCCGCAGCAAGCATCATGAATTGGATCTTTTAATCTCACCCGCCAGATTGTATTATTTTTACACCACAAATTGCTCGAAGGACAAATTGACAATGGCACGGTGAATACAATGAATCATCTGGGACCTCATGAGCGATAGGTCCAGTGGTCAAGGTAACATGACACTATAAGTAGCTGGAAACAGACCCCACCTATTCAGTTCAGGTGTGGCACCATTGCCAAAAACAAGCATTAAAAAGTTACTATAAAACTTTTTTTTTACGTTTTAAAACCTTTTTTTTGACAAAGGAGTAGGATGTAATTAAATTAAAAGCAAAATACTGTGGATGCTGGAAATCTGAAATAAAAACAAGAAATGCTGGAACCACTCAGCAGGTCTGGCAGCATCTGTGGAAAGAGAAGCAGAGTTAACGTTTCGGGTCAGTGACCCTTCTTCGGAACTAGCAAATATTAGAAAGGATGTAAATAAACGTGTTTTGCATCTACACTTTTCACAGAAAAAATGTTCTGAGACATGTTGCAAGAAGAGACACAAGAGGAGAAGATAAGGTTCCACAACTTCTTGGACAAGGGCCTGTGGGCATTCTTGAATGAGGTAGAGATGATGCATCAGTGACTGTTGGGAAATTAGGGGTCAAGGGCTCTCTGCAAGATAAGCATGGTGGCACTGTAACATCCATGGTCACACAGACAGTGGACAAGTGCAGAAAGAAGTAGAATGGTTTGCCCTGAGCAGGCACTTTGTCATTTTTACAACTACATCAGACCCCTTTCCTATCCTGAGTGGCATGAAACAGAGTTGTGTTCGTGGCTCAGGTAGTAATCTGGAGATTATTACCTTTTTAGTTCTGCTTTTTAATTTATCCCCTAGCTGCTCATATTCCCTCAACAGAACCTCTAACCTCGTTCTACCCATGTCGTTGGTACCTACATGGACCATGACAACTGGATCTTTCCCCTCCCACTCGAAGTTCCTCTGCAGCCCAGATGAGATATCCCGAATCCTGGCACCAGGTAGGCAACACAGCCTTCGGGACTCTCGATCCTGGCCACAGAGAACAGTGTCTACGCCCATAACTATAATATCCCCGATTAAGACTACATTTCTCTTTTCAGTCCGAAGAAGGGTCACTGACCCGAAACGTTAACTCTGCTTCTCTTTCCACAGATGCTGCCAGATCTGCTGAGTGGTTCCAGCATTTCTTGTTTTTATTTCAGGTACACAGCTTCAACCTGATTGATAGTAATTTTTAAAATTTGATTTCTTCATTCATGGGATGTGGGCTTCACGGGCAAGGCCAGCATTTAATGCCGATCTATAGTTGCCCTTGAGCCACTGCAGTCCATGTGATGAAGTTACTCTGACAGTGTCTTTCGGGGAGCACTTGGGTAAGAGTGATCATCGGGGCGGCACAGTGGTTAGCACCACAGCCTCACAGCTCCAGGGACCCGGGTTCAATTCTGGGTACTGCCTGTGCGGAGTTTGCAAGTTCTCCCTGTGACCGTGTATGTTTTCGCCGGATGCTCCAGTTTCCTTCCACCGCCAAAGACTTGCATGTGATAGGTAAATTGGCCATTGTAAATTGCCCCTAGTGTAGGTAGGTGATAGGGAATATGGGATTACTGTAGGGTTAGTATAAATGGGTGGTTCTTGGTCGGCACAGACTCGGTGGGCCGAAGGGCTGTATCTCTAAATAAATCGCATCATAAATTTAGACTAGTAGTGCCACACACTAGCAAGAATGGAAATAGGAAGAAAGGGAGAGTCAATGCGTGGCTTGAAGCATGATGCAGGAGGGAGGGCGTCAGATTCTTGGGGCATTGGGACCAGTTCTGGGGCAGAAGGCACCTATTCAAAAGGGATAGGTTGCACCTTAACAGGACTGGGACCAATGTCCTCACTGGGAGATTCATTAGTGTGATTGGGGAGGGCTTAAAATAAATTGGTAGGTGGATGGGCACCAGCATATAGAAGTAGAAAAGAGGAATAAGGTGCATAATGTGAGTGTTAGACAGTACTAGAGGGGAGAGTAGTTCCCTATTAAATGAGAGTGGACTGAGAAAGACTACAAGGAATGCAAAGACAGGATTACAATGCATGCATGTAATCGCACAAAGTGTGGTGAATAAGGCTGATGAGCTACAAGCACAAATAGCAGTATGGAAATATGATGCAGTGGCAACAATGCAATCGTAGATGGGACTGGATGCTTAATATACAAAGATAAAGTGTTCAAAAAAGATGAAGATGGAAAAAAGGGAGGTGGGATGGCAGTTCTGATTAGTGAAGACATTGCAGTGTTGGAAATGGAGGATGTCCTTGAAGGGGCAAGGACTGAATCCATTTGGTTAGAGTAGAGAAGCAAAAAGGGTATGATCACACTACTGGGGATATTCTATAGGCCTCCAAATAGTGAGCGAGAGATAGAGGAGCAAATCAGGAGGGAAATCACAGATATGTGAAAGAACTATAGAGTGGTGATATTTGGGGACTTCAATGACCCAAATATCGATTGGGATAATTTTAGAGTAAAGGGTAAGGAGGGGAAGAAACTTCTGAAATGTGTTCAGGAAACTTCCTTGATCAGTATGTTCTCAGTCCAACTAGAAAAGAGGCATTGCTGGATCTGGTGCTGGGGAATGAGGTGGGCCAAGTTGACCAAGTGTCGGTTGGGGAACACTCAGGTAAGAGTGATCATCATATCATAAGGTTTAAACTAGTAATGGAGGAAAGCTAGAAGCAAAATAAGGTAGAACATCTAGATTGGAAGAGGGCTAATTTCAATGCAGTGAGAAGGGAGCTAGCCAGGGTAAAATGGAACCAAAGACTGACAGGAAGAGCTGTATTGGAACAATGGGTTTTCTTTAAGGAAGAGATGCTTCAGATACAGGCTAGGAACATTCCAACAAGGGTGAAAGGTAAGGGGACCAATAACAGGCTCCTTGGATGACAGGGAGAAACAGACTATCATGAAACAAAAGAGGGTGTGTGTCGCAAGTCAGGTGAATTCTTCAAGGCCATATACAATAACTTGAGAGGGGAAGTGAAGAGGAAAATAAGACTGGCAAAGAGATTATGAGAATAGAATGGCTGCCAACATAAAAGGGAATCCAAAAATATTCTACTGGCATGTACATACTAAGTGGGTAATAAGAGGTGGAGTGAGGCCTATTAGGGACAAAGAGGGTCATATATGCATAACAAGCGCAGGGCAAGGCTAATATACTTAATGAGTACTTTGTATCAGTGTTCACTAACGAAGTGCAATCTGACAAAATATCAGTAGAAGCAGAGAGAGTAGAGGCAATGGATAGGATAAAAATTGAGAGGGGGAGGTACTAAAAAGGCTGGCTATGTTTAGGGTAGATAAGTCACCTGGTCCGGATGGCTTGCATTCCAGGTTGCTAAAGGAAATAGGGGTGGAGATAATGGAAGGTCTTGCCATAATCTTCCAATATTAACTGAATACAGGGGAGATGCCAGAGGATTGGAGAGTGGCAAATGTGACAGTCTTATTCAAGACAAGGTGTAAGGACAATCCTAGCAACTGCAGGCCAGTTAATGTAACTTCAGTGGTGGGTAAAGTCTTAGAAACAATAATCAGGGAAGTTATGCTGAACCCTTATAAAGCTCTGGTTAGGCCTGAACTGGAGTATTGCATCCAGTTCTGGTTACCACACTCTCAGAAGGATGTGAGGATCCTTGAGAGATGCAGAGGAAATTTACCAGAATGGTTCCAGGAAAGGGTGATTTTAGTTACAAGATTAGGTTGGAAAAGCTTGGGTTGTTTTCATTGGAGCAAAGGAGATTGAGGGGTCATTTGATAGAGGTGGACAAGATTATGACTGGCTTAGATAAGTTAGGCAAGGAAAATCTGTTTCCATTAACAAGGACTAGGGGACACAGATTGAAGTATTTAGACAAGAGATGCAAGGGGAATATGAGGAAGACCTCTTTTATGCGGCGTGTGTTAATGAGCTGGAACTCACTGCCCATAAGGGTGGTGGAAGAGGAGACAATCAATGACTTCAAAATGAAATTGGATGGGCACTTGATGTAAATAAACATGCAGGGCTATGGAGATCGAGTGGTGGAGTGGGACTGACTGGATGGCTTCGTTGAGATTCAATGGGCCGAAGGGCCTCCTTCTGTGATTTAGATGACTCTATAACTCTTAATTGGTACATTTGTTCTTCCACTGAAAGTAAATAATGCACAACTTTCCACTTGTGAGGAATCATTCATTTTTAAATTGTGGTAGTTAGATTGGGGCATTAACAGCACTAATAAACAGAATGGTGGAAACAGTTTATAAAACAGCATACTGGCTTGAAGCCAACAGTTAATGATATTAGAAATTCAAAATACAGAATATTGGCATGTCCAATGATTTTTGGCAGATCCAACGATGATGCTTCTTTCTGCCTTGCAGCAGAGCAAATAATAGACTGATGCCCACTTTGTCTTCCCAGAAGTATTATTCAAAAGCTCTCAGTGGGGGAGTAGGAGGAGATGACAGTGAATTTGAGACAAGGCTGGCATCCTACATCTCCAGCACTCAAATAACCCCCTTTGCTGTCAATGACACAGATGGCGGAGACAAGACCCAAGAGAGACTGAACATTCCTCTGCCTTAGTCATTATATAAGATAAAAATCCATTTCTTGGCAGAAGAGTTTAGGACAAGTAGTATTCTGATTGTACTTTTTGGTGTAAGATCTGTACTGAGGGCATTAAAGGAACAAAACGTTGAAAACACAGCATTGCAAGAATCTATTTCAACTGGAATTAAATATTTTAAATTATTTTCTGTGCTCCTGGAGTTGTCACAGCTTGTCACCACACTATTGGATTGAGGGGAAATGCATTTCAAAATCCATTTTCTTTAGCACTGGTTCAAAAAGAAAGAAGGAAAGAAAGGATTAGCTTGCATTTATTTAGCCCCTTCTTATCCTTAGGACATCCCAAAGTGTTGAATAATGATGAATTACTTTTGAAATGACACTGTCATTTTGTAGACAAATACAGTACCTGATTTGTGCAGAGCAAGGTCCCATAAAGAGGAATGAAATAAATGACCAGTTAATCTGTTTTGCTGATGTTAGTTGAAGGATGAATGTTGGCCAGGACACTGAGAGAACTCCCTACCTTTCTTTGAAAAAGTGCCATTAGATCTTTGACATCCACTTGAACAGCCGGTCAGAACCTCAGTTTAGAAACATAGGGCGCAAAATTGATTCACGTAGTGCCATTTGTAGTGGCGCTATGGAAGTCTTGCAATGCTTACTGAGCGTGGGCTGCACCACTGGCTTTTTCCTGTTCGGTCCGGGTGGCGTTAGTGCAGAATAAGAGCGCGTGCTGTTCCATCCCTTGCATGTGCCAAAACATTGTGCATGGACACTGTCCTGACCTCACACAGCCTAATCAGCTGATGCAATGCCAGGATTGCAAACTTGGACCAGCCAGGACCTGTCAAAGTATCTTGTAATCAATCAAGAAAAAAAAAAGTTCAGAAAGACAAAATCAGCCCTGAACTAGGGATATTTAACGGACTACTCAACAAGTTGCAGGAGAGGTGCTTTCCCCTTGCATGTGTTCAGATGAGACAGCCTCCGCCGTATTTTAGAATTTCGGCGGGAATTCCATCTACCCCGGTGGCCTTATTGTTTTTCACCTGTCGGATGGCCATTTCAATTTCATGTCGGGCTGGGGTTGTGCTGAGGTCGTGGCGAGTAGCAGGCTATGGAATGTAGTCGAGGGGACTCACATCAAGGACTGAGGCACAATTGAGGAGATCTTCGAAGTGCTCCTTCCAACGAGCGCTGACTGCCTCTCTGTCCTTGATCGGCGCCACTCCATTCGTTGCTCTCATTGGGGTAGGTCCTTGGGTACTTGGGCCATAAATGGTCTTGACTGCGTTGAAGAATCCACGCATATCGTGGTTGTCAGCGAGTTGCTGGACTTCCTGCGCTTTTTCAGCCCACCAGCTATTCTTTAGGTCATGGATTTTTTGTTGAACCTCGGCCTTCAATTGTCTGGTTATCTGCTTTTTTTCCCCTCTAATTTTGGTGATGCTTCCAGTTCAGGAATGCCTTGCGCTTGCGATCTAGTAGCTCCTTGATCTCCTGGTTGATCTTGTCAAACTAGTCTTGATGTTTCCTGGTCAAGAAACCAAGAGTATCTTCATAAGTGCTGATTATGGTAGCTTTGAGGGCAGACCAGACATTGTGGACATTCTGTGGTTCCTGTTTGTTGAGTGTCGCCAAGTTGCTTAGAAGACGCTGCCTGAGTAGGTCTTTTTTTGCAGAGTCCTTGATACCATCGACGTTGATTTTCCTGCGGCAGTGCTTCTGCTGCCGCTGCAGTTTTTGGACTCCGTTTATGGAGATAGTAGCTGGGATTAGGCAATGATCAGTCCAGCAGTCATCAGCTCCTATCATGGCATGGGTGATGTGAACATCCTTGCAGTCCCTCGCTTATACAATAATATAGTCAAGCAAATGCCAATGCCTGGAGCGAGGGTTCTGCCACAAGGTCTTGTATTTGTCTCTCTGACAAAATAGGGTGTTCGTTATGGTCAGGCCATGTTCAAGGCACTTCGTCAGAAGAAGGATTCCTTTAGTTTTAGCCCTTCCAACACCTTCCTTGCCAATCACACCTTTCCAAAGTTTGTCATGGCTACTCAGTTACATTGGGCAGGCGACGTCGTCCACAAGCCTGACACAAGACTCCCAGAAAAAGCTTTCTACTCCAAGCTCCGTCACGGCAAGAGGCTACCAGGAGGGAGAGGAGATGCTATACGGATGTCCTTAAAGCCTCTCTGAAAAAATGTGACATTTCCACTGATTCATGGGAATCTCTTGCCCTAGACTGCCCAAAATGGAGAAGAAGCATCCACGAAGGTGCCAGCCAGTTTGAACAACATCGACATGCCCAGGCAGCCACCAAGTGCAAAGAGTGGAAGGAGCTTTCGGAATTTTGAGCATGCCATTCACTCACCTCACCAAACACCACCTGCCCCACCTGTGGCAGAGTGTGCGGATCCAGAATTGGACAATTCCGTCACCTAAGGACTCACAACCCTGGAGTGGAAGAAGGTCACCCTCGCTCCCGAGGGACTGCCTAAGAAGAAGAAGGAGTTCAGATAGAGCTGGGGGAAGCACTATGGAGTGTTGTTGGAATTGTTTGATGGCAGTTGGTGATTACAGTCAGGGAGGAGAGAGGAGTACTGAACCCAGGAATGGGGGCAGTTGTTGCAGTACCTCTTGGTCTACAACATGACCAGCAGATGGAACAGAGGAGGTAGAGAGGTGAATCTCTGTGAGGAGGGAGCAGAAGGAAGACTCTCCATTAAAGGCTGTACACACCACGGGTCTTCTAGGAGCAGTACCCCTATATTTGTATGAGCCAGGAGCAATGCCTGGGAGGCTCACATTTTCCAAGGAAATGATCACGGAGCTGTGCCACATCCTTCAGCCAGACCCAGACCCTCACACCAGGGTGAGGACGACACTCCCAGTAGCCATGAAGGTCACCATCGGCCTCACCTTTTACACCTCTGGATCCACCCAGGCGGCAGCAGAGACATCGTGAATATCTCGCAAAATGGAGTTCATCACAGCATCTGAGAGGAGACGAAGGCCATATAGGCAAGGTGAGGGGTCTTCATCCTCCCTCAAGAGGCAAGAGCAGGATGAAAGGGCAAATAGTTTTGGCACGGTAGCAGGATTCTTGATGGCGCAGGGAGCCATCAACTTCACGCACATGGCTTTGCAGGCCTCCCATGCCAATGGGGAGAGGTACAGAAACCATAAGGACTATCACTCTGTAAACCTGCCGCTTTTTTTATTCATTCATGGAATGTGAGCGTCGCTGGCAAGGTCAGCATTTATTGCCCATTCCTAATTGCCCTTCAGAAGGTGTTGATGAGCCACTTTCTTGAACCGCTGCAGTCCCTCTGGTATCAATACGCCCACAGCACTGTTAGGAAGGGTTTTGACCCAGCACCAGTGAAGGAACAGCAATATAGTCCCATGTCAGGATGGTGTATGGCTTGGAGGGGATCTTGCAGGTGGTGGTGTTCCCATGCATCTGCTGCCTTTCTTCTAGATTTCAGAAGTCGGGGGTTTGAAAGGTGCTATCGAATGAACCTTGGCAAATTGCTGCAGTGCATCTTGTAGATGGTACACACTGCTGCCACTGTGTGCTGGTGGTAGAGGGAGGGAATGTTTAATGTGGTGGATGGGATGCCATCAAGTGGGCTGCTTTGTCCTGGATGGTGTGAAACTTCTTGAGGGTTGTTGGAGCTGCACCCATCCAGGCAAGCGGAAAGTATTCCATCACATTCCTGACTTGTGTCTTGTAGATGGCGGACAGGCTTTGGGGAGTCAGGAGCTGAGTTACTCATCGCAGAATTCTTCACCTCTGATCTGTCCTTTTAGCCATAGTATTTATATGGCTACTCCAGTTCAGTTTCTGTCACTAGTAACCCCAAGGATGTTGATGGTGGGGGTTTCAGTGATGATAATGTTGTTGTTTGTCAAGGGGAGATGGTTAGATTCTCTCTTGTTGGTGATGATTTTGGGCTGATAAGTGGCAAGTAAATTTCGGGCCATACAAGTGCCAGGCAATGACCAATATTCTGACTCAAAGATAGAAATCCTACCACTTGGCCAATCTGACACCCTTACAGCTTACAGGAACATTGAAAATATAAAATAGGGCTCATCATACATTCCCACCTCATCCATTTTGCCATGTAAATTACATCAAAGACGGGACCATTTCATCAGTTTGGACATTTATCTCAAGAATCCTGCCAACCGCCCTTCAGTTTATTGCTGAGATTTGCATTTACTTCAGTTTATTTCCACCTTATGTTGTCAAACTGTGAAAGCATATGGGACTTTTTAAAGGATCCATGTCAGTGATCACATGAATCTGAAGTGAATGCTGACAAAGGTAAGGGAAGCTGAAAATAGCAATGCACAAAATGAGGGTGTGAATGACAAGTTCTCTGCTGAAATCAATGATTCTATCTGTAATCTGTGCTGATAACCAACTGATAATAGTTTTACATTCTGCTAAGATATCACTTTGAACTTTATTGAAAGAGGGCACAAGAAGAGCTCAGACAATATGGCAAGGGTTCTGATCAAGTAGCAGGTAACAATTCAGTTGATTTTGAAACAGAAAAGGTAGAATAAAATGATTCACAGGTTGTAAGGTAAAAGTAGAGAGTATGAATAAATACAAGAGAGACAACAAACATAGTGATACGAGGGCTGCACGAGACCTCACATTATAGTTGCTGAGCGAAGTTGCTGGGTGATCAAACCCAGGTCTTCCTAACTTTCATTACAGTGAGCTCGCTTGCATCCTTCAGCTGCAAGGCCATTAGATCATGTCTTGCAATCCTGACCAACACCCTTGGTTTATAGAAATGACTATTAGCCCATCATTCCACAGATTGGATATCAACAGTATCACGATCCTTTTTTTTTTCTCCTTGGGAAATATTGCGGTGCGCCTTTAAGGCTGTAAAAGATCAGTAATTCTTTAAGGCAGCAAGCTCCAGGGACTGTGAGCCAAAGTGCATTCTGGTTGCCCGGCAACAACCATACAGAGAAGGAGAACAGGACTTCAAATATATCCATTTTGACTTTGAAACCGTCTGGCAGAGACACACAGTTAACAGACTGTTCTGGCACACGAAGGAAATAGGAGAGCTCTCTTTCAGTCTATTTAAACCCTATTTATTTTACTCTCTCAAAATTCTAAAAAAGCTTCAAGCCAGATTAATTTCTTAAAGAAATAACAAATTATTGATCTACTGTGTTCATTGCTGAAAAAAGAGTTTAATACTAGAACTGCTGAACTGAACTGCTGAACTAAATTGCTGAACTGAACTGCTGAATTCCTATCTTTGGAAAGATCTTCGGATTCATCAGACCTTGGAAAACTGCAAGTGAACATGGACTGTGTGGAATTTGAAGACCATTCATCGGAAGCCTAATCTGCAAAGACTTCATTGTTTTTTTCTATTTTTTCGACCAACTAATTAAAAACCAAACTACTGTTAGTTTGAGTATATGTATGTAAATGCGGGAGTTAGATTTTTTTTTAGATAAGAAGTTATAAGGTCTTTAGATATTGGTTTGTCTTCGTGTTTAAGATTTTAGTTTTTTTAATAAACAGTCAATTTGTGGATATCTAAGGATATCTGCTTTGGTTGGTTTCATTCGTGGGTTACTAGATTGTTTCAATTCGGCTGCTGCTTTCTTCAATTTGGAAAACTTAAAGATATATAATGCGACATGTGGAACAACAGGACTGAACTGACAGTGCATTGCTTCTATTGCGATCAGAATCATATATTTTGATTGTAGGCTTTGTCCTGAGTGGTCATAACATATGTTAACATTGGGGACTCGTCCACGATCAAATCATATTTTAATGAGGTGGCTTACATCTGGAATCAGAATCAGACTAATTTGGAGGGCTCGTGTTCGGAGTCATATTAATTGCTCTCGCATCTGGAATCTCAACTGGAAACTCGATTGTTGGGATCCAAATCTAATGCTAATTATGAAGAAATAAAAGGAACCAGGTGTCTTGTATAATAAGGTACAGTCTATAACAAAGCAATGGCATTAGCAGTTGCAGCAGAGTTTTGGGGAAAGCAGAATGTTACCCTGAGTGACTTGATAACTTTATTTAAGAATAACTTAAAATAATTGGCAGCAAAATTGGGGTTAGAGTTGTAATTAGGTGCCAAAAAAGCAGAGCTAATTGACATAATAGCCCAACATCTGGAATTAGAAGAAGAAGAAGAAGAAGAGAAATACAAGAGATAAGAAGGTCATAAGTCACAGAGTGATACAATAGAATTGGCTGGGATTCAGTTAGAAATGAAAAAAAATTGAATTGGAAAAAGAGGAAAGGGAAAAGGAAAAAGCAATTGCAATAAGAAAACCTGAATTGGGAAAAGAGGAAAGGGAGAAAGAGAGAGCATTTCAGAGAGAAAGTGAAAGAGAAGAGAGAGAATTTAAGTTAAAAAAAAAGATGGAACTAAGAGAAAAGGGTAGTCTTGAATCCAGGGAATTCAGCTCAGGACCCAGGGAAAGGTTGTTTAAATTTATATAGGCTCTTCCTAAGTTCGAGGAAAGGGACGTAGAAGCATTTTTTCATATCTTTTGAAAAAATAGCCAAACAGATGAAATGGCCGAAAGAAAGCTGGACACTGCTTATACAAAGCAGATTGATGGGCAAAGCTCATGAAGTTTATGTTATGCTTCCTGAAGAGGTTTCTGCAGGTTATGAGATGGCAAAAAAAGGTTATTCTCGCTGCTTATGAGTTTGTCACTGACGCTTACTGTCAGAAGTTTCGGAACTTATGGAGATTGGCTGGGCAGACATATGTAGAATTGGAAAGGGTGAAGCAAATTAATTTTGACCATTGGAACTGGGCATTAAAGATGGAAAACACATATGAGAACCTTTGAGAATTGATTCTGAAACCTGAAAGTTTTGAAAGCTAGGCAAGCAGTGGGAGAGTGAAAGGAAGGCAAGTAGCCAGGGACAAGTAGGAACAGCTGGGAATGCCCCAGGATCACCTCCTCAGGTCAGAAAGGAAGGTTCTGAGGGTAGAAGTGAGGTTCGCAAGCCAAAGTGTTATCATTGCCACAAAACGGGTCATCTTCGTTTAGAGTGCTGGAAATTGTGAGGTAAACCAATAGGACATGTTGGGGTATGCAAAGTTAGTGCAGAGGAAAAGACTCTGACTGAGAGTATAGCAGACCAGGCAATATCTGTAACGACAGCTGTAATACCAAATACTAAAACTAAAAGGAGTGTAGAGGTTAAGTATAAAATACCTGAGAGTTATAATGAATTTTTGTCAAAGGGGAGAGTAACTCCGTATCCTGTAAGTGAAGCAGGAAAATCTATCATTATACTTAGGAATACAGGATCAACCCAAACACTATTGCTGGGGAAAGATACAACGTTTCCACCAGAGAGCGCCTTGAGAGCTAAACTTTTAGTTAATGGAATTTGTGGGGAGTATATACCCGTACTTTTGTGTAAAGTATGCCTAGAGAGTGACTTAACATCTGGGATCGTAACTGTGGGTGCTGTCCACAGTTTGCCAGTAAAAGGAATTGATCTACTCCTAGGGAATGATTTGGATGGATCAAAAGTATCAGTTTCTCCTATAATTACAGAGGAACCAAGTGAAATTAAGGAAACGGAGCAATTATAGGAAAACATTCCGGGAATATTTCCTGCGTGTGTAGTCACCCGAGCAATGGATAAACAGGATCCATTGTCGGAGGTAAAAGGAGCACCACAAACAGATAGCCAAGTATCTGAAACCTTATTTGGGGATTTAGATAAACCAAATGAGATATTTAACAGATTGTCTATCATTGCAGCACAGCAAGCTGATCCAGAGATATGCCGAAAAGCACAGATGGCTCTGACAGAAGCTGAGACGAAAGGAGTTCCAGAGGCTATTATATGGCAAACGGGGTTTTGAGGAGGAAATGGAGACATCCTCATAGATCTGCTGACGAAGACTGGACAGTTGTTGAACAGATAGTGGTACCACCTGAATATCGCCAAGCATTATTAAGGATTATCAAGGATTCCTTTTGCAGGACATAGGGGAATTTGGAAGACCAAATCACGTGTAAGCCAACATTATTACTGGCCAGGTCCTACAAAGGATGTGTGACAATTTTGTAGGACATGCCATACCTATCAAATGGTGGGAAAACCACAACCTACCATAAAACCGGCACCACCAGTTCCCATACCAGTGATTGAGGAACCATTTAGCAGGGTATTAGTAGACTGCGTAGGACCCTTACCAAAAACAAAGGCGGAACATCAATACATACTTACTATCATGGATATGGCTACTCGATTCCCAGAGGCCATTCCTTTGAGGACAATTACTGCTAGAATAGCAGTAGAAAAGTTAACCCAATTCTTTATGAGATAAGGGCTGCCACTTGAAGTTCAATCAGATCAAGGTTCCAATTTCATTTCCAGGATATTTCAAGAAGTCATGGGCAATTTGGGGATTAGACAACTGAAATCTTCAGCATATCACCCACAGTCACAGGGAGCTTTAAAGAGATTTCACTAAACTCTTAAAACAGTGATTAGAACATCTTTCTTTGGCCTCCTTATCTCGAGAGACAATGGGTAAGCGCCTGGAGGTGGTCAGTGGTGCGTGGAGCAGCGCCTGGAGTGGCTATAAAGGCCAATTCTAGAGTGACAGGCTCTTCCACAGGTGCTGCAGAAAAAACTTTTTGTCGGGGCTGTTACACAGTTGGCTCTCCCCTTGCGCCTCTGTCTTTTTTCCTGCCAACTGCTAAGTCTCTCCGACTCGCCACACTTTAGCCCCGCCTTTATGGCTGCCCGCCAGCTCTGGCGAACGCTGGCAACTGACTCCCACGACTTGTGATCAATATCACAGGACTTCATGTTGCGTTTGCAGACGTCTTTAAAGCGGAGACATGGACGGCCGGTGGGTCTGATACCAGTGGCGAGCTCACTGTACAATGTGTCTTTGGGGATCCTGCCATCTTCCATACGGCTCACATGGCCAAGCCATCTCAAGCGCCGCTGACTCAGTAGTATGTATAAGCTGGGGATGTTGGCCGCCTCAAGGACTTCTGTGTTGGAGATATGGTCCTGCCACCTGATGCCAAGTATTCTCCGGAGGCAGCGAAGATGGAATGAATTGAGACGTCGCTCTTGGCTGACATACGTTGTCCAGGCCTCGCTGCCATAGAGCAAAGTACTGAGGACACAGTCTTGATCCACTTGGACTTTTGTGTTCCGTGTCAGTGCGCCATGCGCCATTTTCCCACACTCTCTTGGCCAGTCTGGACATAGCAGTGGAAGCCTTTCCCATGCGCTTGTTGATTTCTGCATTGAGAGACAGGTTACTGGTGATAGTTGAGCCTAGGTAGGTGAACTCTTGAACCACTTCCAGAGCGTGGTCGCCAATATTGATGGATGGAGCATTTCTGACATCCTGCCCCATGATGTTCGTTTTCTTGAAGCTGATGGTTAGGCCAAATTCATTGCAGGCAGCCGCAAACCTGTTGATGAGACTCTGCAGGTACTCTTCTGTGTGAGATGTTAGAGCAGCATCGTCAGCAAAGAGGAGCTCCCTAATGAGGACTTTCCGTACTTTGGACTTCGCTCTTAGACGGGCAAGGTTGAACAACCTGCCCCCTGATCTTGTGTGGAGGAAAATTCCTTCTTCAGAGGACTTGAACGCATGTGAAAGCAGCAGGGAGAAGAAAATCCCAAAAAGTGTGGGTGCGAGAACACAGCCCTGTTTCACGCCACTTAGGATAGGAAAGGGGTCTGATGAGGAGCCACCATGTTGAATTGTGCCTTTCATATTGTCATGGAATGAGGTGATGATACTTAGTAGCTTTGGTGGACATCCAATCTTTTCTGGTAGTCTGAAGAGACCACGTCTGCTGACGAGGTCAAAGGCTTTGGTGAGATCAATGAAAGCAATGTAGAGGGGCATCTGTTGTTCGCGGCATTTCTCCTGTATCTGACGAAGGGAGAACAGCATGTCAACGGTCGATCTCTCTGCACGAAAGCCACACTGTGCTTCAGGGTAGATGCTCTCGGCCAGCTTCTGGCCATACTGTCATGAATATCCACGTGACTGGGATAAAGGACTAGACTTTCTTTTAGTTGCCACCAGAGACTCACCGAATGAGTCTTTGAGAGAAGTAATTTCTCCTCATTTCTGTTTTAAATCTGCTACCCCATATCCTAAAACTATGACCTAGATTGCACCACAATAGAAAACACCTTCTCTACGTCTACTCTGTCAATCCCCTTAATCATCCTTTATACCTCAATTAGATCTCTTCTCATTCTTCTAAACTCTGGAGAGTAAAGGCCGAAACTGCTCAATCTCTCGTCATAAGACAAGCCCCTCATCTCTGGAATAAATCTAGTGAACCTCCTCTGAACTGCCTCCAATGCAACTACATCCCTCCTCAAGTAAGGGGACCAAAACTGTATGCAATACTCCAGGTGCGGTCTCACCAATGCCTTGTACAGTTGCAGCAACACTTCCCTACTTTTATACTCTATTCCTTTAGCAATAAATGTCAAAATTCCATTTGCCTTCCTTATTACCTGCTGCACCTGCATACTAGTTTTCTGCGATTCATGCACGAGGACACCCAGATCCCTCTGCACCAAAGCACTCTGAAGTTTCTCTCCATTTAGATAATAATTTGCCTTTCTATTCTTCTGACCAAATTGGATAACCTCTCACTTATCCACATTAAACTCCATCTGCCAAATTTTGGCCCATTCACCTAACCCACCCATATCCATTTGTAAATTTCTTATTTCTTTATTGCAACTTACTATCCCACCTATTTTAGTGGCATCTGCAAATTTGGCTATAGTACCTTCTATCCCTGCATCCAAGTCATTAATATAGATTGTCAATAGTTGGGGCCCAAGGACCAAACCCTATGGCACCCCACTAGTTACATCTTGTCAACCAGAAAAGGACCCATTTATCCCGACTCTCTGTTTTCTGTTGGTTAGCCAATCCTCTATCCAAGCTAATAAATTTCCCCTAACCCCATGTGATCTTACCTTGTGTATTAACCTTTTGTGCGACACCTTATCAAATGCCTTCTGTAAGTCCAGATATACTACATCTACAGGATCCCCATTATCCACTTTGCTTGTTACATCTTCGAAGAACTCTAGCAAATTAGCCAAACACGATTTACCCTTCACAAAACCATGCTGACTCTGATGGATTGTGTTTTGACTTTCTAAATGTCCTGTTATTACTTCCTTAATAATGGACTCTAACAATTTCCCAACGACAGATGTTAAACTAACTGGTCTATAGCTTCCTACTTTCTGCCTCCCTCCTTTTTTGAATAAGGGCATTATATTAGCAATTTTCCAATCCACTGGAAACTTTCCCGCATCCAGGGAATTTTGGAATATTACAGCCAATGGATCCACTATCTCCGCTGCCACTTCCTTTAAGACCCTAGGATGTAGGCCATCAGGCCCTGGGGACTTGTCTGCCTTCAATCCCAATAGTTTGATCAGTACTTTTTCCCTAGTGATGATGATTGTTCTAAGTTCCTCCCTTTCTAAAACCTCTACATTACCTGTTACTATTGGGATGGTACTAGTGTCCTCCACCGTGAAAACTGAAGCAAAATACTGATTTAGTGTCTCCGCCATTTCTGTGTTCCCCTCTATTAACTCCCCAGTTACATCCTCCATTCAGTTTAGGTACTCTCTTCCCTTTTATATACTTATAGAAGCTTTTGCTATCCGTTTTTATATTTTGCACTAGTTTTCTTTCATAATTTACCTTTGCTCTTTTTATTACTTTTTTAGTAACCCTTTGTTGATCTTTAAAAGTTTCCCAATCTTCCAGCCTGCCACTGGCCTTTGCAACATGGTATGCCTTAGTTTTTGTCTTTATGTTATCCTTAACTTCCTTGCTTAGCCATGGATGTTTTTTCCCCCTCTTACAATCTTTCTTCCTCCTGGAATATATTTTAGTTGGGAGGAATTGAATATCTCCTTAAACATCTGCCACTGCTCATTAACTGTCCTACCTTTTAGTCTTCCTGCCCAGTCCACTAGGACCAAATCTCTCCTCATGCCTATATAATGACCTTTGTTTAACTCCAGAACGCTAGTGTGGAACTCCAGTTTCTCACCCTCAAACTGAATTTGAAATTTTAGCATGCTATGATCACTCTTCCCTAGAGGATCCTTAACTATGAGATCATTAATTAATCCCACCTCAATACATCATAATACCAAATCTAGAATAGCATGCTCCCTGGTTGGTTCCAGAACATATTGCTCCAAAAAACAATCTTTAATACATTCAATGAACTCTCCCTTGAGGCTACCTTTGCAAATTTGATTAATCCAGTCATATTAAAATCACCCATGATTATTGCCATAAATTTCTTACAAGCCCCAGTATTTCCTGGTTTATACTGTGCCCACTGTGGAACTATTGTTTGGGGACCTATAGATTACTCCCACCAAATTTTCCCTTGCTATTTCTTATTTCTACTCAGATTGATTCTATGCCTTGATCTCCAGTGCCTATATCATTTCTCGCTACAGCACTGATCTCATCCTTTACTAAGAAAGCTACACCATCTCCTTTTCCTTCCTGCCTATCCTTCCGAAATACTGAGTACCCTTGGATATTCAATTCCCAAACCTGGTTTCCCTGCAACCACGTCTCAGTAATCGCCACTAAATCATACCCATTCGTCTCTATTTGATTTAATTCCAAATGCTTCGTGCATTCAGATACAAAGCCTTTAAGTTTGTTCTATTATCAAATTTCCCTACTCTTGTACGATTCCTTGGTGCAATATGATGTTCACATGTTCTGTCCCTACCTTTTATTTTCTGGTAACAATCAACCTCATCACTAACCTGCACTCCTACCTTCTCCTTTAACTTTGACTTCCAAATTTTCCATGTAACTGAACCACCCCACTATTTAGTTTAAAGCCCTATCTACAGCCCTAGTTATGCGATTCGCCAGGACTCTGGTCCCAGCATGATTCAGGTGCAGCCGGTCCCATCGGAAGAGCTCCCTCCTTCCCCAATACTGGTGCCAATGCCCCATGAATTCGAACCCATTTCTCCCACACCAATCTTTGAGCCACGCATTCACCTCTTTAATCTTATTGACCCTGTGCCAATTAGCTCGTGGTTCAGGTAGTAATCCGGAGATTATTACCTTTTGGTTCTGCTTTTTAATTTAGCCCCTAGCTGCTCATATTCCCTCAGCAGAACCTCTGTCCTCGTTCTACCTATATTGTTGGTACCTACGTGGACCACGACAACTGGATCTTTCCCCTTCTACTCCAAGTTCTTCTGCAGCCCAGATGAGATATCCCAAACCAGGTAGGCAACAGAGCCTTCGGGACTCTCACAGAGAACAGTGTCTATGCCCTAACTATACTATCCCCAATTACGACTACATTTCTCTTTTCTCCCCCCACTTGAAACCCGCGACCTCTACCAACTAGAAGGACAAGGGCAGTAAACACATGGGAACAATACCATCTCCAAGTTCCCCTTAAAGTCACACACCATCCTGACTTGGATTTATATCACCATTCCTTCACTGTCGTTTGGTCAAAATCCTGGAACTCCCTTCCTAACAGCACTGTGGGTGTACCTACCCCACATGGACTGCAGCAGTTCAAGAAGGCAACACACCGCCACCATCTCAAGGGCCATTAAGGATGGGGGCAATAAATGCTGGCCTGGCCATCAATGCACACATGAATGAATTTTAAAAATGTCGATGGCGATGGCATGAAGAGAATGCTGTAAATTATTAGTAGAGTAAATGGTACGTAAATGCGGGGGGAAAAATGTTATTGTTTTTTCAATTCCTATTTTATACAATGTAATGAAATGCATTTCGGAAATGCCGTTTCATTTCACCAGGGGCGGAGGTGTCACAATCCTGTTTTTTTTTCTCCTCGGGAAATATTGCGGTGCGCCTTTAAGCCTGTAAAAGATCAGTACTTCTTTAAGATAGCAAGCTCCAGGGACTGTAAGCCAAAGTGCATTCTGGTTGTCCAGCAACAACTACACAGAGAAGGAGAACAGGACTTCAGATGTATCCATTTTGACTTTGCAACTGGCTGGCAGAGACACACAGTTAACAGACTGTTCTGGCACATGAAGGAAATAGGAGAGCTCTCTCTTAGTATATTTAAACCCTATTTATTATACTCTCTCAAAATTCTAAAGAAGCTTCAAGCCAGATTAATTTCTTAAAGAAATAACAATTTATTGATCTACTGTGTTCATCACTGAGAAAAAAAGAGTTTAAGACTAGAACTGCTGAACTGAACTGCTGAACTAAACTGCTGAACTGAATTGCTGAACTGAACTGCTGAATTCCTATCTTTGGAAAGATCTTCAGATTCATTAAACCTCGGAAGACTGCAAGTGAACGTAGACTATGTGGAATTTGAAGACCATTCATCAGAAGTTTAATCTGTAAAGATTTTATTGTTTTTTTCTATTTTTTCGACCAACTAATTAAAAACCAAACTACTTGTTAGTTTGAGTATATGTATGTAAATGCGGGAGTTAGATTTTTTTTAGACAAGAAGTTATAAGGTCTTTAGATATTGGTTGTCTTCGTCTGTAAGATATTAGTTTTTTTAATAAACAGTTAATTTGTTGATATCTAGATTGTTTCAATTCGGCTGCTGCTTTCTTTGATTTGGAAAGCTTAAAGATATATAATGCGACCTGTGGAATGGCGGGACTGAAATGACAGTGCGTTGCTCCCATCACAATCAGAATCATATATTTTGATTGCGGGCTTTGTCCTAAGTGGTCATAACAGCAGGTAATATTCCATAGTAACAAAAACTATCCTGACTCTTTGCATCGACAGAAAAGGTAAACTTATAGGGCTGAATCTTATGTGCCCACCGCAGCGAAATAAATGAGGCCACCCATGCTGGCTGCATGTTGCGTAGCTGCCACAATCTTCCGTGCGGGAAATCATTTAAATAGGCAGGGTAGGCGGCAACCCCCCCGATCATGCGGAGGGGGCGGGCTGTCCGTCCCCGGCAATGGTGTCAGCTGCCTGCGCGCAGGCGCTGTTGCCATTTGTACCGACTAATTTAAATATTTAAAGGTGAAGTGAATAAAAATAAATAAATACATTTCTTTTTCCCCTCTCCCACCCCCAATAACAGTTACACTAATTATTTGCTCTTCGCCCCCCTACCCAAAACACGTACCTTTACCATCTGACCTTCCCCCCTCACCCCCAGAACAAACTGCACAAGCTTTCACTTCCAATCCTTCCGATCATCTCCTACAACTATGACATTAATTTGACGCCATTCCCCGCACCTCCTCCCCCCTCCCCAACAGTTTGGTGCCTCGTTTCCCCGGACGGGGATCCGAAAGCGCGGGAGTTGATAGGGCTGGGTCTGTTTTCCCTGGAGCGAAGGAGGCTGAGCGGGGACATGATAGAGGTATATAAAATTATGAGAGGCATAGATAGGGTAGATAGCCAGAGTCTGTTTCCCATGGTAGGGGTGACTAAACCTAGAGGGCATAGATTTAAGGTGAGAGGGAGGAGGTTTAAAGGGGATCAAAGGGGTAAATTTTTCACACAAAGAATAGTGTGTATCTGGAATGAGCTGCCTGAGGAGGTGGTGGAGGCAGGAACAGTAGCGACTTTTAAGAGGCATTTGGACAGGTACTTGAATGAGCAAGGCATAGAGGGATATGGAATTAATGCAGGCAGGTGGGATTAGTATAGATAGGCATTATGGTCGGCATGGACGCGGTGGGCCGAAGGGCCTGTTTCTATGCGGTACGACTCTATGACACTATGACTATGAGTGCCAGCCACCGGGCCGAAGATCACAGCGGGACATCAGGTGGCAATGTGAGTTTCAGCAATTCATTTATTTTAATTTATTTAAATATTCAAATTGGGGTCCCGTCGCAGAGTGGCGAGGGAGCTGCCATGAGGTCTCACCACCGCCGGTAATATTGGGCCCGGCGTTGGGGTGCACGGCGGCCTTCTCCCACAGGCATCTTTAGCAACCCCCCCCCTCCACACCCCACCCCCGCCACAGAACCTGATGCCTGGGGCAGAATAAAATCAGCCCATAGTCATCAAAGAGATAACTATATCTACCAAAAGGTCAGAACTACACAAAGAACACAAACAAGAATCCTAATGATGTGAGTGCTACCAATCTAGAGATTTGATGACATTCTCTGGATATTGCAATTATCATAAGATTCAACAAAAACTGTCTTATAACCACAAAATGGAGTCCTGGACATAAAATGTATTCTCAGATACAACCATCCCTGGTAGTGTTCCTAACAGTTACTGTTGCTAAATGATAATGTGATGAAGTAGAAGTATGTAGAATATTTGGTTTTAAATTTATGATAGATCAGGAATGAGGCATGTTGAAAACAGGAATAGATTTTTGAGCCGACAAGTTAACATACAAATCAATAAACAGGGGATTAGGAAATTGGATCTCAACCTATATGAATTAATTGGGAAATATCTAAACTAAAGTATTACAAAACAATGAAGTATTCACGATAGATAAAGCCATAACAGTTGCATTTGTTTGACCCTTTTATCACATCAAATGCATCATTAGTTAAATTGGACCTTGTGCATAAATTTGCTATCTATTGGGCTCTTAAATACTTTAATGGCCTTCCCGCTGCATGGATGTGTGAAGTCTGCCCTCCATGTCAACCATCAACAGTAAAATGCAAAATGGACATCAAGACATCGGACTTCTGGTCCAATGTCCTCCATCCCTATTTTATGCTCCCCCCGCAACACACTCCCCTGCCCCCGCCTCTCTTCCTGTCTCGAATGGTACCTTAAAATTCAGCCTTTTATATCCTTGAATATTAAGCAACCAGTTCTCACCATTTTGAAGCCAAGTTTGTGTTATTACCATTACATCATATTCCCACGTGGCTATTTATGGTTGTAGCTCACCATATTTTGTGTGTTTACAGACATGCATTCTAAACCTGTCTTTGTATTCCTCATAGTCCTTCGTAGTCTGCCTCATTCTATTATGGTACTACTTACTTCTCTAGTACTATCCAACTCTCTCACTTTATGCACCTCATTCCTCTTTTCTACCTCTATATGCTGGTGCCCATCCCCTGCTAATTTAATTTAAACCCTCCCCAACCACAAAGGTAAATCTCCCCGCAAGGACATTAGTTCCAGTCCTGTTGAGCTACAACCCATCCCTTTTATATTGCTCCAGAACTGGTCCCAATGCCCCAAGAATCTGAAGCCCTTCCTCCTGCAGCATGCTTCAAGCCATGCATTGATCCTCCCTATTTTCCTATTTCTACTCTCGCTAGCGCACAGCACTGGGAGTAATCCAGAGATTACTGGGTTCGAGATCCTACTTTTTAACTTCCTTCCTTGCTCCTGAAAATCTGACCGTAGGACCTCAATATCTGCTCTCTCTATGTTGCTGGTACTCACGTGTACCACAGCTTCTGGCTCACTTCTTCCCCCTGCAGAATATTCTGCATGTTCTCCGCGATATCCTTTATCCTGGAACCAGGAAAGCAACACACTATGCAGGACTATGGATGACAGTTACAGAAATGCCGATCTGTCCCCTGGCTATGAAATCTCCTATAACAACTGCGTTGCTACTCTTTGCTGTTCCCTCCTGTGCAGTCCCTTGCCCATTGGTGTCATGATCTAGACTGCACACCTTCAAGGTGTTATCACTCCCAGGAGCCTCCAATGCTGAGTTCCTGTTTGAAAGTGGCACACCCCCCAAAGATTCCTGCAATTGCTGCCTCTTCCTACTCTTCTTGATGGCCACCCATTTACTATCCTGAATTCTTCCTGACTGTGGAGTGGCCACCTCCTGGAACATATGATCCAGGAAACTCTCATCCTCCCTGATGCTCCGCAGTGACTCCAGCTGCCTCTCAAACTTGGAAATCCTGAGTTAGAGCTGAAGCAGCTGAAGACAGTTGCTACACACATGGTCCCCCCAAGACACATGAAGTGTCCTAAAGTTCCCATATGGTGCAGGAATTGCAAACAACAGGTCACAGCTGCACATCCATGAGCTAGAAAAATCTCTACTCCCTCTTTTAGAATCTAGTTAATACCTTGTATAAACTATGAATTTTAATTAATGCCTCTAGACCTGCTCTGTGCTTCTACTCTTATTAATTGACTTATTGTTATACTTACCCTGATTGAAGTTTTTAATTTCCCAGCTCCTGCTTTAAACAAAGTTTAGAGAGAAAAACAGAGATATTCAACAAACAATTACTTACCTGCTTTCCTATGGTGTCACACTTAGATTCCCCCAGCTCTTGTATCCTCCCCACCGGTGTCACTGTGCTCTTGCTCTCAGTGCTGCTTTGCCACGACTCTTGTATCCTTCCAGCTAGTCTCTCTTTACTCTCGTTTAGGGGGACAGATAGCATCCTTTGTAAGTAGGATCGAGGGTCCCAGATGGAATGTTGCCTACCTGCTGCCAGGTAGGCAACTGGCTTAAAAGAATATTGGAGAGGGAGGGTGAGGAACCAGTCATTGTGATACATGATGGGACCAACAGTATTGGGAAGAGTAGACAGAGATCCTGTTTGGAGGGTACCGGCAACTCAGAGTTAAGTTAAAGAACAGGACTGCAAGGTTTAGAATCTCTGGATTATTACCTGAATCATGTGCAAATTGGCATATGGATAAGCTGATTAGAGAGGTGAACACATGGCTGAAGGAGTAGTGTGGGAAAGAGGGTTTTGATGTCATGGGACACTGGCAACCAGCACTGAGACAGGAAGAAACTGTACCATTGGGACGGGCTCAATCTAAAGCAGACTGGGACCAGGGTTCTAGAGAAAAAAATAAATTGGGCAGTCACAAAGACATTAAACTGAAAGTTGGTTTAGATCATAGTTCAAAAACAAACAAAGGGGAAGAGAGTAGAGTAACTGTTAGCAATTGTGCTTCAGGCACTACAAGTAAAGAGAAAACTAAAAGATGTAAACAAATTAAATCAGGAAAAAGAAATAAGAAATGTGTGAATAAAACATTAGAGCAGAAGGACAGGTTAGGGTGCATGGCTCAAATAAGCATTCTTTCCACAAATTCATGGAGCATAAGGGACAAATTGAATGGATTGCAACTGCAGATTCAACTTGGAGGCTATAACATGGTAGCCATCACTGAGACATGGCTGCAAGACAGTCAGAAATGGGAACTAAATATACCAGGTTATAAGGCCGACAGGAAAAATAGGGGAAATGGTACAGGGGGAGGAGTAGCCTTAGTGATTAAGACTGAAATCACTTCAATGATAAGAGAGGATATAATGAGAGGTAAGCAGGCAGTGGAGACTTTATGGGGAGAATTAAGAAATTAAAAATGATTAAAAACTGTAATGGGAGTTGTGTATAAACCCCCTGGTAGCAGATGTGAAGTGTTAAATTGCATAAATGCAGAGATTAGACAAGCATGTAGCAAAGGCAGAATGATATTAATGGGGAGTTTTAGCTTTCATGTAAATTGGGACAAGCAGACTTGAACATGCCAGAAAGGTAGTGAACTTCTTGAGTGAGTCCCAGATAGTTTTCTGCAGAAATATGTCCTAGATCCAGCAAGGGGGCAGGCCATATTCAATTTAGTAATGAATAATGATCCAGATTTAGTTAACAACCTAACAGTACATGAACATTTACCTAAAAGCAATCATAATATGATCAAGTTCAATGTAGTGATTGAAAGGGAGAAAAATGAAACAGCTACTAAAACTTTAGATTTAGGTAAGGCTGATTTCAATGGGATGAGTCAGAGACTGTCCACAGCAAACAGGGCACATTTATTAATGGATAAAATGACAGAATATCAGTGGGAGGTGGTCAAAAAAGAATGTAAAGTGATGCAGTACCTGTTTACACCCCTAAGGGCCAAGAAAAAAAAAACAGCCAAGGACAACTAAAGAGGTAAGAGACAATATAAAACTGAAAGATAAAGCATACAAAAATGCAGAAAATGATACAAATCTTGGTGAATGGGAAAAATACAAACAACAGTGAAGGGTGACTGTAAGAGGTACAAAAAGGGAGTATGAAAAGAAACTTGCAACATATATCAAAATGAACACAAGCATTTTTTACAATTATATTAGGAAAAACAGTGTGGTCATGAGCAGTGCAGGCCCCTTGAAAACTGATAACAGTGCTATTGTCAAGCAAAATAAGGAAATGGAAAACATGTTGAATAATGTCGGGCAGCACAGTGGCGCAGTGGTTAGCACTGCAGCCTCATAACTCCAGCGACCCGGGTTCAGTTCTGGGTACTGCCTGTGCAGAGTTTGCAAGTTCTCCCTGTGACCGCGTGGGTTTCCGTCGGGTGCTCTGGTTTCCTCCCACAGCAGGTTGATAGGTAAATTGGCCATTGTAAATTGCCCCTAGTGTAGGGAGGTGGTAGGAGAATGGTGGGGATGTGGTAGAGAATATGGGGTTAATGTAGGATTAGTATAAATGGGTAGTTGTTGGTCGGCACACACTCAGTGGGCTGAAGGGCCTGTTTCAGTGCTGCATCTCTAAATAAAAATATAAAATAAATAATTACTTTGCAACATTATTTAGAGTAGAGGAAGAGGTCAACATACTGGAAATCCCAATGAAACTATGATTGAAGTAGGGACACAGGGGCCCATCAAAATTAATGTAGGCAAAGTAACAGTAATGAAGGAAATAATGGCATTAAAAAGTGACAAATATCCAGAACCAGATGGTTTCCATCCCAGGGTTTAAAAGGAAGTGAATGAGAACATTGAAAATGCCCTAATTATAATCTTGCAAAGTTCTCTCAATTTATGAACTAATCCTTTAGATTGGAAAATTGCACATCACTCTTCTATTTTGCATAGGTAACAGAGGGAAACCAGGGAATTATAGACCAATTAGCCTAAATTCTGTTGCCAGGATATTGCTAAAGTCGATAACTAAGAGCAGAGTAACTGAAGACCTTAAGATTTTTCAGCTGATCAGAGAGAGTTGGCATTGATTTGTAAATCAAGCAGGTCAAGCTTGACTAATCTTATTGAATTTTTTGAAGAGGTGACTAAAGTAGTGATCAGGGGAATGCCTATGGATGTTATTAATTTGTACTTCCAAAAAGCATTTGATAAAGTCCTTCATAAGAGACAGTTAGCTAAAGTTGCAGTTCATGGAATTTGAGACAAATAAGTGGCCTGGTTAGGAAATTGACTGAGTGGAAGCAGACAGTGGATAGGGATAATGGACAGGTACTCTAATTGGCAAGATGTGACTAGTGGTATCCTGCAAGGATCTGTGTTTGGGTCTCAACTATTCACCATATTTTTTAATGATTTACCTGATGGAGTAGAAAGGCAGATATTCAAATTTGCTGATGACACAAAGATTGTTAGTGGTACAGATGGAAGCATGAAATTATAAAAAGATATTGATGGGCAAAAATCTGGAATTGAAAGCTATTCTCAATAATGGTGCCATGAAACTATCATCAATTGTCGTAAAAACCCATCTGGTTCACTAATGTCCTTTAGGGAAGGAAATCTGCTGTCCTTACCTGGTGACTCCAAACCCACAGCAATGTGTTTGACTCTTAACTACCTTCTGAAATGGCCCAGCAAGCCACTTAGTTGTCAAGCACAATTAAGGATAGGCAACAAATGCTGGCCTTGCCAGTGACACCCACATCCCCTGAAATAATTTTTGAAAACTGTGACAAATGGATTTCAGTGTAGGCAAATGTGAGGTCATCAACTTTGGCCCTAAAAAAGATAAAGCAGGGTACTTCATAAATGGTGGAAAATAGAAAAGAGTAGAGGTCCAATGATACCTAGGGGTCCAGGTACATAGATCATTAAATTGTCATGAACAAGTAGAGAAAATAATCAAATAGGCTAATGGAATGCTAACCTTTATATTTGGAGGAATATAACACAAACAGGTAAAAGTCATGCTTCAGCTTTGCAAAGCCCTGGTTAGATCACACCTGGAGTACTGTGAGCAGTTCTGGGCACCACACCTTAGGAAGGATATATTGCTCTTGGAGGGAATGCAGTGTAGATTTACCAGAATGATACTGGACTTCAAGGGCTAAGTTACGAGGCAAGATTACACCAGTTGTATTCCCTGGAATTTAGATAATTAAGGTGTGATTTGATCGAAGTTTTCAAGATATTAAGGGGAACAGATAGGGTAGATGGAGAGAAACTATTTCAGTTGGTTAGGGAACCTAGGACTAGGGGCACAGTCTAAAAATTAGAGCCACATGTAATTAATAAAGCATGGTAGAAGTTTGGAACTCTCCTGCAAATGGCAATGGATGCTAGATCAAATATTCATTTTAAATCTAAGATTGATAGATTTTTGTTAACCAAAGTATTAAAGGATATGGGACAAAGAAGGCTATATGGAATTATGTCACATGATCTCATTGAATGGCAGAACATGCTCAAGGGTCTAAATGGCCTACTCCTGTTCCTATATTCCCATATTCCTATGATTCTGAGATGATGGAAGATTTAGACATTGGGAATCACTTGTCATCTAATGATCAGAATACAAATAGATGTTAGATTGTACCAGAGCCAGCGACAGCAAATAACAAATAAGAAAGAATGAAAAAACTTGCATTTGTATAGCACCTTTAATGATGCCAGGACATCCCAAGTACTTTGCAGCCAATGAAGTACTTTTGAAATGTTGTTACCACGTGATGTAGAAGTTCCAACTGAGTATACCAGATTTCAGTAAAGCTGATTTGAAAATCACTGTGCCCAAAATTCCAATCGAGCCATAAGTGGAAAACGGAATGGAACCCAGTTCAGCCAGGCTTCAGTTCTGTGTTGCCTGTTGTGCTGTTTTCCAGTCAGGGCCCCATGGGAGGCTTTTCCACCTGTCCCATTATCTCCAAGCCACCCACCCCCTCCCACCAACCACCCCCCCCCCCACCCCCACACCCCCAACAACTGTAATGTAATGTAGTTTTGACTTCAACTTTAAGAAACTGTACCTTTAAGAGACCAGGACACTGATGCAACTGATGACATCATCATACACATTTTTTCTTTCATTCATGGGATGTGGGCATCACTGGCTATACCAGCATTTATTGCCCATCCCTAATTGCCCTTGAGAAGGTGGTGGTGAGAAGCCTTCTTCAACCACTGCAGTCCATGTGGGGTTGGTATACCCACAGTGCTGTAAGGGGAGGGAGTTCCAGGATTTTGACCCAGCAACAGTAAAGGAACGGTGATATAGTTCCAAGTCAGGATGGTGTGTGGCTTGGAGGGGAACTTGGAGGTGGTGGTGTTGCCATGCATCTGCTGCCCTTGTCCTTCTAGGTTGTCGAGGTCATGGGTTTGGAAGGTGCTGTCGAGGAAGCCTTGGTGCGTTGCTCCAGTGCATCTTATAGATGGTACACACTGCTGCCGCTGTGTGTCAGTGGTGAAGGAATTAGGTGTTGAATGTTGTGGATGGAGTACCAATCAAGCAGGCTGCTTTGTCCTGGATGGTGTTGTGCTTCTTAGGTTTTGTTGGAGCTGCAACCATCCAGGCAAGTGGAGAGTATTCCATCACACTCCTGACTTGTGTCTTGTAGATGGTAGACAGGCATTGGGGAGACAGGAAATGAATTACTCAGTGCAAAATTCCCAGCCTCTGACCTGTTCTTGTTGCCATAGTGTTTATGTGGCTGGGCCAGATCAGTTTCTGGTCAATAGTAACCCCCAGGATGTTGATAGTGGGGGATTCAGCGATGGTAATGCCATTGAATGTCAAGGGGAGATGGTTAGATTCTCTTTTGTTTGAGATGGTCATTGCCTGGCACTTTTGTGGCCCGAATCTTACTTACCACATATCAGCCCAAGCCTGGATGTTGTCCAGGTCTTGCTGCATCTGGACACAGATTGCTTCTGTATCTGTGGAGTCATGAATGGTACTGAACATTCCCACTTCTGGCCTCATGATGGAGGGAAGGTCATTGATGAAACAGCTGAAGATGGTTGGGCCTAAGACACTACCCTGAGGAACTCCTATATCAATGTCCTGGGACTGAGATGATTGACCTCTAACAACCACAACTATCTTCCTTTGTGCTAGGTATGACTCCAACTAGTGGAGAGTTTTCCCCCTGATTTCCATTGATTCCAGTTTTGCTCGGGCTCCTTGATGCCATACTCAGTCAAATGCTGCCTTGATGTCAAGGGCAGTCACTCTCAACTCACCTCTTGAGTTCAGCTCTTTTGTCCATGTTTGAACCAAGGCTGTAAGGAGGAGACACCATTGTGAGAGCCACACTCAACATATGGCTTGAAAAGAACACACACATGCTAAAATTTCTGGCAACAAGGAGAAAAAAAGAGAAAAGAAATGAGGCACAGAAGGATCCAAGGACAGAAAACAAACACAGACAAAAATAAGAGAGAAAATAAGGACTGGATCAGAGAGAAAATGTAGACTGGAATAGAAAGAAAACTTGGGCTGGAACAGAAAAAAGTCCTTCCAGATTTAAGCAAAAATAATCACCATGTGTGTGCAAAATTGCCAGTCTCTCCAGCCTTTACAGAGACAGACAGCAACCTAGAGCCACATTGGAGCAAAAGGCTAACAAGATGCAAACACTAATGGTGGCACTCGATATCAATACACCCCGAAGAAAGAGACAGTTACTCCTACACTGTGCAGGACCAAAAGTCAATGATATCCTTGATACACTTATAGACACCAGAACCAACGATGTTTATGATGCAGTATGCTCTAACAAGATATTTTCCACCGAGGGAAAATCCTCACTATGAAATTTCTGGGTTCAGGCAAGCAAAATAAGATAAACGTGGGCCCCTTGACCACTACATGACGAGACTCAGAAGTCTGAGTCAGAATTGCAAAATTACAAATGTGAACAAAGAAATCATCTCCCTGGTCATTATGACCTGCCAATCATCAAGACTAAAAAGACCCTTAGAGAGGGCAAATCGTTAAACTTGCAAAGCCTACATGGCAGAACGCTGGAAGCCAGTGAAAGACAAACTGAAGTCTTAGGAGGGAAAGAGGCTAATAACAAAAGACAAAAATCTTCTGAGGCCAGGTCAGGAACGTCGACAGAATCTGTGAATCCCATAAGAGGAAGGTTTCACCAGACAAACACGCCAAACACAAGGACACAGAGGACACCCAGAGAAAGGTCTGAGGCACATCAAGGACGACCAAAACAGAGGTCACAATCACATCATGTTCGAGCCTGCAATCATTGGGGTGGTGCATATCCTCACTAAACAAACTTGCCCTGCGAGAGGAAAGAAGTGTAAAGCCTGTGGAAAGATGGGACATTTTGCAAGAGTATGCTGATCAAAGCCTACACAAGACATTAATAGAAAGAAGAATACTCCTTCAGAGCACAAGAGATCATTTTTGTTGCTCGCAACCATAACCCCGCCTACCCATGTGCGATGTGTTCATAGGTAATTCGACAATCTCTGCAGTAATTGACTCAGGAGCAACAGTCAACATAATGGATGTCCCAACATTCCACAAGTTACAGAGAAAACAGAAACTGCGATTGAACAAACTGATATCTAAAATCTTTTCCTACGAATCTGATACCGCTCCCCCCCCCCCCCCCTCCCCACTGGTTCTAGGGATCATCCGAGTTACTCTTAAATCCTCCTGTGGGTCCACATGTCAGACAGAGGTCTATGTTGTAGACTCAAGCAAAGGAAATCTGCTACGTTTCAAAACTGCCAGCAAATTGAAGCTGTTCACGATCAACACTGCCAGAAGTCCGATACAGTGCGAATTGCCACAAGTAACGCCTACTCAACCCGATATGCACTCAACGGAAACTTGAGGGATACAGACAAGAGTCAAAAACAGAGAATAAAGACTGACTGACGCACGCAAAATATATCAATAAAAGAAGGAGACGCAATCCTGGTTTGGCAAGAGAAAACATCGAAAGTTAGCTCACCATTTGACCCAAGTGTGCCCACCATTGTTCAAAGAAAAGGATACATGATCATAGCGAAGAGAGGAAATGACATTGTGAAGAGAAATGTAATCTTCTTCAAAACAGTCAATGCTAAAACAATTCCAGAAGAAAGGGATGCAGATGACTTTGATGACTTCGCACCTGCGACAACTCAAGCAGCAGCTCAGCCAAATCAAGCACAGCTGAGATCAATACTGTAAGATCATCAAGACCCCATCAAATACCTTCCAATTTAATGACTATGTCATGCAGCAATGATGAACGGAGCTAGGCAGGAGAAAAGTCTGGTATTGAGGGTGATGTGCCTAAAATCCATCCCCTCCAAGTTTGCAAACTTCAGTCTAACTGAGTTTTGTCCAATGTAACTTTGCATAATTAAGTAGCTAGAGAGTAATTACTGATTTTTAATGAAAAGAGGTAAACTTTAAATTTAAAAAGAAGGGCTAATGAAATGTTGTGTACTGGTAACTTAACCTTTAAGAAACAATACCTAATACGAACAGGCGAACACACATTAGGAACAGGAGTCATCCTTTTGTCCCTTGAGCCTGCTCCATTATTTGATGAGATCGTGGCTGATCTGAATGTGGCCTCAAATCTACTTTCCTGTCTACCTGCTATAACCTTTGACTCCCTTGTCAATCAAGAATCTATCTAACTCAGCCTTAAAAATATTCAATGATGCTGCCTCCACTATTCTCTGGGAAGAGAATTCCACAGACTAATAGCGCTCTAAGAAAAACTTTCTCCTCATCTCCCTCTTAAATGGGAGACTCCTAATTGTTAAACTGTGTCCTAGTTCTAGTCTCTCCCATAAGGGAAAACATCTTTTCAGCATTCACCCTGTCAAGTCCTCTCAGAATTTGATATGTTTCAATAAGATCACCTCAGATTCTTCTAAAATCCTATGAATGCAGGACCAATCTGTCCAATCTTTCCTCATAAAATAACCTCTTTATCCCAGGAATCAGTCGAGTGAACCTTTTCTGAACTGCTTCTAATGCAATTATATCCTTTCTTAAGTAAGGAGGCCAAAACTGTACACAGTACTCCAGATGTGGTACCTTTAAGAGACCATGCCACTGATGCAACTGATGACATCATCATATATATACAAGGAGGAGACACCATTTTGAGAGGCATACTCAACACATGGTTTACAGACACTTACACCAGTGAGGAAAAGACCTGGACCAGAGATCATAAAATGTGGATAAGTAAGACAATAAATAGTGTTTTTGTTGTTCCGAATATAAAACCGGCAGTTATCTTTTCATGAAGGCTTAAGAAAACACAACATAACACGACAACCACATCTCAGGAAATTTCTGAGGGAATTCCTAGGCTACCCTGGAAACTCTGTCAGCTCCTATTGGATCTGAAGAGTCACACAACTTGAGTACCATTAGGCCCTCACCAGGTCTCTGCCTGACAGCTCTTTGGGGGAGAGGGATATCATAAATGATGTTTATTAATGACTCTATCCCGATAATTTGGGACAGCATTTGGGCCTGTCCATTTTGGTTGAGTTGGAGTCCTTCTAGTCGATCTCCATCAGTGGAAGAGATCCTACCAGAATTTCAGTAATTGGAGAGTGTTTCACTCATGTGAAGTGCAGCAACTGAAAATACAAGAACCAAACTGAAGAGTTATAAAAATTGACTTTTCCTTTAAAAAGTGGACAATGTGCTGGAAAAAATGGCACCAACGTCAGATGACCTGGCCCTGTATATTCAAACTGCCTTACTGTCTGGTAAGAACAAAAGGATACATTCCAAGTGCAGAGGTGTCAATTACACCTATCCTGAATCCATCAAAAGACAGTTTTTGAATTGAATGGGTTCTTCTGAAGCAAAGAAGGTGTGAAGTAGCCACATCCTGGCCCATTGTCTGTCACCGCAAGGAGGGAGATCTATATCTCCCAACATAGGCAAGATGGAAGACCATTTTGACCTTAGAAGTAGCTCTCTGGAGAGAGAGAGAGAGAGAACTAGGACAAACATCTTAAAAGCCTGTCCAGCTGAGAGCTGAGAGAAATCCAGCTTCAAAAGCCAAAGGAGGTGCCTTGCTGTGATTTATAAACTTCAAGTTCTGCAGCATAGAACTGAAGGTGATCCCCTGTCTTTACATTAAAGACTCAGCTACCAGAGAAATCTACAAAATCCAGGCCTGCAATTTTCAAAGAGAAATTGACCTCTGAGAAGATTCAACAGGTTTACTGTGAACCCTGAAAATTTAACTCACTTCAAACCACTTACCCTTTTTCCTCTCTATCTATTTCTTGTGTGCGTGTGTGCGAGTGAATGTGTGTGCGGGTGTGGTTGTGACCATTTCGGAATGAATATTGCTCAATAAATAGTTAATCTTCTGTTTTAAACCTACAAGAAAACCTGTCGCTGTCTGTTTATTTGACAAATAAAACACAAAGAGATTAAAACCCTAGTAACAAAAACACTTGTAGCAGTCAGTTGGGAGTTGAACTGTGCGGACCACCCACACACCTTATCACTTGGCCATAACAAGAGAAGAAATTGGAAGAATATGCTGGAAGTTAAAAAGGAAAACAACATTTTCATTTGGGATTTTGTGTTCAGGTTGTAGATTATCTAGAAGTGGATGGATAATATTAGATTTGAGGGCTGAATGTTTAAACTGAAAGCAGAAAGAAACAGAAAAGACACATTATTTGAGAAACATGGAAGAAACAAAAACTGCTAAATAATAACCTGGGGTCAAAAGAGAAACCGGAAAAGCAAACTGAAAAGTGGATGAGGGGAGTGATGTTTCTTTATATTTATAAACAAAGTACTAAAGAACAAATGGTACTCCTTCAAATTTAACTGGGATATACTCTATTGCCAATGTACCCCAGAGAGTTTTGCAGTATTAAACTGATCTATTCGTGCTGGATAGTCCATCACACTGAATCCTAATTTATTGTGGTTGGTAGGTAATTGGAATTATTCAAATATATGACCCCAATAAATGAAATGTATTTAAATATCCTCTGCAAATGAGCATGACTTATGATGTTTTAATGGTAAAGACTGGAAACTGATGATTAAAGCGATGGCACATAGAAGACCAAGGGCTATATTTGCAATGTTGGAGTTCAGTCACTTTTGACAATGCTCTAGCAGAATGCACATCACTTACCATCCTGCTGGGGATGCTGGATATCCTGAGAAGCAACTTAAAAACAATTATTCACAAGTCTAGTCCAACTTAGCTACAGATTAGACCCGAAAAGGTAATAAATGCCAACACTCTCGAGTTTGATGGAGTACCTTAAGCTTTACTCTGTATGGCTTTCAGAATTAACATTACACATGCACTACAAGATTAAAGATTACACGTAGGTTAGGTTACATAGAATTCCAGTAAAATAGCACTAAATTCCCAGTGAATATTACTGAAAAAACCAATGCCTCAAATGAATTGACAATTTAATACTTTTAACTGACTTAACCTTTGTGTTCCCACAAAGATCAAGCTAGCAAATTTAACAGTGTCCACTTTGACTTCATCCCATCGTGTCTTATGTACATTCTCACAGGATAGCAGGTATAACTGACCAGTGGTGTACCGCAGTAATCGGTGCTGGGACCCTTGCTGTTTGTAGTGTACATTAATCATTTAGACGTGAATATAGGAGGTATGATATGTAAGTTCACAGATGACACGAAAATTGGTGGTGTCATAAATAGTGAGGAGGAAAGCCTTAGATTACGGGTCGATATAGATGGGCTGGTAAGATGGGCGGAGCAGTGGCAAATGGAATTTAATCCTGAGAAGTGTGAGGTAGTGCATCTTTGGAGGACTAACAAGGCAAGGGAATATACAATGGATGGTAGGACCCTTGGAAGTACAGAGGGTCAGAGGGACCTTGGTGTACTTGTCCATAGATCATTGAAGGCAGCAGCGCAGTTAGGTAAGGAAGGCAAGTGGGATACTTGCCTTTATTAGCCGAGGCATAGAATATAAGAGCAGGGAGGTTATGATGGAGCTGTATAAAATGCTAGTTAGGCCACAGCTGGAATGCTGTGTACAGTTCTGGGCACCACACTATAGGAAGGATGTGATTGCACTGGAGAGGGTGCAAAGGAGATTCACCAGGATGTTGGTTTCAGCTATGAAGAGAGACTGAAAAGGCTAGGGCTGTTTTCCATAGAGCAGAGAAGGCTGAGGGGGGACATGATTGAGGTATACAAAATTATGAGGGGCATTGATAGGTTAGATAGGAAGAAACTTTTTCCCTTAGTGGTCAATAACCAGGGGGCATAGATTTAAGGTGAGAGAAGGAGGTTTAGAGGCGATTTGAGGAAAAGTTTTTTCACCCAGAGGGTGGTTGGAATCTGGAACACTCTGCCTGAAGAGGTGGTAGAGGCAGGAACCCTCACAACATTTACGAAGTATTTAGATGAGCACTTGAAACGCCATAGCATACAAGGCTACGGGCCTAGTGCTGGAAAATGGGATTAGAATAGATGGCTGGCATGGACTCGATGGGACGAAGGGCCTGTTTCTGTGCTGTATAACACTATGACACTATAAGCAGTATTTTAACATACTGCTGATCCTTGTGTAGTCTCGTCGGCTGTCCCTCAATTCGAGGATGACCTCTATTCAAGATCACGAGGTTCTGCCATGAGTCTTCATATGACTGAACAGGCCAATTCTTGATCCGCAGATGTTTGGACACATGGGTCCCACGAGGTAGTGGGATCCGGAAAGCAGGATTTGCTTCCTTTTCTTTCCTTCTCTGTTGCTGCTCTGCCTCGTCATTAAGACGATTGGATTCAAAGCATGATGCCACTTGATGGACAATTTGTTGCCATTTGAACATTTGGTAGCAAGCTCCTCCCAGTCATCAATGTCAATGCTGCCATGCTTCAAAGAGAGCTTCTGAGTGTCTTTGAAATGTTTTCTTTGTCCTCCCTTGGAACATTGGCCATTTGAGAGTTGAGAAAACAGGACCCGGCATGAGAGAGTGTTTTCGGCCATCCAGATGCAGTGTCCAGCCCATTGAAGTTGATTTTGCAGGAGTTTTGCCTGAATGCTTGTGGAGCTGGCTTCAAGAAGGACACGAGTATTTGTTCCACGATCCTCACATTGAATCTGGAAGATGCGACAGAGACATCGCTGATGGAATTTCTCTAGTGCTTTTATGTGTCACTGATACACAGTCCAGGTCTCACTGTAGCACAGGAGTGTGGTGACAGAAACTGTTCATAACACTAGGACTTTTGTTGACTTATGGAGGTCTTTGTTGTCAAACACTCGCTGTGTAGTTTGTAGAAGGCTGAACTGGTGCAGCTGATCCGCTGTTGGATCTCCTTGTCAATGGTGGCCTTTTGAGAAAGTTGGCAGCCAAGGTATGGGAAGTGCTCAACATATTCCAAAGTCTCTCCTTCAACATATGTGGGAGTTGGAATATTTTGCTGACCAGGTGTGGGTTGATATAAGTTTTTAAGTGATATAAGGCCGAGTCTCTTGTATGCAGAATTGAAGAGATTGAGAGCGGCTTGCAAATCTGGTGTGGAGTGACAACACTTCAGTCATCCGCAAACTGTAGATCATGTGGTCAGTTTAGTTTTGGTACAAAGGCGACTGAGGTTAAAGAGTTTTCCATCCAGGTGGTATTTAATACTCACACCAGAGGGCAGCTGAACTTTCACGAGATGAATAACCACTGTCAGGTAGATTGTAAATAGTATTGGGGCTATCACACAGCCTTGCCGGTCCGGATTTGAAGGCGTCTGTTTCAGATCTCCTTCTCAAAACAGTTGCAGTCACATCATCATGGAGCATTTGTAGGATTGTAATGAACTTTCTTGGACATCCAAATCTTTGGAGTCGTGGTTATTACCGATAAACATAGGAACTGATTGGATCAGCCTCCTAAGATTTCTCTATACACAGATGGGAGGAAATTCCAATTGGCACCATTCAATCATAAATAACAAAGAAGAATAGTACAGCACAGGAACAGGCCATTCAGCCCTCCAAGCCTGCACTGATCATGATGCCTGTCTAAACTAAAACCTTCTGCACTTCCGGTGTCTGTATCCCTCTATTCCATCCTATTCATGTATTTGTCAAGATGCCTCTTAAACGTCGCTATCATACCTGCTTCGACCACCTCCCCCGGCAGCAAGTTCCAAGCACTCACCACACTCTGTGTCAAACAATTGCCTCGCACATCCCCTCTATACTTTGCCTCTTGCACCTTAAACCTATGTCCCCAAGTAACTGACTCTTCCACCCTGGGAAAAAGCTTCTGACTATCCACTCTGTCCATGCCACTCATAACTTTGTAAACCTCTATCATGTCGCCCCTCCACCTCCGTCGTTCCAGTGAAAACAATCCGAGTTTATCCAACCTCTCCTCATAGCTAATACCCTCCAGACCAGGCAACATCTTGGTAAACCTCTTCTGTACCCTCTCCAAAACCTCCACGTCCTTCTGGTAGTGTGGCGACTAGAATTGCACGCAAAGGTCCCAGCACTGATCCCTGCGGAACACCACTAGTCACAGCCCGCCATTCAGAAAAGTACCCTTCCACTGCTACCCTCTGTCTTCCATGACCCAGCCAGTTCTGTATCCATCTTGCCAGCTCACCTCTGATCAAAAAACAACAAAGAACAAAGAACAGTACAGCACAGGAACAGGCCATTCGGCCCTCCAAGCCTGCGCCAATCTTGGTGCCTGCCTAAACTAACACCTTCTGCACTTCCGAGGCCCATATCCCTCTATTCCCATCCTATTCATGTATTTGTCAAGATGTCTCTTAAACGTCGCTATCGTATCTGCTTCCATCACCTCCCCTGGCAGCAAGTTCCAGGCACTCACCACCCTCTGTGTAAAAAACTTGTCTCGCACATCCCCTCTAAACTTTGCCTCTCGCACCTTAAACCTATGTCCCCTAGTAACTGACTCTTCCACCCTGGGAAAAAGCTTCTGACTATCCACTCTGTCCATGCCGCTCATAACTTTGTAAACCTTTATCATGTCGCCCCTCCATCTCCGTCGTTCCAGTGAAAACAATCCGAGTTTTTCCAACCTCTCCTCATAGCTAATGCCCTCCAGACCAGGCAACATCCTGGTAAACCTCTTCTGTACCCTCTCCAAAGCCTCCACGTCCTTCTGGTAGTGTGGCGACTAGAATTGCACGCAATATTCTAAGTGTGGCCTAACTAAGGTTCTGTACAGCTGCAACATGACTTGCCAATTTTTATACTCTATACCCCGACCGATGAAGGCATGCATACCGTATGCCTTCTTGACTACCTTATCCACCTGCGTTGCCACTTTCAGTGACCTGTGGACCTGTACGCCCAGATCTCTCTGCCTGTCAGTACTCCTAAGGGTTCTACCATTTACTGTATACCTCCCACCTGCATTAGACCTTCCAAATTGCATTACCTCACATTTGTCCGGATTAAACTCCATCTGCCATTTCTCTGCCCAAGTCTCCAACCGATCTATATCCTGCTGTATCCTCTGACAATCCTCATCATTATCCGCAACTCCACCAACCTATGTGTCGTCCGCAAACTTACTAATCAGACCAGCTACATTTTCCTCCAAATCATTTATATATACTACAAACAGCAAAGGTCCCAGCACTGATCCCTGCGGAACACCACTAGTCACATCCCTCCATTCAGAAAAACACCCATCCACTGATACCCTCTGTCTTCTATGACCGAGCCAGTTCTGTATCCATCTTGCCAGCTCACCTCTGATCCCATGTGACTTCACCTTTTGTACCAGTCTGCCATGCGGGACCTTGTCAAAGGCTTTACTAAAGTCCATATAGACAACATCCACTGCCCTTCCGTCATCAATCATCTTCGTCACTTCTTCAAAAAACTCAATCAAATTAGTAAGACACGAAACCTTCACAAAACCATGCTGTCTCTCGCTAATACGTTCGTTTGTTTCCAAATGGGAGTAAATCCTATCCCGAATAATCCTCTCTAATAGTTTCCCTACCACTGACGTAAGGCTCAACGGCCTATAATTTCCTGGATTATCCTTGCCACCCTTCTTAAACAATGGAACAACATTGGCTATTCTCCAGTCCTCTGGGACCTCACCTGTAGCCAATCACGATGCAAAGATTTCTGTCAAGGCCACAGCAATTTCCTCCCTTGCCTCCCTCAGTATTCTAGGGTAGATCCCATCAGGCCCTGGGGACTTATCTACCTTAATGCTTTGCAAGACACCCAACACCTCCTCCTTTTTGATAATGAGATGACTGAGACTATCTGCACTCCCTTCCCTAGGCTCATCATCCACCAAGTCCTTCTCTTTGGTGAATACTGATACAAAGTACTCATTTAGCACCTTGCCCATTTCCTCTGGCTCCACACATAGATTCCCATCTCTGTCCTTGAGTGGGCCAACCCTTTCCCTGGTTACCCTCTTGCTGTTTACATATGTATAAAAAGCCTTGGGATTTTCCTTAATCCTGTTTGCCAATGACTTTTCATGACCCCTTTTAGCCCTCCTAAATCCTTGCTTAAGTTCCTTCCTACTGTCTTTTTATTACTCAAGTGCTTCGTCTGTTCCTAGCCTTCCAGCCCTTACAAATGCTTCTTTTTTCTTTTTGACTAGGCTCACAATATCCCGTGTTATCCAAGCTTCCCGCAACTTGCCAAACTTGTCTTTCTTCCTCACAGGAACATGCTGTTCCTGGATTCGAATCAGCTGACGTTTGTCAGACTCCCACATGTCAGATGTTGATTTACCCTCAAACAGCTGCCCCCAATCTAAATTCTTCAGTTCCTGCCTAATATTGTTATAATTAGCCTTCCCCCAATTTAGCACCTTCACCCGAGGACTACTCTTATCCTTATCCACAAGTACCTTAAAACTTACGGAATTATGGTCACTGCTCCCGAAATGCTCCCCCACTGAAACTTCGACCACCTAGCCGAGCTCATTCCCCAATACCAGGTCCAGAATGGCCCCATCCCTAGTTGGACTATCTACATACTGTTTCAAGAAGCCCCCCCTGGATGCTCCTCACAAATTCTGCCCCATCCAAGCCCCTAGCACTAAGTGAGTCCCAGTCAATATAGGGGAAGTTAAAATCACCCACCACCACAACCCTGTTACCTTTACATCTTTCCAAAATCTGTCTACATATCTGCTCCTCTACCTCCCGCTGGCTGTTGGGAGGCCTGTAGTAAACCCCCAACATCGTGACTGCACCCTTCCTATTCCTGAGTTCCACCCATATTGCCTCGCTGCAAGACGCCTCCGAGGTGTCCTCCCGCAGTACAGCTGTGATATTCTCCTTAACCAGTAATGCAACTCCCCCACCCCTTTTACATCCCCCTCAATCCCGCCTGAAGCTTCTAAAGCCAGGAACATTTAGCTGCCAATCCTGCCCTTCCCTCAACCAAGTCTCTGTAATAGCAACAACATCATATTTCCAAGTAGTAATCCAAGCTCTAAGTTCATCTGCCTTACCTGTTATACCTCTCGCATTGAAACAAATGCACTTCAGACCACCAGTCCCGCTGTGCTCAGCAACATCTCCCTGCCTGCTCTTCCTCTTAGTCCTACTGGCCTTATTTACCATGTCCTCCTCATTTATTTCACTAGCAGTCCTACTGCTCTGGTTCCCACCCCCCTGCCACACTAGTTTAAACCCTCCCGAGTGACGCTAGCAAACCTTACAGCCAGGATATTAGTCTGCAACCCATCCTTCTTGTACAGGTCCCATCTGTCCCTGAAGAGAGCCCAATGGTGCAGATATCTGAAACCCTCCCTTCGACACCAGCTGCTCAGCCACGTGTTTAGCTGCACTATCTTCCTATTTCTAGCCTCACTAGCACGTGGCACAGGGAGTAATCCAGAGATTACAACCCTAGAGGTCCTGTTTTTTAACTTACTACCTAACTCCCTAAACTCTCCCTGCAGGACCTCACCACTCTTCCTGCCTATGTCATTGGTACCGATGTGTACCACAACCTCTGGCTGTTCACCCTCCCCCTTCAGAATGCTCCCTGTCCGTTCAGAGACATCCTTGACCCTGGCACCAGGGAGGCAACAAACCATCCTGGAGTCTCTTTCACGTCCACAGAAGCGCCTATCTGTGCCCCTGACTATAGAGTCCCCTATAACTATTGCTCTTCTGCACTTTGTCCCTCCCTGCTGAACAACAGTGCCAGCCGTGGTGCCACTGCTCTGGCTGCTGCTGTTGTTTTCCCCTGACAGGCCATCCCCCCAACAGTATCCAAAACGGTATACTTGTCAGAGAGGGGGATAGCCACAGGGGATTCCTGCACTGACTGCCTGCCCCTTCTAGCGGTCACCCATCTATCTGCCTGCACCTTGGGTATAACCACTTCTCTAAAACTCCTGTCTATGATGCTTTCCGCCACCTGCATGCTTCTAAGTGCATCCAGTTGCCGCTCCAACCGATCCATGCGGTCTGTGAGGAGCTGCAACTGGGTACACTTCCTGCAGATGTAGTCGCCCGGAACGCTGGAAGCATCACGGACTTCCCACATCTCACAGGTGAAGCACTTCACCCCTCTAACTGACATTTCTATCACTAATTAATAAATTAATTTAAAATAAATAAATGCTTATTAAATCCTTACTAAATTATTATACACTTAACTATGTGGTCCCTAGCGCTAGATTTCTACAATAAATACTAAATGCTATCTAAATACAGTAATCTCCTCCCTCTGGTTTAATTACTCTACTTATCAATTAGTTAATTAGTGTTTTAATCAATTTTTATCAGTTTTATTTTCAAATTCAGTACAGATTCCCTACCAGCCAATCAGGTCACAGCTTTCCTGTGACGTCACTTTTTCAGTTTTTTTTCCCCACCCGAGGTAACTTACAGGTCCGGAACTTCACCCTCCAAGTCTTCTCCGAGAATGATCCCGTGTGACTTCACCTTTTGTACCAGTCTGCCATGAGGGACCTTGTCAAAGGCTTTACTGAAGTCCATATTGATAACATCCACTGTCCTTCCTTCATCAATCATCTTCGTCACTTTCTCAAAAAACTCGATCAAGTTAGTGAGACACGACCTCCCCTCCACATGCTGCCTCTCGCTAATAAGTCCACTTGTTTCCAAATGGGAGTAAATCCTGTCCTGAAGAATCCTGTCCAATAATTTCCCTACCACTGACGTAAGGCTCACCGGCCTATAATTTCCTGGATTATCCTTGCTACCCTTCTTAAACAAAGGAACAGCATTGGCTATTCTGCAGTCTTCTGGGACCTCATCTGTAGCCAATGAGGATACAAAGATTTCTGTCAAGGCCCCAGTAATTTCTTCCCTTGCCTCCCTCAGTATTCTGGGGTAGATCCCATCAGGCCCTGAGGACTTATTTACCTTAATTTACCGGGCGGCACAGTGACGCAGTGGTTAGCACCGCAGCCTCACAGCTCCAGCGACCCAGGTTCAATTCTGGGTACTGCCTGTGTGGAGTTTGCAAGTTCTCCCTGTGTCTGCATGGGTTTCCTCCGGGTGCTCCGGTTTCCTCCCACATGCCAAAGACTTGCAGATTGATAGGTTAATCGGCCATTATAAATTTACCCGAGTATAGGTAGGTGGTAGGGAAATATAGGGACAGGTGGGGATGTGGTAGAAATATGGGATTAGTGTAGGATTAGTATAAATGGGTGGTTGATGGTCGGCACAGACTCGGTGGGCCGAAGGGCCTGTTTCAGTGCTGTATCTCTAAACTAAACTAATTAATGTTTTTCAAGACGTCCAACACCTCCTCCTTTTTGATATCGACATGACCCAGACTATCTACACACCCTTCCCTAGACTCATCATCCACCAAGTCCTTCTCTTTGGTGAATACTGATGCAAAGTACTTATTTAGTATCTTGCCCATTTCCTCTGGCTCCACGCATAGATTCCGTCCTCTGTCCTTGAGTGGGCCAACCCTTTCCCTGGCTACCCTGTTGCTCTTTACATATGTATAAAAAGCCTTGGGATTCTCCTTAATCCTGTTTGCTAATGACTTTTCATGACCCCTTTTAGCCCTCCTGACTCCTTGCTTAAATTCCTTCCTACTGTCTTTATATTCCTCAAGGGCTTCGTCTGTTCCCAGCCTTCCAGCCCTTACGAATGCTTCTTTTTTCTTTTTGAGTAGGCTCACAATGTCCCTCGTTATCCAAGGTTCCCGAAACTTGCCAAACTTATCCTTCATCCTCACAGGAACATGCTGGTCCTGGATTCTAATCAACTGACGTTTGTCAGACTCCCACATGTCAGATGTTGATTTACCCTCAAACAGCCGCCCCCAATCTAAATTCTTCAGTTCCTGCCTAATATTGTTATAATTAGCCTTCCCCCAATTTAGCACCTTCACCCGAGGACTACTCTTATCCTTATCCACAAGTACCTTAAAACTTACGGAATTATGGTCACTGCTCCCGAAATGCTCCCCCTACTGAAACTTCGACCACCTGGCCGGGCTCATTCCCCAATACCAGGTCCAGTACGGCCCCTTCCCTAGTTGGACTATCTACATATTGTTTCAAGAAGCCCTCCTGGATGCTCTTTACAAATTCTGCCCCATCCAAGCCCCTAGCACTAAGTGAGTCCCAGTCAATATAGGGGAAGTTAAAAACACCCACCACTACAACCCTGTTGTATTTACATCTTTCCAAAATCTGTCTACATATCTGCTCCTCTATCTCCTGCTCGCTGTTGGGAGGCCTGTAGTAAACCCCCAACATTGTGACTGCACCCTTCCTATTCCTGAGCTCTACCCATATTGCCTCGCTGCATGACCCCTCCGAGGTGCCCTCCTGCAGTACAGCTGTGATATTCTCCTTAACCAGTAATGCAACTCCCCCACCCCTTTTACATCCCCCTCTATCCCGCCTGAAGCATCTAAATCCCGGAACGTTTAGCTGCCAATCCTGTCCTTCCCTCAACCAAGTCTCTGTAATAGCAACAACATCATAGTTCCAAGTACTAATCCATGCTCTAAGTTCATCTGCCTTACCTGTTCGACTTCTCGCATTGAAACAAATGCACTTCAGACCACCAGTCCCGCTGTGCTCAGCAACATCTCCCTGCCTGCTCTTCCTCTCAGTCTTACTGGCCTTATTCACCAGTTCCACCTCAGTTATTTTACCAGCTGTCCTACTGCTCTGGTTCCCACCCTCCTGCCACACTAGTTTAAACCCTCCCGAGTGACGCTAGCAAACCTCGCAGCCAGAATATTTGTGCCCCTCCAGTTTAGATGCAACCCGTCCTTCTTGTACAGGTCCCACCTGTCCCAGAAGAGATCCCAATGATCCAGATATCTGAAACCCTCCCTCCTACACCAGCTGTTTAGCCACGTGTTTAGCTGAACTATCTTCCTATTTCTAGCCTCACTGACACGTGTCACAGGGAGTCATCCCGAAATTACAACCCGAGAGGTCCTGTCTTTTAACTTTCTACCTAACTCCCTGAACTCCCCCTGCAAGACCTCATCACTCTTCTTGCCTATGTCGTTAGTACCAAAGTGTACCACAACCTCTGGCTGTTCACCCTCCCCCTTCAGAATGCCCCCTGCCTGTTCAGAGACATCCTTGACCCAGGCACCAGGGAGGCAACATACCATCCTGGAGTCTCTTTCACGTCCATAGAAGCGCCTATCTGTGCCCCTGACTATAGAGTCCCCTATAACTATTGCTCTTCTGCGTTTTGTCCCTCCCTGCTGAACACCAGAGCCAGCCGTGGAGCCACTGCTCTGCTGCTGCTGCTGTTTTCCCCTGACAGGCCATCCCCCCAACAGTATCCAAAACGGTATACTTGTGAGAGAGGGGGATAGCCACAGGGGATTCCTGCACTGACTGCCTGACCCTTCTAGCAGTCACCCATCTATCTGCATGCACCTTGGGTGTAACCACATCTCAAAAACTCCTGTCTATGATGCTTTCTGCCACCTGCATGCTCCTAAGTGCATCCAATTGCTGCTCCAACCGATCCATGCGGTCTGTGAGCAGCTGCAATTGGGTACACTTCCTGCAGATGTAGTTGTCCAGAACGCTGGAAGCGTCACAGACCTCCCACATCTCACAGGTGAAGCACTTCACCCCTCTAACTGATATTTCTATCACTAATTAATAAATTAATTTAAAATAAATACGTATTAAATCCTTACTAAATTAAGTTACAATTAACTGTATGGTCCCTAGCGCTAGATTACTACTATAAATATTAAATGCTAAATACAGTAATCTCCTCCCTCTGGTTTAATTACTCCACTACTTATTAATCACTTAGTTAATAAGGGTTAATTAGTTTATCAACGTTTTATTTTCACATTCAGTGCAGATTCCCTACCAGCCAATCAGGTCACAGCTTTCCTGTGACGTCACTTTTTCAGGTTTTTTTTTCCCACCCGAGGTAAGTTACTCTCTGTACTCACCGCTCGGAACTCCACCCTCCGAGTCTTCACCCTGGAAATATGCCGCGAATCCCCGAGGTAAGGTTTTTATACTCACCGCTCCAATACTCCACCCTCTGAGTCTTCTCCCTGGAACCATGAGAACTTAGAGTCAGAGAGTCATAGAGTCGTACAGCATAGAAACAGGCCCTTTGGCCCACCGCGTCCATGCCGCACATAATGCCTATTTATACTAATCCCACCTGCCTGCATTAATTCCATATCCCTCTATGCCTTGTTCATTCAAGTACCTGTCCAGATGCCTCTTAAAAGTCGCTACTGTTCCTGCCTCCACCACCTCCTCAGGCAGATCATTCCAGATACACACTATTCTTTGTGTGAAAAATTTACCCCTTTGATCCCCTTTAAACCTCCTCCCTCTCACCTTAAATCTATGCCCTCTAGATTTAGTCACCCCGACCATGGGAAACAGACTCTGGCTACCTACCCTATCTATGCCTCTCATAATTTTATATACCTCTATCATGTCCCCTCTCAGCCTCCTTCGCTCCAGGGAAAACAGACCCAGCCCATCCAATCTCTCTTTATAACTCAAGTCCTCCAAAACAGGCAACATCCTTGTGAATCTTTTCTGCACCCTCTCTAGCTTGATCACATCTTTCTGCACACAGTACTCCAAGTGCGGCCTAACCAACATTATGTACAACTGTAACATGACATTCCAACTCTTGTACTCAATGCCTCGGCCGATGAAGGCAAGCATGCCATATGCCTTCTTCACCACCCTGTCTACCTGTGTTGCCATTTTCAGGGAACTATGTACTTGCACCCCAAGGTCTCTCTGCTCAACAACACTCTCCAGGGCCCTGCCATTCACTGTATATGTCCTGCCCTGGTTTAACTTCCCAAAATGCATCACTTCGCACTTGTCTGTGTTAAATTCCATTTGCCACTCCCTTGTCCACTTTCCCAGTTGATCTATATCCTGTTGTAACCTTAGACAAGCTTCTTCACTGTCCACTATACCACCAATTTTGGTGTTATCTGCAAACTTACTAATCATGCCCCTTACATTCACATCCAAGTCATTAATATATATGACAAACAACAGAGGGCCCAGCACCGATCCCTACGGCACACCCACTGGTCACCAGCCTCCAATCTGAAAAAAAACCCTCCACTACCACCCTCTGCCTCCTATCACCAAGCCAATTTTGTATCCAATTTGCTAGCTCACCCTGGATCCCATGTGTTTGAACCTTCTGGACCAGCATACCATGCGGGACCTTGTCAAAGGCCTTGCTAAAGTCCATGTAGACAACGTCCATCGCCCTGCCCTCGTCAATCCTCTTGGTCACCTCCTCGAAAAACTCAATCGAATTCGTGAGACATGATTTCCCACGCACAAAGCCATGCTGACTATCCCTAATCAGACCATGCCTTTCCAGATGCATATAAATCCTGTCTCTCAGAATCCCTTCCAATAACTTTCCCACCACTGATGTAAGGCTCACCGGCCTGTAGATCCCTGGCTTATCCTTGCTGCCCTTCTTAAATAAAAGCACAACATTAGCTATCCTCCAGTCTTCCGGTACCTCATCCATGGCTAACGATGATAGAAAAATCTCTGCCAGGGCTCCAGCAATCTCCTCCCTTGCTTCCCATAGCATCCTAGGATACACCTGGTCAGGCCCTGGGGATTTATCCACCTTAATGCGCTTCAAGACCTCCAACACCTCCTCCTTTGTAATGTTAATATGCTCCAGGATATCGCTGTTCCTCCCTTGAACTCATTAGCTTCCATGACCTTCTCCACGCTAAATACAGACGAGAAATATTCATTTAAGACCTCGCCCATTTTCCGTGGCTCCACACATAGATTGCCACGTTGATCCTTAAGGGACCTACTCTCTCCCTAGCTACCCTTTTACTCTTAATATACTTATAGAATCTTTTAGGATTCTCCTTTATCTTATCTGCCAAGGAAATCTCATGGCCCCTTTTCGCCCTCCTAACTTCCTTCTTAAGTAAAGTCCTACATCCCCTATACTCCTCGAGGGACTCGCTCAATCCCAGCTGCCTATACCTGACATATGCCTCCTTCTTTGTCCTGACCAGACCCTCAATATCCCTCATCAACCAAGGTTCCCTAAACTTAATGGCTCCCATTTCATTGCTGTGTGTTATTCCCGCACAGGCATTAGCCAGTTTAAAATTAAGTGTTATTGCCCATGTAAAAATGGCACACAAGGGGATGCAGTATGAGTGCAATAATTTCATAAACGTGGACTTTGAGGATTGGGATTTTCACCCAATGATTTTGAAAACTTGAAAACTTTGATCAAATCACCCCTTAACCTTGTAAATTCCAGGGAATACAACCCTAGTTTGTGTAATCCCTCCTTGGAGTCCAGGTATTATTCTGATAAATCTACACCATACTTTCCAAGGCCAATATATCCTTCCAAGGTGTGGTGCCCAGAACTGCTCAGAGTACTCCAGGTGTGGTCCATCCTGGGCTTTGTATAGCTTCTAACCTTTTATATTCCAGACCTCTAGATGGAAAGGCCATCATTCCATTAGCCTTTTTGATTATTCTCTGTACCTGTTCATGACATTTTAATGATCTATGAACCTGGACCCCCAAGTCTCTTTGGACCTCTACTGTTTCCAGCTTTTCACCATTTACAAAGCAGCCTGTTTTATCCTTTTACGTCCAAAGTGGATGACCTCATATTTGCCTACATTGAAATCTATTTGCCACAGTTTTGCCCATTCTCTTAATCTACTAATATCTGTTTGTAATTTTATGCTTCCATCTACACTGCTTACAATGCCATCTATCATTTTGTCATCAGCAAATTTGGATATCTGGCTTTCTAACCCACCCCCTAAGTTATTAATAAATCCGGTGAATAGTTGAGGTCCCAACACAGTCACCTTTTGCCAGTTAGATTACCTGCCTATTATCCCTACCCACTGATCCTGCTTCACAGACAATTTCTTAACCAAGCCAATAACTTGCCTTCAACTTTAGCTAACCGTCTCTTATGAGGGACTTTAACAAATATCTTTTGGAAGTCCATATAAATAACATCCATAAATATTCCCCTGTCCACTACTTTAGTCACCTCTTCAAAAAAATCAAATTCATCGGGCATAACCTACTCTTTACAAATCCATGCTGGCTGAAAGTCTTCGGAAAATTTTCAAGGTGTTCAGTCACTCTATTCTTAATTATAAACTATATTAATTTCCCAACAGGTGGTAGGCTAATTGGCCTATAATTCCCTGGTTTCACTCTGTCATCTTTCTTAAACAATGGAGTAACATGAGCAATTTTCCAATCTAAAGGAATGGTTTCAGAATCGAGAGATCTTTGAAAGATTATAGTTAGGACAACTGCAATACTCTCACCTATTTCCTTTAAATCCCTGGGATGGAAAACATCTGGTCCTGAGGATTTGTCACTCTTTGGTGACATTATTTTCTTCATTACTGCTATTTTGCTTATGTTAATTTTGGTGAATAGTGAATCCAATGAACTTCTGAGCTAATACAGCTCTTGGGAACCAGGATGGAGTTTCATTTTTGTTACTCCCAACTCAGAGTTTTGACACTAGCAATGCATATTCAGCCTCATGATTTTGCATCTATTTTAATTTTAAAATATAGACAAAAGCCAGGCTTTGAACCAGGCATGTGCCCAAATTCACTCTATGCATGTCCAGTGTGCAAAGTGGGACTATTAAAGAAAATCCTGGGCGGCACAGTGGTTAGCACCGCAGCCTCACAGCTCCAGGGACCCGGGTTCAATTCTGGGTACTGCCTGTGCGGAGTTTGCAAGTTCCCCCCTGTGAACACGTGGGTTTTCGCCGGCTGTTCCAGTTTCCTCCCACTGCCAAAGACTTGCAGGTGATAGGTAAATTGGCCATTGTAAATTGCCCCTAGTGTAGGTAGGTGATAGGGAATATGGGATTACTGTAGGGTTAGTATAAATGGGTGGTTCTTGGTCGGCACAGACTCGGTGGGCCGAAGGGCCTGTTTCAGTGCTGTAACTCGAAATAAAATAAATAAACATTTACCCCTACACATGGTTTACAAAATGATAATGTTTTAATAATGAAACCTCAATATTCATTCAGAATCTAGTCCTATGATACAATGCAGTGGTAGTGGCAAAATTTCTGGGAGTAGTTTTGGTGCAATTTAGATGAAGATGATTTATTTTTCTGTGTGTGCAGCATTGCATAGTTGAGAGCTTGCTCATTGTTTTCTGTATCCTTGGGGGCCGTGGGATGTAAATGAAACTTGCTGCCATTCTATTTCCAGTTGCTGATTCATTTATGTATTGACACGGTCTGTTTCAGAGTCAGCACAAAGAAATTGTGATGAAATTGTAAACTTGTACAATTGAACAAAAGACAGGTGCAGCTCCAGTTCTGTTTGCAGGATGGCATCTTTGAAAGCTGTGCCTACGGGGTTTGCTCTGCTGCATCGGCCTTTTGCAGGTTAAAAATTGCATGCAATGTCCTTGTTAAGAACATAAGGAATAACAGCAGGAGTAAACCACACGGCCCCTCGAGCCTGCTCCACCATTCAATATGATCATGGCTGATCTTCTGTCTCAGTTCCAGTTTCCTGTCCGCTCTCCATATCCTTTAATTCCCTGAGAGACCAAATATCTGTCTATGCCAGCCTTAAATATACTCAACAATGGAGCATCTACAACCCTCTAGGGTAGAGAATTCCAGAGATTTGCAACACTTTGAGTGAAGAAATTTCTCATCATCTCAGTTATAAATGATCGACCCCTTATCCTGACACTGTGCCCCCATGTTCTAGATTCCCCAGCCAGTGGAAAAAACCTCTCTGTGTCTACCCTGTCACGCTCCTTCAGAATCTTGTATGTTTCAATGAAATTACCTCTCATTCTTCTAAACTCCAGAGACTATAGGCCCAATTTTCTCAGACTCTCATCATAGCACAACCCCCTCATGCCAGGAACTAATTGAGTAAACCTTGGCTGTACTGCCTCCAATGCAAGTATATGCTGCCTTAAATATGGAGACCAAAACTGCACACAGTACCAAAGCCCTATACAACTGTCGCAAGAATTCTTTATTCTTGTACTCCAATCCCCTTACAATAAAGGCCAACATATCATTTGCTTTCCTAATTGCTTGCTGTACTTGCCTGCTGACTTTCTTACACTACACCCAAGTCCCTCTGAACAGCAACATTTCAAGTTTCACGCCTTTTAAAAAAGTTCTGCTTTTCTGCTCTTGCTACCAAAGTGAATTACCTCACACTTCTCCACATTATATTCCATAAGCCACCTTGTTGCCCATTCACTTAACCTGTCTATATCTCTTTGCAGCCTCTTTGTGTCCTCCTCACAGCTTACATTTCCACCTAGTTTTGTATCATTAGCAAACTTAGATACATTACTCTCGGTCTCTTCACCTAAGTCATTCACATAGATTCTAAATAGCTGAGGCCCCATCATTGATCCTAGCAGCACTAGTTACAGCCTGCCAACTTGAAAATGCCCTGTGTATCCCTACTTTCTGTTTCCTCCCCGTTACCCAATCCTCTATCCATGCTAATATATTGCCCCAAATCTATGCACCCTTATCTTGCATAATTAGCCTTTTGTGTGCTACCATTCAAATGCCTTTTGGAAATCCAAGTATACTACATCTACTGGTTCCCCTTAGTACTTAAAGTATAACCCGTTCTGATGAAAGGTCATCGACCTGAAATATTAACTGTTTCTCTCTCCACAGACACTGCCAGACCTGTGTATTTCCAGCATTTTCTGGTTTTATTTCAGATTTCCACCAACCACAGTATTTTGCTTTTATATTAAAAATTCTTAGAATGCTGTTTGCAAGATACTTTCAAACAGAGTTTACATGCTATTGTACTGTGTGTTATGTGTGCTAGATTGTATGTTTATGTCAGAGTGAGTGTGAGTAAGTGAGTGAACGAGTGAACAAATAGGTAAATGAGAGTGAACAATTAAATAGTGAGTATAAGTTAATGAGATTTTTGGTCCAAAAACTGATTGACCTCTCAGCTTTTACTAAACTTTGACTGCCTGTGGCTCTGACTCTATTTTTAATTCCCAATGTTCACAGGAAGGAAAGGCATGTCAGACTATCCCCTGCTGAGCACCCAGCACCCCAAAACAATGGATGTGACATTTATTGACTGCCTAGACAGACTAATGCATTGCTCATTATTTCACAGTCTGTGGAGAAACATCACCAAAGATTAACTCATTGCAATTTTAACTACTTATTGTCTCAGTGTCTTTTTTAAAACTTGCATGAATGATTGACCCATAGTACCCAAAAATCTGTCAAGTTCTGTCTTGAACATACTCAATGACTGAGCATCCACAACTCTCTGCGGCAGTGAATTCCATTTCTTATTTTTTTTAAATACAAAAATGAAATAAAAGAATACATGTTAAATAATTCTCCCCAAGGAACAGAAACATCAGGCAATGTGCCTGTATTACAGATGAAAAATAGGTTCCTCAATCCCAGCATATTTCCAATCTTAATGAGTGGTGGATTTCTTTTTCAAAGCTACATGACACTCTCTCACCATTTAATTCACTTATAATGTAATCAGTTCTATTTAAAGACCACAGAGAGTCTAGATTAGATCTAAATACAGTATAAGGGAAAGAAACCATCACCTTTTGTCATAGATTTTAACTTACTGCTTTCCTTTGATTAATAGTGTGTTTTTTAAACAGAGCTGCCCAAAATCGGCAATATAATGTGCAAGTAGGGGAGAAAAATTCTTCATATAGGACTTACATAAGCAAATGCTTATAGCATTGCATAATAAAAATGCAAATAGTTAAAAAGATTCAAAGAAATACAGACTGAAATATTACAAAATCCAAACAATAAATGAGTTGAATAAATAATTTAAGGCTCGTAGAATCATAGAATCATTCAGCACAGAAAGAAGCATTTGGATCCACATGCCTGTGCTGGTTCTTTGAACAAGCTATCCAATTAGTTCCACTTCCCAGCTCTTCTCCATCGCCCTGCAATTTGTTTCTTTTCAAGTAAATATCCAATTCTCCTTTGAAAGTTATTTTTGAATCTACTGCCACCAACCTTACAGGCAATGCATTCCAAGACATAACAATTTGTTATTTTCTGAAATACTGCAAATGTTGGAAATCTGAAAAAAAAAATAGAAAATACTGGAAATACTCAGCATGTCTGGCAGCATCTGTGGAGAGAGAAACAGAGGTAACGTTTCTGGTCTGTGACCTTTCATAAGAATTTCACAGGTCATAGACCTGAAACGTTAACTCTGTTTCTCTCTCCACAGATGCTGCCAGACCTGCTGAGTATTTCCAGCACGTTGCAGTTTTATTTGTTATTTTCCCTTGACTTTTTTATCTTAACTTTATGTCCTGTGGTTACTAACAATCCTGCCAGTGGAAATAGCATCTCCCTATCTCATAGAGTCATAGAGTTATACAGCACAGAAACAGGCCCTTCGGCCAACCGTGTCCGCACCGGCGATCAAGCACCTAACTATTCTAATCCTATTTTCCAGCACTTGGCCCATAGCCTTGTCTCCTACGGCATTTCAAATGCTCATCTAAAAACTTCTTAAATGTTGTGAGGGTTCCTGCCTCTACCACCCCCTCAGGCAGTGCGTTCCAGATTCCAACCATCCTCTGGGTGAAAAATCTTTTCCTCAAATCCCCTCTAAACCTCCTGACCCTTACCTTAAATCTATGCCCCCTGGTTATTGACCCCTATGCTAAGGGGAAAAAGTTTCTTCCTATCTACCCTATCTATGCCCCTCATAACCTCCATCATAACCTCCCTGCTCTTATATTTTGTGCCTCGGCTAATAAAGGCAAGTATCCCATATGCCTTCCTAACCACTTTATCTACCTGTGCTGTTGCCTTCAGTGAGCTATGGACAAGTACACCAAGGTCCCTCTGTACTTCCTAGGGTCCTACCATCCATTGTATATTCCCTTGCCTTGTTAGTCCTCCCAAAATGCATCACCTCACACTTCTCAGGATTAAATTCCATTTGCCACTGCTCTGCCCATCTTACCAGCCCATCCTGGTGAATCTCCTCTGCACCCTCTCCAGTGCAATCATATCCTTCCTATAGTGTGGTGACCAGAACTGTACATTAAAATGCCCCATAATTGTGAACATTTCTATCAAATCTCCACTTTCCCTTCTTTGCTCTAAGGAAGACAATCCCAGTTTCTCTAGTCTATCCAGATTACTGAATTCCCTCATCCCTGGGCCATTCCTCTCCACCCTCTCCAAAGGCCTTGACCTCCTTCCTAAAGTGTGGTGGCTAGAATTGAACACAATGCTCTAACTAAGGTCTAACCAGTGATTTATAAAGGTTTGTCATAGCTTCCTTGCTTTTATACCCTAGGCCTGTCTTAATAAAGCCAAGGTCCCCATATGATTTTTTAACAGCCTTATCAATTTATCCTGCCACGTTCAAAGATTTGTGTATGTGAACTGCCAGGTCATTCCTGCAACCCTTTTAAAATTTTACCATTTAGATAATATTGCCGCTCCTCATTTTTCATTCCAAAATGTGTAATTTCACACTTCTCTGTTAAGTATCATTTGCCATGTGCCTTCTCATTTTGCCAGTTTGTCTATTTCCTTCTGAGATCTACTACTATCCTCCTAATTATTTATTACATTTCTAAGCTTGTCTCATCCATAATGTTTGAAATTATGCCTCCTATATATCCTGTATCAGAAAGGATGGGAATAATAGAAAGGAACTAAAGTAGATTAAAAAGTACAAAAAACAGAGATGATGGAAGTGCAGAATACACAAGTGACATTGATTCTCTTCTACATGCTGCTACTCTTTCACATATGTTCACTTTCAAATTTTGTTGCACTTCCAAGTGACAGTTCATTTCATTTGGTTGTACTCATGCCTCCGAGTCAGCAGGTTGGAGGTTTAAAGCCTATTCTGGACCTTAGAAACATAGCCAGGTTGAGACTGCATTACAGTACTGAAGGAGTGCTGCACTGTCAGAGGTGCCATCTTTTGGATGAGGTGTTAAACTAAGGTGCTAGCGTTCAGAACATATTAAAATGAGGCCCTGTCTGTTCAAATGGATATAAAGGATTGCATGACACTATTTGAGAATGAGCATGGAGTTTTAGCTCAACTAACACAATCAAAAAACAGATCACATGGTCATGCATCTCAGTTGCTGTTTGTGAGAGCCTGTTGCTTGCCTTTGTAACAATAATGATTGCTTTTCATGATAACATAAGAAATAGGAGTAGGAGTAGGAGTAGGCCATATAGCCTCTCAGGCCTGCACTGTCATTCAATAAGATCATGGCTGACCTTCTACCTCAATTCCACTTTCCTGCCTGCTCCCCATATCCCTTGATTCCCCTAGTTTCCAAAATCTATCAATCTCAGTCTTGCATATACTCAGACACTCAACATCCACTGCCCTCTGGGGTACAGAATTACAATGATTCACAACCCTCTGAGTGAAGAAATTTCTCTTCAGCTCAGTCCTAAAGGTGGACCCCTTGTCCTGAGATTATGATCCTTAGTTCTCGAGGTTTTTGAAGTGATTTTCGAAAGTGATTTATTGATTGTGAAGTGATTTGGGACACAATGTGATAAGGTCCAGTATAAATCGGAGCTCTTTCCTCTCTATGCTCACTCATTCAATTCAAACACAAGGGGCTGGATTTTACCAGCCCTTTGAGGATGAGTTGGGAGGCAGGAAGAATGGAAAAAAGCGCGGGAAGGCGCGGGTGGCATGCCTGACATCTTCCCACCGCCATGCCATTTTGCCAGCAACGGGAAAGGTGGCAGATTGACTGCCCCCGGAGCCCAATTGAGCCACTTAACTGGCCAATTAAAGGCGACTTCCCGCCTCCAAGGGCATTTTGCCCAGGCTGCCACTGTGTAGAGAGACAGCACAATGAAACCTGGTGGCCTTTCAGCAGGGTTCTGGGAGTAGGCTCTCTGTTTTGGGTATTCCATAGCCCACAGAATGGCCTCCGGCAGCAATGATTACCCCCCCCAGCAACGGCACTGCCTCCACTTAGCAACTCTATCCCCCCAACCCACCCTTCCCACCTCAATTGCGAGGGCCTGCCTGCCTGGCTCCTATGTCCTAGTACCCCGCCTACCTTTCTTCGAGGGTGCATGGTGATCAATGTGCCCTCAAGCTGCAGGTGCAGTCCCAGCAATGGCCACCGCTAACAGTTGCGTTGCTGATGTTGTTAAACTGCCGGCCCTCTGATTGAGCCAGCAGCAGCCACTTAATTGGCTGCCGCCGGCAATATGCCACCCCAGGGTCCCTCTGCCGGCGGAAGCGTGCTCCCCTCCCACTTTTGGCTCCAGTGGAAGGACTTCTGCCTCTGCATAAAATTCTAGCCGAGGTTGCTTTTCTTTTCCCGTTTGTATTTACTCACACTCATACTCTGCCACACATGCTACAAATTATACCCAGGAGGATTGCTGCATACACACATATATAATACATAAACAGTAATATTTCTAATATATAAACAGCAATATTATAGCCAACGCATCATTATCTTTCATATACCAGTGAAAAGTTGCCATGCATATTCAATGTGACCTCAAATTATGCACTAATTGCTATTCACTGAACTCTGTTGATTTTGCCATAGCAACAGGAACATTTTTTATATTTTATTATATCCGATTGAAATGTCACACAGAGGCACCGCAGTTGCATCTGTTTAATGTCTTTGAAGCAGAACCTAAGAATTTTGCATACTTACTACAATGTTACATCAGTGTTGTAACCGTTCTATGATTTCATTTTGAAAATCATAAAAACCCATACTTTCTTTGTCTTTTATGTTTACAGGCATAAAGAAGTAAATATTCATAATTTGTACAATAAACGCTGGTCGGATACTTCATATCTCGGAATAATAAGCCCTTTTGAATCCATGTGTTTACAATAAAAGCTCTGTTGGTAATGGGTTTGCAGATATACCTAATTATAGTTGTTCTAATTTGTTGTTTTTCAGCTCATCTTCTACAAATGAGCATGTGCAGCAAATTGTGGTTCAACAAATGGAGTCTTGTGAATGAGGGTGCTCATTGGAATCATGAGAATGAGTGCATCCCCTCCTCAAACCACATTCCACTTCTGAGGAAGGGGACAAATCCAGATATCAAAACTGACTTTTCTCTGTGTCGATGCGAACTGACCTGATGGGCTGAATTTTACCAGCCCCTCGACGTCATGGGTCGTGGCAGGGAGGCCCATAAAATGCTAGCGGGAGTGGCCCACCATGACCCATGACGCCGAGAAGGACCTGCTTGATATTAGTGGCGGCGGTGAGGCCTCGGTGCGGCACCCCCATCGCTTAGCGGTGGGGCCTTCATTAAAATATTGAAATTAGATAAATTAAAATGCAAATGAACTTAACTGCCGCCGCCGGCAGTCCCACGCCGATTTTATGGCCAACCAGCCGCAACTCGCGCGCCTTCGGAACTCCGTTGGAGTTCCAAGGTGAGACGCTGGTCGGGAGGCGGGAGGAATAAAATTATTAGGGTAGTGGGGGGGAGCGGGGAAAACTATTCCCATTGGATGTGGGGATGGTGGGAAGGGGTTGAAGGGCAAAAGTGAAGAAGTTGGGGGGGAAAGTTCGGGTTGGGAATGAAGTTCATTTTGTTGATATTGCCCCGAAAACAAACACTGGGGGGGGGTGGGGGGTGTGGCGGGTGGAAGGGGTTATGGTAAAGGGCCTCCAGCATTTATTTCCATTTTTATACACAACGCACCACAGTATCACTTTAAAAATTAAAATTACTACTCAGGGCTCGAAGCCCTTTAAAAATGGCGCCGGTCGCCGTTGCCGGGGACGCGGTGGCCATCCCCTCTACGTCATTGGGGGGCGGCCACTCCACCCCCTCCATTTAAATGTGTCCCCGCCCGTAATATCACAGGGGCGATGTGGCGGCTCTTCTATGTCGGAAGGCTGCCAACTTCACAGCGTGCCGCCACGGAGCACAGCGCACTGATAAAATTCAGCCTGCTGTGTATTTGTAGCATTTGCTGTTTTTATTTCAGATTTCCAGCATTTGTTGTTTTTTTCCCTTTTAGTTTACCTTCCAGCTGTTCTTCTAACTTTCTGCTTAACTATTTCAGCACAATAAATATCCAAGAATGACTGAAGTCAGCATGGTGGAGGCACTTGATGGGTGAAACAGATTGAGGAATAACAAATCCCAAAGTCAGATGGCATGAATCCAAGGATGCTGAAGGGGAATAGGGAGGAAAATTAGAGGTACGTGCTGCAGCTATGAAAGATTCATTGAGTAACAGAGAATAATTGCAGGGATGAAAACAAGCATAGTACTTTTTTTTTGAAGGGATAAATATAAAGTAAAAAGCAGAAGGATAGGATGGAGAAGCACCCAAATAACAAGAACGTATTAAGTAACAGTCAGCATGTGTCTCGAAGGGAAGGTTCTGCTCGACAAACCTCCTCAACTTCTCCAGTTGACAGAACAGCCTATGATATAGTTTGAACTTTCAGAAAACTTTTGACAAGGTCCCAAGTGACTAAAACAAAATCCATGAGAATCCAGGATAGCATATGGGGTCTGAATAAGAATTTTACTGAAAGTAGAAAGTAGAGTGACCTTGTTTGAGGTGAAGTGTCAGGCAGGACTGAGGTACTGAATGCAGTACTATGTCAGCCAGTGCTTGTACCATTGGTGTTTCTCAACTGTATAAATGACTAAATGCAAAAACCACTTATAGCAGGATGTTCCCCATATCCGACACAGACAAAAATACTGATGAGTAAGTGTTGGAAATGGCTAGAGAAAGGAGGAAATTAGTGCATAGCATCAAAGAAAGATACGATGGCTGGAATTTTCCGCTGACTAAAAGGGTACTAAAAGGGTGGCAGGGGGTGGGGGGGGGGGGCGTAAAATGGAGTGGGAGGCTGGAGGGGCCCTTCCCGACCCGCTCCCACCTCTGCTGCCAGTTTACGCAGGGCAGCAGTGGCGAGAAATGGCCCGCCAGCCCCAGGCCAATCAAGGCCCTTAAGTGGCCAATTAACTGCCTCTTAAGAGCCTCCACCCACACCACGGGGATTGTACGTTTGGTTGGCGGGCAGCTGAGGCCTCAGAAAACCTGCCTGATAAAACGAGGTGGCCTTCTGACAGGCTGGGGGTGTGGGGCCCTGCTAATCAGGCACCCTGTGCCCCACAGAGGGCTGCTCCTGAAGCCCCAACCGCCCCCGATGCCCAACACACCCCCCAATCCCCCTTGCCTTACCGGGCCCTGACCGATTGCCTCCATCGAGGCCCCAAAACCTTACCTCTTTTCTAGGGCCATCTACCATCTTCCTCCCACAGTTGGGTGCAGTCCCAGCAGTGGCCACCACTCCCGGTGGCACTGCTGGGACTAAGAGCTGCAAGCCCACTGATTGGCCAGCAGCTCCTTGAGGTGGAAGTCCCGCCAAGGACCAATTAAAGGCCCAGACCTGGCAGAGGCGGGATCACCACCGACTTTTCGGCTGGTTGATGGGTTCCCCTACCCCACTGTAAAATCCAGCCCAATATTTTGGTCACATTGTTAAAGCAGAAAGTAGACAGAGACAATTATTGGAAGGAAAGATGGATGGAAAACATTAGAGACGGAAGCAGAGGGAAAAATGGATGACGGATATATTGGACTGGATGCAGTTGACCTATGCGGAATGAGTAAGGGCAGCACAGGACAGACAGATGTGGAGATCCATGACAGTCAACCTTCTGGGAAGAAGATGACACCAACAAATTAACGAAAAACCACTTGTAGATTGTTAAATTTGCAATCAGACTGAAATAGTGAGTGGATTAGGGGTTAGGAATACTGCAAATATTTTACAGAAGATTTATTCAGTACCGGCATCTAAACTTTACTGTACTTTCTACTGACACTGTATTCTCAGCTGATTTGCATCTATTCCAGTACCTGGTCCGCTTCTATGGGCTCAGTTTTCAGCTCCTCCAATTTGAATTTTCCACTCTACATTCGATTTTTTTCTTGATGATTCCTAGCCTGCTCTGGATTCTGCTCCAATGCCGACAAATTCTCTCTGCTTTGCTTCTTTACACTTTATCACACTCAATGTCACGTTCACGGAGGGAACAGTGATGAAATATGGGGCTGGATTTCACAGACCCCCTGAGGGCGGGTTTCACGGTGAGTGGGGGGGGGGCCGGAAAATGCCTCTAGGAGAGGAGCGACACGCACTCCAATGCCGGGAGGGCCCGCCTGATATTGCTGGCAGCGGCGAGGCCTCATGGAGGACACCCTGCGACTTGGTGATGGGAGTTCCATTTGCATATTCAAATAAATCTAAACGAATGCATTAATCATACTTATGTCCCCACCTCAGTTCCCGCTGTGATCTTCGGCCCAGTGGCCGGCATACCCGCACCTTCGGATCCCTGTCCAGGGCAACGAGGTGGAACATTTGTGGGGAGGGGCGAGGAGGTAAAGTTCTCAGTGCAGGAGAGGCGGGAATGGGGTCAAAGTAACATTATTGGTGTAGGGGATTCTGGGAAGGGTTTGAAGTTAAAGTTTATGCACTTTGCGGGGGGAAGGTCAGGTGGACAAGGTAAGTGTTGGGGGGGAGAGGGCAAGGAATTAATTTCATTATTATTGGGGGGTGGGAGAGGGGCAGAAGATATGTCTTTATTTTTATTTCTTTACGCATTAAATATTTAAATTTAACGGTAGGACTCAAAGCCCTTTAAAAAATAGCGTCAACACCTACACATAGGCAACTGACGCCATTGCTGGGGACAGACAGCCTACCCCCTCCACATGATCGGGGTGGGGGGGGAGGCCTGCCCCAGCTATTTAAATGAGCCACCACACTTAGGATCGCGGTAGCTCCACGAGGTGCGGCCTGCACATGCAGGCCGCCATTGTTATCGCCCGTCACCAATTTTGGTGGCGGGCTTATAAAATCCAGCCCATGAAATGAACTGGAGGAGTTATGAAATAAAAGTAAACTGTTGAACTAAGTTACAAGAAAATGGACACTTTGCTACCTTGCAACATGGCGGGAGAGGTCAGGTGATCCCCTCTTGTACTGCCAATCCACATGTTTGTCTGTTGACGACAGGACCATTTATTAATGTCTGGAATTGCCTTGAGGTGGCACATTGATACGTAAAATGGTCCATTCCATGGTAACAACTCCTATCATCAAAAATTAGGCTAGCCAAAGGTTTTTGCAGACTGACTGACTCTGAAGCCAAGGCCAAAATAATAGTTGTGAAATAACACCTATTTATCAAAAGGGACTACATTCAGATGCCATTATGTAACTATGGTGCCCACATCCTGGGACATCTTATATACACACCAGGGGAGAGTGTCTTGAGTCAACTGACTAAAACCAAAACCTGTTCAGTTTTACCTTAAAAGAAATAACTGCTCTTAGAGAGTCAGAAAACCATTCCAGTCAGAGAAGCTGTGCGATAAATCCAGCTAAGCACTAAGTTGGAACAGGTCACTAAGGAAACCAATGTCAGGAGGCCAGCACTCTGAACAACTCCAATGACCTCACCAGAGTTGTCAAAGTAAGAATCATATCTCTGAACATACAGATTAAACTGAATAATGCAGGCCGAGACCGCACATTCCCCCTGCCACAGAGGACTCGGATGCTGACTTTGAGGGTCCAGTCTACTGATGACGTCTGATGCACAAACACTAGGAAATGCTAGTTGCACTGGGCTGCCTGCCAGTGATCTTGCACATAATGGCTAAGAGCATGAAGGAATTCTCTCGAACTTGTGTCAGGGGTTTGTGCAGAGCGTAGAGTCCATTCCGGAAAGCATGGAGCAAGTTCTCAGTTCCATGAATGTGCCAGTGGGTTCAACCATGATGGAACCCCTTTAGCCAGCTCATCCTGCTTCCATCTTTGCGCTGGGGTTCAGAATTGACAGGGGCTTCCAGAACACCAAAGCACTCCTGCAGTCTGCGTGAGACCAATGTGCAAACTCGACCTAAGGCAAACTAGAACCAGTGCAGTCCAAGAATTGGTTGCCCCATCAATGAAGGATCTGGCTGGATCAAGTCAAATGATATTGGGTATCACTCTCCTCTGCTAAAATTGATCACTACTCAAGGATCATTCCGGACTGACCAAAAATATCCCCACTTATAGAATCATAGAATGGGGGTTACAGCACTGAAGGAGGCTGGTAAAGTCCGTATCAGCTCTCTGCAAGACCAATATAGCTAGTTCCACTCTTTCTCCATAGCCCTGCAAATTTTTTTCTCTTCAAACGCTTATCCAATTCCTTATGAAAGCCATGATTGAATCTGCCTCCATTCCCCTCTCAGGCAGTGCATTCTAGATCTTAACCAGTCACTGCATAAAAAAGTGTTTTCTTATGCCACCTTTGAGCTCTTTTGTCAATCACTTTAAATCGGTGTCCTCTGGTTCTTGATCCATCCACCAATGGGGACAGTTTCTCTCTATCTACTCTGTCCAGAACCCTCATGATTTTAAACACCTCTATCAAATCTCCTCTCAACCTTCAGAATCACACAGAATCACAGAATAATACAGTGCAGAAGAGGCCCTTCAGCCCATCTTCTCTAAGGAGAACAACCCAGCTTCTCCAATCTATCCATATAACTGAAGTCCAATCTTAAGTACAGTCAGCCTTTCTAGTGCCTCCTCTTTATAAATTTTTAGCCCATCTAATAGCTCAACTACTCCCCTTTCATTATGACATCATCTTCCTATGTAAAGACAGGTGCAAAATATTAATTTAGCACCTCAGTCATGCCCTGTTTCCACGTATACATCTCTTTTTTTGGCTCCTAATTGACCCCGCCTCTCCTCTTTTACCTGTCTACTATTTACATACCTGTAGAAAACCTTTGGATTCCCTTTTATGTTAGCTGTCAGTCTATTCTCATAATCACTCTTTGCTCCTCTTATTTCCTTTTCCACTTCCTCTCTCAACTTTCTATATTCAGCCTGGTTCTCACTTGCATTAACAATCTGACATCTGTCATATGGTCCCTTTCTCTGCTTCATCTTAGTCTTTACCTCTTACATCATCCAGGAAGCTCTGGTTTTGGTTGCCCTACCTATTTACCCTCATAGGAATGTACCTCGACCCGAACCATCTCCTCTTTAAAGGCAGCCCATGGCTCGATTACAGATTTGCCTGACAATCTTTGATTCCTGTTTACCCAGGACAGGTCTGTTCTCACTCCATTGAAATTGAACCTCCTCCAATTAAATATTTTTTAAGATTGCTCCTTTGTTAATTTTATTTAATTGTGTTTAATTGCGTACAGGTAGTGGGCATTAACTGGGGCTTCACTTGAGTACATAGAAACAGACACTTGTTGAAACTGTATGGGGTTGAGTTAGAAGATGTATGCTTAAAATGGTTAACTTTGTAAATAAATGTGAGACTGAGATTGGCTCCAGTACTATCCTTCACCAATTGGCTATCTAAAAAATAATGTGGTAGCAGAGGATGATTGCCTAAGGTTGAAGATTGGAAGCTGAGAGAAAGAAAAATCATACCGAAAAATACAACCCCAGTATTCCATTGTGAGAAATGGCAGAAAGCAAGGTAGTCTCCAGTGAGATACCTATGCTGTTGAGTGAACCTTCTATGAAATAGGAACAAATGAAACTTGACATGGAGCATGATAAAGCAATTATTTCTGGAAAGTCAGTGGATCTGCAGTTTACCCAATCAGGGCATTATTGTATCCCCTTAACAAAACTTGGAGCTGGATTTTATAATCTCGCCAACGAAATCAGTGGCGAGATGTAAAAATGGCGTCACGTTCATGCGGGCTGCACACCATAGAGCTGCCACAATCTACCATGCGGCAGCTCATTTGCATCCCCAGGGCAGGCTGTCCATCACCAGCAATGGCGTCAGCTGTCTGTGAGCAGGCACTGACGCCATTTTTAAAGGGCTGGCAGCCCAACTGGCTAATTTACATATTTAATGGTAAATTGAATTAAAATAAATTAATATATCTCTTTTACACCTCTCCGACCTCCCCAATAACAATTAAATTAATTATTTTCCCTTCCCCCCCCAAAACACTTATCTTTACCATCTGACCTTCCCCCCCCCCCACAAACTTTCAACTACACCCCTTCCCACCATCCCCTACACCCATGACGTTAATTTGGCCCCGTTCCTCCACCCTCCCGCATTGATAAGCCTACCTCCCCGCTCTCCCCACCAGTGTTGTGCCTCGTTTCCCCAAACGGGGATCCGAAGGCACGGGAGTGCCGGTTGCCAGGCCGAAGATCATAGCAGGACATCAGGCCGCGACGTGAGCTTAATTAAGTCAATCATTTTAATTTATTTAAATATTCAAATTGGGGTCCCATCGTCAAGTGGCAGGGGGGACGGGGCTACCACGAGGCCTCACCGCCGCTGGTAATATTGGGCCGGGCCCTCCTGGCATTGGGATGCACGCGATGTTCTCCTAGAGGCATTTTCCGGCCCCCCCACCACGAAGCCCAACGTCGGGAAGGACGGTAAAATCCAGCCCTTGATATTTTTCATCAGAGTGTTCGATAAGTATTAATGGTATCAGATGATAATAATCAGAAAGAAAAAAAGCAAATTGTCTTAAAGTTGCATAGGCAATTTGCTCATCCTACTTGTACGAGGTTTAAAACCCTGCAAGGATGCAGATGTGCTTGATGAAGAATATACAAGGCTAAAAGAAGAGATGAGACAGAAGTGTGGAATCTGTAAAATGTATTGGAGGATGCCGTCACATCCTGTTGTAAGATTTCCATTGGCACGTGACTTTAACGTGGTAGTTACCATGAATCTAAAGGTATGGAGCAAAGACAGAAATATTTTTATTCTAGATTTTGTAGACCTGGCAACCAGATTTAGTCTTTCTACAATAATGCATAGTAAGAACAAAAGGGTGATTATAGATAAAATCATGGAGAAATGGATAGGGACCAAACTTGGGGTACCAGTGAAGTTTCTGACTGATAACAGATGGGAATTTACCAATGATGAGTTCAGAGACATGTGTGAAAACATATACATTATGGTTATGAATAATGCAGCTAAAAATCCTTTCAGCAATGAACTCTGTAAAAGGAATCATGCGGTGATCGATGAAATGCTACATAAAATCTTAGCTGATCAACCAGCCTGCAAGTTGACAACTGCCCTGCCATGGGCAGTTCATGCAAAGAATTCACTCCAAATTGTTGGAGGATATAGTCCCTATCAATTAGTCTACAGGCAAAATCTCAAATTGCCTTCTGTGCTGTGTGATAGTCCTCCTGCTCTGGTTGGTACTATAATTAATTACATCTTATCTGCATATTTGAATGCTTTACGTGCAGGGACATGGGCATTCATCAATTCTGAGGGTGCGACCACCTGAGACAGAATTTAATTCAGGAGAATTAGCATATTATAAAAGAGAGGGTCACAGGGAATGGAATAGCCTGATACGGGTCAGTATTCAGTCCGTTAACACCTATTCTGTACTGATGCTTTGTCTTTCAACACACCATTAACATATTGTTTGCCTTTGCTCCATGACTTTTGGTCAGCTATGTGGCCTTGTCCAATCTGCACCTTCTCCTTTGTTATCTCTTGCCCCACCCCCACCTCATTTGCTTATAACCTGCGACATTTTTAATATTTGTCAGTTCCGAAGAAGGGTCACTGACCCGAAACGTTAACTCTGCTTCTCTTTCCACAGATGCTACCAGACCTGCTGAGTGGTTCCAGCATTTCTTGCTTCCAACAATTATGGGATGTGCAGGAAAAGCTACTGGCAAGTTTAAATATTGGTTGAATGTTCAGGATGATGGCCAAGAAACAAGGTCCATGGACTGGCAGAATGGGGTGAAGGAGTGCAAAGTACAAAAGCACAGTGAAAATTCTGATAGTGGGTCGGGAAGTGATTCATGTGTCAGAAAATGATCGCTTAACGGAGAAAGAGCCAATGATAGCGCAAGAGGGAGATCTCACAGTAGTAGTCCTGACAGACGTAAAAGTGCAAGTAGGAGCCATAGTTGGAATAGATTAGACAATGAAATAAAGTCCACAGAGCAGTCTCGGAAGAGAACTAGAAGCAGAACTCCTCATGATCTTGAAGTTTTCGTGGCTGCCAATAAACTTGATGATCAACTAATAAATGAGACAAAACAAAAGAATTAGATAGTTGGAGAGAGTTTGGAGTTTATTGTGAGGTACCAGGTAAGGGGCAATTAGCTTTGACACAGGTGGATTTGTACTGGAAAAGTCCTTGTAGATGGGACTTATAAGGCTAAATCAAGGTCAGTTGCTTGGGGTTTTGAAGAGCGACTGGTGATAGAGATGTCAGAGTGGACACTCCCAAAGCTGGAAAGTTTATCTTGAAAATCTGTTCAGTTCTTTCAGCCACATATTCGTGGGAGTGTAGAGGTAATGCAAAAGCTGCATTTTTCTAGGGTGATACTTTTCAGAGAGAAGTGTTTCTGAAAACACCCAAAGAGGCAGCAGATGTCGAAGGGCAACTGTAGAAATTAAACAAATGCGTATATGGCCTGAATGATGCTTCCAGGGGTGGTGTTTCTCAGTGAGATTTATTTTGCTGAAAATCGATTGCCTTCATCTGAAAGCAAATCCACAATGTTTTATTGGCATCGTAGAGCAGAACTTCCGTGTGGAATTTTAGAATTGTATTAGTAATGAGATTAGAGTAGAATTTAAAAATGGGAGTCAGACTTGTGGGGCTTTGAAATATATTGATTTAGATACTAAGCAGCGTAGGTCTGGAATCACTTTAAATCAACAATCCTATTGAGAGAGTGTTACTGTCATCCTGGTTAATCGTGCTAAATCATCACAGAAAGATGATGTTATATCTAAAGAAGAAACTGAGCAACTGCAAAGCTTAATTGGTCAGTTGAACTGATTGGATACTCAGATGCTAGATGCTAGCTTTGATGTTCTGGAGTTAAGTATTACAATGAAACACCCTAAAGTCGAGAATGTTTTAAGGGCAAAGAAAACATTAAAAAAAATTAAGTCTGGAGAAATACATACTTAAGATTCCATCCTTAGGTAATCCAAAGAACATGAAACTAGACATTTTTAGCAATGCTTCTCATGCTAATCTTCTTGATGGGTATTCTAGTGCAGCTGGTTTCATAATACTTCTTATGAATGAAAATGGAAGATGTTGTCCTTTAGCTTGGGAAGCTAAGAAAATATGTGTTGTTAAAAGACTTTAGCTGCTGAAACACTGGCTCTTATGAAGGCAGTGAATATGGGATTCTATTTGTCAACTGTTTTAATTGAGATTCTGTACAACAGGCACATTAAGTAGATTAACATTCATTGTGGAATAATGTAAACTCTATGAGAAGTGTGAGCAATAAAAGTTTACTGATTGGCCTGGCTGGCTTAAAACAAATGCTAGAGAGAAAGGAAATCTCTAAAATTAGACATCAACTGTCTGATTGTCTTACAAAAAGAAATACATGTATGAAGAATTTGTTAGGGGTCCTAGAGGAGGGACATCTCACAATGTAATGCTTTGTACAGAATGTGTACGTTTTTGATTCAAACTTTTTTGAAATTTTGGATATGCATATTAAATCTAATTTTTATTTAAAGAGAGAAGGGAATTTGTTAAATATGTGCCCATAGAATTGCACTTTCGTAGCTGAAAAAGTGCACTTGTCTTTATTTAATCGCAAATTGTGCACTTGGAGTCGATCCAACACTGCGTCTAAATACTTGTCATGTTCTGCTTATGTTCTCCCGTATACAGTAATGTCATCTGAGACATTCCTGACTCCAATTGAAAAATTCCGGCAGCTGCATTTACTCCAAACATTAAACGCTTGTACCTTCTTAATCCAACATGGATACTGTTACAGCCAAGGTGATGAAGGGGTCACAGTCGCTCCTGTTGCCCTTCTTTTTATTTGACTGTAACAGGGTTTATTCCTTTTTGAAAAGTGGTTGTGTTTACCACCTCAGTGAGTGTTTTATCTTTTACCTTTACTGCGATTGTGAAAGAACCAATTGGACAGGTTTTCTTGAGTTTAAACAAGAAAGAGGTAAGTTTATTGTATTCAACAAGCTAAACTCAATTTAAAAGAACAAAAGAATATGCTACACATTCACGCACACATTCACAGGAGGATCACACACATACAAATAGGTTACAAAGTGGAAAGTAGTTTTTTTTGGTTGGATTAAAGACCAGAATAAATAAAAGTCAAATAGTTAAATAAACTGTCAGTGGGGTTGGATGATACAGTAGTCTTCCATCTGAAGTTGTATTCTTGAAGTCCTTGATTCGCCAGAGTCCACTTTGTGGCTGGCCTGCTTTGCGGGTTTTTTTGAAGGCAGACTTGTAGGTGGGTCTCTTCCCCTGGTCTCTGGCTGTAGCAGTCTGTAGGCTTGGAGGGACCATAGTCACAGATGGTTTTCAAACTTGATGTTTTCTGGGGAGAGAGAGAGAAAGAAAGGGAGGCACATAGCTTTCTCTGCTGCTGCACATTCAGTTACTGCTTGTCCCTTGTCTGTGTAACAAAACTCAGAGATGGACAGATGGTCACATGGTTCTCTCAATCCCCTTTGTTTTTAATGAGGTCCAAAGTCTAAAACCCAAAGCCTCTCTCAAGTGGTATTGTTAGTGTTCATCCCCTGGAGGGATGTCTCCACTTATGAATGCCTCAAGGTAGCTTTGAATGTCCTGCTAACTAGGGTAATCTGGATAATCTACTCAGTTAGCCAAAGCCTTGTCCTGGCTGGGCTTCTTATTAGACTTTTGTCTCCAATTCAATCGCCTGGTATTTCAGATGCAAATTGCAGTGGCCTTCTTGGCTGCCAATTTTTTAAAAGCTAACTGTAGGTTTTTTTTCTAATGTAATGTAAGTTTCCAATTGATGAATTAATACTTCTCATTTGGCAGTACTGAAAGTAATTATGTATCGACTGGATTCGTCTAACTCAGATTGGTGATGTCCAGTGGTCAAGTCTAGGGTACTGAAGATTGTTGACCCATTCATGTCTTTAATTATCTCATCTAGCGTTGGCATTGGGTGCCTTTCTCATTTTATCGCTTTGTTGCCCTGTCTCAGATCCATGCAAATTTATAATAATATAAAAGCAAAATACTGCGGATGTTGGAAATCTGAAATAAAAACAAGAAATGCTGGAAATACTCAGCAGGTCTGGCAGCATCTGTGGAGAGAGAAGCAGAGTTAACGTTTCAGGTCAGTGACCCTTCTTCAGAATTAGCAGATATTAGAAATGTAAACGATTTTAAGCAAGTAAAGCCGGGGTGGTGCAAGACATAACAAAGGAGAAGGTGTAGATAGGACAAGGTCACAGAATAGCTGACCAGAAGGTCATGGAGCAAAGGCAAACAATATGTTAATGAAGTGTTGAAAGACAAAGCATTAGTACAGATAGGGTGTTGATGGACTGTAAATTGAACAGCTGCAAGTACAAACATGAAAATAAAACAGTGGGTAAGCAAACTGAACAATCCAAGATGAAATAAAATAAAATAAACACAAAAAAAAAATTTTTTAAAGGAAAAAGAAAAAAATAACTAAAAATAAAAGTAAAATGGGGAGCCCGTCATGCTCTGAAATTATTGAACTCAATGTTCAGTCTGGCAGGCTATGGTGTGCCTAGTCGGTAAATGAGATGCTGTTCCTCGAGCTTGCATTGTTGTTCACTGGAAATGCAAATTTATACTTGTCCTGTGGGTTTGGGGAGTACAATAATTGGGCTGATCCAAGGTGTTAGTCCTTCTGTCTTTTCAATGATGTCCCACTTCTCCAGTCCATCCAATTCTTTCTCTACGTCTTTTCTGTTATGGAATGGAATCCTCCTGTGTCTCTATTGTTTTGGTTGGACTGACTCATTTGTATGAAGCATGATTTTCTTTTTTTTCACTTTGCTGATGTCTTCGAATAATTCTGGATATTTCTTCAGGATGTCTTCTGTTGTCAGGGAGTTCTGTCCTCTGGCAGAGTTGATCGTGATCAGCTTCAATTCTCTGGCAGTTTTGAAACTTAGCAGATTTCCCTTGCTTGAGTCAACAACATGGACCTCAGTCTGGCATGTCGACCCATGGGAGGATTTGAGAGTAACTCGGATGATCTCTAGGACTGGTAGAGGAGTATCTGATCCATAGGAGAAGCTTTTATATGTTGGCTTGTTCAATTGCAGTTTCTGTTTCCTCTGTAACTCATGGAACGTTGGGGTATCCACTATGTTGACTGTTGCTCCTGAGTCAATTACTGCAGTGATTGTCGAATTACCTATGACCACATCGCACATCGGCAGGGGTCGGTACTTGTGGTAGTGAGCAACAAAGATCTTTTCTTGTGCTGCAAATATGTAATCTTCCTTCTGGCATTTAACTTTAATAATATCTTGTGTAGGCTTCGATCAGCATACTCTTGTGAAATGTCCCATCTTTTCACAGGCTTTACACTTCCTCCCTCTCAGAGGGCAAGTTTTGTAGTGAGGATATGCACCACCGCAAGGATTGCATTTTCGAACATGATGAGATTGTGATCTCTGTCTTGGTCTTCCTTGTCGTATCTCAGACCTTTTTCTCTGGATTTCCTCTGTGCCCTTGTGTTTGGTGAGTTTCTGTGGTGAAACCTTCCTCTTGGGGCATTCACAGATTCTGTTAATGATCCTGACCTGACCTCAGGAGATTCTTGACTTATGTTATTTACCTCTTTCCCTTCTAAAACTTCAGCTTGTCTTTCACTGCCTTACCACGTTCTTCCAATATCGAGTAACCTTTGCAATTTTAACGATTCGCCCTCTCTATGAGCTTGTTTATTTAGTCTTGATGATTGGCAGGTCATAATGATCTGGGAGATGATTTCTTTGTCCACATCTGTGAAGTTGCAATTCTGACCCAGACTTCTGACTCTCGTCATATTGTGGTCAAGAGTCTCACACTTATCTTGTTTTGCTTGCCTGAAGACATAAATTTTGTAGTGAATAGTTGCCCTCGGTTGAAAATATCTTGTTAGGTCATACTGCGTCATAATTGTCATTGGTTCCGGTGGCTGTGAGTGTATCGAAGATACCATCGACTTTTGTCCAGCATGGTGCCGGAGTAACGCTCTCTTTTTGCAGCAGGTGTTAATATCGAGGGCCACCATTAGGTGTTTGAATCTTGCTAGCCATTTGCTCTAGTGTGACTCTGGGTTGCTGTCTGTCTCTGTAAAGGCTGGAAAGACTGGCAATTTTTGTGCACACATGGTGATTTAAAAAAAAAAATTGGCATCCTCAATGCAAGTCTTCTGCATGTTCTTGGTTGTCTGTGTGGTTTGCCTTCTCAGAAACCCTTTTTTTCTTAAAATGACTAGTCTGTTCAGGTTTGCACCCCTTTTTTAATAATTATTTTATGGCTGCATCACATTTATTTTCCTTATTTCTGTGTTCCAGTAAAACATATTTTTCCAGTTGTTGCCTACGTTTTCTCTCTGATCTGGTCCTGGTTTCCTCTTAATTTTATTTTTCCTTGTGTTTGCTTTCCTAACCTTGAAACCTTCTGTGCCTCATTTTTTTCGATTTTTCCACTTTTTTCTCCTCGCCACCAGAAATTATAGCGTTGTGCTGTATTCTTAAGTCTTCTTTAAATAAAAACTGCAGGCTTTATAATTGGATTCAACATAAACACTATTTATTGTCTTACTTATCTACATTGCATGATTTCAGGTACAGGTGTTTTCCTTGTTGGTGTGTATCCATTTTCTGCAAAGCCATGTGCTGAGTGTCTCAAAATGGTGTCTCCTTCTTATATATGTCTGATGATGCCATCAGTTGCATCAGTGACCTGATCTCTTAAAGGTACAGTTTCTTAAAGGTGAACCACTGCATTACATTACGCTCACCAGCATACAGAACTTAATACTGATTAGAAAGTGCGATGCACTCAGGGGACTCCTGCAATACCTGCTTGGTCCACCTTGACTTTCTGGTGGTCACCCATTCCCTCTCTGCCTGCTCACTTTTAAGCTGCGAGCTGACCAAGTTCTCAGCCTCGCAGATGCACTGAAGTGATAGCAGCTGCTACACAAGCTGCAAAACCTGGAGCTTGAGCCCCTCCAGCTGATGACACTTCCCAGACATGTGACTGCCCAGTGTAGTATAAGGGTCTGAAAGGGTTAATCTTGAGAAAGTGTAAAGAATACCTCCTACCATGATGATAAAGAGATCACAAGACAAAAACACTCGGGAACAGATGCAGCATAACTTTTGGAGGAATCACACAGGCTAGTGTGGAGTGTAAACAGTTATAATATAATAAAGGTTAATGTTTAATTACTATAGACTAAGAATCTCACTGGCTAAATTAAATATGTCGGCAGTATACCAAACCAACATATAACACCCAGGACACAAGACGGACACAAGAAGCGTCCTGGAATTCTCACATGGAAGAGAATATGCATTCCACAGAACTGAGGTGTCCTTTCATAACTCTATTAATTAGACTATTAACTAAATTAAGAGAACTAAACTTAAATAAACACTCACCAGCTACTCAACAATCAGCTCTTTCCCAGGTACTGACGTCACTTTGTTTTATAAATAGGTTAACTTAAATATTTCACTCAACTCTTACTATCTATAAAGCTCAGATTTTAATTTAATGAAAAATAGGGGACCCTTTAATGTTCCATTCCTCTTTATTTATATTTAACTTTATCCCCCGAGATCTGATTCATTAAATATTGATCATAATTGTATGACAAATCATACGACAACAATGGCAACTTATATTTATATAGCACATTCAACTTAATAAAACGTCCCAAGGTGCTTAACTGGAACAATATAAAACAAAATATGACACCGAGCCACATAAAGAGATATTGGGCTGAATTTTAAGCCAACCCAGCGGGTCGGATGGTGGCATGGGGGCGGCGTAAAATTGAGCGGGAGGCTCCGGGAGGCCGACCCACCCTGCTCCCGCCTCCAGTCAACTTTACAGCAGTCGGGCAGCAGGGGGAAACCTCCCGCCCAGCCAAGGCCAACCACTTAAGTGGCCACTTAAGGGCCCTCGACCACCTCCATGGGTATTTTACCTATGGCAAGCGGGCATGCTGGGGACGTAAAAGGCCATCCAGCGATAGCTGCCGGCCTTTCTGTGAGCCGGAGGGGGGGGTGCCATGGCAGTCAGGCACAGAGTGCCTGATTGAGGGCCGGCCCTGCCTCCCAACCCAACCGTGAGACCAAGATGCACCCCCTCCCCCCAAAAGACCACTCCAGCCTCACCAGGGAAGGACCGATCTGCCTGGTGAGGCATGCCCAACTTACCTTCGCTCCTGGCTCCATCTGGACAGCAGTCAGCAGTGGCCACCGCTCCCAGTGGCGCTGCTGGGACTAAGAGCTGCCGGCCCACTGCTTGCCGGCTCACTGAGGCGGGACCTCCTCACTCAAGCTAGTGTAAGTCGCGCCTCGGGACAATTAAAGCCCGGGGAGCCATAAAATACAGGACAGATCCCCGGGCTAGGTGGAAGCAGGTTCACCACCGACTTTTACATCGGTGATGAATTCCCGTCCGCCGAAGGTAAAATCCAGCCCATTAGGTCTGATGACTGAAAGCATGGTCAAAGAGGTAGGTTTTAAGGAGTGTCTTAAAGGAGGAAAGCTAGATAGAGAGGCGGAAAGGAAGGGAATTTCAGAGCTTATGGCCTAGACATCTGAAGGCACACCCACCAATGGTGGAGCAATTAATATGCACAAGAGGCCAGAATTAGCTAAGTGCAGATATCTTGGAGAGTTGTGGGGCTGGAGGAGATTGCAGAGATAGGGAGGGACAAAGCTATAGAGGGATTTGAAAACAATGATGAGAATTTCAAAATCAAGACGTTGCTTGACTGAGAGCCAATGTAGGTCAATGACACAGGGGTGATAGGGGAGTGGGACTTGGTGTGAGTTAAAATGTAGGGAGCAGAGTTTTGGATGACCTCAAGTTTACGGACAGTAGAATGTGGGATACCAGCCTGGACTGTGTTGGAATAGACAAGTCTGGAGTGAACAAAGGCATAAATGAGGGTTTCAGCAGCAGATGAGCTGAGGTGGGTGAAGTTAGGCAATGTTACAGAGCTGGAAATAGGCGGTTTTAGTGATGGGGTGAATATGTGGTAGGAAGCTCATCTCGGGGTCAAATAGGCAATGTATATACAATGTATCAAATTTAAGTTAAAGTTTATGTATTTTATCAAATTTTACTTTTAGTTTTTATGCTATTTAATTGATCTAGCTTACCCCATAGCATAATAAAATTAAATTAAGTGCTTACCTGTAGACTTAACTCGACGGGTCTCCTTATGCGGTGACAGCACTATGCAATGTTTCTCTCCCATGCCATTCATAGACTCAGAGTCAGCCTCGCCGTCTGTGACTGCTCCCCTCTCTGCTTCTCTGCAAAAAGCCACTCCATACACCACCTTTTCGGCCGCCTTCACCACCAAAGAGGTTGATGCAGCACTGATGGCCACTAAGTCTGAGAAGGCGACAGGATTGATGGCATCTACCCAGAATTCCTCAAGGAGTAGGGCTCAAATGGACAGATGTGGCTTGCCAAACTCGCTTCTAACACTCTTAACACTCGGATAATTCTGGAAGCCTGGTGCCAATCCAACGTTATTGCCATCCTAAAGCCAGGAAACTAACCCATGATTCCAAAAAGCTACCGTCTCATTACTCTTCCGTCTACAGTCTAGAAGGTGGTTGACTGGCTTGTCCTCAACTGGATAAGACCGGATTTTAGAAGTCGCCCTCTCAAATGAGCAGTTGGTCTTCAGCAAAAGAAGAAGCTCCTCTGGCTAGGTCCTTACATTCACTATCAACATTGAGTAGGGTTCCAGAAACAGCTGAAGACTGGGGATGCCATTATAGGGTTGTCTTCGGCATATAATACTGGCATGAAGGCCTGCTACTGAAGCTTTCAACAATCATTGAGTGCTGCAAAACTCTTATGCTTATCAACACCCTAACAAGCAGCTGTCAGTTACGCATTCAACTTAGTGGCAAGACCAGCTGAACATGGATGCTCAACAATGGTCTGCTAAAGGGGTAAGTGTTTTCACTGGCCTTTGTCAACATCTGTACAGTAGGCATGCCCTGCACCAAATCCCGAATGTTCATCTATGTTGATGATAAAGCCTTGCTACTGCAGGCATCAACGCTAAAGAAAGCAAGTAGGTGCTCACAAGCTACCTGGACCAACTGGAATGCTACTATCAGACCTCGCACCTCCACCTCAATCCAGAGAAGGCAGCTGTGTCAGCATTCCATCTAAACAATACCACCGCCTGGATAAGAACTTCAATGTTGCCTTTGACTTGGGTGACTTACCCATGACCACTACCAAAACTATCTGGGTGTCACCCTTGACAGGAGCTATCAACACCATCTCATCAACACAGGCCAAAAAGTAATAACCAAGGTGAGCCTGGTCTGGAAACCCACTAGAATATTATGGGGGAGCGCAGCCAGAACACTTCACACTACAACAATAACCCTAGTCTACTCTGCTACAGGATACTGCTCTGCCTCATGGTCTTGCAGCCACCATACAAAAATTGTGGACATGCAGCTAAATAAGTTCATGCCAACGCTGTTGTCCCACATTGCCCTGCCTCCCATTTGCTGTGACACCATCGTGCTCCATGAGATGGAAAATTTTGTGAACAACACTGACTTTCCCATTCAAGAAGACTGAAAAACCCACCAAGAAAGCACTTAAAATCACACTAGTCATTTGGGAAACAGCAGCTAATATTCATGCAACGAGTGTTAACCCACTATCTAGATTGACAGAATTGTGGAACGCATGCAGCATAAAAAACCAACACTTCAGAATTGACCTAACAGCAGAGGTCCCTGGCTTTGACCTCACTCAAATGGACAGTGCTCAACCAAATCCGCACTGGGCGTGGACGATGCGGCTACCTGTTCCATAATTGGAAGATGAGAGACGACCTGAAGTATGATTGTGGCTGAGACTCCTATTGGACGAGTTAGGTTAAAGCTATTCCCAAAGACAAACCTTCCAAAAACACTTTACAGAAACAGTATTGAAAATACTCTAAGTCCCCCGTCTTAACTTCTACAATTACAAGTCCCTGGGTAGAGGAGAAACCTCCTGGCTCTGCAAAGTTCTCACTCTGCCTGAAGTCTCCAATACAATAATGGAATATTTAAATTGTTATCAATAATTCAAAACAGATTCAGAGTAATGAAAATACCAAACTTCATAGTTATTTACATTAACTTTTGTAGCTTGAATCATGTATTCATGGTGAAAAGTCTTTACATGACAAAGACACTTCATGGAGTCGCTATGGTCACAGGCCTATATAATGGTAGAGCAAAAAGGAAGAACACATGATGCTCATCACTTTAATCCAGGCTGCTACAAGAGAAGATAGACAATGTTGTGACCAGGTGCAAAAGGTGTCTAGGGTTCCCTCTCAGCCTTCACCTGGTCTTACCATAACAGGTAGATCTTGCTTTTTGTTGGGGCCCAGTATTCTTCTTAAACCTAGTTTGCTGTAGGAGAATTTTCTCTCTTGGAATTCATGTGTCTTCAGTGGATTCAGAGGCTTGTGAGAAAGAGATGGGAGCAGACAGACAGGAGAGGCTGTGGCAAGCCAGCCAGGAGAGATCTTCAGTCCAGGAGCATTCTGCTTTATGCCCAAACTGTTGTTACAAATTCAAAAAACTCTAATTGCCCAGCAGGTTAGTCATGTGACTAGCTGCTTTGACCATATCCATTTGTGTATTCGGCCATCTTAGCAGTCAACCTGGAATGCGAGCTCCCCCACCTTCAACATCTGGTGATCAAAAGTCCATTGTGGCTTGAATTTGTCAGGGAATGGCTGCTTTGTCTTTCCAAACACCATCTGTTAATAAACAAGTGTCTTTTCCAGCCATGGCTGATCTGTTTAACAAGTCCTTTCTTCACTCCAGTAACAATTTAAAATAAATGTTCATGACAAAATTAATGTGCCTCATTCTTAGCAGGTGGGGGCCTAGCATGACAACTGATATCACTGATAATTGATCAAAGTTGTCAATCAAAATAGATTTCAAATCTCCAAACCATACATGTATAGGACATTAATAACTTGGGCCCAAAATTTCCTCAGACCTGCTCTCAACCAAAGCTGGAACCTCATCGAAAGTGCCCTTGTGATAAAGCTTTTAAACAAATAACATCAACCACGATAGCAGAAGTTTGAATGGCCAGTTGTTAGTTTTGTACATCTTATCTGATTAGTATCTAGATCAGACCAGCTAGCCGGTTTGGGACTGACAACCTATTTCAATATCACCTTGTAAATGTGAACACTTCCATCTGCATTCTGATGAGAAAACACAACCATTCTATCCTCTTTCTAGATATTGACTTATTTCCAGGATTTTCTGTTTTATTCTATTTTAAATTGCTAGTTCACAGCCATACATCCTAAAATGTATTTAGAGACTTCAGAGAAGTATTTGTGTAGTTTTGAATCAGCATGTTATAGCCGTGACCTACCCAATTGGATGTGTGGTTTGTACTTTCTTCCAGACAGAGAATCACAGGCAGCTCACCAAGCAGCAGCCACAGAAGACAATTTTAAAAGTATTAAGATACTAGTATACTAGTAGTTTCTCATAAAGTTGAATAATACAGCAATTCTTATAATCTGGGACAGGATGGAACTCAGATCTGTTAGAGCAGTGTCTAACTCCTGTGATTCTGGTGAATATTTTATTACATCTTTGTTTAAAGTTTTGGAGGTGAAAATGTGTTGCATATAACCACTTGTTGCATGGCATTACTACAGCACAGGGACATACATAACCCCAACGTGCAGTGGAAGGGTATCAATTGGCGCTATCATCATGGCACTCAGTGAACCCAACTGCTGCAACACCAGGATCCCAAATTTGGTCAACATGTGAGCAGGAGCCTTTTTGTTAATCACTCCTTTAAACAACAAGTGTTCTGAAATAAGGGGCTGAATTTTGAGGGCCATAGAATTGCAATGGGAGGCGGGGGGAGGGCCCGTTGCCTTCCCTTCACAACGCAATTTTGTCGGGGGCAGGTTAGACCGACGAAGGCCTTCCAGTCCAGAGGCCAATTGAGGCCCTTAAGAGACCTATTAACAGCCACCTCCGTGAGTGATCCGTTGCCTATGGAGGGCCTCACCAGCAAACAAATCACCTCCCTGTACTCCCCTCCCCCTGTACTCAACACCCACCCTCCCCACCCCATCGCTGGGACGTTCCAGACTGGCCCTGGCGACACCGCCGTACTTATCTGAGGTCCGGCTCTCCAGCGCTGGGCCTGGGTCCAAGGCCTTTGCAGTACCAGGAGTGGCCATCGCTCCCAGTGGTGCTGCTTATACTGCTGAGCTGCCAGCCCTATAGTTGGCCAGCAGCTCCTGGAGGTGGGATCCCCCACTATAAAGGGACGGGGATCCCAGTGCCAGGTTGTTAATTGGCCCAGCACAGTAGCATCGTTCTGGGGGAGGGCTCCAGCTGGCCGAGGCGGGACTCCCCCCCCCCCCCCACCTTTTTGGCCCAGCAACGGGAGCCCAGCCATGAGCAGAAAATTCCATCCAAGGTGGGCCTGCTCTAGTTCTATTTAAAGGGCCACTCAACAAGTTGCAGGTGAGGGGTTTTTCATGTATTTCTGCTAAGACAGAGTTTGTGGAAGCACTGAGTTGAGCTGCTGGATCTCTTTGGAGATATTTGCAAACAGTGGGCTGAATTTTGTGCGGCCAGAAGGAATGGGATTAGAGGCATGGGGGGGCTGAAAAATTGGACGCACTCACCCTGAAACCTGATGTTGTGACGTTGGTTCCGGATTTTGTAAGCAGCGGGAAAGCTCGGAGGCAGCATTGCTGCCCTGACGTGACGGGACTGCAATTTGAATTACTGAACAGCTTGTTTCTATACATTTGCATGGAAGTGATCATGATTTTAAATTTAGTCAACAGCTCACAGGGATCACGTGCCTTCCGATCCCAGCCGTGTAGAGGCACATCAGTTAACATTAACGGAATCCATTAACGGCCTGCGGTACTGGGCTTTCTGACCGGTTGGGCTATATCTTGGGTGCAAGGGTCTGGTGTGCTACATCTCAGGTGCTGGGCTATCTGCAAGGATGGGAAGTGAGGGGCATTAGAGTGTATTCCGAGGGGAGTAGCAAAGTGAAAGGTGCCAAGGCAAGTGGGTCTCTGCAAGGAGAGCACTGTGGAGGGCTACTGATCATCTGGCATTGATCTCATACACCCTGTCTTCATAGATCCCCATGCCATACAGTGGCGGCTCAGAGGGATGGAGGGTCAGGATGTAGCTGCGCCCACCCGTGAAACTCCAGCAGGGGAGTGGCAGCAGCCAGCCATGCCAAGAAGGGCCTACCCTCACCAGAGAGTGTACCAGATGCACCTCAGCTACCTCCAAATGTTCGAGCGGCAGTGTCAGTGAAGACTGCGGCTCTCTGGAGAGACCATCACTGAATTATGTGCCATGCTGCAGGACAAGTTGCGATCCATGGGCTTCAGTGGACACCCAATACCTGTGGCCCTGAAGATCACAGTGGCACTAAACCTATACGTGTCTAGCTCTTTTCGAGGATCCACCAGGGACATGTGTGTGGTATCCCAGGCAGCAGCTCATCGCTGGATCAAGGAGGTGAACAATGCCCTGTTCAAGAGGGCCAGCGACTGTGTGCGCTACCGGACCAAACTTGACAGGTGGAAAGGACCATCAGGTTCAGAGCCATCGCTGGATTTCCCCAGGTGCAAAGTCTCATCGAATGAACGCATGTGACCATCAAGGTTCTGAAGGAGCAGCCAGCTGCCTTCATCAACAGGAAGAGCTTTCATTCCATCAATGTTCAACTGGTCTGCAACCACCGAAAGCGTTTCCTGCAGGTGTGTGCCCGCATCCCAGGAAGCAACCATGATGCCTCCATACTTGGACAGCCCCAGGTATCACAGACTTTCAAGCCCCATGCTCACCTTCAGGGATGGATTCTCGGGAACAAGGGCTACCCATTGAAGATGCAGCTACTGACGCCTATGAGGAACTCTCGCACTGCAGCAGAGGATAGGTACAACAATTGCCACAGCTCCACCCGAGCAGCCATCGAGCAGACTATTGGGCTGCTGATGATGAGATTCTAGTGCCTGGATTGATCCGATGGAGACTGCAGTATGCCCCAGCGATGGTCTCGCAGATTGTGGAGGTCTTGCATGAAGAGGACACCACTGTATAGTGATATTCGCCTGCAGTGGAGACCAGGGCCATTGAGGCCATTGAGAGATGTGCAAGGGAGGCAGGAGACAATCTCATACATACCCGCTTCCTTCCACCATGATGGCCTCTCAAAGTGAACTCAATAAAGACTCACCTCACTGTATTCCGTCTGTTGCCTCCCTTCTATCTCCGATTCCATGCCTAGCGCCCAGTTTCACCACATGCTTTGGCACAACTGAGATGCTTACTAAATGTGCCTATACCTACACTGGCAGCCCATTGAGGGAGCAAATTTGATGGTAGCATCTCCCAATTCAGGCATGAAAGAATGAGAATTTTACAACAATGAATGTGAACTTTATTTGTAACACCAATTGCAGAAAACAATACAAAGGGCAGGTGTAATACACCCGTGAATCCCCAAGTGTGTCTAGGTGCTCTTCCTTATACGTTTTGGTGTGCTTCTACGCAGTGTGACCCCTGCACTAGCAGCTGAGATGGAGGCAGGCTGCTGATCAGTCTGTCCCTTGGCCTGAGATGACTTTGGCGGCCGCTCTCTGGGTGCCTGAGCCCTGGAGGGCCCCAGCTGCCTGAGGGGTTGCTGCACAGATGCAGGAGCTTCCTCAGTCTTCGGGGCTACTGGAGCAGAGCTCACTGATGGAGGAGCTGAGGAGCCGCTGTTCACACTCAGAGTGCCTTGAAGGGAGTCCCCAGATGTGGAGGTCAGCCTCTCCTCCTCCCTTTCAAGGTTCACTTGAAACTCCCTGCTGACCAGAAAAGACTCCAGGCGTCTCCTTCTTCTCTTACCTTGCTACTGCTGAGTTGAGCTTATGGCCAAGGCGATGGTGTGCACGCATCTGCGGGATCTGGCTCTCCATGAGGGTCGCCAACTTCTCGATGAAGGAAGCTATGCGTTCATATGCTTGAAACATGGCAGCACTCATGCATGGATGGACTCCTCCATTGTCCGCTCATGGCTGCGCTAGGCCTCTGGCAGCTCCACCAGACATTGGCTTACCTCTCTTTGCAACTCCAGCATGTTCTGTGCTGTCACCACCAGAGGCTCGTCATCATGCTGGGGTTGGGCATGGGCCTGGCCACCCACCACCCTTCGATTGTCAGTGGCCTTGGCTGTCACAACCTCCGTCATCTGCTCGGGTGTGTGTGAGGTGCTCTCACCAACTTATGACGCTGAATCTAATCCTGAGTGCATACACACCGAGGTGATAGCATCTGCACTGGTGGAAGGTGCAGGAGAATGATGTGACGATGCATCCTCTTACTCTTCCTCCTCCTCCTGAGAGGTCACGGCAGGCCCCCTGTCCCAGCAGCTGTGCTTGCCTCTGGCATTTGACGACCTGCATGAGAGAAGACAAACATTTGTGGGTTAGCTTGTTCAGGTCTCCTCATGCAACCATGCGTGACATGGATCTCCAGAAGTGTGGTGGAGGACACATGAACACAATGACTCCTCACTCTCTTGTGTGGTCACTCCAGTCTCACGATCTGCAATTGAACAGTCGCCCTGGGCCCCACTAGCCTCAAAGCCTCCTTCTCAGATGATGTTAGAGGACGAAAATCAGGGATCCATCCACCTGTCCTCGAGGTCTCCCTGATGTTATGGGCCCGGTGCTCCTGCAAGTGGAAAGAGAGACAGAGTCACGCTTCACAGGAAGAGCAACAGAACAGTTATGCTAGTGACAGTCTCCTGTTTGGGTTTCCTGCATGGCTCCTCCCCACGTCCGCTTTCAGGAGACGTAATGAGGCCAAGCTGTGAAAGAAGGTGGCCTGTGGCTGAGATGCAGCCATGCATCTGATAGGATGCCTCACCCACTTGCCAGTGCCTTTGTGGTCACTTCCGCTCCATGTCGTGCTCCCTCCTGCTGGGTCACATGCAAGCCCCAAAGAGGAGAGAGGTATAGAGGACTCACCTTGGCAGAGCGAAGGTCATTGACCCTCTTGCGACCCTGAACCCAGTTCCAGGGGGTGACCCCAAGGCTGCTGACCTCCTCTACAATCTCCATCCAGGCTTGCTTGGTCAGGCGGGAGGACCTCTTCTTACCATCCCTTGGAAAGAGGACTTCCTGCCTTTCCCTTGCAGCCTGGAGAGGTGAATCTCCAGGGCGGCATCACTAAACCGTGGGGCCACCCGGTGTCTTGCCTTGGACATGGTCCCACTTTGATGAAGCTCTGTTCTGACAGTCGACAGTCCTGGTGCAGCAGGGCCCAGGAGTTGCAGTCCGAGGAAACAGTAGTTACAGTAGAGTTGCAGGGGAGTCCAGCAGTTCAAAATGCCATCAAAGGGCTCCAGCAGCACTCCAGCTGCACTGCCTCGCTGAAAGGCAGCAATACAAGTAGGGCTTGCAATGCGTTTAAAGTGGTGCCAGCACCTGTGTTGGAGTGATTTGGTGCCGCATTCAGCACCTCAGAGCCCACCACAATGGTGCAATTGGACGGGCCCCGCCATTCCATTATGTTAAGTGGCCGGCCACCATGTGATCTCGGTTGATCAGCCACACATGTGACATGCGGCGACGGCACCTACTTCTGGCTCCGCTGCCAGGAACCGCGACTGGCTCACAAATTCAGCCCAGTAAGGGAGGAAAGAAATCAAAACAAAATGCTGGAAATATTCAGCAGGTCAGGCAGCATCTGTGGAGACAGAAACAGAGCTAACGTTTCAGGTCTGTGACCTTTCATCAGAACTGGGAAGAGTCAGAGATGTAATAGATTTTGAACAAGTGGAAAGGGAGAGGGTGGGAAGAAGAATAAAAGGGAAGGTCTGTGATAAGGCAGGAGACACTAAATGACAACAGTATTCATGCTGCAAAAGGGGGTGGTAATGGGACAAGTAAAGAAACAAAAGATGTGTACAGTTGCTAAGGAAGCAGATGGGGCTGTGAAACCGAGATTTTGTAGATAACTGATCAAACATGAGAAGGAAAATAGAAAGCGATGAAGGTAAACAAGGTAGAAGAGACCAGTGTCTTACAACTGGGGGCAGTTGTTGCAGTACCTCTTGGTCTGCAACATGACCAGGACATGAAGAGGAAGAGGTAAAGAGGGCAAACTTTGCGAGGCAGATGGAGAAAGAGGACACTCGCTAGAAGGGTTTTCCAGGAGCACCATTCCTACATATCCATGAGCCAGGAGCAGTGCCTGAGGATGCCATGCTGTGCCAAGTGTGTTGTCACGGAGTTATGCCACCTCATTCACACAGACCTGGAGCCTCAAAGCAAGGTGAGGACGGCCCTCCCAGGGACCGTGAAGGTCACTGTCACCCTAACATTCTACATCGGTGGATCTTTCAGTAACATCTCACAGTTCACCTTTCAGAGGGGAGTCACAGAGGCACTGTACTACATAAGGAGAGGGTACTTCACTCTCTCCTCGACAAGGAGGGGAAAACGGGATAAAAGAGCACATGGATTCGCCAGGATGTTGGGACATGCAAGTTGCTCTGTGGGTCCCCATGTCAATACAGGAACCACAAGGGCTACCCATTTAGTCATTGTGCAGTTGGTGTGAGAACACACCAAGAAGTGCATCATAGTGAATGCCCACTATCCTGGCAGCACCCACGATGCATTTACCCTGTGCTAGTCCTCATTACCTACCGTTTTCAGGCCTCCAAGGTGCAATAGAAGATGGCTGCTCAGTGACAAGGGCTAGCTCCCTCTATAAGTGGCTGACAATCCCCTTCCACCATGCGAGGTCAAAGTGCCTTCAATGAGAACCATGGAGCACCCCACAACACTGTGGAGCAAGCCATTGGCCTACTCAAACAACAGTTTCGCTGCTTACATCACTCAGAGGGATCTCTACAGTCTGTGCCAGATGGTGTCCATGTTTGTGATGGTGTGCTGTGTTCTCCACAACCAAGTCATTCTGAAGGCCCAGCTACAACCACTACCCCCTGGGACAAATGCCACACTGGGAGGAGGAAGAGGTGGAGGAAGAGGAGGCAGGGAGGATACCACATCCAACACAAGCAACTGCACGGAGCAAGAGGGACCACAATGTGAGGCTATTATTTAGAGATACAGCACTGAAACAGGCCCTTCGGCCCACCGAGTCTGTGCCGACCAAAAACCACCCATTTATACTAACCCCACAGTAATCCCATATTCCCTACCACCACTAGGGGCAATTTATAATGGCCAATTTACATATCACCTGCAAGTCTTTGGCGGTGGGAGGAAACCGGAGCACCTGGAGAAAACCCACGTGTTCACAGGGAGAACTTGCAAACTCCGCACAGGCAGTATCCAGAATTGAACCCGGGTCCCTGGAGCTGTGAGGCTGCGGTGCTAACCACTGCACCACTGTGTCGCCCGTAATCTTCTGGTGGACAGATTGCTGGACTGCCGCGAGAGCCTGAAAGCCCCATGGGGCACTGAGATCCACGTCAATGATGGCAGCAGTCCGAGCCTGGATGGCAGCAACCATGAATCTCTTGACCTCAGTCTAAGCTTCCACTGCAGCACTGAAATATCGGGAGGCTTCCACCTGTATTGCAATGGAAGCTGAGCAGTAGCCAGCAGACGCTCTATCATGGGTCAGTCTGGCAGTGCTGCCATGGAGTAGCCCACCAGATTCACATTGAAAAGAATGGCTCCAAGCTCTGCATGCTGCCCTGTCCCATGTTGAAGCGGGACTCCTTCATGCTCCTAGCCAATGACTGAAGACTGCCTGTCAGGCCTGTCAATGTACCAAACATCGGCATCAGCATTTTCCTGTAGTCCGTCCCAACAAGATCCTCATCTGAGTACCCTGTAGCAGAGCTGATGTGAGACCTTGCCCTCCGGGGAGTTGGCACACAAACCACCCTATCCCCCTGGCCTGATTACAGTCCACGTGCCCAATGACTCACCACATGCTAATCCCAATTCTGTACTTGCATCTAAAATTCGTGGAGTGCCAGTATCTGAGCTGGTGGCTGCAAGTTTAAGGTCAAGTTGCAGTGTCTCCCCTGCACTGTCATGGGGTTGCTCTTCCTTTTCCTCATGGCTCAGTAGAAGTCGACTAGGCATCAGTTCTTGACTGCCTGAAAGCATAACAGCATAAGGTGAGGATTCGAGTGAGGGAAGCGAGCGGGGCAGGAAAGCAAGTGTTCCAAGGCCACTGCATCTGCAGTTTCCAAGTCATGGCATTTTTCAGGAGGGTGAAAAGTGAGTGGAGAAGGTGCATAAGGCAGCAACTTACCATCATCCCCAGGCTCTCAGCAGCTCTGGGTCCTACTGGCTCTGTGGCATTTGTCCTGATTATTTGTTGAATCATCTCCTCAAGGGCACTGAGGGGACGTGGGCGTGCTGGTCCTCTTCTGGTCCTCTGAGTTTCCCTCCTGTTGTGGGCCACCTTCTCCTGCAAGACAGAGGGCAGAATGTCAGCGACTGTGGGCTGAATGTTTCCAGCTCGCCGCCGATCTCGGCATGAGCTTCAAAAATAACATAGCTCACTTACATGGCCGGGGCAGTCCAACCACCCTCGATGTTGTGGAGCAGACACCTGCTCCGTCCCTGGCAATGGCATCCAGCGCCACTGCACAAGCGCCGGCGCCTTTTTTAAAGGACTTGGAGCCCTTACTGACATTTTTAATTTTTAAAACAACAGTGCATTTTACAATATTAAAAATAATTGCAGAAATCTTGCCAGTCCCTCTCCCACCACCCCCCACAGTAGCCTTACATATCATTCCTGACCTCTCCCCCATCACCAAAATACTTACCTTAAGTATCTGACCTTCCCCCCCACCAAAGATCAGAAACTTTTACCTTTACCCCTTCCCTTTACCCCCTCAACCAATCAGGTAAGTTTTTTTCCCTCTTCCCCGCACCCCCCAACACTGAAATACTTATCTCCTCCCCCCCCCCCCCCCCTTCCCACTGGTGTCCCACATCGGATCTCCGTTCGGAGGTCGGACGGCGTGAGAGTGCTGGCCTCCGACGATAACATGGAAGTGGAACAGCCAGCATGACGAGGTAAGTAATTATTCCTTGATTATCATAAGTTAACATATTGTAATGATGGTCCTGTCGCTGAGCGGCAGGGTGACCGCCACAAAGCCTCGCCACTGCCTGTAATATTGGGTGGGGCCTTCCTGGCGTCGAGGACCACGGCAGGCATTTTCCAGGCCCCCCGACATGGCCCCTGACATTGGGCAGGCTGGGAAAATCCAGCCCAGTGCGTCACTGTTTTTGGGTGATGTGCCTGCCATAGCTGAATAGCTGTAGGTGTGTGTGTGCAGCTGACATGATTGGAACATATGTGTGGGTGACGTGTGGGTGTTAGGGGTGAGTGCTGAGCGCCAGGGTGTGCTTCGGGGTGAGTGAGGGTGGTGTAGTGCATTGAGGAGTGTGAGGGGTGGAGGGTCTGAGATGTGACGTGCAGATGCATTCACTCGTCTTGACCACCCGACTGAGGACAATAAACCTTTTTCATCATTGTTGCCATGTCCTGGAAGGGTGACACTCTGGGCAGTAACCATCCTTGCCTCCTGCTCCCATTCCTACCTGAACGTGGGTCTCACAGGCTTCCTGCCCCCAGCAAGGATTGCAGCATAAGATCCGCTCAGAGTCACATCATATAAATGAAGTGGAAGCACCAAAATTACGTGCTCTCAACCACCATAGAAATCGGCATGGGCATGCTGCAAATTGTGACACTCCATGCCCGAAAATGGAGGTAAACAAATTTCTAGCCCAATATGTTTTGCACAAGCTGATGGAAATGTGTGATGTAGGAAAGACTGTGAAACTTATTGGCTTTGAAATGATGGTCTAGGATACCATCACGAACTGTTTAAAATAAATGGGTTAGCACTCAATTCAAATAGTGTAGGAAATGTGTTAAGTATTTGTGCACTAGCATCCCACAGAGAGTCTTTTCAAGGGCATTTTAATTAATAGAAATCACTAAAATTAATTTAAAATGAATGGAAATCATTAGAATTTCATTAAAATGAATGTAGAATCATTTAAAATTCATCAGAACATAAATATAATGTTACAAAACTCAAGACAACTTTACTTTTTATTTCTACGAGCATAATTTGTGTAGCAACATGCATACTGAACAACATACTGTTGTGGTGAGTAATGCACATAACCAGTACATATACAAATGTTTCTAAATACATTGGGCCCGATATTAACGTCGATGTGGGAATGGAGCAGGGCAATAGCAGGTGACAAAGGTGCAACATTATGGGATGTATAAGAATGTTTGATTACAATGGGGTGCCTCCTTACCATTTTATTTCCTGGTTTCAGGTCTCCAAGTGGGTGTGACATGGACTCACATTATACAATTTCCCCATGACTATTTAAAGACGCAGTTCACAAAAGAAACAAAGGACGAGGTTTTGTAGGGTTGCCATGTAAAATAAGAATCAAGAAGCTGAAGGATGAGTGGGAGGAGAGGAAAGGCTGCACCAAGATTTTCAGATGCATCTCTAGATGTTCTGTTGGGGCCAATAAGGAACATAAGAAGCATGGTGTTCTCAGCCAGGCAAATAGGACCCTGCTGCTATTACCAAAAGGGGCTGGCTGAGGGTAGCAGAGATGATCAGCAGCTGGTGTGACACCCCAATGTCTTGGATTCAGTGTTGCAAATGGTTCAATGACCTGATTAGGTCAGGAAAGGTGATCGTGCAGCTTATTCACGCAGACCCTGCAGTGCACACCCTCTCACTTGGTCCTGTTATTCCTACTCCATTCATACCACTCCTCACCAATGTCCCCACTAATTTTGTTTTTGTTGTGTACGGCCAAATTCATTTAAGTGCACGGTACCTTTACATGCTTGGTTGAAGTAGCTTAAAGGGAACAACTTCTGTGCAGCCTGCACAGTATCTTCAATGTTGCTGCGTTGCAGTGCGACTGCACAACTTAAAGGGAGCATTGCTCCTCAACCCCACATCACACTCATTATAATCAATTGAATCAAATCCTCCTTTCACCCTTACTCTCTTGGCCTTCTTACCATTCATTTCCTCCCTCCACTAATGCCAGTGACCACAATCCTCATCTCATCTTGTACAACCTCAGCCCCCTTCAATTACTCTTTGCCCAAATCCTAAAATGGTACTATTAGCACAATTCTCAAAGGTATGCCTCTCACACTTCCTTGGCATGTGCCTGATTCTTATTTTCACCGTTTGTACTGCATTCAATCGGGTGTACATGTTCCTCAGAGACACTTATAGGTATATGTCATGCCTCTTGTAGGAGAAAAGCACAAAACGCCAGGGGAATACGAGGACTGGTGGGGACCACAAGACATTGTGGAAATTTCCCTAACAGGCTAGGAGGCACTGGAGATCAGTGGGCAATCATGCTCCCGTAGCATTGGCGATGGGGAGGCTGGCAATCAGGCAGAGAAGGGAGACAATGTTAATCTCTCATATCCACAACTACGCAACTTCACCTTCAGTGGACCTCAGAACATTGACATCTCAGATGAAATGTTTCATGTGTAGATAAATATTCTCAAAGTGCCATCACTTCATATTATCCCTTTCTCCTCTCCTCCAGGGCCATCACATAAAGATCAAGAGCCCTTGATGGGAGAGGATGAAGACTCCTGAGAGGAGCTGATACCTGCTTAGGATGCACTTTCACATTACGCAGTATTGTAGGCACTGGTGCATATATTAGCACTTCAGTTGGGCCTCGTAGACAGGTAGATGGAATTGCATTTGATTGCTCTCATGGCACAAGTGAGCAAGAGCAAAGAATGGTGGAAGGGACAGTTAATGAGATTACATGCCGGAGGACGCCAACCTCTCCAAACTCTGCTGATCAGGAGAGTGACGCAGACCCAAGGGCCAGCACTGAAATGGAGAATACTCTTCCCAGAGGGTGGCAGGAGGAGGCCATCTCATTATGCAGCAGGAGTACCGCTCTATTCAGTGCTCTCCCCCAACCACCCCCTCTTCCTCCTCCTCTCTAGCCTACTGCTCCTCCCCCACTTGGCTGTCTCCTTCCAGGGCCAAACTGTCCTCAAGGTCCACTTGTTGGCCTGCTGAGTGGGTTGCCTTGGGCTCCTGTAGAGGTATCAGCAGCCATCTCTTCAAGGGATTTCCCTTGTCCCCTTGGAGTCAGCCATGCACTTTGGGGGATGGAGTGAACGACTGAGGCAGCCTGGACTGGTCCAGGATGAAGTTGTCATGGCAGCTGCCTGGAAAGCAAGCGCAAACATGAAGGAAGTTCTTGTTGGTTGTGAACCATTTGGACATTGAGGGAGTGGAAGTCCTTCCTGTTGATGGATCTCACTGGTCGATCACTGGGTGCCTTGATGGCCACATGGGTACAATTGATGATGCTCTGCACCAGAAGGAATCTATCAATGGCTTCAAACCCCAATGCCCTCTGTGCCAGTGCAGGCCCATCGGTGTCAAATTAGGCATAGTCCCTGCCCTCCTGAAAAGAGCATCTGTGACCTGCCTGATGGGCGAATGAGACACCAACTGCAAGATGCCTCCTAGGTCCACAGTTGATCACTAGAACGACCTAGTTGCATAGAAGTTCATGGTGCCTGAGACCTTGACAGCTGCAGGTAAGGGACTGCCATGGGGGTTACGAGGCCTCAGGTCATTGTGGATCAGAGCACACAGGATCGAGACCATCTACCTGAATAGGCGCAGTCTCCTGCAGCACTAGTGCAGTGTCATTTGCAGGTAGCTGACTCTTGGGCTGTGCACCCAATGTCTTGTGTAGCGTCTTCTTCCTCTTGCAGCCCCACACTGTGCTCCTCTGGCCTCCAGCTGTCCAGGAGGTTGCATCTGCTGCAGCTCATCCCATGTCAGAGTAGCCTGTTCCCATCTGACCTCCATCAGCTGGGCCTTGAACACTCACCAGGCATTCCCGTGCCAACCCTAGCTGCCATAATGATTCCAGCAGTCTCACTTCCCTATCAGGTTTTATGGTACTCTCCAATATAACATTTAACTCTTCCAGCTTCAACAATGTCTACATTAAGACACATCTGAAGCAGCAAATCTAAACCTCTGCTTTAATTCAATCAGCCCTTCCCATAGTGCTCCACAATTTTCTTATCTTCACAACCCTGCCGTGTTCGCCCCATGGCATTTTCCCCATTCCCAGTGTTTTAAAATAGCTCTCTGCTGCTGACAAGCCTGTTAATGAGTTCTTTAATAATCTCAACATACAATTAATTGGACATGGGTGCCAGACCCGTTCCCTCCCTGTCAGCTGAAGTTTAAAAATAGCATCGTGTTCCAGAGGCAGTGGGACCCAATGCCGATTTCCAAGAATGTAATCTTCAAATCGCGCTCGCTGCCGTCCCCGCTCTCAGCGGGGTTTGAAAATCCGGCCTATAGTGACCATCCAAAGAGAAGAGAGGCTCCCTTTTTTGCTGTACTTGGTCCAATAAAATGTTCACTGCCCCATTAGAAAGGCAAATGAGCCTGCCATTCACACGGCCATTCATTGTCATGGCTGCAATGTCACTATAACCTTGTATTCCCCTTTGCCGTCAAGAACTACAATGCCCCTTTAAGCTGCTACAGGACTTTAAGGCCAATAACAGCACATGATGTTCCTCTGATCCCAGGCATAACTTATGACTACTGCTCACCCACAATATGGCAATTTGGCTGATCCCAGAAACGTGGAGAGTTCAGTGGTTGTAGACTCAGGCAGGTGGTAGTACTGAGATCTTCCTCATGCAAGTCCCAGCACTGGTCTTCTGGTGTGTGACAACTTTATGGACTACACCTAACTAATATATTAATAGATGGATGAATGGTAATGGATAGACAGTTCGGTGGGGGATTGGGGTTAATTTTGTCTTCGGGTGATAGTGTAAATGCCTGTTATACATCTCTTTCTTGATTTGCTTTTCTATTGACTATTAGTTGATCTGATATCCGCCATTTTTACAGCATTGCCCAAAGTCAAAATTACCCCATCACTAGATACAAATTCGCATAATTAATAGGTTATGAAATAATACGTGATTGTATATTTAATTAACTATTAATATTTATCTCAGCAATATACACGTTTATAATATGTCACTAGTTTTAGGAGCTGATATATGTGATAAATTTCAGTGGCAGCTTCATTTTTTATTATTAGTTTTTTATAAAATTTAGAATGAACATTGCCTTATTGAAATAGTGATGTGGCAGAATTTTTTTTTAAATCTCATATCAACTCCCCGGAGTGACTGAAACCAAGATATTTTGCTGTTCCAAAAACAATTTCTATTGTTAATAAGTGTGTCTCCAGGCACCTGTACTAGTCCCATGTGAAATCATCCAGCTCCAAATACTGTTCCCTCATAAAGTTTATAGAATGTGACCTTTCAGATCATCAGCTGTTGAATGGATTCAATCACAATAAAGCAATAGGCAAGAATGACTTACAATTCCCTCAGCACTGAAACTGCAGCCAAGTTCAGAGAAATGGCAATTGCAAACTGACTTCCAAGACTAATATTTCAGTGACAAAGTTTCTCAAATATTAAGAGTAGTTTCATAGCCTAAACTACAAATAAACACCTCAAACAAAATCTTAAATAAAATCCATTTCAATTCTTCCTGCCTTCTCCAACCTTCCGATCACTTGCCCTTTTTTCCCAGTCTCTCCTGTTGTTATTAAATTTCAGTTTTACTTCTTCTGTGTGATCTCTTTCAAGCTCTTGTTCCTTCTGACTGCCACCACCCATGGGAGCAGCATTCAAACTGATTCACAGTCTAAATTCAGGGCAGGGTAAAGAGTAAGAAACCTTATGAGAATGCACTGCTGTGTCTGTCAATGTTTTCCAGGCAGCAATATACTTGATCCCTGGTCATGGTAATCTACGTTGGGGAAGAACCATGTGTCCATCAAATCAGTGCTAGTCCAGAATGAAGCAGTTTGGTTCTCTCCGGGATGATGATGTGGCATAGGTTACAGAGAGTTGGTGTGCATTCCTTATGTTCAGAAGGTTGATGGGATTTTAATCAAAGTTTTAAAATGATACATGGATTTGCTCCCCCAAAATGGCTGTGGTTGTTAGGTCAACTGAAATCTTCAAGACTGGTTCATTAGATTTTTGTTACATAAGGGCATCAAGGGGCATGGAGAAAAGGTAGGTGAATGGTTGAGGTAAAGATCAGCCATGATCGAATGGAATGGCAGAAAAGGCTTGAAGGGCAGAAGGGTCTCCTCCTATTCCTATATTCCTATGTCATTGTGATATTCAAGTCAAAATGTCAGTGGTGCATGCAATTCTATAAATCTGTTGAGTGGTTCCACCCATCACGAGAAACCAGCGGAGTATCTGCTTGAGTAATGCAGTGCTGTTGCCATATTTGAAGGAGTTAAAATTAAGGTGCTTGTTCAAAAATTAATCTAAAGGCTCCTCTCAAATCAGTATTAATCTATCAACATGAGAAGGTTCATAGAGCACAGTGCCAAAAACTCCCACGGTTAAATATATCAGATTTGAAATTTACAATTATGATAAAGGTCACATTTTATAAATTAACATAATAGGTGTATAAACTTTGTAATTGCTTTTGTATATCAGAGATATTTGATTTAGGAGATTACTGCATGAACTATTGCTTCCTGTTCCACCTGCATCTCATTTGCACAGCAGCTAACTGGAGAGCTTGGCTGGAGCTTGTTAATTATCACATCAGGGACTGTGAATACATTACTAATGATCACAGAAATTTGTTTCTTTACCACAGCAATACACAAAACAGAACAGCACAAATTGAGGTAGGAGCTGAGTGCTGATGTATTAGATGTAGACGATTCATTTATCAATTAACATGACCCTTATTATAAATATATAAATTGAATACATAAAAAAAGTTATGATAAGTTATTTAGAGGTGAAACCACAAACCAACTATATTCTATTAGAGAGTGTCGGTGACAATTTAGTGCTAGTGTAATTTGTTAAATTAGTTTGGTGTCTATCTGAAATAGTGGCCAGAATTTTACGTTGGCCGGGTACCGGCCAAAAAGTTGGTGGCAAACTCGCCTCCACTGGGCCTGGGGAGCCACACTATGATTTTATGTGTCCCAGGCCCTTAATTGGCCTCGGGTGGGACTTCCATCCCTCTGAGGCAGGAAGTCCCGCCTCCAAGAGCTGTAGGCCATTCAGCGTGCCAGCAGCTCTCAGTTCCAGCAGTGCCACTGGGAGCGGTGGCCACTGCTGGGACTGCAGCCAGAGAGAAGAGCAAGAGGGACTTTGGTCCCGGAACAGAGGTAAGTTTATGGGGCCTCCCCGGGGACAATCAGCCGGGCTCCGGTGAGGCTGGGGGGCGGGGTCGGTTGTGGGGGATGGGGAATTGTATTTCAGTGGGGGTGGTTGGGCAGTTGGGGGTCCCTCTGTGAGGCACAGGGTGCCCAATCAGGAGAACCCCCCCAGCCCGCAAGGATGTTTTGCTTGGCAGCCTTCTGGGGGTCTGAACCACCCTCCTGCTGCTGGTAATATACCAGCGACAGTGGGAAGAAGCCCTTAAGTGGCAGTTAATTGGCCACTTAAGGGCCTTAATTGGCTTGGGCAGGCGGGCTGTTTCCCATTGCCTCCGCCCGTCGGAAAATTGCTCCTGCGGGGTGGGGGGTGGGCATAAATTTGCGGCCAATATTACATGATTATAATCTGTGACTTTGCCCATTTTGTTTATAAAGGAGGTGTTGTGACCTTTGAATTGGCAACATCACTCGAGTATTTTGTAACCCACCGTTGGCCAATTCTTTAAGATTATGTTTGAAACACTTTGATGCAAAAATGTTCTTTCCTATTACAGTAATAATGGTAAAGAGATGTTAGAAGTGGCCTTATTGGTGTGCATATAATGCATTACATAAATATCTAGTATAAAACAGTTCAAGAAATCATACAGCTATTATGTTTCTCTATATTATATTTTGTCTTTATCTTTTAAACTTGCTATCTTACTATCTATTTTCAACACTTGGACCTGAAGTGATTTATGACTTTAACCCCTTATAGGGACTAAACCAAATCAAGCGTACATCCCTATAAGTCTCCTGCAATTAAGTTCAAACTAGACAGATTCCTACAGACACTTATTTGAAGGACTGAACTAGTCTTCCCTCAAAGAAATAAAACTAACAGAGAGTATTACTATCTTTCAGATAGCCTATTTATTGATAATTAAGCTAAGCGATAAATATCCCAGATATTATAAGGGTCTGGGAAACTCTCTTCAGTACGTATCTCCCACTTAAGGAGACACAGAAAGGGGGTTCTTGTAGTTACAGAATGCTACATGAGACGATTTACTAACTTTAATATATTTATTAAAGAATTGAACATGCAATACACTTTAAGTGGCTAAGTACTACAATATCAAAGATTACTAAGCGATATAAAACATAATCATATTTCTAAAATAGAATCCAAAAGTTCAACCTTACAGCAAAATATCTCAGAATATCCATCAAAATTTTAAGTAAAATTTTACCTTAAATTCCCTGAGTAAGCCTTCCTGCTTAACAAGACAAAACATTCTCAGTTAAGAGCAGAATTCTCTTGTCATGCAGTCAGCCATAGGTTGAGAAGCATTGATGAGGAATTCAATACTTCTGTTTTTTTGATTCAAAACTCTCATGTTTATACTGTTTCTAATCTATTATCTCATCTTTTAGCATGTAGGTGTTACCTTTCTGTGTGTGTTTTTCCTGCTTTTGATAGCCATATATGGTAATATCATTAGCTACCATTCCCACTTAATTTATTTGCTGGAAATTCTCTTCTCTTGAAGTTGTGAGTTTTTATCTGGTCAGTGGTTAGCACCACAGCCTCACAGCTCCAGCAGCCTGGGTTCGATTCCGGGTACTGCCTGTACGGAGTTTGCAAGTTCTCCCTGTGACCGCGTGGCTTTTCATCGGGTGCTCCGGTTTCCTCCCACAGCCAAAGACTTGCAGGTTGATAGGTAAATTGGCCATTGTAAATTGCCCCTAGTGTAGGTAGGTGGTAGGGAATATGGGATTAACGTAGGATTAGTATAAATGGGTGGTTGTTGGTCGGCACAGACTCGGTGGGCCGAAGGGCCTGTTTCAGTGCTGTATCTCTAAATAAATAAATAAAATGTTTGTAATTGGGTTTACATGGCATCTGTTTCTGTAAGTATCATTCCATTTTGTAATTTATCTTCTGTAATCGTCTTTTTATGGTACCTTTTAATATCCTCTTGAGTCAGTCTGTCTATATCACTAACACTATCAACTAATTAAGTTTATAGTTATCAGTACTGACCTCACATAGGATGTCTCAGTGAGTTTCATCTTCTAATTCCATTGTAGCAGAGATCTTGGAAGACCAAATGGATTTTTTTAACTTAAAAGGTGCTTCTGCTTCACATTCTATTATAACAGAGATGCTGATGGATTTTTATCTCTGCCCTTAAAAGTGAATGTTAATGAGTCTTGAAAACTGGCCATTTATTCAATCTTTAATTCTAAAAGGTATAATGTATTAATTATATCTAAATTCCATCTTAATAAGCCTATTATACCTGTGTTTCATCACAGATTGTCTGTCTGCCTGACTGTGAGTGAGTGGCACAAAATGCATTTATTATGATCCATGATGGGAAGGGTAGCATGCACACCCAGTGGGCCCTTTAAAATTCTAGAACCAACTCATTTTAATATTACTGGGTGGGACAAAGATGAAAATTTTGCCAGCGATTGGTTAGTTGTGTTAGAGAGGGCTGGAAAACTCAGGGCAATGAAAGGGATAGGATGGTGCACAGTTTTAGCTTATACAGCCGGGCTCCCATTCAAAGGTACACTGCGGAGGCAAGTGACTCGTGGAAGAGAAAATGCTACTCAGCAAATGAGCCAGTTCCATTAGAGAAGAGAAGAGAATTCTGAAACTGTTGTCAACTGAAGCAGTCTATAACTAATATGAACCAGTATTTGTTTCTTGTACAGGAAAAGGTTTCCATAATTTCCAAGAAGGAGGAGGAACAGTTGGTAAAGGAGGTAATGAAGATCCTGGGAACTCACTCAACTGCTGTTGTAGATGACGGCGATATGGGACAGCTTACACCCACAGAGAGTTTGTGTTGACAAAGTGCTAATGGCCAAAGATCAGAAACATTTTTTTTCTTTATTAAAGCTCATTCTGAAGAGACCCTTACATGAACTTAACAGGAAATAAAATAGTGTGGGAAACATTGCATTCCTTATTCTTCTTATCACCACCAGAGCAAGAAAGATGTTGCAGAGAGAGAGAAAGAACCTTCAATATCTGGCACAGCCAACAGAAATTAGTTTACTCTATCTTGACCCCTATCACTTGCACTCACCAACCCAGACAGGTTAAATTGGTGTAAATAGTTTAGATGACGGATTGGTGTAGGGTGATTCTCAACTCAAACCACAGGATGATGTATTGGAGGTAGAGAATAATGTTGATGAGTGAAGGTTTTAGAAATGTCAGACACCGGCTGAAGAATGTGTGGAGAGAAAAACAAAGTTAACATTTCAGGTCTGTGACCTTTCATCAGAGAGCCTGTTGTGATGAAAGGTCACGGACCTGAAACATTAACTCTGTTCTTCTTTCCACAGATGCTGCCTGAACTGCTGAGTATTTCCAGCATTTTCTGTTTTTGTTTCAGATTTCCAACATCTGTAGTATTTTGCTTTGGTACCAGCTGAAGAATGTTTTGTTAATGATTTCAGGAGTGTAGAATTTTCTTTTTCTCTTTAGGATATGCAAGGTAACAATCAACCGAGACTGAAATACTTATCTAAATAAAAATAGAAAATGCTGGAAATGTTCAGCAGATCTGGCAGCATCTGTGGAAAGAGAAACACAGTTAACAGTTCAGCTTGATGACTTTTCATCAGAACAGTTATGACGAAAGGTCATCAACTTGAAACGTTAACTCTGTTTCTTTCTCCACAGATGCTGCTAAATATGCTGAATATTTCCAGAATTTTCTGGTTTTATTTCAGATTTCCAGCATCTGCAGTAATTTGCTTTTTATACTTATCTAAATAATTGGTTTTATTGACATTAAGACACAACAATTTACAGGTAAAGATGCTTACAAATTTATCTGCAGGTACATTCAGAAGCAATGTTGATCACATCCCAAAGAGATGGCTGATAGCAGAGAATCAAACTCATATAAAGGTACTGGAAAGCTACTCCAAAAAATGTTAGGTAGGTGTCAGAACTGACGGCAGAGCCGAATGCTATCTTTTTGCAGGCACATCAATGCAGAGCAGCTTGGAGCAAGTGGCAGCTGCAGGAACCTTTGTTTATGTCGCACAGGTCACAGAAGTATGGAGGCAAGTCATCACCTTTGACTGATGGCATTCGGGTCCTGAGTGACAGAATGTAGACATTGGAGAGGCTGGGGCTGAAATTCATTTTAGGTGGGAAGTGCAAAATGGGTAATAACAAATCAGCAGCCGTTTTACTCCCCACCCGATTTTCTTTCTCATTGAAGGCAGAGTGCAAAACTGGCTGCCAATTTGTTTTCATCCATTTTATGCGACTGCCCAAGATATGTATCACTCTCTCTCAGGCATTAAAGGATATTAGTGATTTCAAATGGTCTGTTCTCCCACAGGTCAATGGCAACAAATATTCTGCTTCCCATGGCTAATGGGAGATGGCTCCAAGAATTCTGCCGTCCCTCAGTACAGAAGCACCAGAGACTTCTGTGCTCAGTCTTCTCAGATGCCTTCACAGGTAGAAGAAAGTCAGCAAGGCGAGGCAGTGGAGATTCCAAGCACAAAGGAGCAGTCTGTCAAAGATTCATCCCTGGACTTTGGCCGAGACAAGGGGCCATCTCTATTCCAGACAGCTCCTTGACACAAAGAACACAGTCATCCACATCTCAGCGCCTGGGCCCTCTGGCAGCACTAAAAGTTTTAGAGTCGAACTGGGGAAAAATTAAGAAGTCACAAGGGGATTGCATAGTGGTAAGATTAATTACTTCTCAGTTCTAAAGTGCCAGAAACCTTGTATGATTTTTGTTGTCAGAATTATTGTGACACTATTCATAATTATTTTTGTTGAAAATATAATGTTGCATGAAACTGAAGAAGTTGTTTGTGGACTGGGACCATTATGGGACTTCCTTTTAGTGATGAATGGCGGTTGGTTTAAATTATGTTGAGCATCTTTGTTATTACAGATAGCTATAATCTGATCAGCTTTCTCCCAGCAACCTTGCTGTGCCCTCCCTACATGTCCAAGCTCTTCTATCTCAAGGAATTCAGCTTCTGCCTCTGTCTTCTCCTTAGGCATCTCAATTTCCAGGCCTTTCTAAAGACCAAAGTTGTGGATGATGTGGCAAACACAGAATTTACTCTGGATAGAGAACTTCAATGTCCATCCTCAGGAGTGATTACGTACAAGAAGTGTACAAGATTATGACAGGCTAAGTCAGGCTAGACAAGGAAAAACTGATCCCATTTAACTGATGATACAAGGTCTGGGGGACACAGATTGAAGGTTTTAGGCAAGAGATGCAGGGGGAATATGAGGAAGCACTTTTTTACACAGCAGGTATTAATGGCCTGGAACTCACTGATCACAAGGGTGGTTGAAGCAGAGACAATAAATGACTTCAAAAGGAAGTTGAATGGCCACTTGAGGGAAATAGACTTGCAGGGCTACAGGGATTGATCAGGGGAGTGAGAGTGACTGGATACCTCCCTGGAGAGCCGGCATGGGCTCAATGGGCTGAATGGCCTCCTTCTGTGCCATAAATGACTCTATGGGCTGGATTTTATGCAGGAGACAGGGCTCTTGGCACCTGGCTGAAAAGGCGAGGGGAACCCCGCATCTGCATTTTTTTGACCCCTGTAGCGATTCTCTGGTCTTTTGGGGTCAAAGTTTAAGGGAACGGGATCCCCAACCCTTTAAACACTTAATAGGGAGGGGGATCCTGCCCCCAAGAGCTGTTGGCCAATCACAGGGCTGGCAGCTCGACAATATCGGCAGTGCCACTGGGAGCGATGGCCACTGTCGGTACTGCAGAGGCCTCGCACCCAGGCTCAGCTTTGGAACCCCAGACCCAAGGTAGAAGAGGCAGGGTCAGTCCAGAAGGCCCCAATGAGGGGGTGCTGTGAGGTGGGTGTTCAGTCCAGGGGGAGGGGTTCCTGAAGGGTACAGTGGATCCCATGGGTGGCGGTCCTCCATGAACTCTATGAATTGCCCACGAAGGAGGGACCATCCCCTCCAAGCCTGCAGGGAGGGCACCTCGTTTACTCCCCATGCAGTGGGGATAAGATCCCAGCGGCGGCGGCGGAAAGAGGCCCTTAATTGGCCATCAATAGATCACTTAAGGGCCTCAATTGGCCTCTGGGTGGGAAGGCCAACGTCGGCCTATGCTGCCCCCGGGAAGATCGGGCCTGGCAATCCCGATGTCGGGTTCTGTGGTCGCTGCTGTGGCTCCGATTCTCCACTCCTCCCCCCACTCCCCTGCCCCGCCACGGAACCCGGCGTCGGGCTGGGAACAAAATCCAGCCCTAAGACTGTATTTATGAAGCACTAAGCAAATGCAATTCTTTTTCTTTCTTTCCATTTTAATTCTAGCTATTTCAGAACTGTATGATTTCAGATACAAAGATGCACCTAATTTCTGACAAGAAGTGTTTCATAGAATAGAAAGTTTAAAGCACAGAAAGAGGCCACTTCGCCCATTGTGTCTGTGCCGGCCGAAAAGCAATCCACCTATTCTAATCCCACCTTCCAGCATTTGGTCCGTAGCCCTGCAGGTTACAGCACTTGAGGTGCATATCCAGACTCCTTTTGAACGAGTTGAGGATCTCTGCCTCAACTACCCTTGTTTGAATATTTCCTTCCAATGACTCTCATTGAACAATTTATTTAATTTTACTTTTTGATGTACATTTGAAGTTATATTGTTCTCTGCTGTCCTCAACATTTCTTATTATATTGATAGGCTTGTTAACTTTATGTACAACTTGATTTTACCTTATTATCCTTTTGCTCTGAGCAATCACATTTTGTACCTTTCACAAACCATGTTGATTCTGCCTGATTGTATTATGATTTCTAAAGGTCCTGCTACTTCTTCCTTAATAATGGATTCCAGCATTTTCCCAATGACAGATGTTAGGCTAACTGACCACAGTTTCCTACTTTGTGTCTACCTCCTTTCTTGAACAGAGTTGCTACATTTGCAGTTTTCCTATCTGCTGGGACCTTTCAAAAATCTAGGAATTTTGAAAGTTTACAACCAATGCATCCGCTATCTCTGCAATCACTTCTTTTAAGACCTTAGGATGCAGGCCATCAGGTCCAGGGGACTTGTCAGTCTTTAGTCCCATTAGTTTTCCTAGTACATTTTCTTGAGTGATAGTGATTGTTTTAAGTTCCTCCCTCCCTTTTGCCCCAAAATTTTCTACTATTTTGGGGAAATATTTTGTGTCTTCTTCCGTGAAGTCAAATACAAAATACTTGTTCAAAGTTTCTGCCATTTCCTTGTTTCCCATTATTAATTCCCCAGTCTCATCCTCTAAGGGACCAACATTTGCTTTAGCTCCTGTTTTCCTTGTTAGATACTTGTAGAAGCTCATACAGTGTGTTTTTATATTTCTTGCTGGTTTACTCTCATACCCTAATTTCTCCCTCTTTATTATTCTTTTCGACATCTTTTGCTGGCTTCTAAACATTTCCCAATCTTCTTGCCGACCACTAATCTTCATTGTATCATGAAAACTTGCTAGGTTGAATGACGATTTCTTTAATCCACTGGCTGGAAACCTGAATATTAAACTGGTGGAGAGGAACCATTCAAACATTGCAAGCTTCAAACTCTGCCTGCTGACCATGATATCACCAAGGCATATTCCCTGCTGGAGACTGTAGTGTTCAGTGGTTTCATTGATCTGTGTTTGATTGTGTTAGTCTGTTCACCAATCAATGCTCATTGTGTTTAATTATATAAGCCTGGGGGGGAGGGGAGCTACTCAGAGTAGAAAAGTTTCTGAAAAGAACAGGCAGAGACCCCCTCAAACAGAAAATCGGCCAATTGCTGCCTCTAGGAGAACCACTGAATTAGCATCCACATCTTTAAACCGGAAGCCCTCAGGACCTCCGAATTCAGCCTGAAGCCAGATGAGTCACCAATCTCCATAGACTGTACACCCCTTTTATTTCTCTGGATTCTAATTCGACCAATCTATCCTTGCCCACTCTGTAACCTATTTGTGTGTGTGTAAGAAAGTTGGAGCATATTTTATTATTTTACTTAGATTGATTAAAGTACAATAAAGCTAGCCTCATTTTGTTAAACTCAAGAAAATCTGTCCGATTGGTTCTTTTTATGATCACAGTGCGTAAACAGCTAAGCATTTACTGAATTGGCAAGTATATCCACTTCAAGAAGAAATAAACCTGTTGTGGTCAAACAAAGAGATGGAAAAGAGGGGAGCCCTTCAACCCCTCTTCACCAGATTGTAACAATGGCATTGTACAACTTTTCTTTCAATTTGATACCATCCTTAACTTCCTTAGTTAGATACAGATAGTACATCCTCTCATAAAGTCTTTCTTTCTCTCATCTTTGTTGAGAGTTATGAACTATCTCCTTAAATGTCTGCCATTGCTTATCTACCATATTACCTTTTAACCTATTTTCCCTGTCCACTGTAGCCAATTCTGTCATCATACCTTTGTCATTGCTTTTATTTAAGTTTAAGACACTAGTTTCAGATCCAAGTTTCTCACCCTCAAACTGAATGTGAAATCCTATCATGTTATGATCACTCTTGCCTAGAGGGTCCTTGACTATGAAATCATTAATTAATCCTGTCACATTACTCATTACCAGGTCTAAAATAGCCTGCTCCCTGGTTGGTTCCAGAATATATTGCTCTAAGAATCTGTCCTGAATACAATCTATGAACTCATTCTCAAGACTACCTTTGCCAATTTTGATTTGTCCAATTGATATGAAGATTAAGATCACCCACTTATTGCAGTACATTTCTTACAAGCCCCCATTATTTCTTGATTTTTACTCTGTCTTACAGTGTGGCTACTGTTATGGGGCCTATAAACTACTCCCACCAGTGACTTCTTTCCCTTGCTCTTTCTTATCTCCACCCAAACTGATTCTACGTCTTGATCTTCTGAGCCAAGAATATTTCTCACTATTGTACTGATCTCATCCTTTATTAACAGAGCTAACTCACCTCCTTTTCCTTTTGTCCTATCCTGCCAAAATGTCAAAACCCCTTGAATATTCAGTTCTCAGCTTTGGTCACTGTGCAACCACATCTCTGTAATGGCTATCATATACTCATTGATTTCCATTTGTGCCATCAATTCACCTACCTTATTATAAATGCTGTGTGAATTCACATAAAGAGCCTTTAACTCTGTCTTTTTACCATTTTCCTTAGTCTAACCCTATTTGCCAGTGTATTATTAATGTTTGTACACTCTGTCCCTTCCTGTCACACTCTGGTTTTCATTACTCAAAACACTACCCTGCCCTATTGCCTTGTCCTTAAGAACATAAGAATTAGGAGCAAAAGTAGGCCATTCAACCCTTCGAGCCCGCTCTGCCATTCAATGAGATCATGGCTGACCTTATGTTTCAACACCATTTTCCTGCACTATCCCCGTATCCCTTGATGTCTTTAATATGTAGAAATCTATCGATCTTAGTCTTGAACATACTCAATGACTGAGCCTCCACAGCCCTCTGGGGCAGGGAATTCCAAAGATTTACCACCCTCTGAGTGAAGGAATTCCTCCTCACCTCAGTCCTAAATGACCTGCCCCTTTTACCAAGATGGTGTCCCCTGGTTCTGGACTCCCTAGCCAGGGGAAACATCCTTCTTGCATCGACCCTGTTCAGCCCTGTAAGAATTTTGTATGTTTGAATGAGATCATCTCTCATTCTTCTAAACTCCAGAGAATGAAGGCACAGTCTACTTAATCTTTCCTCATAGGACAATCCCTCTATCCCAGGAATTAGTTTGATGAGCCTTTGTTTCATTCCCTCTATGGCAAGTATATCTTTCCACAAGTAAGGAGACCAAAACTGGTCACAATGCTTCAGGTACGGATTCACCAAGGCTCTATATAATTGCAGTAAGACATATTTACTCCTGTACTCAAATCCTCTTGTAATGAAGGCCAACATACCATTTACCTTCTTAATTGCTTGCTGTACCTGCATGTTAGCTTTCAGTGACTCATGAACAAGGACACCCAAGTCACTTTGAAATTCAACACTTCTCAGCCTCTCACCATTTAATAAATACTCTGTATTTCTGTTTTTCCTACTAAAGTGGATAACCTCACATTTCTCCACATTGTATTCCATCTGCCAAAATTTTGCCCACTCACTTAGACTCTCCAAATCCCCTTGAAGCGTCTTTGCATCCTCCTCCCAACTCACACTTCTTCCTAGTTTTGTGTCATCCGCAAACTTGGCAATATTACATTTAATCCCCACATCCAAATGATTGATATAAATTGTGAATAGCTGGGGCCCAAGCACTGATCCTTGTGGTACCCCACTAGCCAATCCAAAAATGACCCAATTATTCCTACTCTGTTTTCTGTCTGTGAAGCAATTGTCAGTCCATGCCAGTATATTCCCCCCAATCCCATATGCTCTAATTTTGTTTGCTAACCTCATGTGTGGGACCTCATCAAAAGCTTTATGAAAATCTAAATATACCACACCCACTGATTCCCCTTTATTTATTCTGCTACTTACATCCTCAAAAAACTCCAACAAGTTTGTTAAATATGATTTCCTTTTCATAAATCCATGTTGGCTCTGCCTACTTGTACCATTATTTTCTAAGTGTCCTGTTATCACATCCATTATTATAGATTCTAGCATTCTCCCTGTGATGATGTTGGGCTAACAGATCTGTAGTTCCCTGTTTTCTCTCTCCTTCCTTTCTTAAATAGTGGGGTTACATTTACCACCTTCCAATCTGCAGAAACCATTCCAGAGTCTATAGAATTTGGAAAAATGATCACCAATGCATCTACTATCTCTACAGCCACCTCTTTCAACACTCTGGGCTGTAGATCATCAGGTCCAGGGGATTTATTTACTTTAAGTCCCATTAATTTCTCTAGTACTTTTAAAAAAAATAATATTAATATCTTGCAGTTGTTTGTTTACACTAGTCGCTTGATTTTCCATTACTTCTGGGAGGTTTTTAGTATTTTCCTCTGTGAAGACAGACATAAAGTATTTGTTTAGTTTCTTTGCCATTTCCTTATTCCCCACGATAAATTCTCCTGACTCTGTAATGGACCCACATTTGTCTTTGCTAATCTTGTTCTTTTTACTTAGGTCCTTTTTTGTTAACTTTCTAAATCTCCCCTCATGTGAACACCACGCCCTTCCCCCGTACTATTTAGTTTAAAGTCCTCTCTATAGCCCTAGTTATATGATTCACAGGACACTGGTCCCAGCACAGTTCAAGTGAAGGCCGTCCCAACAGTACAGCTTCCTCTTTCCCCAGTACTGGCTTTTTAATTTAGCCCCCTGTCACTCATATTCCCTTAGAAGTACCTCTTTCTTAGCACTACCTATGTCGTTGGTACCTACGTGGATCACGCCAACTGGATCCTTCCCCTCCCACTCCAAGTTCCGTTCCAGCCCTAAGGAGATGACCTTAACCTTGGCACTGGGCAGGCAACACAGCCATCAGGACGCAAGCTTTCAGCTGCAGACAACAGTGTCTATCCTCCTAACTCTTCTTTTTCATCAAAAAACTCAAGTAAATTAGTTAAATACCATTTGCCCTTAACAGTTATGTGCTGGCTTTCCTTAATTAATCCACATTTGTCCAAGTGACTGTTCATTTTGTCCAGAATTTATTAGATTATGATTAGATTAGATTAGAGATACAGCACTGAAACAAGCCCTTCGGCCCACCGAGTCTGTGCCGACCATTAACCACCCATTTATACTAATCCCATATTCCTACCAAACATCCCCACCTGTTCCTATATTTCCCTACCACCTACCTATACTAGTGACAATTTATAATGGTCAATTTACCTATCAATCTGCAAGTCTTTTGGCTTGTGGGAGGAAACCGGAGCACCCGGAGGAAACCCACGCAGACACAGGGAGAACTTGCAAACTCCACACAGGCAGTACCCGGAATTGAACCCGGGTCCCTGGAGCTGTGAGGCTGCGGTGCTAACCACTGCGCCACTATGCCGCCCTTGTTTCTAAAAGCTTTCTCACCAGCGAGATTAAACTGACTGACCTGCGGTTGCTTGGCCCATCCCTTTTTTAAACAAGGGTGTAACATTTGCAATTCTCCAGTCCTCCAGCACTAGTTTAGTTTAGTTTAGATACAGCACTGAAACAGGCCCTTCGGCCCACCGAGTCTGTGCTTACCATCAACCACCCATATATACTAATACTACACTAATCCCATATTCCTACCGCATTCCCACCTGTCTCTATATTTCCCTACCACCTACCTATACTAGGGGCAATTTATAATGGCCAATTTACCTACCAACCTGCAAGTCTTTTGGCTTGTGGGAGGAAACCGGAGCACCCGGAGAAAACCCACACAGACACAGGGAGAACTTGCAAACTCCACACAGGCAATACCCAGAATTGAACCCTGGAGCTGTGAGGCTGCGGTGCTAACCACTGTGCCACTGTGCCGCCCTACTAATGCTGTATCTAAGGAGGATTGCAAGATGATGGCCAGTGCCTCCACAATTTCCACCCTTGCTTCTCTCAGTATCCTTGGATGCATCTCATCCGGCCCTGGTGACTTATCTACTTAAAGTACAGCCAGCCTATCTAATACCTCCTCTATCAATTTTTAGCCCATCCAGTATCTCAGCTACCTCTTCTTTCACTTTCTGACTTGGGCAGCATCTTCTTCCTTGGTAAAGACAGATGCAAAGTATTCATTTAGTATCTCAACAATGCCCCTGCCTCCATGCACAAATCCTCTTTTAAGTCCCTGATCAGCCCCACTCCTCCTTTATTGCCCTTTTTCTATTTATATGCCTATAGAAAAATTCTGGATTCCTTTTTATGTTATGAATATACGAATATACATGTTAAGAGCAGGAGTAGGCCACTCGGCCCCTCGAGCCTGCTCTGCCATTCAATAAGATCATGGCATATCTGATTGTAACCTCGACTCCATGTTCCCGCCTACCCTCGATAACCTTTCACCCCCTTGCTTATCACGAATTTACCTACCTCTGCCTTAAAAAATTGAAAGACTCTGCTTCCACTGCCTTTAGAGAAAGATAGTTCGAAAGACTCACGACCCTCTGAGAGAAAAAATTTCTCCTCATCTCTGTTTTAAATGGGCAACCCCTTATTTTTAAACAGTGATCCCTAGTTCTATATTTTCCCACAAGGAGAAAAGTGTTAGCTAACAGTCTCTTCTCATATTTTTACATTGTTTCTCGTATTTGTTTTTCACTTCCACCCTGAACCTTCTATATTCAGCCTAGTTCTCACTTGTATTATCCACCTGACATCTGTCATATGCATTCTTTTTCTGCTTCATCTTACTCTCCATGTCTTTTGTCATCCCACAAGTTCTGGATTTGTTTGCCCTTGAAGTAGGGAATCTTAGGATAATTAGCAAAAAGAATATTGAAAACTACTAACACTGTTAGATAGGCCACTGAAGCAGAAAACTGCTAACACTGCAAATAATGTATAACCTCAACTTGTTATTGAGAAGTGCAGAGCTATGAGCCATGTAAAGATATAATTAAAGGGACATGTGACTGGGGGAAGGGATAAGAACAAAGAAGGGAACTGAGTGATCGCACCACAACCCGATAGCCTTGGAACGGTTAGATGATTAAAAAAGAGTTGATATGTAAAACAAAGGAAGGTGTATGTTGGAATAAGCAGCTGGCCAAGTGAATACATGAAAAAATCTGAGGCAGAGAATGTCACGCAATGTTAATGTTTAAGTATGTGGATTGAACAAAGGAGTTTTGAGTCACCTCTTGGATCTCACTGAGAGACGTACTCTCCTGTATGCATACTTGTATCTCTGATTAAATGTTGCTTGCTTCACCTACAGCCATCTCATGTGAACAGTTCTCAATAATACCGCACAACAGCCCTACCTTTCCCCCTCATGGGAATCTACCTTGACTGTACCCAAACTATCTCCTATTAAAGGCAGCCCATAGTCCTGTTGCAGTTTTGCCTGACTTTTTGATTCTAATCTTTAATTCCAATTTACATGGGCCAGATCCATTCTCACCCCATTGAAGTTGGCCCTCCTCCAATTAATTATTCTTACCCTGGATTGCTCCTTGTCCTTTTCCATAGGTACCCTAAACCTTATGATGCTGTGATCACAGTGCCTTAAATTTTGCCCTACTGACACTTTATTCACTTGACCCACTTCATTCCCTAAAACCAGATCCAGCAATGCCACCTTTCTCATTGGACTGGAAACATACTGATGTAGAAAATTCTCCTGAACAAACTCTAGAAATTCTTGCCCCTCTCTGTCCTTTACATTATTACTATCCCAGTCTATATAAGGATAATTAAAGTCTCCCATTATAATTATTCTATAATTCTTTCACCTCTCTGTAATTTGCTTGAAAATTTGTTCCTCTATATCTTTCCCACTGGTTGGTGGCCTATAGAATACGCCCAGCAATGTAATGGTATCACTATTGCTTCTTTGCTTTAACCAAATAGATTCTGTCCTTGACCCCGCTAGGACATCCTTTGCTCTGCTCAAGGAGGGAAGGCTCAATTGCAGATGATTACAAACCCTCGCCCAACATCAAGTAATTCAGTTGAGGCCCTGTGGTTGGACATTCAGTCTCCTGGTCCATGTCATTGCAAGAGGGAGCCTTGGAAAATTAGGCCCTAGTTTCAATCTGAAAAGAGAACAACTGGGGTAGTGGCAGATAGGAAATTACGTGAGCACATTATAAAACTGCTGGAGTATCCCTTGTGCCAAAATCATAAATAAGAAAATGTTATCTGGAATCCTCAGAGAAAACAGTAAACATGCTATTTGATTATTGATACCATACAAGAAACAAGAAATATTTTATTCACTCAATTTGTTGAATTGCAGAATAATTTAATATTTTATCAAATAGGTGCAGAGCAGAATAATGATCAGTTGTGTATCGTACTTAGAGAAGTATGGGAATTCTTTATTAGGACCATTCATTTCTGAACTATTGTAGATGACAACATGATGTGACAGGAGAAGCTTGACAAGGCTCTTACATCATGAAAGTTTACTTTGATTAACATGGTGGAGAAGTGCTAATGAGCAAATGTACATCTGCCATCTTGAAAGAGTTTTTAATGATAATGTCGTTCATGTGATGGTGTTATAGTTAGACTTGGGTTCTAGTTTTCACTAACTGCTAATTACCTCATGGTGGGTGTTTGTGAAACCAGCTTTAGATCAAAACTCATGGACTGTCATTTTGTCAAGAATCTCTTCATTAGCAAGCTGCCAATCCAGTCAGCATATGTTTGTAGGTTTTCATCCACACTGCCGCAGAGTTGCAGGGGAAAGACGGATGTCAGCCAATTTGCTCAAGATCTTTGTTTGAAAAATCTAAAGATGCTAGTTTGAAGTCCAGCAAATACTGGAGGTCGTGAAATACGTACTAATTTGGGTTTCGCTCGTGCAGAGTGTTCCGGTGGCTCCATTAAAAAATACAACACCAGTTCTCTGTCTTTTCCAGTCGGTTAATAATGGAAGAATGTTCCATGTCATCCTGTCAATATCAGTCAGGCACCTCAAAAAATATTACAATTAGACCTACTGCAAATATAAAATTGGGCTTGAATGTTTAGACCAGATTCAGAAAATATTTGTCTCACCTTCCCCAGTTCTCCCCCTTATGCTTATCTCATCGCTCAAGGACTCAGTTCCAAAGTCTTTATTCCCTAATGCCGGACACAGTAAAAGGGCTGAACCTGCCTGAAATCGCAAACATTCTGGACTGAATTCTGATCTGCAGGAGGGCACCAGGTTGGAAGCAGGTGGGTGCTTAAAACAGGCAAAATTGACAGCACATCGGGATACCAGCTCCAACCCAAATCTAAAAGCAAAATACTGCAGTTGCTGGAAATCTGAAATAAAAACAAGAAATGCTGGAAATACTCAGCAGGTCTGGCAGCATCTGTGGAGAGAGAAGCAGAGTTAACATTTCAGGTCAGTGACCCTTCTTCAGGGTTAGGCCGTATGTGAGCAACCTCCTCAGGACAGGCAGGTTGCCACTCAAGATATGTTTATCACTCAATTAGAACAATATTGATATGGGTTTGCTAGTTTAACTTTGGGTCCACAGGTTTCCTAAGCTTCCTGGAACTCACCAGTGAAAGCAAGTCAAGAGCACATGGGCAATTAAGGGAGCTGCAGCCATGTCAGAGAAATATGCCAATAACTATTTCTCGCTCACAGCTGCTTTCTTGCCTAAAATATAAAAAGAAAATGCTGGAAATACTCAGCAGGTCAGGCAGCATCGGTGGAGAGAGAAACAGAGTTATTGGCTGGAATTTGCCCAGCCTTGTGGAGGCAATTTTGAACTTAAGAATGTAAGGACATTAGAAATAGGAACAGGAGTAGACCATACGGTTTGTCGAGCCTGTTCCGCCATTCCAGTGTAAGTGCACCTTATTGGACACCTTACAGGACTCACCAGGAGAAACGGAGTGCTTGGTTCCTTGCATGAACATCTTGCTAGGGGTCCCCTTGGTCTGCAAGATGAATGGGAGGAGGACATGAAGCCAGGCAAAGCAGCAATAACTGCTGCAAGCGAGAGAGTTAGGAGGGCCAAGATGGGCAGATGGTGCCGTTCCGCATGAGGGTACAGGAAATCTCTCCTCCTCTGGGCCTCCTCCACCAGCACCTCCCATGCAGCATCTGAGAACCTGTGTGCCCTCTCACTCGGTCCCTGAGCCATCCTGAAATTTGCCACTGTGTGCCAGCCAGAGCACTCCACACATTCAGTGGACCTGTGTGCGAGGAGCCCACATATACTGCTTCAGTATACATCTAATCAGCACTTGAGTGCTAAACCTGCAGATGTCTGGTTTCATACTTCCAGGCAAGTTCAAATCATGGAAATCAGCAATTTGGACCAAAATTGGGTGCTAAATAGAGACTTTCAAATAGGTGTATCTTATTAGCACAGCACCCATTTAGCACCTATTTTCACCCCTTTGCCAAAACAACCCCCAAATATTTTAATAAGGTTGCACTTGTTTTGAGCAGGAGTGTCATAGACAGGTACAGCACTGAAACATTCAAGGCTATGGGCCAAGTGCTGGCAAATGGGATTAGGTAGACAGGTCAGGTGTCTTTAATGCGTTGGTGCAGACTCGATGGGCCGAAGGGCCTCTTCTGCACTGTATTATTCTGTGATTCTGTGAAACAGGCCCTTCGGCCCACCGAGTCTGTGCTGACCATCAACCACCCATTTATACTAATCCTACATTAATCCCATATTCCCTACCACATCCCCACCATTCTCCTATCACCTACCTACACTAGGGGCAATTTACAATGGCCAATTTACCTATCGACCTGCAAGTCTTTGGCTGTGGGAGGAAACTGGAGCACGCGGTGGAAGCCCACACAGTCACAGGGAGAAATTGCAAACTCCACACAGGCAGCACCCAGAACCGAACCTGGGTCGCTGGAGCTGTGAGGCTACAGTGCTAACCACTGCGCCACTGTGCTAGCCACACATTTTGAAGTCCCCTCACAGAGCGAGTCAGGCCTTGACTGGTCCATGGGTGGTAAAGATAGTTGTATGATTGCCTTTAAGAGTGATGTTCCTTTAAGATCTTAGTATGCTAATGAGCTAAGTACCAGGATGTAGTCATGTGACTACAAGCCTTATTCACTCTGCAACTGTAACACCCAGAGTAAGGTTCTGTAAATAGTTAGCTCTGCACTGTACATAAAAGTTAAGCTGTAATAAGCCTGTTTGAGATCTTCAGCATCTGCACACCATGCATCTCATTTATGTTGCATCAGACATCATAAAAGAACTCATTACAGAGTTTTTCTTTAATTGTCTGCTTACGTTTAGCATGAATTGGACAACAGGCAGACAAAATTGCCCCCATTGAATGCAAACATCTAAATTAGAATCAGTCACCAGTTTCATCTGCATATTTCTCCTCATTTATTGATGCTTTTCAGTCCTCGTTAGACCACTCAACAAATTTCAACACAGTCTACATAGAAACATATATTTTGTGATGATTAAACATGTGCCTCATTCCAACAGCTCTCACTTATTATATACGTGCTACATTTTGTTACTGAATATTTCAACTTCCAGCATCATAAAACAAATCATAGAAATTACACAGTCATCCAAGAAAATTAACCATCAGATTAGTTACTTGCGAAATATCATACTCTGATATGTTCATTGAAATAGTCCCACTGCACTTGCACATTATGCAAGTACATGTACAACTGATGTCCCCATTGTTTCAATGTTCATTTGCAATTTGTACACAAAAGGGCAGCCAATTAAAGATTTCAATCTCAGATTACAGTACACTCCCGAACAAACTGGGCCCATTACTATCTTTATTTAAATAGGTAGTAAATGCAGCACAAATTCATATGGAGGGGAGGGGAATGCTGACACTGAAGCTCTCCTGTATGTGACTCCCAACAGGCAAACATTTCTCGTTTTTCCCTTCCTCACGATGTGACCCACACTGACAAGGTTGCACCTACTGCCCATCCCAAGTTGCCCTTCTGAAGTTGAGTGGCTCTCTAGGCCTCTTGGGCTTTGCCTTTTGCTCTTTGGGCCCCATTTTAGGCCCACAATGGAATGCACGCCTGCTCAAAGCAGACATGCATCCCTCCTGCTTTCTGGAATTTAAAAAAAAATTTTGTCATCACGGGATAGATTTGGTCATGGTTAATATTTAATTGTGGTGTTTTCAAAAAAGGTGATGCAACACAGGTTTATAAAAAAAACACAGATTGAGGTCTAGGATTCCCAGCCTTCCCAGAATTTTCACAGAATCAGGGATTCCTCCAGGGAACATTGCATCCAGCAACCCAAGGGATTAGTGATTTAAACTTCTCACCACAATGTGTCCCCATTCTGTGACATCACAGACTGCTGCTAGAGAAGCGTCGGTGCAGTGACGACACTTAACCACCACTACAGTGAGCCACGGTCAAGAAGAGGCTGAAACGTCAGGAAACAGGGATTCTCCCAAATCAGAAGCTCTAAAATCAGAGGGGTCTCTTAAAACAGGGCTCTGAAATTGAAGGGGGCCGTTGAACTAGGAGGGTTTCTGAATTCTGGGACTCTGAATTGGGAAGGGAGGGTCACTGAAATCGGAAGGTTCTTTGAAATCAGGGTCTCTAAAATCAAAGGAGGCTCTGAAATCGGAAGTGGCGCTGAAATCAGAGGGAGCTCTGAGAACATGAGCTCTGCAATCAAATGGGTCACTCAAACTGAGGGGGCTCTGTAATTGAGGGAGCTCAGAAATAGGAAGGTCACTGAAATCGGAGGATCTCTGATATTGGAGGTTCTCCGAAAGTGGAAAATCTCTGCAATCGGAAGGGGTTCTGAGAACAGGGCTCTGCAACCAGAGGCATCACTGAAATTGAAGGGGGCTCTGAAATCAGAGGGGTTGCTAAAATCAGAGGGGTCGCTGAAATCAGAGGGGTCGCTGAAATCAGAGGGGTTGCTGAAATTGGAGGGGATCGCACAAATCAAAAGGTCTCTGAAATTGGAGTGGCTCACTGAAATCAGAGGGTCTCTGAATTCAAAGGGTCTTTGAAACTGGAGAGGTTCACTGAAATTGGAGAAGGCGCTGAAATCGGAGAGTCTCGGAAATCAGAGGGTCTCTGAAATGGAAGACGGCTCTGAAATCGGAGGCGATTGCTCAAACGGAGGGTCTCTAAAATAGGAGGGGGCTCTGAAATTGGAGGCGATCACTCAAATCAGAGTCTGCTCTGAAATCAGAAGAGATCCCTCAATTCAGAGGAGTCTCTGAAATTGGAGGGTCTCTGAATTTGAATGAGGCTCTGAAATTGGATGGTTTGGGTACTGAGAGATAAGCATCAATAAGCACCAGCATAAAGATACAATTTGTGATAATTAAATAGCAATGTAGCCGAGGAAGTACTTGGACCAGGGATGGAAAAGTGTAAGTGCTGGGAATAGATTGAGAAGGTCTGAATGTACTGAGTGCATCTTTTGAGTTGCCTGAGGATGCAGACCTTAGTGGAGAATGTTAGACCACATGGGGCAGAATCTTATGCCCTTTGAAATATTTCAGGCATCGGGACCAATACCAGATCCCAGACACAAACCGGTCAGAGGTGCACCCATAGTCCGGGAATTAACAGGCCACCTTGGTAATCACTGTTCAATTAATGATGGTGGGTTCCTGAGGCAGGAGGCACAATAGGAGGGCCCGCAGCACCGGAAGGACAGCAGCCCCACCAGCAGAGGTGGGTGTTGCTTAGGCAGGTAGGGGAGTGCGAGGGCACCTTAAAATGGAGGCACCATCGGATACCGGATTAACATTTGAGAAAAACAGATGGCTCACAGCTCATAGGGCCATCAGTGTGGAGGGGAAACCACTCCACAGGCAGAGTTAGGGCCGATGCTACGGCCTTTGCACTTCAGCAGTGCGTTCATGGGGCCAGTGATAGGAAGCCAGATAGACTTCTCGCCTATCACCAGGACGTCACCTCCAAGCTGCTGCCAGCCTCCCAACTTAGCAGGGAGCCACTCCTGCACCGAGAAGATCCCGGTGGTGTCAGCAACTTGCCCCTGCTTCCAACAAGATCCCTCAGAGGTGGGAAGGTGTCAGGGAGCCGACCCAATGCACAAGGTTCAAATTTTGCTCCTGATCCTGCCTCCAAACCTGCCTCTGCAAGGCCGGGAAGGTTCCTCCCATGGTCCCTATTGAATAGGCACTTGCCTTCTTACATACAGCAGCAGTAGAAAGTGGCATGGGTAAGCTGGATGAATAGTTGCAAGCACTAAGGCCCACCACTGAGCAGGCCAATGGATTGGCTGCACATTTCACATCCCTACTGAGGTGCTGTCCCCAGTAACTGTGAGTGTGCACTAAAATAAAAATCTAGTCCTACAATATCTTATACCTGGTTGGTGTTTAGCAATGTTGAGAGATGGATATAGCCACATCTAATGGTAATGTTAAATATGTGTAGCGATGGATGAGCAGGAGCACTGGGTTCCCAATATTGTAACGGTAACAATGGCATGCTTGATTCAGAGCACAGAGAGGAGTCATCATATCATGACTTCATCTTATTTCCATCAACCACATCTGTTTCATGACCTCTTCTGAAATGACTACTCGGTGGCAAGTGGCTTTAGGGCATTTTTCTACTGTAGATACTTGAGCACATAATCTAAGCTGACACTTCAGTGCAATACTGAGGGAGCGTTGTACTGTCAGTGGTGTGTCTTTCAGATGAAACATTAACCCAGGGCCCTTTCTGCTCTCCCAGGTTAATGTAAAAAAGGCCCTATCTCACTATATGAAGAAGAACAGGGGAGTTCCCCCTGTGTTCTGGCCAATGTTTACCCTGCAATCGTCATTACTGAAACAAATTATCAACTCATTAATTTCAATGCTGTTTTTGGGTTTGCAAATTGACTGCTGTGTTTTTTTACGACAGTGACTACAATTCAAAAGTACTTCATTGGCTGTAAAGGGCGTTAGGATGGTCTGTGGTCAAGTTTGTTTTAAATTTAAATGTATCCAGAGCAAGATTAGGATCATCACAATGCAATAGGTATCCTTGGGAGGGTTTTCCTCTTCTTCTGCTGTATTACTATTCAGGGATAAAAAAACTGGATGACCTTCCTGAAAGCGAAATGGTTTTAAATTTTCAAGAGAGCTCTTGGGCTGGCAGTTCCTTAATTAGCTCCTCTCCTCCGCAACTCCATCCTTGGCTATCCTTTGCCCATTACCCCAAACTCATACAGTCCACTGTTCAAGTTCCTCTGCCTCTGATTGTGGCCACATTTTAGCCCAAACTACAAGTTTAAACAGCAAGATTAAAGTAACTTGTGCAGAGCCTGCTTGTTCTTTGTTCCCACTGAGCTGTTTTCAACAGCTAGAACTCTGTTCAAATTTGACTTCCCAGACTTTTGGATACTCTACCATCAGGAAGGCATTGCTCCATGGGACTACACTGTAAGACTCAACTGCTCTGCTACTCAGTCATTTCAAATTTCAAGGTAGCTTACTCTAGCCTACAGCCCATCCCACACATGCTGCTGTTATTTGCTGAGCTTCTGTCTCTACTTCCATGCACCGCTGGTTGCTCAGCTTGATGTTGCTGTTGTGTTGGTCCTGGATGGAAATCCACTTTCCCCAAGCCAAAGTCCAATTCTCTGCTGCTGCTAAACCTTGTAAGGATCTTTGTTTTCTATGGTGATGGTATTCTCTGCTGGTGAGTCTCGATTCTAGTACCTAGCCTGCTGCTGCATCCTCAGTTTATGCTCCTCTGCCGTGAATTTTTCATTCTACACTTAGGAAGCTCTGATCTGTTCCTGCTGGCTCCCATCCTCTCTGAATTTTGTTCCACTGCTGCCGAATGATCTTTGCTCTGCTGATTTTTACCTGTTTTCCGTTGTTAACTTCCTGAGTGAGACACAGATGGGTCTTTCTTGCTGAGTTTTTGTTTTTCAAAGGAATGTATTTTTGTTGAACATTTTGAATTGTTTCTTTAAAGGTTTCCCACTGTTCATTTACCACCATACGTTTTAGTTTATTTGCCCACTTTGCCTTAGCCAGTTCTCCCCTCATGCCGATGTAATTGGCTTTGTTTAAGTTTAAGATTCTTGTGTGTGATTGGAGCATGTCACTTTCAAACTTAACATGGAATTCAATGGCATTATGATCACTGTTTCCCAGTGGATCTTTTACTGTGACATTGCCAATTAACCCTGCTTCATTACACAATATTAGATCTTGACTTAGAATGATATCATCGTTCTTTCACTGTCACTGAGTCAAAATCCTGGAACTCCATCCCTAGCAGCACTGTGGGTGTGCCTACATTCTAAGGACTGCAGTGGTTCAGGGAGGTGGCACACCACCACCTTCTCAAAGGCAGTTAGGGATGGGCAATAAATGTTGGCCTCACCATGAACGAATGGGAGAGAGAAAGAGAGAGAGAAACATAAAATAGGGGAGAGAGAAACGAACTAGAGGAAGCAGGGAGCGAGAACAACACAAACTGGAGTGAGTGAGAGCTGATGTCGGTTTGTTATGTTCATTGTTTTATAATCTGTTTTGTTCCAGGAGTCAGGCAGCTTTGGTGCTGCACCTCAGAGCCTCATCTCCCTGAAGCTGGGTTTTAGTGATAGGAAGTGAATTGAATTAGGTTTGGTTTTGGTTTTAGTCATTATTTTTATAACTTGCTGTGTTGTATAAAAAGTCAGGAAATCGTACAAAAACTTTAGTTAGAAGTTATTTATATCAATGGTGTTTTTGTTGAATTAGTGGTATTTACTTGGTGTTTCTTATTGCGGTCAATATTGTAGAAACATCACAGAAGTAGTTTCATTAAAGCTTACTGATCCATAAATCTTTCTAATCTTTTGTGTTCTTTCTTTGATTTATAAATTACATTATTCATCTCACAATAAAGGAAAATGTTAAATATTTTGTTTGGGACTTGGTGATAGTGCTAAGACAAATGCAATTTGCAAACAGTGGGCAAATAGCATGTGATCAAATGTCATATGATTAAGCATTACATGAGTAGTGCCACGTGATCAAATGTCATATGATCAAATGTCTGAAGTGGGACCAGTAGGGCAACATTAATAGATTATTTAGCATTAGATACATTAACAGTCTTAGAAGAAAGATGAAAGCACTGTAGTTGGGGAACCAGGGCATGATGGGATGCATGACAATGGTCATGGGAATTTGTACAACCCAGAAGTCCAATTGCTTTCACATCTGTGTAAACATGCTGTCTTTGAGATAATAATATGAAAACAACTAGCCTCAAGAATGGGGAGGAGACAACAGGGTTAGTGAATCAATACAATCCAGTTTATTGATCATGCTACGGCTTTGGAATGTGTCGGGGGGCTAATGTGGACAAATGAGTAATGGTTATTGTAGTCTATAAATTTGTACTACAGACTCTGTTTCATTGAGAAGCATCTGGATGTTTTACCAGACACTTCTCCCTTACACCGGTGCTTGAATAAACCTTTATTTACTTTAAGCCATTGGACTCGAGAGCAGTTATTTTCTCCACAACATGTCATATGATCAAATCTCCAGGAATAGGACCAATCTGAAACGAGGAATTAAGAGGGCTAAAAGTGGTCATGAAATATTTTTAGCAAACAGGGTTAAGGAAAATCCCAAAGCCTTTTATTCATATATAAGGAGCAAGCGGGTAACTAGAGAAAGGATTGGCCCATTCAAGGACAAAGGAGGAAAATTATGCGTGGAGTCAGAGAAAATGGGTGAGATTCTAAACGAGTACTTTGCATCGGTATTCACCGAGGAGAGGGACATGACGGATGTTGAGGTTAGGGATAGATGTTTGATTACTCTAGGTCAAGTCGGCATAAGGAGGGAGGAAGTGTTGGGTATTCTAAAAGGCATTAAGGTGGACAAGTCCCCAGGTCCGGATGGGATCTATCCCAGGTTACTGAGGGAAGCGAGAGAGGAAATAGCTGGGGCCTTGACAGATATCTTAGCAGCATCCTTAAACACGGGTGAGGTCCCGGAGGACTGGAGAATTGCTAATGTTGTCCCCTTGTTTAAGAAGGGTAGCAGGGATAATCCAGGTAATTATAGACCGGTGAGCCTGACGTCAGTGGTAGGGAAGCTGCTGGAGAAGATACTGAGGGATAGGATCTATTCCCATTTGGAAGAAAATGGGCTTATCAGTGATAGGCAACATGGTTTTGTGCAGGGAAGGTCATGTCTTACCAACTTAATAGAATTCTTTGAGGAAGTGACAAAGTTGATTGATGAGGGAAGGGCTGTAGATGTCATATACATGGACTTCAGTAAGGCGTTTGATAAGGTTCCCCATGGTAGGCTGATGGAGAAAGTGAAGTCGCATGGGGTCCAAGGTGTACTAGCTAGATGGATAAAGAACTGGCTGGGCAACAGGAGACAGAGAGTAGCAGTGGAAGGGAGTTTCTCAAAATGGAGACGTGTGACCAGTGGTGTTCCACAGGGATCCGTGCTGGGACCACTGTTGTTTGTGATTATACATTAATGATTTGGAGGAAAGTATAGGTGGACTGATTAGCAAATTTGCAGACGACACTAAGATTGGTGGAGTAGCAGATAGTGAAGGGGACAGTCAGAGAATACAGCAGAATATAGATAGACTTGGAGAGTTGGGCAGAGAAATGGCAGATGGAGTTCAATCAGGGCAAATGTGAGGTGATGCATTTTGGAAGATCCAATTCAAGTGTGAACTATACAATAAATGGAAAATTCCTGTGGAAAATTGATGTACAGAGAGATTTGGGTGTTCAGGTCCACTGTTCCCTGAAGGTGGCAATGCAGGTCAATAGAGTGGTCAAGAAGGCATACGGCATGCTTTCCTTCATCGGACGGGGTATTGAGTACAAGAGTTGGCAGGTCATGTTACAGTTGTATAGGACTTTGGTTCGGCCACATTTGGAATACTGCGTGCAGTTCTGGTCGCCACATTACCAAAAGGATGTGGATGCTTTGGAGAGGGTGCAGAGGAGGTTCACCAGGATGTTGCCTGGTATGGAGGGCGCTAGCTATGAAGAGAGGTTGAGTAGATTAGGATTATTTTCATTAGAAAGACGGAGGTTGAGGGGGGACCTGATTGAGGTGTACAAAATCATGAGAGGTATAGACAGGGTGGATAGCAAGAAGCTTTTTCCCAGAGTGGGGGATTCAATTACTAGGGGTCACAAGTTCAAAGTGAGAGGGGAAAAGTTTAGGGGGGATATGCGTGGAAATTTCTTTACGCAGAGGGTGGTGGGTGCCTGGAACGCGTTGCCAGCGGAGGTGGTAGACGCGGGCACGATAGCGTCTTTTAAGATGTATCTAGACAGATACATGAATGGGCAGGAAGCAAAGAGATACAGACCCTTAGAAAATAGGCGACAGGTTTAGATAGAGGATCTGGATCGGCGCAGGCTTGGAGGGCCGAAGGGTCTGTTCCTGTGCTGTAATTTTCTTTGTTCTTTGTTCTTTAATACATCAAACTAGAGTTGGCAACATTAATGGAAAACCCTCTAGCAGTGCACCCACTGATACTCTGCTCGATCAAACAAGTCATGGTTTCACTCCATTTGTAGCCTGCAGTTTCGAACTGATGGCACAAATGAAGAAACAAAATAAAAAAACAAAATAAAGAGAGAAAAGATTGGGTAATGCTGGAATATAACCATGCATCAGAACTGGAAAGCTGAAATGTAAGCAAATATTTTAATGAGGTTGGAAAAATAAGGTGCAAGGATCAAAAAAGAAAGGTTAGAATGTGCAGTGTACTGACCTCAGGACATCCCAAAGCACTTTGCAGCCATTTAAATATTTTTGAAGTATAGTCACTGTTGTAAGGTAGAAAACGCAACAGCCAATTTCGCACAGCAAGCTCCCACAAACAGCAATGAGATAATAACCAGATCATCTTTTTTTTCAGTGGTGTTGGTCAAGGGTTAAATATTGGCCAGGACACTGAGGAAAACTCCCTTGCTCTTCTTCAAAATAGTGTCATGGGATCTCTAATGTCCACACCAAAAGACAGGCCTCAGTTTTACGTCTCATCTAAGACAGCATCTTTGACAGTGCAACACTCCCTCAGTATTGCACAACCTTATGACTCAGAGGCAAGAGTGCTACCATTGAGCCTCGGCTGACACCAAGAGATACCCCAGTCACAGAGCGGAAAGATAATGGGTTGAATGACCACCTAATACAAGAGCAATGGCAAAATTGGTAGATTTGATTAAATAAAATCACAACTTTAATCCTATAAAATAAAAACAGCACCAAAATTAACTGATGTTATTAGTCTCTAAAATACGAGAAGTGAAACTGCATAGCTGTTACAGTGCACACCACCATAAAATTGATGGGAATCCATCATAACGATCGGAAGCTAGGTCAGCACCCAGAAACACCAGTCTTGGCCACGGAATATTTTGTGATGGACTGTTAGAGGCACAGCCTTCGCCGAGTGCAATCATGGCCATCGTAAAAAGGATGGGTGGGCTGGGGACTACTAGTCACAAGTCCCCCTTGTCCTGGACCTTTATGGTTGTGGGGAACATCTACTGGTTCAGGTTGGGATCATGGCCTGAACATTAGAAGAATAGGACAAGCTATAATAAAAATCTTTTTCAAGTGGACCCCCTACACAGGGAACTAAGTCTGTGACTGGACTTTGCAACCTCTAATGGCATAGAAATCCGGCAAAGCCATCCAAATTAGGGAAGCTCCCGTTGACCATGAAAAGTCCATCAGGGTCAGTGGCATAACTGCTGGGATTGCTAACTCCTGGATTTTTAGGCGCATTGCATTGAATAAACATGATACTGGTTGTGATGAAAGTGAAAATGATGTTATTTGAGGCTGCAGATAGAAACAAACTAATATCTCCTTGATTTCTATGGAACTGTTCACTAATAGGCCCATAGACTTACGGTCAGAAAATCTCAGAATGAATTATGGCATCACTAGGAGGATGAATTTTCACCGGATTTTCCCATGTCACCTGACGACATAAACATCTCCAGATTATTTTCTTTCAAACAACTCTATTTCAGAAGGCATTAAGATGGACCACACTTTACCAGATTTATTAAATTCAATTTTAAAATAACCACGTGGGATTTATAAATATAAGGTGCAATGTCACCAGAACCACGTTAAGAATTAGAGCACAGACACCAAAACCATCCACGCAACCCCACTCGCTCTCCATCAATACTTCGCACGCAAACCCCACCCCCATCAACACCAACCTGTCTTCCAGCGATATGAGCATCTCCCACATCCACTCTAACTGCTCCGCCATTCACCCAAACTCATCTCCATCCACCCCTATCTATAGAAACTCCACCCCATCCACTCAAACATCTCCACATCCACATAAACCCCTGTCACATCCACACAAAGCCCTCTGCATCCACACTTGACCCACAAACCCCTACCCCATCCACAAAAATTGTTCCGCTAGGCACACAAAGCCCTCTCCAACCACACAAACGCCTCTCCATCCACACAAACCACTCCGCTATCCCCACAAACGCCTCTCCATCCACACAAACCCCCCTCCATCCACACAAACCCCTCTCCATTCACACAAACCCCTCTCCATCCACACAAACCCCTCTCCATCCACAGAAACCCCTCTCCATTCACACAAACCCCTCTCCATTCACACAAACCCCTCTCCAACCACACAAACCCCTCTCCATTCACACAGACCCCTCTCCATCCACACAAACCCCTCTCCATCCACACACAGATGATTGCACAATGTTCAGCACCATTCGTGACTCCTCAGATGCTGAAGCAGTCCGTGTAGAAATGCAGCAAGACCTGGACAATATCCAGGCTTGGGCTGATATGTGGCAAGTAACATTCGCGCCATACAAGTGCCAGGGAATGACCATCTCCAACAAGAGAGAATCTAACCAACTCCCCTTGACATTCAATGGCATTGCCATCACCGAATCCCCCACTATCAACATCCTAGGGGTTACCATTGACCAGAAACTGAACTGGAGCAGCCATATAAATACCGTGGCTACAAGAGCAGGTCAGAGGCTGGGAATCCTGAGGCGAGTAACTCACCTCCTGACTCCCCAAAGCCTGTCCACCATCTACAAGGCACAAGTCATAAGTGTGATGGAATACCCTCCACTTGCCTGGATGGGTGCAGCTCCAACAACACTCAAGAAGCTCGACACCATCCAGGACAAAGCAGCCCGCTTGATTGGCACCCCATCTATGGGCGGCACAGTGGTGCAGTGGTTAGCACCGCAGCCTCCAGGGACCCGGGTTTGATTCTGGGTACTGCCTGTGCGGAGTTTGCAAGTTCTCCCTGTGTCTGTGTGGGTTTTCGCCGGGTGCTCCGGTTTCCTCCCACATCCAAAGACTTGCAGGTGATAGGTAAATTGGCTGTTGTAAATTGCCCCTAGTGTAGGGAGGGGATAGGGAATATGGGAATACTGTAGGGTTAGTATAAATGGGTGGTTGTTGGTTGGCACAGACTCGGTGGGCTGAAGGGCCTGTTTCAGTGCTGTATCTCTAAATAAAAAATTTTAAAAAACATTCACTCCCTCCACCACTGACGCTCAGTGGCAGCAGTGTGTACCATCTACAAGATGCACTGCAGCAATGCACCAAGGCTCCTTAGACAGCACCTTGCAAACCCGCGACCTCTACCACCTAGAAGGACAAGGGCAACAAATACATGGGAACACCACCATCTGCAAGTTCCCCTCCAAGTCACACATCATCCTGACTTGGAACTGTATCGCCGTTCCTTCACTGTCGCTGGGTCAAAATCCTGGAACTCCCTTCCTAACAGCACTGTGGGTGTACCTACCCCAAATGGACTGCAGCGGTTCAAGAAGGCAGCTCACCACTACCTTCTCAAGGGCAATTAGGGATGGGCAATAAATGCTGGCCTGGCCAGTGATGCCCACATCCCATGAATGAATAAAAAAAAAACCCTCTCCAGTCACACAAACCCCTCTCCATTCACACAAACCCTTCTCCATTCACACAAACCCCTCCCCTATTCACACTCCCCACACAAATCCCTACCCATCCACACAAACCCTTCTCCAACCCCTCACCATCCACACAAACACCTCTCCATTCCCAAAAGCCCCTCTCCATTCACACAAACACCTCCTACTTCCACATAATCCCCTGCCCCATCCACACAAACCCCTCCCACATCCACAAAACCCCTCAAACATCGGCAGAAACCACTCCCTATCCACACTTCCACATCCACACCCCTCCCTCATCCACACCCCTCCCACATCCACCTTCCCACATCCACACCCTTCCCACATCCACCTTCCCACATCCACACCCCTCCCCCTTCACACTCACCCACCCACACCCCTCCCCCATCCATTCTCCTCCTGATCCATACTCCCTCCCCCCACCCACACTTCATTTGGTGATGGGATGCCCACCATATATGAGGGCTGATCACCGACCCAGCAAACCACGCCTGGTTGTGGCAGATTGTATGGTTAGGTAATAGTCCTGCCTGACCTGGACACCTCCAAAGGGAGGAGAACCAGCTCCACCTCTCAGGGCAACACCATTCTCAAATGGCAGAAGATACACTAGGAAGTGGATAAGACTGGTCAGCTACCACAGTATCGACATGATGGCATCAGCCACAGGGCCATCTCATAATGCAGCACAAAGAAGTTGACAGCCACTATAAACCCTAATGGCACCCACTGACAGTCAGTAATCAGCCACCTCACTTACTCCTGCCATAGAGGAAGACCTATAAGGAGTACTAGGTTAGAGTCATGTAGACACGCATCAAGCACTGTCACCAAGGGGAAGTGCTGGGATAAAGCATACTAAGCACATAGATTTATTACTTTTACAGTATTACATTATTGCTCCAATTTTGATTCTTCTGATAGGGCAGCATAAGGTTGCACCAGATCAAAGGATGGGCATCCATGTGTATTGAATTAGTGCAAAGGAAAAGTCAGTGATGGTGTATTGGGCCATTATATAATGTGCATGTCCATTACTGTATTAAGATTCCACCTCAGACAGTCTGGTGCTGCCTGTAAAGTCGTTTCGAGGGATATCTTCCAAGTCATTATCAGTGTCCTACTTTGGCCTTGGTAACAGGTGGCTCTCCTTCTTCACCTGGCCAATGGTTAGGCTCCTCTGGAAATTAAAATCATGTTGCATGCAGCAGATAATGATGATCTTGCAGGCCCTGGGAGATCTTTAAATGAATATGTTCCACGATCTGTCCCGGGATCAGAAGCATTGCTTCAAGGTGCCCAGATCGAGCTCAGTAACACAAAAGCAAAATACTGCCGATGCTGGAAATCTGAAACAAAAGCAGAAAATGCTGGTAATACTCAGCAAGTCTGGCAGCATCTGTGTCAGAGAATTCTGTTTCTCTCTGCAAAGATGCTGCCAGACCTGCTAAGCATTCCCAGCATTTTCTGTTTTTGTTTCGAGCTCAGTCGTGATCCGGACAGCTGCATGAGCTTCATCTGACCTGGTTATCGGAAGGACAAGTTCTGACAAGCTGTAGGGGTTTAGCTGCTCATACTTGGATTTCTTATACTTCGGTTCTGCCAAACTGCATTATAATTGTCTGGACTTCAGAAAGCGAGTTTCGACCCAACAGAGGAAGGGGACGAGCGTTGGGTAAACAGAAACTCCAGGCCTGTAGATTCCTCAGTATCTCAATCCAGAAACCTAGACAAGGCCACCAAAAAAAGGATCTATCTGAAGTTCAGACTTTGAGAGAAAGACTAATTGATTTTTTTTCCAATGTTCTGTTACCAATTTGCATTAAGAGCGAACAAATTACTGCCAAACATCCCTCTTGCTGTACAGTGCTGGTTTTCGTTTCTCAGATCATTAGACCTTTAACCTTCCAAAATGCTGCAACACCAATTAGTGAATTTCTCAGCTTTTCGACTGTCCTCGTATTTGAAATGACATCTTATTTGCGTAAGGCTTCCGGGATGATATTTTCCAGGGCAAAGGTTTAGTCTGTATCACGATTTCACCTCTACTCAGTCAGTAAGTAAACAGATCAGCCTTCCTGTAGAGAACATAATCATTCCCACTTTCTGACTGTTGTACTTTAATAAATGCCATTGGCTATGTAATGTTGCATGCAGTTCACTTACTGATGTTTAGCCCTGACTTACTGGTTCTGATTGCTGTGTGAATGAGAGAGGAGGTCAGTGCAGGGCGCTCTGCTCTGCAGTCCGCCCTAGGCTGATGTACTCGCCCTACACCAGGAGCTCTGTATGGGGAATCATCCCCTTTCCTCTAGCGTACAATTATTCAAGCATCTTTCGGTCAGTATAACACACAGGGATGAAACCCACAGACTTGTCTTCTGATTTCAAACAATCAAAAGCAATAAAAGCAGGAGCTGTGAAGAATGGGGTAGATTTTCTACTTTGCTGCTTGGGTGTAAAACCGGCTCTGTGGATCAATGGAAATGAAAAACGGACAGTTTCTAGAATTGGCTATCAATCTGCAGTTTCCGGTTGTCGTGGCAAGTTGAAAATCTCCCTCAATCTCTGTGTTTGCTTTCAGGAATGGCCGGTTGTCTTGCGAGTGTTTCATTGATAAAGCTTGTTATTTTCCAGTGTCCCAGCATTGCTATGATGATGCAGGAGTCTCTGAGATTTTTTCCCTGGTAGGATGTGTGCAATCGTTCACAGCTTCTTGGTGAGGCCTGGAGCAGTGTTTCTGCTAGCCGCTAATTTTGAGGCCCGCTCGAAAATCACCGAATGACATATTATTGAATTTACAGCACAGAAACAAGCCATTTGGCCCAATTGGTCTCTGACCTGTGTGTATGTTCCACATGAGCCTCCTCATTTTCTTCATCTCACCTTATCAGCAAAACCGGTATTATGTAGGAAAAGGCAGAAGCCAATATGTGCACAGCAAATCTCACAAAGAGTAAGATGAATGATTGTTTGGTAGTGTTGGTTGAGGGAGATTGTTGGCTAGGTTGCCAAGAGCAATTTTCTGTTCTTTTTCAAATAGTACTTTAAGATCTTTTACCTGGACAGGTAGACTCTGTTTAACTAGGTACCCTCAACAACACAACACTGTCTCAATACCCCACTGGAGTTCCAGGCCATGTAATCTGTTCAAATCCTGCAGCAGGGCTTAAAACCACAACATTGTATAAAAGAACAAGACCAACTGGTCCATTCAACCTGTTCGATCCAGATATGTTGCAGACTACACGTGTCAGCAACCCACCCCCAGTCACACAATCTTCTGGGACGCAAAAAGAGAAATAAACCTCAGCTCAATTTAGGAGGAATCTATGGGGAATTCCTCTCCAACCCTGAAGAAGATTAAGCTCCAGAAAGCTGCTGGAATTGATAACACTGGTCACTGCTGGCCCTACCTACCTGATATAACTTCTTCAGTTCTCTTTTGAAGGTCTGTAGTAAATCCATAACCACTGCACGTTCCAGAAATCTATTCTGGCTTGGTGACACTCTGTGAAAAGAAATACTTCCTGGAATATAACCTAACTCTCTTTTTGTATTTTGTACCAATGCCTCCATTCCTACTCCCTTGATCCCCAGCTAAAATAAACCATCTGCCTGCACACAACCAATTTCCTTCAATATTTGAAGGATCTCAATCATATCCTCTCAAGGTCTACAATTTTCTAATGAAAAGAGCCCCAATTCCCTGACAGGGATCAGCAATGTGTCCGTACGTGGATACCATTGTCCATGGTAAAAATTTTGATGTCCGTGGTAATTTTAAATGGCTTGTCCCCAGCCTTTAAAGTTGCGTTTTAAAATGACCTAGCATCTAGCTTATTTTAAAACATGAGTTTAAAGGCTGGGAGGCGCAAAACATTTAAAATGATCAGAAGCGAGTAATTGGAAAGAATCATTGGGGCATTGATCTAGCAGCGACATAACAAACCAACTGAAAATGATGAGAGGTCTCAACTCAAGTCAAGTGAGGTTGGAGATCACGAAGCGGGAGCCACGTGTCACTGACAAGGAAGGCTCAGCTCAAGTGTGTCACAGAATAAAATATGCAGAGGGTGTGAGAGAAACTTGAGTGAGGTGTGTGTGTGAGAGAGAACCTGCTACAAAGAGGGAGAGCAAGTGGCCCAGAGATAACCGCAGCAAAGTTTTTTTTTATTCATTCGAGATGAGGGCATTGCTGGCTAAGCCAGCATTTATTGCCCATATTGCCCATCCCAAATTGCCCTGCAGAAGGTGGTGGTGAGCTGCCTTCTTGAACCACTGCAGTTCATGTGGGGTAGATACACCCACAGTGCTGTTAGGAAGGGAGTTCCAGGATTTTGACCCAGCGACAGTGAAGGACTGGCAATATAATTCCAAGTCAGAATGATGTGTGGCTTGCGGGGGAACTTGCAGGTGGTAGTGTTCCCATGCATTTGCTGCCCTTGTCCTGCTAAGTGGTGGAGGTTGCGGGTTTGGAAGGTGCTGTCTAAGGAGCCTTGGTGCGTTGCTGCAGTGCATCTTGTAGGTGGTACACACTGCTGTCACTGTGCATCTGTGGTGAAGGGAGAGCATGTTTGTAGATGGGGTGCCAATCAAGCGGGCTGCTTTGTCCTGGATGGTATCAAGCTTCTTGAGTGTTGTTGGAGCTGCACCCATCCAGGCAAGTGGAGAGTATTCCATCACACTCCTGACTTGTGCCTTGTAGATGGTGGATAGGCTTTGGGGAGTCAGGAGGTGAGTTACTCGCCACAGGATTCCTAGCCTCTGACCTGCTCTTGTCACCACGGTATTTATATGGCTACTCCAGTTCAGTTTCTGGTGAATGGAAACCCCCAGGATGTTGATAGTGGGAGATTCAGTGATCGTAATGCCATTGAATGTCAAGGGGAGATGGTTAGATTCTCTCTTGTTGGAGATGGTCATTGCCTGGCACTTGTGTTGCGTGAATGTTACTTGCCACATATCAGCCCAAGCCTGGATATTGTTCAGGTCTTGCTGCATTTCTACACGGACTGCTTCAGTATCTGAGGAGTCACAAATGGTGCTGGACATTATGCAATCATCAGCGAACATCTCCACTTCTGACCTTATGATGAAGAAAAGCCTAGGACACTACTCTGAGGAACTCTTGCAGTGATGTCCTGAAGCTGAGTTGATTGACCTCCAACGACCACAGCCATCTTCCTTTGCACTAGGTATGACTCCATTCCCCCGATTCCCATTGACTTCAGTTTAGCTCGGGCTCCTTGATGCCATATTCGGTCAAATGCTACCTTGATGTCAAGGGCAGTCACTCTCACCTCACCCCTTGAGTTCAGCTCTTTTGTCCATGTTTGAACTAAGGCTGTAATGAGGTCAGGACCTGGCGGAACCCAAAATGAGCATCAGTGAGCAGGTTATTGCTGAGCAAGTGCCACTTGATATCACTGTCGACGACACCTTCCATCACTTTACTGATGATTGAGAGTAGACTGATGGGGCGGTAATTGGCTGTGTTGGACCTGTTCTGCTTGTTGTGTGCAGGACATAGCTGGGCACTTTTCCACATTGTCGGGCTTAATTGAAATAGCTGTGCTTTGTAATGCAAAAATCTGAGTGCAGCCATCGTTGGTTGTTTGGAAAAAGACCTGAAACAAGTACCCTGTCGAGAAAAGTATGGGATTTACATCAGACGGGGCATCTGTAATGCTAGCCCAATGTGAAAGTGTTTCAAAGCGACTGGAAGATCATCATGGAGATTTATTCGTCCAGCACTGAATGACCCATCACCAAGCCTCACAGTGAAAGACACTAAATCAGTCATACCTAACTTTGTGGAAGACACAATCAAAGCAACATTGAGACATTTCAGTGGAGCTGCAAGAAAAAAGGAATTTAGACAGATTTGTGAGCTGAATGAAGAGGAATACTCAAGCTTGGTTGGCTACAAAAAAATGTTACTGATTAGGCTTGGCTGCCTACGTTGAGAGGTTCGAGCTGTTGTGGGATTCTCTAGTGCAATACTTTGAGAGAGAGGCATTTGAGAATGGGTCACCAAATTACAGAAAAACTTGCCAGAATATCCATGTTATGCTACAATCTCCAAAGTTCATTCTGTATCTCAGTTTCCACTTCTCGCATCAATGAACTTGGCACTGCAGAAAGAGATCTCATGAGAACATACGAATTAGGAGCAGGAGTAGGCCACTCGGCACTTCGAGCCTGCTCCGCCATTCAATTGGTTCATGGCTGAACTGATTACTCCACATTTCCACCTACCCCCGATAACCTTTCACCTCCTAGCTTATTAAGAATCTATCTACCTCTGCCTTAAAAATATTCAAAGACTCTGCTTCCACTGCCTTTTGAGGAAGAGAATTCCAAAGACTCACTACCCTCTGAGAGAAAAAATTTCTCCTCATTTCTGTCTTAAATGGGCAACCCCTCATTTTTAAACAGTGACCCCCTAGTTCTAGATTCTCCCACAAGTGGAAACATCCTTTCCTCATCCACCCTGTCAAGACCCCTCTGGATCTTAGATGTTTCAATCAGGTCGCCTCTTACTCTTCTAAATTCTAGCGGATACAAGCCTAACCAGTTCAACCTTTCCTCGTAAGACAGTCTGCCCATTCCAGGCATTAATCCAGCAAACCTTCTCTGTACTGCCTCCAACACATTTACATCCTTCCTTATATAAGGAGACCAGTACTGTACACAGTACTCCAGATGTGGTCTCACCAATGCACTGTATAGCTGAAACATAGCCCACCTACTTTTGTATTCAATTCCCCTCGTGATAAATGATAACATTTGCCATGGTCCTGTAGTTTTTTTTTCTCCAGGGAATATGTGGTGTGTCTTTAAGGCTGGAAAAGGAGTCGTACTGCTTTAAGAACCAGAAAGCCTCAGGAGTTCGAGAAAATGCATTTTGGTTGCCGTTGGATACAGCCATTTGAAGACTGCGATTCAAAGACTGCATTCTCATTACCTTGGATACAGCCACTTGGACTGAGCATCAAGCGATACATTTGTTACAATTCAATTTTGAACTGGCTTTTTAGTTGTAGACAGTCTGTTCTAACAGAACACAGACAGCTGGTGTTAGCACCTGAAAGAAGAGTGTCAGCCATTTAAACTGAAGGAAGAGAATTTAGTCTGTTTAATTATTATTATCTTGCAAAATTCTAAAAAAAGTCGAGCCAAAACAGAGATTTCTGGTAATTTAAACTGAAGGAGGGAAGTTAGACTGTGACAATCTTTTATCCCTCAAAAGATTGATTCTATTGAAAGTATTAGCAAGTTGTTAATTGTTGAAATCCATCACTGAAGAAGGAAAGCATCACTTACTGCTGGAATTAGACTACGGACTGTTCTACTGTGGAAGAACCTTTTATTTCTCCATGTAAGGACTTCAAGCAACATTGTACAGTAAATTTGCAAGGTCTCTAATTTTTTCTATTTTAAATGTTTATATCTTCATAGTGTTTAAGAATTTAGTTTATTTAATTAAACAGTTAATTTCTTGATTTAAAGAGGCCTGGTTTGGTTAGCCTCATTCGGTGGTTAATAGATGGTACAATTTGGCTGGGGTTTTCTTAATTTGGAAAGTTTAAAATGATATGTTAGGCAATCTGTGGAGGGACGGCATTGAATTAACAGTGCATTTCTCCCACCACAATCAGAATCGTATATTTTGATTGGAGGCTTTGACTGGAGCGGTTGGTCGTAACACATTCTATTAGCTTTCCTAATTATGTGCTGCGCCTGCATACTAACCTTTTGCAGTTCATGCACTAGGACACCCAGATCCCTCTGCATCTCAGAGCTCTGCAATCTCTCACCATTTAGATAATATGCTTCTTTTTTATTCTTCTTGCCAAAGTGGACAATTTCCCATTTTCGTACATTGTACTCCATTTGCCAGGTCTTTGCCCACTCACTTAACATATCTATATCCCTTTGTAGCCTCCTTATGTCCTCTTCACAGGTTACTTTCCTACCTATCTTTGTGTCATCAGCAAATTTAGCAACCATACTTTCGGTCCCTTCATCAAAGTCATTTATATAAATTGTGAGAAGTTGAAGCCCAGCAAAAATCTAAGTACTGCACATCCACTGGTTCCCCTTTATCGACAGCACATGTAACTCCCTCAAAGAATTCCAATAAATTGGTTAAACATGATTTCCCTTTCACAAAACCATATTGACTTTGCCTGATTACCTTGAATTTTTCTAAATGCCCTGCTATAACATCTTTAATAATCTTTAATAAACATCTTTCTAACATTTTCCCTAAGACAGATGTTAAGCTAACTGGCTTGTAGTTTCCTACTTTCTGTCTCCCTCCTTTTTTGAATAAAGGAATTACATTCACTATTTTCCAATCTAATGGAACCTTCCCCGAATCCAAGGAATTTTGGAAAATTAAAACTAATGCATCCACTATCTCACTAGCCACTTCTTTAATGCCCTAGGATGAAATCCATCAGGACCAGAGGACTTGTCAGCCTGCAGCTCCAACAATCTTTTCAGTACCACTTCCCTGGTGATTGTAATTTTCTTGAGTTCCTCCCTCCATTCCATTTCCTGACTTATAGCCAATACTGAGATGTTTCTTGTATCCTCAATAGTAAAGACCAATGCAAAATATCTGTTCAATTCATCCGCTGTCTCCTTATTATCCATTATTAATTCCCCAGACTCATTTTTATAGGACCATTGCTCACTTTGTTAACTCTTTTCTTTTTAAAATATCTATTGAAACTCTTACTATCTGCCTTTATAGTTCTAGATAGCTTTCTCTTGTCCTGTAATTTTACCTTCCGTATCAATCTTTTAGTCATTCTTTGCTGTTTTTTATATTCTGTCCAATATTCTGACCTGCCTCCCATCTTTGTGCATTTATAGACTTTTCTTTAAGTTTGATACTATCTTTAACTGTTTTAGTTAATTACAGATGGCAGGTACCACTCTTGGAATTTTTCTTTCTCGTTGAAATATATCTATTCTGTGTGTTCTGAAATATTCCCTTAAATGTCTGCCACTGCATCTCTATTGACCTATCCCTTTACCTGATTTGCCAGTTCATTTTAGTTAGCTCTGCTTTCATGCCCTCACAATTGCCCTTATTTAAGAAGTACTTCAAGGTCATTGTGAAGCTGTTTAAACTGACTTCAGATGAAGATTCTGTGCTGGAATCTTACATATCACCAAGCCACCTGTCTATTCCCAGTGCCAAGGTCACAGAGATGCTGAGGAAGTGTATAGACCAGCACTACTTTCCAGAAACAGAGATTGTCCAGGTAAAATCAACGTTTATTGAATATGCAAAGAAGCTTGAACAGACATTCAAGGCCAGGTTTCCTGCAAAAGAGCTGGTGAAATGTGTTACTTGGACCCCTGCAACCAAAAGCCATCAGTGTCAGAAATTCAAAAACTTGCTGCAAGATTTACAAAGCACATTAACTCCAGCAATTTTGAAATGCAATTTACATCGTACTGCGAAGGTGAAGCTATCAAGACAGATTTCAACTCAGACCGCTGTGGCATTGATGTTACCAAATGATGGTGTCTTTTGTTTAAGTCAAGTGAGGATGAATACAGTGAACTGGCAAGACTATCACTTACTGACAAATACTGCTATGAACGAGGGTTCAGCCACTTGAACACAATCAAAACATCCACAAGGAAATGCCTTGAGAACTGTTCGGTTGATGCTTGTCTACATATTGCAACTGCAACAACGAGCACAAAGGACTTGGTGTAGCTGCGGCAGCGAGGTACATTCAGAATCAAAAGCATTAAAGTGCTTTGAATTTATTATTATTATTAGCTTGCTACCTATCTAGGACAGCTAGCTAATCGCTTTTTCCAATGTGGAAAATATTTGCTATTTTACTGGTTGAATGACATAAAGTTACTTCTCGCAGTCCTGCTTTATAATGGGTAATGTTTTAGTTGGCTGGCTACGTGCTAACACAACATTAGCACATGATGTAGCTAGCTCTATTCTGTCAATAAAAGTAATTCACATTGGCATTGCATACTGTTCACTTGCTAGCTAGCTAATAAAGTTGTGCTGCTCTCCATTGATGTTTGTATGCTTAGCTACTTTATTTATAGGGAGAAACCTGTTTTAAATTGGACTGTGTTTTGATGGAATTAGGTTGGTTATACACTTTATATACATATTATTTGCCCCCATGTTTGTGGTTGAGTTAATACTTTTGTCAGATGCCCATGGTGAAACATGTTGGTACCTATCCTTGTTCCTGAACCTGTCATGATAACTAAGAACTGTGAAACTTGCTGCCATTCTGGAGAGCATCCTTTAGACTTTAGCAGGGCCTTGATACACCCTGTCATATGAGAAGGCTAAAATTGAGCACAATATTCTTAATGCAGATATACCAAGGCCTTGTATAGGTTAAGTGCTGTATTTTTCACGTGTTTAACTGTTCCAGCCGTACATCTTAACCCCCTACTCGCTTTCTCTTCTGACTCAGAGGTGAGAATGATATTCACTGAGCCAAGCTGACATATGATATATGAGTATAACTCGGACTCAGATCACCAGATTACCAGATTCAAATTAATACTAGCTAATAAGGAAAAATTTAATTACGGTTAACCATTTCAGGCCTACAGACAGCAGACCTCAGATCATGTTGAGAAATGAAGCTGAATACAACTCCATCTGGGCCTCAGCATGTCTGAGATCACTGGGGCCTCATCATCACACTGACAAATGCTGCAATAGAATGAAGCAGAGTTCTCAATAATCGCATTCATGCATGGAATGAGAATAACCACTACCCTGCAGTGCAGTGCAGTGCACATTGTGTGTAATGGGCAGCTTGGAGAAGTATTTAAATTGCAAGGAGGCTGTTGAAAAAGTGTAAGAGAAAAAACAAGGGAAAAATGGCAGCTCTTCAAATGCCGCACAGTATTAACAAGGACATGGAGGAAACTGAAACATGCAATTTGAAAAAAGAAATGATTCAACCTTCTTACACTCCTTCAAAAGCAAAATATTACAGATGCTGGAAAAACATTCAAAAATCCTAAAGTAATATAAAACCAGAGTAGACATTTAATCAGATCTCTATGGAAGCTGCAGGAAGTAACTTAAATCCTGTGGGTATCAGTTGCTCATCGTTTATCCATTAACAAAGACTTTCTGGATTACTAATACAATGTTTCACCCTGAGTTTTTATTTTCTGCTTTTCCCTAACAAAGTTCTTTTTTTAATTCTCCCTTGTTATATTTCACTCCATAGCCTAGAGGACCCTGTCAGGCCCTGCCTGGAATCTCCATATTACCACCTTATAATGTTAGGAAGGGTATTTTTATAATACTACAGACGAAGGCTGCAGTACAACCACCAGTGTTTAGGGTCAGCGTGGTACAAATGGAGCCATGCTGCCAAATCAACAGTATTGAGCCTCCAGTTTAGAGCGATAAAGCAAATTAATATGTAAAAATGTGTTGTCTGGCTTAGAAGCAGGCTGTGCACAAACTCTGCACATATTTTCAGCCTTTTTGCTGCCTTTTAATTTCAGGTTTAACTGCAGAAGTAACATCAATGAGATATGGCATAATATAGAATGTAAGTCATTATTTTGTGTAAAATGGATTTCTTAACTATTTCTCAATCTTAAAGAGTGTCTTCAAAATTCCCTCCTTCATGGTGGGAAAATTTATTTCTAAGAGAATGAGACCACAAGCGAGAACTGGCAGTGAGCCAATCACAATGGTGGTTTATATTGTGTTTTTGCTTCACAGTAGCTGGCTATGTCAGGAACGAAAAGGGCTAGTGAGGAAGAGAGGACAGTGGCAGTCCAGGCCCAGGACAATGAAGAGTTAAAGCAAATGATGCTGGACATCAAAAAGGCAAAGTTCAGTGGAATATGAAGGGATTTACCCCAAATTCAATTTTGTGCATTCTATCCCTTCTGTACCAATGTCACCGAAAGAGGCAGGCTTGGTAAGATGATGTCATCCACTGGAATTCTGCCACTTCCGCTTCCCTCACCCCCAATGCTATATACACCAGAATGAAGCAACTCACCAGAGTGCTAAAGACCTGATCTTGGTGGAAGTGGGGCTAGTTTATCATTTCACTGATTGGTTTCCTGACTTCTGTGCAACATTGGGAAAGCAGAAAAATTGAAGTTAAGATCTAGGAATATTCGGAATGGGAGTACGCCATTCAGCCCTTCCGGCCTGTTCTGCCATTTCCTTAGATCATGGCATTTCTGCACCTCAGCTCCATTTTCCTGCCTTTGCTCTATATCCCTTGATACCCTTACCTAACAGAAATCTACCGAGCTCAGTTTTAAGAGCTTCAATTGTCCCAGCATCCATAGCCTTTTGAGTGAGAATCACCCAGATTTCTAATCCCCTTTGTTTGAAAAAGTGCTTCCTGATTTCACTCCTGAATTGCCTTTCACTAATTTTAAGATTACGTTCCTTTGTTCTTAATTCCCCCAACAGATGAAATAGTTTCTCCATATCTACCCTGTCAAACCCCTTTAAGCACCTCAACAAGATAACCCTTTAATCTCCCACACTCAAGGGAATGCAAGACAATGAAAGAATGTTATGAGGAGCTTTGGCTGGTACAGCCTATGACATTTACACAAGGTGCTACAGCGATATGCCTCTCCATCCCCACTTAAGTCTATCAGCGCAATATCACTGAAAATGGCATGAATGCCCGCATCAACTATGCTGATGCTCCGACTCCTGATTTGGGATGAAGGTGGGTCACATAAATGGGATGGGTGAAAGTTCTACTCCACTCTAGATCTGCCCCAAAGTTGCTGCCTCAGGAAATTCTAGGTTTATTTGCTCATCCCTTAAATGCTGTCATGTTTGTTAGCAATTACCTCCAGCAGGAAAATGCTATTTTATTCAAAATAATTTCTGCAATTGTGCAACAAAAGGAATATTTGCCATCAAATACTGTCCTTCCTGAAATAATAAATGAATTAAGCAGTATGATGTACACATTAGACAGTCGTCTAGACACAGAAAACTGCTGGTTAACTAACTGCAGTCTTTCTGTAAATCACAGTTTCCTATTAAAAATACTCTTGCAGTGAGATGAGGAGATTTTGCTTGCATGTATCACAAGATAGTGACAAGATAGAGGCAGAGATACAGAAGGTTCACAGAGCTATATAAGAACAACAGCACAATAATATTGGGTGCTTGTAAGTATCCAAAGATAGACTGGCACAAAAACAATGCATGTGGACAGAGCTTGGAACACCTTTTTGAATGCATCGAGATGCCCTTCCTAGCTTTCTAGCTCAACAAGGAAAGAAGCATTGTTTGATTTATTCCTGGAGAATGAAATGGAGCAAATAACCTACGTGAAAGTAGTAGGAGAATAAGAAAATAGCAACTACGACACAAATATGTTAAATGCAGGAACAGAAAAGGACAAACAAGAGTTAAAACTAAGGACACTCAACTGAGAAAAAGCAGCATTCAGTGAGATATGAAGGGTTCCAGCCTCTACCATCATTTCAGATAATGTATTCCAGATTCCAACCACCCTCTGGGTGAAAATATTTTCCTCAAATCCCCTCAAAACCTCCTGCCCCTTACCTTAAATCTATGCCCCCTGATTATTGATCCCTCCACTAAGGGAGAAGTTTCTTCCTATCTATCCTATCTATGCCCCTCAATTTTGTATACCTCAATCAGGCACCCCCCCCCCCCCCCCCCCGCTCAGCTTCCTCTGCTCTGAGGAAAACAATCCTAGCCTATCCAGTCTCTCTTCATAGCTGAAATGCTCCAGCCCAGGCAACATCCTGCTGATTCTCCTCTGCACCCTCTCCAGTGCAATCACATCCTTCCTATAGTGTGGTAACCAGAACTGTACACAGTACTCCAGCTGTGGCCTAACCAGCAGTTTATACAGCTCCATCATAACTTCCCTGCTGTTATATTCTATGCCTCGGCTAATAAAGGTAAGTATCCCATATGCCTTCCTAACCACCTTATCTACCTGTGCTGCTGCCTTCAGTGATCTATGGACAAGTACACCAGGGTTTCTTTGACCCTCTGTCCTTCCTAGGGTCCTACCATCCATTGTATATTCCCTTGCCTTGTTAGTCCTCCCAAAATGTATCACCTCACACTTCTCAGGATTAAATTCCATTTGCCACTGCTCTGCCCAACTGACCAGCCCATCTATATCGTCCTGTTATCTAAGGTTTTCCTCCTCACTATTTACGATACCACCAATTTTCATGTCATCTGTGAACTTACTGATCATACCTCCAATATTCACGTTTAAATCATTAATGTACACTACTAGCAGCAAGGGTCCCAGCACCAATCCCTGCGGTACACCACTGGTCACAGGCTTCCACTCGCAAAAACAACCCTCGACCATCACCTTCTGCCTCCTGCCACTAAGCCAATTTTGGATCCAGTTTGCCAAATTGCCCTGGATCCCATGGGCTCTTCTTAACCAATCTCCCATGTGGACCTTATCAAAAGCCTTACTGAAGTCCATGTCGACTACATCAACTGCTTTACCCTCATCTACACATCTAGTCACCTCCTCGAAAAATTCAATCAAGTTTGTTAGACACGATCTCCCCCTGACAAAGCCATGCTGACTATCCCTGATTAATCCCTGCCTCTCCAAGTAGAGATGAATCCTGTCCCTCAGAATTTTTTCCAATAGTTTCCCTATCACTGATGTTAGACTCACTGGCCTGTAATTACCTGGTTTATCCCTGCTACCTTTCTTAAATAATGGTACCACATTCGCTGTCCTCCAGTCCTCTGGTACCTCTCCTGTGGCCAAAGAGGATTTGAAAATTTGTATCAGAACCCCTGCTATCTCCTCCCTTGCCTCACATAACAGCCTGGGATACATCTCATCTGGGCCTGGGGATTTATCCACTTTTACGCCCGCTAGAACAGCTAATACTTCCTCCCTTTCAAGGCTAATTTGTTCTAGTATATCACAATCCCCCTCCCTGATCTCTACACCTACATCGTCCTTCTCCATAGTGAACGCAGGTGAAAAGTAATCATTTAAAACCTCACCTATGTCCTCCGGCTCCACACATAGATTGCCACTTCGGTCCCTAATGGGCCCTACTCTTTCCCTGGTTATACTCTTGCCCTTAATATACTTGTAAAATGCCTTGGGATTTTCCTTTATCTTGCCTGCCAGTGTTTTTCATGTCCCTTCTTCGCTCTCCTAATTACTTTTTTAAGTACCCCCCTACACTTTCAGTACTCCTCTAGTGCCTCCGCTGTTTTCAGCACTTTGAATCTGCCATAAGCCTCCTTTTTTTTCCTTATCTAATCCTCGATCTCCCTTGACATCCAGGGTTCCTGGACGTGTTGGTCCTACCCTTCATCTTTATGGGAACAAGTTGGCCCTGAACTCTCACTATTTCCTTATTGAATGACTCCCACTGGTCTGATGTAGACTTTCCTACAAGTAGCTGCTCCTAGTCCACTTTGGCCAGATCCTTTCTTATCATATTGAAATTGGCCTTCCCCCAATTCAGTACCTTTATTTCTGGTCCCTCTTTGTCCTTTTCCATAACTACCTTAAATCTTACAGAGTTATGGTCACTATCTCTGATATGCTCCCCCATGACACTTCTACCACTTGTCTGGCTTCATTCCCTAGGATTAGGTCCAGTACTGCCCCTTCTCTTGTAGGACATTCTACGTGCTGGCTCAAAAAACTCTCCTGTATGCACCTTAAGAATTCTGCCCCCTTTAAGCCTTTTGCACTAAGACTATCCCAGTTGATATTGGGGAGGTTGAAATCCTTTACTATTATTACCCTTATTATTTTTACACCTCTCTGAGATTTACCTATATATCTACTCCTCTATCTTTCCCTGACTGTTTGGAGGCCAGTCGTACACTCCCATCCAAGTGATTGCCCTCTTTTTGTTTTTAAGTTCTACCTAAATGGCCTCATTGAGGAACGTTCTAATATATCATCCCTCTTTACTGCAGTAATTAACTCCTTGATCAACAGTGCAATGCCACCTCCTCTTTTACACCCTCCCCTGTCATGCCTGAAGGTTCTATACCCTGGAATATTAAGCTGCCAGTCCTGCCCTTCCCTCAACCATGTCTCTGTGATAGCAATAATATCATGTTCCCATGTGTTGATCAACGCCCTCAATTTATCTGCCTTACTAGTAAGACTCCTTGCATTAAAATAGATGCAATCCAGCCTTGCATTATTCGCTTGTGCCTTAACAGGTCTATATTTGCTCTGCCTTCCAGACTGACTCAGTTTCTCTTCTATATTTGACTGTGCATCAGCCCCTACTGTACCTCCACTCTGTATCCTATCTCCCTGTCAAATTAGTTTAAACCCCCCACCCCCCCAACAGCACTAGCAAACCTCCCAGCGAGCATGTTGGTCCTGTTCCGGTTCAGGTGCAACCTGTCCAACTTGAACAGGTCCCACGTTTGCCAGAAACAGACCCAGTGATCCAGGAAACTAAAACCCTCCCTCTTGCACCATGTCTTCAGCCATGCATTCATCTGCTCTATCCTCCTATTCCTATACTCATTAGCATGTAGCACCAGGAGCAATCCAGAGATTACAACGTTTGAGGTCCTGCTTTTTAATCTGTTACCTAGCTCCTTAAATTTTTGTTGCAGGACCTCATCCTTCTTTCTACCTATGTTATTGGTACCAATGTGTACCACGACCTCTGACTGTTCACCCTCCCCCTTCAGAATGTCCTGCAGCCACTCCATGACATCCTTGACTCTAGCACCAGGAAGGCAACATACCATCCTGGAGTCACGTTTGCGGTCGCAGAAACGTCTGTCTGTTCCCCTTACAATTGAATCCCCTATCACTATAAGCCTGCCACTCTTCTTCCTCCCCTCCTGTGCAGCAGAATCATCCATGGTGCCATGAACATGACTCTTGCTGCTTTCCCCTGAGCCATCCCCCCCAAAAGCATCCAAAGCGGTATATCTATTAGAGAGGGAGATGGCCACAGATACTCCTGTAGTACCTGCCTTCCTCTACTCTGCCTGGTGGTCACCCATTCCCTTCGTGCCTTTGCAGAATTTGCCTGCGGTGTGACCACCTTGCTAAACATGCTATCCACAACGATCTCAGCATCGAAGATGCTCTGCAGTGAATCCACCCGCAGCTCTAGCTCCGTAATGAGGGTAGCCAGTAGCTGCAGATGGATACACTTCCTGCACACATGGTCACCAGGGACACTGGAAGCATCCCTGATTTCCCACATAGCGCAGGAGGAGCATATCACAGGTGCGAACTCTCCTGCCATGACTTACCTTTAGATTACTTAATTGCTCCCTTTAATTAAAAAATATTTATTACACTAACGGCCTTGTTCTACTCCAAGCACTACCCACTACAATCTAAAGTCCTTAATAAATTACACTAATGAAAAAAAAACACACTTTAGTAGTAATAACCCTATCACTTATAAGATAGGTTTTAAGGTTTTTTTTCAAAAAAAAACTTTCCCCTGATTTTTTAAAGCTATTTACAGGCACTAACAGCTGTTGCTCACCAACCAATCACCTTGCAGCTTTCCTGTGATGCCACTTGACGTTTTTTTTCAAAACTCCGGTGCGCCTGGACTCCACTCTCAGAAGGTAAGTGTCTAGGCCCGCGATCCTCGGGCTGTATTTATCTACTCCTTGCTAGGTGTTCTCCCCGCAGGTCCACTCCCGGAAGGTAAGTGTCTAGGCCACGATCCTTGGGCTGTATTTATCCACTCCTCGCTCAGCGTTCTCCCCTCAGGTCCACTCCTCTCAGCTCTGCTCCCGGAAGGTATGCGTCTAGGCTGTGATCCTCGGGCTGGATTTATCCACTCCTCGCTCGGCATTCTCCCCTCAGCTCCGCTCCGCTCCCAGAAGGTAAGTGTCTAGGCCTCGATCCTCGGGCTGTATTTATCCGCTCCTCACTCGGCGTTCTCCCTGAAGGTCCACTCCTCTCCGTTCCCAGAAGGTAAGATAACACTAGGTCCATAACACTAACAGTACTAAAAAAAATCATCCATGACACATTGGTCCACTCCTCCATTACCGCCACCACCTCATCCCCTTCCCACAGCACCTTCCCCTGCAATCGCAGGAGGTTTAATAACTGCCCATTTACCTCCTCTCTCCTCACTATCCCAGGCCCCAAACACTCCTTTCAGGTGAAGCAGCAATTTACTCGTACTTCTTTCAATGTAGTATACTGTATTTGCTGCTCACAATGTTGCCTCCTCTACATTGGGGAGACCAAACGCAGACTGGATGACCGCTTTGTGGAACACCTCCGCTCAGTCAGCAAGCAGGACCCCGAGCTTCCGGTTCCTTGTCATTTCAACACTCCCCCCACTCTCATGCTCACATCTCTGTCCTGGGATTGCTGCAGTGTTCCAGTGAACATCAACGCAAGCTCAAGGAACAGCATTTCATTTACCGATTAGGCACACTACAGCCTGCCGGACTGAACATTTAGTTCAATAATTTCAGAGCATGACGGGCCCCCCATTTTACTTTTATTTTTAGATATTTTTTTCTCTTTCCTTTTTTTTAATATTTTTTTGTTTATTTTATTTTATTTCATCTTAGTTTGTTCAGTTTGCTTACCCACTGTTTTTTTTCATGTTTGTACTTGTGACTGTTCAATTTACAGTCCATTAACACCCTATCTGTACTAATGCTTTGTCTTTCAACACACTATTAACATATCTTTGCTCCTTGTCCTTCTGGTCAGCTATTCTGTGACCTTGTCCTATCTACACCTTCTCCTTTGTTATATCTTGCCCCACCCCCACTTTACTTGCTTATAACCTTTTACATTTCTAATATTTGCCAGTTCTGAAGAAGGGTCACTGACCTGAAATGTTAACTCTGCTTCTCTCTCCACAGATGCTGCCAGACCTGCTGAGTGTTTCTAGTATTTCTTGTTTTTATTACTAAAAAAAATCATGATGTGTATAGAAAGTGTAATTGGAAGATGCAGATGTATAAAGAGAAATAGTAAATGTTTTTATAAAGATATGAGAAGTTCTATAGGGACTTTCAAACGGCTTTTAGATAGGTATATGGATAAAGGAGAATGATGGGGTATAGATTAAATTGTCCTTGACAGAGGACAAAGGATCGGCACAACATCGTGGGCCGAAGGGCCTGTTCTGTGCTGTATTTTCTATGTTCTATGTTCTATGTTCTAAAAGGGTAAAACCACTCAGCGATGAAGGCAGGAGTCTAAGTATCAAATTTGTAATTAAGACAGGGCTATTAACTAAAGAATTTGCATCACTTTTTACAAGTTAAGTGGGAATGGTGGTGTATATAAAGGAGGATATGTAACATTCATCAGACATAACTGTACTAAGAAATTAGCTCTGAAAAATTGCTGATGGCAAATACATTAGCCAGTTGAAAGAGATCAATGAGGAGCGAACAGAGGTTTTGCCCCAAATATTTCAATACATTTGCAAATTATGCCACAGACTGGAGAATAGCTGATGTAGCACCATTGTTCAAGAAAGGAGAGAAGGATAAATTGGCTAATTATAGGCCAGTTAGTCTAAAATCTGCTGTGGGCAAACTCTTAGGATCCATAGTTTGCGATAAAATTAGTGAGCCTTTGGAAATGCACAGGTTAATCAAGGACATCCAGCACAGATTTTTTAAAGGCACAAATGTAATCTTTTTTGAAGGTCTGATTGGATACATAAAGGGAATGCAGTAGATGTAGTATATATGGATTTTGCAAGGCAAGAGGCTTGTTAGAAAAATATCAGGTGTCTGGTATAATAGGAAATGTAGCAGCATGGATAGCAAATTGGTTAATGGAGAGGCAACAAAGCGCTTGGGCAAATGAGATTAGGAAATGATTCCAACTGGTGTACTGCAAGGGTCAATGCTGGCACCACTTTTGTTCTCAGAATATATCGATGATTTGGACTGTACATGTATCATACAATATCGACATTTGTCAATGACACAGAAGTAGTTGGTTTGACAAACAGCGAGGAAGGACTGTAAATGATTTTAGGCAGACTTAGATGGCTAGCAAAATGGGCAGGCAGGTGCCAGATGAAATTGAATATGGTTAAGCATGAAATAATACATTTTGGGTGGAAAAACAAAGAGCACAAGAAATAGGAGCAGGAGTAGACACTATGGCCCATCGAGACTGCTCCACCATTCAGTACAATTATGGCTGATCTTAGGCTTCAACTCCACTTTCCCATCCACTCGCCATATCCCTTGATTCTCTGAGAGACCAAAAATCTGTCTGTCCCACCCTAAATGTATTTATGATGGAGTATCCACAACCCTCTGGGGTAGAGAATTCCAAAGATTTACAACCCTTTGAGTGAAGTAATTTCTCCTCATCTCAGTCCTAAATGATAGGCCCTTTATCCTGAAACTGTGCCCCTATGTTTTCGATTCCCTGACCAGTGGAAACAATCTCTCAGTGTCCACCCTATTCAGCCCCTTCAGAATCTTATAAGTTTCAATGAGATCGTCTCTCATTCTTCTAAACTCCAGAGAATATTGGCCCAATGCGCAGAATGTGAAAACAAACTCAATGGAAAGACACTAAAAGATATGGATGAACAAAAAGACCAAAGGGTCAGATACATATTTCCCTGAAAATGTGAATAGCTATAGCCATGAAAAAAAGACCAACCACATTTTTGGTTTTATAAATCATTGCATAGAATACAAGTGTAAAAAAGTAATGGCAAATTTATACAAAACATTGGTTAGGGTACTGTTAGAATACTGTGTGCAGTTTTGAGTGCCCTATGTAAAAGACATTAAAGACACAGATGGCATACAGCATTAATTCACCAGGATGATTCTAGGGATGGGAAACTATAGTTACAAGGAGAAACTTAAGTTACTAATATTATTTCCACTGGGACAAAGGAGGCTAAGAGGAGATTTAATAGAGGTTTTTCAAATGAAGTGTTATGGTGAGGTGAATAGGGAACAAATATTTGTTCTAGTTCTTCTAGTGACTGTGGATCATCAATTTCAAATTTAAAAGAGTTCTTAGGAGAGATTAGGAGAAATGTCTTTACGCAAGTGATTGTTAGAATATTGAATGTTCTGTACAGGGAGTGTTTGAGTCAGAGGCCATTGCATTTTTTGAGGGAAAATTGGATAAATGTTTGAAGCACAGGGAGGTGCAGAGCTATGGGAAGAGACCAGGCAGGTTCAATTTTGGATTGTTGTAGCAAAGAGCCAGCACAGACATGATGAACAGAATGGCCTCCTTCTGTGTTGACTTCTATGGTCCTATGGTAAGATCAAGTATTTTTCATTTGATATAAAAATCACTGACATCAGTAAAGTATCTATGAGTGACTTACAATGTGGGACTATTAAGGCTGATTTAAACATTACAAGGCAGTGTATAAGAAAGCATCCACGTTATCAGAATTCACAGGCTCGATATTTGCCTTTGCAATTTGCACAGCAGATGGATTCACTGCATTGAAGTTATTGGAACAGATTTGTCTTTTGCAGGTTGTCAGGGTTTGTGACTCTAAACTCTAATCAAAGGCCCACCTTCACCTCTGAAGACTGCAGACAATGCGAAAAGGAAACAAAGCTATGCCTGGGGGACTGGTGTCAGTGCTGAGGCTGGTGTAATGTTGAGCAATACTATCAAGGGGTCAATTAAAACAGTATCGGCTCTGAAATGCCTACAAGTGACAAAATAATGCTGGTGCCCTCCACTTCAGAATGATTGTTTGTGCTGATAATGAAGGATAGCTTCATAGTGCTACTAATACAATAATATTCTGGCACCCACAGCAGTCTGCACATGTGCAGTACACTGAGCCAGTATAGACTGTACAGGTGATTGCTTTTGATCAAGATTTCCAAATCCATTCCCTACAGAAGATTCCTTTCATTCATCTGCTCAGGGAAATAGCCTTTTACAGACTAATATGAGTTGGCTGGTGTGTTTAACAACAATTATTGTATTTTGTAATTCATTGTTTTTGAAGTCCTGAAGATGTGATTAGAATTAGAATTAGAAGGTAGAGCCAAATTCCAGTGAGTAGCAACTCTGAACCCAAGGCTAACTAGACCAAGGCCTGGAAATTCGATGGTGCCTTGCCTGTTTCTCAGGCAATAAATGAGCACCTATGCCTCCAATATGGTGAGCAGGAAAATATATTCGTTATGAGAAGGAAGTGTGCTGTCTGCCACATTGGTATGGGCAAAATAATAGCAGTCTAGGGCCTGCACCTAAAACAAACGTTAACCAGTTTGTATATGCAAATAAGAGCTGGCTGCAGTCAGGAAAACAAGATTTAAGTGTGGCCTAACCAGTGGTCCTTAAAGGTGCCACTGCAGGCTGTCACCAAAAGGGTAACTTTTATAAATATACTGTCATGCGAGGCCCACACCTGCCAAGAATGAGGCACATTAATTTTGTCATGAACATTGATTTTTTAAACTGTTACTGGAATGAAGAAAAGACTTGTTAAACAGATCAGCCGTGGCTGGAAACGACATTTGCATATTAACAGACTGTGTTTGGAAGGACAAAGCAGTCATTCCCTGACACATTCAACCCAGAATTGACTTTTGATCACCAGACATTGAAGGTGGGGGAGCTCGCATTCCAGGCTGACTGCTAAGATGACCGAATACACAAACGTACATGGTCAAACCAGCCAGTCACATGACTAACCTGCTGGGCAATCTGAGTTTTTGAATTTGTACAGACAGTTTGGGCAGCGAGTGTTTGTTTGCTCCTGGACTGAGAAGATCTCTCTCCTGTCTGCCTGCTCCCATCTCTTTTTCACAAGCCTCTAAATCCACTGAAGACACATGAACCCCAAGAGAGAAAAGTCTCCTACAGCGAACAAGGTTTAAGAAGAATACTGGGCCCCAACAAAAAGCAAGATCGACCTCCAATCAAAGACTCTACAGTGAGCTCGAAGAACCGTAACACAAAAACTCTTCAAATATTGCCTCAAATCTTTCACTTTATTTTTCTTCTGCTCTTCTCTGTCTCTATTTGCATGTGTGTGTATTGTATGCATGCTAGCATGGGTGTGTCGTGCAACCATAGGCGTCAACCGCATTAGAGTTTAAGTTTAATAAATTTCAACTTTTCTTCTTTAAACCTAAGAAAGTTTGTTTGTGCTGGTTTCTTTGCCTTATAATTGGAAAGTGGTGAACAAGGATTCATCAAGTGGGAGCTAAAAACATGTTGTGTTTAAAATTAAACCCTGTTACGGTAAGACCAGGTGAAGGCTGAGGGGGCGGGGCGGTTGGGGCGGCACAGTGGCGCAGTGGTTAGCACCGCAGCTCACAGCTCCAGGGACCCAGGTTCAATTCTGGGTACTGCCTGTGCGGAGTTTGCAAGTTCTCCCTGTGACCGCGTGGGTTTTCGCCGGGTGCTCCGGTTTCCTCCCACAGCCAAAGACTTGCAGGTGATAGGTAAATTGGCCATTGTAAATTTCCCCTATTGTAGGTAGGTGGTAGGAGAATGGTGGGGATGTGGTAGGGAATATGGGATTACTGTAGGGTTAGTATAAATGGGTGGTTGTTGGTCGGCACAGACTCGGTGGGCCGAAGGGCCTGTTTCAGTGCTGTATCTCTAAATAAAAATAAATAATAAAAATGAAAGGGATCCCTAGAGACCTTTCTCACCTGGTCATAACAATACTTACATCCATATGGAGCCAGGAGGTACAGGAATGTTTCTCCCAGCTCCAGTGCAGCCTCAGACCATTGACATCCTCGATCGCATTTCTTCAAGATCTCCCCCACCTGATTGCCTCCCTCCTGATTGCCCCCCCCAATCGCTTTCCTTCCCAAGCTGCCCCCTACTGATCACTCCCCTCTCGATCATCCCATTACCAATCTCCCCACTCCCAATTACCCCCTCCCAATTGCCTCCCTTCTCTGTCAGCCATGGATCAGTTGGTAGCACCTCTGCCTCTGAATCACAAGGTTCCGGGTTTAAGTCCTACTCCAGGACTTGAGTATAAAAATAAAGACTGACACTCCAGTGCAGAACTGAGGGGTGCTGGACTGTTGGAGGTGCTATCTTTTGGATGAGATTTTAAACTGAGGGCTCATCTGCCCTCTCAGGTGGATGTTAAAGAAACCATGGCACTATTTTGAAGAAGAGCAGGGGAGTTATCCCCGGTGTTCTGACCAATATTTATCCTTCAGTTAACATCACAAGAACAGATTATCTGGTCATTATGACATTGTTGCTTCTGGGAGATTGCTGTGTGTAAATTGGCTTCATTGTTTCCCACATTGCAACAGTGACTAAACCTCAAAAGTACTTCACAGGCAGTAAAGTGCTTTGAGATGTCCTGTGGTGTGAAAGGCAGTATATAAATGCAAGTCTTTCTTTTTTTCTTTTCCTTCTGATCAACTTCCCACTTACCTGAGGGCCTCTGCCGGTGACACAGTGACCTGAAATTTCAAGCCTCTTCACCAGCGAGCTGTCTGGTGATGCCCAGCAGGTATCTGCAGCTTGCCAGCCAGCACAGACAAATCTCTAAGTCTAAGAGTGGTATCATAGCAACCACAGAAGTCTGGCCACATGACTAAATCACATCTCCATGGAAATGCACCTCCACGTTAATTTCTGTTTTGTAAGGAATCCGAAGTATTGAAGTTTCTCAGCAGAAACATTTTCAGCAGAAATAGCAGATACAGCATGAAACTGCCATTGCTATTAATATTGGATTTTAACTATGCACATTTATAAAATTCATCACATCCGTACCACACAATCTTTGAGTTTTTTTTCAGATCACAGGGTGATTCAGTTCATATGAAAAGATTTGTAATGGCCATTCATTCCTAAGGGATGCTTCCCTGTTGTGCAACCACCTTAAGAGGGGGTCACCTTAAGACACTGTAAGTAAAGGCCACCAGAGGAAGTGATGTCGCATCACAGATGACCAGGGAGTTGTGGGTGTAGCCCGACGTGTGTTGTTATGGCTTCTGTAGTAGCTGTGCATATATATGTTCTAGTTTAAATTATAATAAAAGCCCACATATTCTTTGGCTATTTCTTGGAGACCTGTGAATCTTACAGTAGTTTACATACCTAAGGAACAAGTGATTATATGGTGATCACCAAAATATTAAAAAAAAATTTCTGACGAACACACCAAGAGAGAACAAAGAACAGCTAATTGTTTACCTGAACTGGCTGAAGATTCAGGCAGGGAATAGTTGGCAGGAGACCCCACAACAGTGCAGCCAGCTAGGACTGCAGACAGGACCCTGGAAAGTGTTGAAACTCTTTGAGTACAGTAGGCAATTTGCCAGGGAACCGGAGCTTTCAACTAATGTGGCAGAGGACCGAAAAATTTGAAAAGAAGTAGTACAGCCATAACTACTTTAGGTTTCCTGGGTTTTTTGCTTCATGGGCAGGGCCTAAGCCAAAAAGAGCAGGACAAGCTCAACAGCGCCACTGGAGATCCTGCACAAAGAAAAAGGCTGGGTGTGGCAGCTGCCGGTACTGCAAGCTGAAGTTCTCTGCTGAGAGAGAAGTCTGGCAGAAAAAAAACTGCTCTCACAGTTTTAAAAATCTGAGCTGTGTAAACAAAAACAGCTGTCATTGCGCTCTTAAAGGAGCAGGCCTGCAGAATCTGATTCTGTCTAAACAAGGGGAAAAAAGTGTGCCTCGTAAATGAAAACCTATAAAAAGTCCTACATGTATATTTTCAAAAAGGATGATCTGGAAAATGGCTTTCAGGTATTCAATCATGGATTGTGAGGCGTCGTACATAGCATTTGAATTTAAACGGTTTCGACAATGGCTGGAACTGTGTTTCTTGGATCAAGAAGTTAGTGAACCAGAGAAACAAGCTGTAAAAATCAAAATCACACTGGGCAATGAGGGCCTGCAACAGATCAACACATCAGGATTGTCAGCTGTGGATCAGGACGACCCTAGCAAACTTTGGGCATTCATGGAGGAACAACTCAAGCTAAAGGTCAATTTCCAAGTACATGGTTCTGAGCTTATGGTCTACCAGCAAAGGCAAGATGAGTCCATTGACCAGTTTGTTGTAAGGTGCCGAGACAAAGCTCAAGATTGCAGTTATTCAATTGTCAGAACGGGTTATAGAGCTAGTAATCACGTCTACCCCACTAGAGGCGTTTCAAAAGATTTCTGCCAGACTAGACGAAAGGCACACCTTAGATACACTACTTAATAACGGAAGGAACTTTCAAGCCATCATGGCTGGTGCCAACAGTTACAAGAATTGGGGGCAGCACAACAATTGGTATGGTAACCAAGGCTCAGAAGTCTCCTAAGCCTTGTGACAAATGTGGCCTAACTCACCCAATTCGCAGTCGTTCCATGCACCAGGACCAGTGCAAAACTTGTGGCATGTGAGGACTTTGGACAAGGCAGTGCAGAAGGCCGAGCTGAGATACTGCACACAGAAATGGTGACAGATCACATGCAGAATGTCTGCAAAACGGGATGGCAAATGCAACAAAAGTTATGCCAGCACACAACAAAAGCCCAAGCAGGCACATCAGGTCAGCAGAGAGACATATTGCCAGGAGAACATGGATGAAGAATGCACTCATGCGAACAGAACGCAAGCATTTCACACAGTTAATTTGGATCAACATGTCAGTGCTATTATGCAATCTGAGGTATTTGCCATGATTGGGATTATACATCCGCAGAAGAGTGGCAAGCATAAGCTACGAGTGAAAATTGACACTGTAAGAAGTGCAAATATTCTGCCCATCTGTATACTGAAGGACATGTACTTAAAGAAATGGGAATCTATGGTGCGATCCACTACAGCTAGGCTGACTGCCTACAATAGTTCTCCAGTCAAGTGCATTGGAACAATAACCTCACAGTGCAGCTATGGGAGCTCCGAATGGCTACCACAAATGTTTTATATAGTAGACACAACTGGACCAGCTGTCACAGAACTTCAGGCATGCCAAGGTTTACAAATTGTCACAATACATGAGGTCAGCATCGCACCAAAAAGTATGGAAGGTTGCAACACAGAGTGCATTGAGTCAGTTAGAGACCTGAAACTATTTTACTCAGACAGGTTTGATGCAATCGGTGATTTCAAGGGTGATGCCATATTTCACGAGGGAGGATGCAGTTCCTACTATCGACACGTCAAGGAGGTGCAGCGTGCACATTCAAGAGAAGCTTAAAGTGACGCTGGATGAGATGGAGCGCAAAGGACTCATCGGTCAAGTGCATCAGCATTCCGATTGGTTTAACTCCAATACCTGCATGCTGAAAAAAGATGCCAATCTCAGGATTTGCTTCAACCTGCGATTACTTTTTTTAGCCCTCAAGAGATGCCTGCATAAAATCCCAATTCAGGTGGAGCTGAATCCGAGGTTTACTGGTGCTAAATATTTTTCAAGTCTCGACGCAAAGCATGGTTACTGATCTGTCCACTTAGCCAAGAAGTCCCAGCTACTCACAATGTTTAGAATGCCATTCAGGAGATACCGATTCAGGCAGTTACCGTTTGGTCAGAGTGTCAGCCAGGATATTTTCCAACAATACATGGACAGGATAATGGAAAATGTCCCGGGCTGTATCTGTATGGCCGACGCAATTGCAGTGATGGGTGGACCAAGGCAGAGTATTTGCATTTGCTCATGCCGGCTGCTCGTCGTGAGGGCCTTGTGTTTAATAGCAAGAAGTGCTAGGTCATCACTGGGCACTTCCTTGGGTTGATATATTCCGCCACAGGAATATGCCCAGACCTATACAGGATCGAAGATGTCAGAGCGATACAAACTCCTGAAGAGCGGGAAGACCAACAACAATGTCTAGAGCTGTTCAACGTCTTGGCCCCATACATCCCCAATTTTGCTGAGCAATTTACTCCGCTTTGGGAACTGCTGCTTAAAGATACCCCTTACTTGTGACAGGAAGATCACCAGCAGGTGTTTGAATCCTTAAAATTAACCCTGTCAAGCACTACAGTATTACAGCCCAACCAAAGAGACCTCGCTGAAGGTCGACGCATCCCAGAAGGGATTAGGCACCTGCATCATGCAGGAAGGCATGCTAATTGCCTTTCCATCGAAGAGTTTGTCATAAACACAATCCAATTACTCTAACATCGAAAGTGAAACAGGGCTAAATTTTTCCAGCTCACTGCTGATCTCGGCGACGAGCCTCAAAAACAGCGTGGTGCACGCGTAAGATGTGTGCCACGGAACTGCCATGATATTTAGCGCAGCAGCTAATTTAAATAGATGGAGCGGACCGCACCCTCTCCAACCCCCTGATGGTACAGAGTAGGGAGCGGGCACTCCGTCCCCAGCAATGGCGACTGGCGCCACTGCACAGATGCGGGGCCATTTTTACAGGGCTTAGATCCCTTACTGACAGTTTCAATTATTAAAGGGACAGTGCATGTGAACTTATTAAAAATAATTGCAGAAATGTTGGAAGTAACCGAATGTCTATGCTGTTTTGGGCCGCATCGAGATGAGCTCGATACATAAAAACATACGTATTAGGAGCCGGAGTAGGCCACTCGGCCCCTCGAGCCTGCTCCATCATTCAACAAGATCATGGCTGATCTGATTGTAACCTCAACTCCACATTCCCACCTGCCCCCAATAATCTTTCACCCCCTTGCTTATCAAGAATCTATCTACCTCTGCCTTAAAAATATTCAAAGACTCTGCTTCCACTGCCTTTTGAGGAAGAGAGTCCCAAAGACTCACAACCCTCTAAGAGAAAAAATTTCTCCTCATCTCTTAAATTAGTCTTAAATGGGTGACCCCTTATTTTGAAACAGTATTTCACAAGGGGTGATTTTCAAAGGGAAACAAATCCTGATACCTGAAGCTCTGCATTCTGATATTCTAACCCAACTGTAACAAGGGCAATTAGGAATAGAATGTACCAGATGCCTTGCCAAAGAGACAGTCTACTGGCCAGGAGGCAATGGTGATGTTGAGACGTGGTGAAATCCTGTGAGGCATGTCAAAGTTGTCAGCCAAATCATCAGAAGGAACCCTCGATTCCGTGTGAAACACCTTCACATCCATGGATGAAGATCGGTACAGATTTATTTCACGCTCAAGATGATGATTTCCTCCTTGTTACGGATTACTTCACCAAGTTTCCGAGCATCAGGCAACTCCGAGATATGTCATATGCAGTGGTTAATGATACAGTCAGTACTTTGTTCAGCCTATTTAGCATGCTGGAAGAAATTATCTCCAATAATGCGCCGCAATTTGCAGGAAGACCGTTCCAAGGCATGTGTGCCAGGTGGGGAGTCCATCATGTGACATTGTCACCACATTATCCAAACTCTTATGGCATGGCTGAACACATGATGCACATCATCAAATGGCTAATTTTGAAGTGTAGGCAGACGCACAAGATCTCAAGGTTGCAATGCTGCATGTCTGAGTTACTCCATTGGACATTGGCTTCCCGTCACCTGCAGAGTTGATGTTTGGAAGGCAGGTAAGAACTACCCTGCCCTGTCATCATCTCTCTAAGTTTTCCACAGTAAAGGATATACTTATTTCTAAACAAGGGAAGATGAATGCATCGGATAACAGGCAAGTAGGATCAGAATTAGCTCGATTGCGAGTAGGACAGAAGGTCAGCGCCTTCAATCATGCGTTGGGAACTTGGTATCCTGCAGAGGTTGCTAGGATATACGACCAGCCCAGATCATACGAGGCCCAGACACCCAATGGTGCGATCCTCAGATGGAACTGAAGTCAACTCAGAGAGCGTTACAACAACACTACATCTAACAACACTGTAGCATCACGAACACGTTCAAAGACAAAGTCGGAAGATGAATGTACAGAGGCTATGAGTACAGAGGAAGAAAATGCTAACCAGATCTCCGCTTCACCAAAGTCTCAGAGGAGTCATCAAGACGAGCTCAGCTCTTGGAAGCAGTTTACGATAACAAAATCAGGACAAATAAGCAAACCTCCTCTACATTTTTACTTGTAAATAATGTTTTGTTTTAATCATGTATAGTTAGTCCAAACTGCAACATCATTTTATATTGTACTTACATTTTTGTCTTTGGAAAAAAGGGGGATGTTGTGGGACCACCTCAAGAGGGGACCACCTCCAGAGACTGTAAGTGAAGGTCACTGGAGGAAGTGATGTTGTGTCACACATGACCGGGGAGTTGTGGGTGTAGCCTGACAGAGTAAGACATGTGTTGGTGTGGCTCTTGTAGTAGCTGTATATATATATATATATATATATATATATATATATCTGTTCTAGTTTAAGTTATAATAAAAACCCACATATTCTTTGGATATTACTTGAAGTCCTGTGAATCTTTACAATAGTTCACATACCAAAGGAATAAGTAATGTTACATTCCCAGTTTCACATTCTGTTCTGTGCTGTGCACAGAGTGAGCAGAGGATTCTCAGAACATTTTTGCTGACACCAATACAAAGAGCTGGGTAAGATTCTCACTGGACTTTTGTTATCACATATTAAAAACAAAACTGGAACTGTCACCGCATTATAGGAAGGATGTGGAAGCTTTGGAAAGGGTGCAGAGGAGATTTACTAGGATGTTGCCTGGTATGGAGGGAAGGTCTTACGAGGAAAGGCTGAGGGACTTGAGGTTGTTTTCGTTAGAGAGAAGGAGGAGGAGAGGTGACTTAATAGAGACATATAAGATAATCAGAGGGTTAGATAGGGTGGATAGTGAGAGTCTTTTTCCTCGGATGGTGATGGCAAACACGAGGGGACATAGCTTTAAGTTGAGGGGTGATAGATATAGGACAGATGTCAGAGGTAGTTTCTTTACTCAGAGAGTAGTAGGGGCGTGGAACGCCCTGCCTGCAACAGTAGTAGACTCGCCAACTTTAAGGGCATTTAAGTGGTCATTGGATAGACATATGGATGAAAATGGAATAGTTTAGGTCAGATGGTTTTACAGGTCGGCGCAACATCGAGGGCCGAAGGGCCTGTACTGCGCTGTAATGTTCTAATGTTCTAATGTAGCAGGCTGTGAGTTCCTGCTGCTTCCTGGAGGGGTTTCATGCTTTCCTCTTTTCAAACAAGAAATAAGAGAAATGGCAGTTTTTTGTCTCACCTGAATAAAGTAATGGAAATGGTTGGTCTTAAAATGTGCACTTCCGAAAATGTGATTTTGGTAGTAGGAAAAAAAACTTTGCAGCCAATCACAATATATCTGTAACAAGAGCCTTTTTTGCATCTCCAGCAGTTAATGAACCATTTAGTTGGTAGTAAGGTCACAAAAGTTCATTAATCCAGCTGCATATCACTTAATGTTTACAGCAAGAAAAGTTACCAGCAAGTAACAGAATAAGGGTTCACGTCCAATGTGTCACTTGAGACCCTCTCCTTTCCAAGATTGAGTTGAAGCCCTACCCAGGTAAAGATGTTAGTTTGTGATATAAAAACAAAAAGTGCTGGAAAATACTCAGCAGGTCTGGCAGCATCTGTGGAGAGAGAAGCAAAGTTAATGTTTTAGGTCAGTGACTTTTTATCAGAAAGGTGATGAAAGGTCACTGACCTGAAACGTTAACTTTGCTTCTCTCTCCACAGATGCTGCCAGACCTGCTGAGTATTTTCCAGCACTTTTTGTTTTTATTTCAGATTTCCAGCATCTGCAGTATTTTGCTTTTGTTCGTTTGTGACACTGGTGGAAAAGCTTCCTCATGTATGAATGTGTCCTTATTTCTTTATTTAGAAATAAATGTTAATGTATGCTGGGCTGTGAAGGGCAGATTTTATGAATTGATACCTGTTATGTATTTGCCAATTTGCTGGATGTTTTATATATCTGATTTATCTCACAGCAATGCAGACATGACACTAGTTCTAAGTCAACAACAGGTTTATTTATAGTACTTTAAAATATCTCAGCACTAACAAGATTTCAGCACATTGTCTCTACAGAACTCAGGTCTCTTTATTTGGAACCTTCTCACTGGTTTCCATTCATTAACTGTCAAACTCCACTCACAGGTTTAAGCAATTAAGCACAGTGAACATTGATCAATGAACAGACTAATACAATCAAACACAGATCAATTAAACCATTGAACATTACAATACACTTGGCACAGAGCTTTGGGCAATGAGAGCGCATTTTGAGAACTTGGGCACCAAGGTCAGCAAAATATTCATTTAAATTTCAATGGGTGGAAATTAGTGCATGGTACACTGATGATGATGCCCAAATTCCCAATGTGCGCTCTTGCTGTGCAAGGCTTGGTGCCAGAGCAATTAATTCATAAAATCTAACCCAATGTTTATGCTTCAACTCCACAGCATGCTCTGATTTTAATAAGAAATGAAAAGTTACATTCAAAGAAAGAATGAAGAAACCTGCATTTCTTTCAGCACCTTTCATGCCCTCAGATCCAAGTACTTTTGAAGTGTAGTCAGTTGTAATTTAGGAAACTGCAGCAGCCAAATTGCACACTGCAAGGTCCATCAAACAACAATGAGATAAATGATCAGATAATCTGCTTTTGTGGTATTGATTGAGGAATAAATGTTGGCCAGGACACCAGAAGAACTCTTCTTCAAATGGGAATGTTTATATCCACCCATGGGGAAAGATGGGCCCTCATTTAATATCTCATCCAAAAGATGCCACATCCAACAGCGCAGCATTCCCTCAGTACGGCACTGAATTGTTAGGCTAGGTTACATGCTCATGTCTCTGGGGTGGGGCTTGAACCCACACCCTTCTGTGTTAAGGCTCAAATTCAGACAAAATATCATTTTTCTGTTGCAAGGCAGCTATGCAAATAGAAAAGTACTTCTTTCAAATGCAGCAACAGCAACTTCCATTAAAGAATGCCCTGTCATGCTTTAAAGATAAGCAAAGCTGTGTAACTTGCAGGCACAGAACTGTGGCTGTGAGTTTCCCTGATAAAGCACAAGCAAAACCAGCCAGCCCCAAAACACAAATTTGTTGCCCATCCAGTCATCATGCTGACCCCTTTGGTTGGCACCCTTCCATATAGGAAAGATGATGGACATGCAGCAAACAATCCATTTAGGTGGGGTGTCTTCTCTTGGTGACCCCATGTACCAAGAAAAGAAATTGGAGAAGAAAAACTATCTTCTAGCTGCTGTATGATTCCACAGGTGCCCATATTCATGTGTGAGTTTTGACAGTGACTGTCAACAGATTATTGACCACACCCTGCCCTCATCCAACTGTCATCCATACACATATAGACACATTCTTCAGCTTCTGGTATGTACCTCAAACCTGTCCAGTCCTATTCCCATTCAGATCATCGGAAGAAACTGACCTGATACTCAACCCTTCATATCAATGTGCAGACTGGAAATATTGAAAGATTGGTTCTGCTGAAGGGTCACTGACCTGAAACGTAAACTCTGCTTCTCTCTCCACAGATGCTGCCAGACCTGCTGAGTATTTCCAGCATTTCTTGTATTTATTTCAGATTTCCAGCATCTGCAGTACTTTGCTTTTATTGAAAGATTGGTGTTGCTTTGCTATTTATTATTCAGTTAATTTACACCAAAACACCACATTTATCAAGCAGCTAGCTTCAGTAACAGGAAAGAAGCCTGGGAATTTGCAACCTTTTTCATTTTCAGTTTGTTACAGATGCTTTATATCTGACTGCATATTTTAATAATAATTAACTGCAAATAATAGCTAACTATAACACAGTGAGCAAGCAGTTTTTATTGTTCAGAACCACTGGGTGCAACTTTTTCCAATTTTTCTGGCTGTGTTTAGTGTTTGACAGTTCAAAGGAAAAAAGATCATGTGAAAATGATTAAAAGACATGCAATAACGTAATGGCAAAAGACTGAACTCCCACCTCCCACTGCATTTCCTCATGTGCATTCCATCTAGTTTGTCACTATTCAACCATTATTTATTAATAATGATTTCAGTGATTATTATTTATTACCTCCATACTCTGTTGTATCTCACACCCTTCTCAACACTGGAAGGGGTGAGACAATGTTTCCTAGCACTCATCTAGCACTGTTGATTGCCACCGTTTTTTTGGCTGATTGCCCTCCGGTGAAGTGTCTTGTGATGTTTTACGATGTTAAATGTGCTATATTAATGCTATTTGTTGTTGTCACACCTGAAAGTGTCATACTTCAGAATATCACACATACACAGGGCAAAAATTAGTGATTGGCTGAGTCAGCAGATACCTTATTGACCAAGTATTCTTTACTCCCCGCTTCGCAAGGAGCATCTCAAAAATGCAATACTTACCTGGGCCTCTTCTAGCCCAATGCTGCTTGCTGCCAGCTTTTGCTTGCAGCTTGGAGACTGCGCATGATTTACACATTAGAGTCGGAAAATCAGTTTTGTCAATGTTTAACAGGAAGAAATTGTGGTTCATCCAACACTGGATGTCGCACAACAAGTATGGTCAGGTAGAAGCAAGGGAGGGGTCAAGGGAGGTGGTGGAGAATTAGAGTGGTGTCAGCATTCACGTAGATGACTATGCCAAGGGCCAGCAAATAGATGAAGAGAAAGATAGATCCTTAGTGGACTCTAGAGGTCACGGTATATGTGAGAAGAAAAGCCATTCCAAGGAAGCTTTGGTCATGAGTGGATGATCCATCTCAGCCTCCTCCTGAGGTCCCAGTATCACAGATGCCAGTCTTCAGCCAATCCGATTCACTCCATGTGATATCAAGAAATGACTGAAGGCACTGGATCCTGCAAAGGCTCTGGACCCTGAAAACATTCCAGCAATAGTACTGAAGACCTGTGCTCCAGAACTGGCTGCGTCCCTAGCCAAGCTGTTCCAGTGCAGCAACAACACTGGCATCTACCCGGCAATTGGAAAATTTCCCAGGTAGGTCCTGTGCACAAAAAGCAGGACAAATCCAAAGCAGCCAATTACCCTATCAGTCTCCTCACGATCATCAGTAAAGTGATGGAAGTGGTCATCGACAGAGCTATCAAGCAGCACTTGCTCAGCAATAACCTGCTCACTGATGCTCAGTTTGGGTTCCGCCAGGGCCACTCGACTCCTGACCTCATTACAGCCTTGGTTCAAACATGGACAAAAGAGCTGAACTCCAGAGGGGAGGTGAGAGTGACTGCCCTTGACAACAAGGCAGCATTTGACCAAGTATGGCATCAAGGAGCCCCAGCAAAACAGGAGTCAATGGGAATCGGGGGAAAACTCTCCATTGGTTGGAGTCACACCTAGCACAAAGGAAGATGATTGTGGTTGTTGGAGGTCAATCATCTCAGTTCCAGGACATCACTGCAAGAGTTCCTCAGAGTAGCGTCCTAGGCCCAACCATCTTCAACTGATTCATCAATGACCTTCCCTCCATCATAAGGTCAGAAGTGGGGATGTGTGCTAATGATTACAAATGTTCAGCACCATTCACGACTCCTCAGATACGGAAGCAGCCCATGTCCATTTGCAGCAAGACCGGGACAACATCCAGGCTTGGGCTGCTAAGTGGCAAGTAACATTCGCGCCACACAAGTGCCAGGCAATGATCATCTCAAACAAGAGAGAATCTAACCATCTCCCCTTGATCTTCACTGGCATTACCATCGCTGAATCCCCCACCATCAACATCCTGGGGGTCACAATTGACCAGAAACTGAACTGGACTAGCCACATAAATGCTGTGGCTACAAAAACAGGTCAGAGGCTCGGAATTCTGAGGCGAGTAACTCACCTCTTGTCTCCCCAATGCTTGTCCACCATCTACAAAGCACAAGTCAGGAGTGTGATGGAATACTCTCCACTTGCCTGGATGGGTGCAGCTCCAACAACATTCAAGAAGCTCGGCACCATCCAGGACAAAGCAACCCGCTTGATTGGCACACTATCCGCTACCTTCAACATTCATTCCTTTCACCACCAACGCACAATAACAGCAGTGTGTACCATCTACAAGATGCACTGCAGCATCTCACCAAGGCTCCTTCGACAGCGCCTTCCAACCCTGTGACCTCTTCCTCCTAGAAGGACAAGAGCAGCAGATGCATGGAAACACCACCACCTGTATGTTCCCCTCCAAGCCACACACCATCCTGACTTCAAACTATATCTCCATTCCTTCACTGTCGCTGGGTCAAAATCCTAGAACTCCCTTCCTAACAGCACAGTTAGTGCACCTACACCTGAGGACTGCCGCGGTTCAAAAACAGAGCTCACCACCACCTTCTCAAGGGCAATTAGGGAAGAGCAATAATTGCTGGCCTGGCCAGCGATGCCCACACCCCCTGAATGAATCAAAAAAATTATCAAATATGGAAGAGTGAAACCCAGAAATGGCTGTCCCACTGAACTGGACAACGGAGGAGCGGCATTGGAGAAAGTTACTGTTGCTGGATCTGTCGAGAAGGTCAGGGAGGGAGTGAAGATGGGCACTATATCAGGGGAACAAACAGAATAGGAGATGGTAAAATCAAAGGTGCAGATGTCAGAGTAGCTGAGCAGATCAATGTTTACACAAGTGTCATAGTAAATGGAAAGTCAAAGGCCAAGATGTTTGAATGTGCAGTTGTAAATGACTTCAGGAAGAGGATTTTGTTCCCCCAGGGTAAACACAGAATTAAGGATGTGAGTTTGGAAAAGGGTAGGGGGATTTGGATAATGAAGGATACAAGGAAGTGGTCGGAGATAGACTTGTCATAAATCAAAACCGGTGAACGGAAGAAGCCACAGGAAGTGGCAAAGTTGAGGGATTGGCCGTGAATAGAGATAGATAAGTTGATATACAGGGAGAAGTTTAGTGAGCCCAGAAGGGCAATTAAATTAGAGGATAATGTGCAAGGAAAGCTAAGATAGAAATTGAAATCACCCAAGATTGGGTCACTCAATGCAGAGGCTGAGGAAAGACAAGAGGGCTAATACCCATAAAGACAGTCTGCACCTCATAAAGGGAAAGTGCACTTTGGCCGCTGTACACTGTAATCTGTTGTGAAGACTTCAGAGATGCCAGAAATAGCTGCTGCCCTTAGATTCTCAGATATTGCCTTGAGTGTCCTGGTGGAAGCGATCCAGAGGAGGAGTGAGGTGTTAATCCCACCAGAGGGTGTAAACTGTGCCGAGAAATGGCAAGAGGTAAGAGAGGAGGTCAATGCAAAGCCTAGACAGTTCTTCACACGGACACACACCAAATACTGGAGCGAGGGAAAGGGGGCATGACTTTCTTGGCTGGCATAAGAACTGACAAATCAAGTGAGAGGACATTCCAATTTCAGAAATGAATTCTCAATCAATGTAAGGATCCTCATTATAATACTTGGATTGGATCTGCGTTGAATTTATGCAGGTGCCCAGGACATCCACACCAATATCACTCGGACAAATGTGGATTAATTAAGGAAAGCCAGCACAGATTTGTTAAGAACAAATCATGTTTAACTAATTTGATGGAGATGTTGATGAGGTAACAGAGAGGATTGATAGGGTAGTGCAGTTGATGTGGTGTACGTGGACTTCCAAAAGCCTTCTGATAAAGTGCCACATAACAGGCTTTTCAGCAAAGGTAAAGCCCATGGCGGCATGGGAACAAAGTTGACTGAGTGACAGAAAACGGAGAGGAGTGATGAACGGTCATTTTTTGGACTGGAAGAAGGTATGTGATGGGATTCCCCAGGGCTCGGTATTAGGACCACTGCTTTTCTTAATCTATATTAATAACCTAGACTTGGGTGTGCAGGGCAGAATTTCAAAATTTATGAATGACACAAACCTTGGAAGTATTATGAACTGTGTGAAGGATAGAGATAGACTTCAAGACGACAGACAGGCTGGTGGAATGAGCAGACACATGGCAGTTAAAATTTAATGTGAAGTGATATATTGTGGCAGGAAGAACAAGGAGAGGCAATATAAAATAAAGGATACTATTCTAAAGCGGGTGCAGGAACAGAGGAACCTGTGTACAAATCATTGAAGGTGGCAGGGCACATTGAGAAAGCAGTTAATAAGGCATACAGGATCTTGGATTTTATAAATAGAGGCATAGAGTACAAAAGCAAGGAGGTTATGATGCGCCTTTATAAAACACTGGTTCGACCTTAACTGGAGCATTGGATTTTATAAACCTATTTTAAACAAAGACACAGTAAAGCACATTTTTTGCTACAATTACTTAAAAACTTATATTGGAGGTAGCGTTACCAACCCTAAAGAATTGACCTGGAGTCTCCAGGAATTAAACATTTATCTCTAGGACACTGCAGCCTGAGAAAATAATCACAGGGGCTTTAAAAAATTGAATTTTTTTCATTTATGAACACTATGGTTTATTAGTTATAAAAGATACTGGAGATGGGCAGAAACAGGCTGTTAGGTTGGGTGAGATTGTTGTCGGTGGGATGCCATGTGATGAAACTTTCAACCAGAATTAGCAATCTTAAATGCAGAAGGGAACAATTCTGCAGTGAAAAATGGAAAATCTCAGTTTGGGACAGGTCGTCATTGAGGGATTGGTCACTGGTGAATGTGTATCGGATAACAATCTACATTCTGTTAAATAAAGCAGTCCAGAATTATTGTGGTTTGAACTGGCAGCTGTTAATGTACATCATTGTTAGAATGTACCCTTCATCTTTCCAAACTCATTCTCAAAGCAGAGATTTATCAATCCCCTCAATGGAAGCTTCATGAATCACCTTTACAAGATAAAGATTACTCACACTCCAAATAGGGCATCATTTCCATTAATGATCTTTCCAGAACTTCCTCAGCTGAAATATTTCTCCGACAGAACGATTTGATTTACATGACACGAAAAACACAGTGATGGAAGATGTTAGCTGATTTAGAGACAGAGCTTCAAAGATTTTAAAAAACACACCTGCTTAGATTGAATCCTGCCACTCCAAATGTAAAAATGTGAAATCGCAACTCAACAGTATTAATGCAGAGAAAGCAGAGCGTACATTTATTGCAATTACTGCAAGCATCTTTGAGTATGAGAAAGGCAGGTAGGGCTTCAGGACAATAGATTCATAGCATAGATAATCACAGATAATTACTTCCATTAAGCACTTAGTGAGTGCTTTGAGAAGCTGAGGACATTTTAATAATATACATTTAGACACTTTTTATGGCCAGTTATACAAAATGGAATGTAGCTTTACTGTCATTTAAGGATTTTATTCCAGCATTAAAACGTTCTTTTTAGAAAACAACAGCTTGCAATTTTATAGCCCCATTAATGTAAAAAAAATGTTCCAATGCACATCACAGTGGCATAATGAAACAAAAATCAAGCATGTTCTGATGAAAGGTCATAGAATTGAAACATTAACTCTGTTTTCTCTCTACAGATGCTGCCTAGCCTGCTGAATATTCCCAACATTTTCTGTTTTTATTTCAAAAATCAAGCCTGAGTGGGGTGAACAAAAGCTTGGTCGAACAGTTGGGTTTTAAGGAGGATCTTAGAGGAGAAGAGAGAGAGGGAGAGGGAGATGGAGATTAGGGAGGGAAATCTAGAATGTAAAGTTTAAATTTCTGAACGCCCAGCCATCAAAGGTGGGTGAAGGAAGTGTTATGACCAGGTGAGCAATGTGTCTAGGAGTCTCTTGCAGTCTTCACCGAGTCTTATTGTAACAGGGTTTAATTTTAAAAACACTGTGTTTTGAGCTCCCCTTTTGTGATTCCTTGTTCACAGTTTCCAATTATCAGGCAAATAACTGAGCACACACAGGCTTTCTTTGGCTTAAAGCAGAAAGATGAAATTTATTAAATATTAAACTTAAACTCTAATACAGTTCACGCCTACGGATATACGACATGCTCACGCTACCATGAACACGTGATGTACACATGCAAAATAGGGACAGAAAAGAGCAGAAGAAAAGACAAGTAGAACAGTTTGAGGCCATATCTTGTTACTGCTTCTCGAGCTTGCTGTAGTCCTTGATTGAAGATATGGTCTTGCGATTCGTTGGGGCCCAGTAATCTTCTTAAAACTTTGTTCACGTGGCAAACCCTTCTCTCTTTGAGTTTCATGTGTTTTCACAAGATTCAGTTCCGTGGGAAGAGATGAAGGCAGACAGGTAGGAGAGGTGCTGTTCTCAGTCCCAGGAGAAGGTCTTTACTGCATGAGCACACGGCTTTGTCTCAGTTCAAATCCCTTTGTTTGGGAGTTCAAATTCAAAAAGGTCCCAGGGTGCTCAGCAGGTTAGTCATGTGACTAGTTCCTTATATGGAACAGCCTCTTCAACATCCTAGGTTGGAGCTTCAAATTTCTCTGTCACAGCCTGTCAGTCACGTGGCCAAAAGTTGTCTGACCACTTCTGTGTATTGGAGGAACATTGTCTGGTACTATGCAAATATCCTTCCAGTCAGATATTGCAACTTTTAAAGTTTTTACTGTCATGTGGCGAAATAATGTGTGACTCAATCTTGGCAGGTGCGGTTTGCTTGACACCTCCACACCCTGGGGAATGAAATGCGATTTGAAGAAAATGGAACATTTCATTACAGAATTTGAGAGAAATATAAGCATACGCTTATATAAGAAAATATAAGAAAGAAAACCATGCATTTCTCTCATTCATTTTCATTCATTCACCAGTCTTGAAGCTCATTAAGATGGTCTGTTCTTGGGCAGGGGGGTGGGGGGCAGGGCTGCTTTAATTTCCCCTTTTCTTTTTCTCCAGGAGAGTTAGTATGGGGGTGTGTCCATCCTGAACTCCCTGATTCATGCAAAGACTTTTGGCTTCAGGGGATGGTGGTTCCCTTTTCCTCTGACTGGGGGGAGGAGTCTTTGTTACTCTCCCCTTTGTTCTCTGGGACACACCTACCTGCAGGTATTTGTGCAGACTTAACTGCATTTTCCAGTGATTCTTCGACTAGGTGAGGTATCGCCCTCACGGTTTCTTTCCCGCTAGAGGTCTCTCTTTGTCTGTTAGCAACTCTGATGGGGTGCTTCTAGGGTCTGCATTTACATAAGAGGATGTGGGGTCTAACTTTTCCCATTTTTCGTGGTTGGTTGGTGTTGGGCAGTGGGGGTTTTCAACTGGGATTCTTCCCAGACTTGCCAAAGACTTGCAGGTTGATAGGTTAATTGGCCATTATAAAATTGCCCCTAGTATAGGTAGGTGGTAGGGAAATATATGGGGACAGATGGGGATGTGATAGGAATATGGGATTAGTGTAGGTTTAGTATGGATGGGTGGTTGATGGTCGGCACAGACTCGGTGGGCCGAAGGGCCTGTTTCAGTGCTGTATCTCTAAAACTAAAACTAAAAAAACTAAAACTTCCTTTAACCTGCCTTCTGGGTCACTTTTTCCCCTTCTCTTTCTAAACGTTTGCCAGCCATGTGCTTGCCTGTCCCCTTTTGTTCTTGGCGGGGGTCCCTTACAGTTCACCCTCTGCTGGAGGGTCCTCCTAACACCGGTACAGGACTTAGGAGTGCAAGTTTCACTGTAGGTTGGGGTTTCCCCTCAACCTGGCACATGTGGCAACTCCTGCAGTACTCCACCACATCTTTGTGGAGTTCTGGCCAGTCAAACTGCTGCCTTGTGCAGGTTTTGGTCTTGCGTATACCGGCATGTACAGCCACTGTAGTCTTGTGGGCCCTTCTTAATATTTCTCCCCAGTACCTCTGTGGCACCACTAACTGGTGAACTACTGTCCACTCCTAGCCCTCAGGTTTGCGAGAAGAACTCTATTTCCTCATCAGTACCTCATTTTTTAAATAGTAGCAGTCAGGGACTCCCTCTGCTTCACTTTCAAACTGGGCAGCCTGTGCTAACACTCGCAATGCTGGGTCGGCTCGTTGAGCGTCACATAGGGAAACCCCTTTAATTCATTCCCTGGGTCTCCTAACTTTCCAAAGAAAGTCTCGGCCATGCAGACCTCATGGTCATCTGCCTGCAGTGTTAATGCAGTCTCCTCTGGGGGAGCTGGTTTGATCATGGCCTGACCCATTACACATTCAGGGACTCAGCAGGTGACCGTCTCCTGCCTCCTGTCTCTCTGACCACCTGCGGTCTTTCTTTCACCACTGTGGGGGCTACTACCTTCACCCCCGCCAGATCATTACCTCGGAGCAGATCAACCCCATCCACAGGCAAACTAGAGACAATCCCTACGGTCACCGGTCCCGAAACTGGGTCGCACTCCAGGTGCACAGGTACAGGCATACACTGCCCTCCAATACCATTCATCACCATTTTGGTGTTCACTGCACTATCTGGGGGAAAGGTCAGGCCTTTTTCCAGTAAAAAGGATCTGGTGGCCCTTGTGTCCCTGAGAATCACGATGGGCTTGCTTGCCCCACTCAAGGGGTATGGGGTTACTCTCCCTTCAGACACAAAACCCTGATAACCTTCAGGAATCCTATTAAATTTTCCTGCACTGGCCGTAGTAAGCTTCCTGGATTGCACCTTTTCTGCAGTCAAAGCCACAGCCCATTCCGTGCTTTCCATCAGGCCCTTGTCTTCACTGAGTGGGTGTGCCCTGATTAACCCTTGCAGTTTTCCCTTTAGTTTCCAACAGTCATCTTTTAAATGCTCTGTCTCCTTACAATGGAAGCGCACAGGTCTCCGGGTCTCACTCTTGCTCAAAGCACCTTCCTTTTTGGCTGGATGAGGGCCCCCTGTGTCTCCTGCTTTCCTTTCTCTTCCAGGACTGCCTGGGCTTCTATCACCTTCCCACCCTTTGACCTTTTCGGATTTGTGGGGGTGACCAGGAAAGGTTCTCTCCTGGGAAGCTGACTTATAAATTAAAGAAAACTTATCGGCCAGAATGGCTGCTTGTCGGGCTCCCTGAACTTGTTGCTCCTTGACATGAATTTTTATTGAGAATGGGAGAAAGTTTTTAAATTTCTCTAACAGGATTTCTTCTCTGAGAGTCTCGTAGCTGAGCTGTATTTTTAAAGCCCTCAGCCACTGCTCAAAATCCAGCTGCTTACTTCTTTCAAACTCCAGATAGGTTTGATTGGCTTGTTTTTTGAGGGTTCTAAACTTCTGGTGGTAGGCTTCGGGTACTAATTCATATGTCCCGAGGATAGCATTTTTGGTCAGTTCGTAGTTTGATGAACTCTCATCTGGCAGTGAGGAATAGACTTCATGGGCTTTTCCTGTTAGTTTGCTTTGCAGTAAAAGAGACCAAATTTCAGCAGGCCATTTTAGCTGCCCGGCCAGTTTCTCGAAAGACACGAAAAACACTTCCACATCTTCCTCATTGAATTTTGGAATCAATTGGGCGGGTTTTAGCAATCTTGTACCCAAGCTTGAATTCTGATCCTCCATATTGGCCATGCTTTCACTGGGGTTACTCTGTCGCCCCCTAGCGAACTCAAGCCACTGTAAATCTCTTTCTTTGCATTCTTTCTGGAATTTCCTTTCTCTCTCTCTCTCGCTCCTTCTCCTGTCTTTGTTTTTCTTCACATTCCATTTGGAAGGCTCTTTCTTTCTCCCTCTCCTGCCTCTCTCTCTCTTTTTCCTTTCTCTCATTTCCTTTTTCCTGTCTCTCTCTTTCTCTTTCCTTGTCTTCTAATCCACGTTTCTTTTGTTCCAATTGTATCTTTGCTTGCAGTACCCTGTCTGGGTCTGCTTCTAACACTGCTTCTGCTTCGTCAGATTCAAGGGGAAAATGGCTGGTCACTAGCCTTAGGAGTTCAGACTACCTAGGCTTGCTATGTACAATGATCCCACACTGTTCAGCCATTTTTCTTAACTCCTCCCTGGACAATGCTTTTTACTTATCCCAAGTTACTTCACCCTGGCTTGGAGAGCTACTTGCTTCAGTTGTAGACATGTTAGTATACAATCACACACAACCACAAGAAAACCTGTATTGATTTGGTCTTTTTGATTGGGAACAATTTGGCTTCCCACTTCCAATTTAACTCGTTTGTCTGTGGATAAAAATCTGGATGCTAGCACCCAGTTTCTGTTACGGCCAGGTGAGCAATGTGTCTAGGGGTCTCTTGCTGTCTTCACCTGTTCTTATTGCAACAGGGTTTTGAGCTCCCCTTTGTGTGATTCCTTGTTCACAGTTTCCAATTATCAGGCAAATAACTGAGCACACACAGGCTTTCTTTGGCTTAAAGCAGAAAGAGGAAATTTATTAAAACATTAAACTTAAACTCTAATACAGTTCACACCTACGGATATACGACGCACTCATGCTAGCATGAACACGCGATATAAACATGCAAAATAGGGACAGAAAAGAGCAGAAGAAATGATAAGTAGAACAGTTTGAGGCAATATCTTGTTACTGTTTCTTGAGCTTGCTGTAGTCCTTGATTGAAGATATGGTTGTGCGATTCATTGGGGCCAGTAATCTTCTGAAAACTTTGTTCACGTGGCAAAGCCTTCTCTCTTTGAGTTTCATGTGTTTTCACAAGATTCAGTTCCATGGGAAGAGATGAAGGCAGACTAAACAGGAGATGTTCTTGGTCCCAGGAGAAGGTCTTTACTCCATGAGTACACAGCTTTGTCTCAGGTCAAATCCCTTTGTTTGGGAGTTCAAATTCAAAAAGCTCCCAGGGTGCTCAGCAGGTTAGTCATGTGACTAGCTCCTTAAATGGAATATCCATGGTCGGAGCTTCAAATTTCTCTGTCACAGCCAGTCAGCCATGTGACCAAAACTTGTCCGACCACTTCTATGTACTGGAGGAACAGGGATTGGCTCCCTTTGTTTCCACATTGTCTGGTACTCTTCAAATGCCTTTCCAGTCAGAGATTGCAATTTTTAAAGTTTTTAATGTTCATGTAGTGAAATAATGTGTGCCTCAGTCTTGGCAGGTGGGGGTTTGCCTGACAGAAGGGATGGATCCACAAGAGACTAGTCAGAAAAATATAGACATCAGGGCGGGGGAGATGAAGTTGAGGGGCCGAAAGAGATAAATTGGCCTAATAATATGTTCAAGAGGAATACCAAGAAGATATTAGATCAATCCTTGCTGGCAGAGAATGATTCGAGATAGCTGATATTTAAATCAGTCTCAAAACCCCCAGCCAGGACTATGTTTAAACCAGCTTTGACAAATCACCTTTCAGACTGGTTCCAATACTCAGCATTGGGGCTCTGGACAGATGCTTATATGGTTCAATGATTTTAGCAGCTGCAGGTCAATGTTACTTGTAAATGCTGATTTTAAAGTATTGTTGAAGTGAGTTTGTTGGCAGACAGATTGAGAGCCCTCAACCAGCAATTATCCATAATGTTTTTTCGGCAGGTTATTGTTCTACAAAATTTTTACATGCGTGTGCTATTTTAGAAGAAATAACAGTGGCAAGGTATACTGCAGGGCTCTGGATTTGCTGTCAAATGTCACCTCAGGAATTAATATGAATGACTTAACTCTCAGCAGACAGCTTTCCATTAGTAGTATATTACAGCATATATTCCCAGAATGTGACTGCTCAATATCTCCCATGCCAGAGGTGTGTTCTATTTAGTTACTGAGGCAGTGATCTAAATGGATCCAGTCAATGTACAACCGACCTCTGTGAAGCTTGCCTATTTAGGCTGATTTAGCACTTGTACCTGCATTACTTTAAATTGGGTCACATCCTTGACCTCTCTCAGTGATTGGGCAGTTTAGATTTCTCTGGCAAGCAGCCAAAATCATTGAGCAAGAGATGATTAAAGGGAGATTTAATGGAGGTCTTCAAAATTTTGAGGTATTTTGATAGAGTAAATGAGGAGATGCTGTTTCCACAGGCAGGAAGGTCAGTAACCAGAAAACACAGATTTAAGATAATTGGCAAAAGAACCAGAGGGGAGATGAGGAGAATTTTTTTATAGCAGTTAATTGTGATGATCTGGAATGCCTGACTGGGTGGAGAAACAGATTCATTGGCAACTTTCAAAAAGAAATTGGATATATACTTGAAAAGGAAAATTTTGCAGGGCTATGGGAAAAAAGTGGAGCTGTAGGACGAGTTGTGGGAGGGGAATGGTAGCATAGTGCTAATATTAGTGGACTAGTAATCCGGAGGCCTGGTCTAATGCTCCAGGGGCATGAGTTCAAATCCACCATGGCAGCTGGGGAATTTAAATTCAATTCATTAATAAATCTGGAATTAAAAAGCTAATCTCAGTGATGATCATGTTTTGTCGTTAAAACCCTTCGGGTTCTCTAACATCCTTCAGTGAAGGAATTCTGCCATCCTTACCCAGTCTGACCTATATGTAACTCCAGCCAATGTCCAAAATTCCTCCGTCACCATCCCTGAGTATGGCAATGTGGTTGACTCTTAAATGCCCTCTGAAATGGCCTTGCAAGCCACTCAGTTTCATCAAAGCACTACAGAAAAATTAATAAGAATAATACCAGACAGACTAACCGGCATCAATCTAAACACCAGAAACAACAAAGGCACATCCTACGAAATCTTCCTCACTAACCTCTGCAGCTTATGCCAAAATTGGGAGAGCTGTGCCACAGACTATTCAAACAACAGCTTGACATATTCATATTCACCAAATCATACCTTACTGCCAATGTCCAAGATTCCTCCATCACCATCCCTGGGTATGTCCTGAGCCACCTGCAGGATAGATCCACCAGAGACAGCAGCAGAGTGGTATACAGTTGGGAGGGAGTGGCCTGGGTGTCCTCAACATTGACTTCGTGCCCCATGAAGTCACATGGGATCAAGTCAAACGTGGGCAAGGAAACTTGCTGATTACCACCTACTGCTCTCCCTCAGCTGATGAATCGGTACTCCTCCATGTTGATCTTCACTTGGAAGAAGCACTGAGGGTAGCAAGGATACAGGATGTGCTCTGAGTAGGGGACTTTAATGTTCATCACCAAGAGTGGCTTGGTAATACCACTACTGACTAAGCTGGCTGAGTCCTGAAGGACATAGTTGCTAGACTGGACCTGTGGCGCATGGTGAGAGAACCAACAAGAGGGGAATACCTACTTGACCTCATCCTCACCAGTCTACCTGTTGCAGATACAGGGATAGGTTTCCACCCCTGTAGTGGCACAACTGGAACATCTGACCTGCTGGTCCAGTGTAATCTTGGCGTGGCATCGAGAGGGGCCCAGAACATGGCAAACACCTGCTCTCAGCAGAAGTAGGACAAGTTGGACCTATCACGCCTGAACCCAGTTGGATTTCCAGGGTAGGCCGGAATTGCGACCATGTCCCTAAACTGCGACTGCAATGTACCTGCACAAGGGAAGAGACCAGCCTCCCACCTCCCTGGACCACAATTTCTTGCAGATTTACAAGTGATGGAGGGAAAACTGGAGAATCTAGATTCACCTTGTTTTCCAACTCCTTTCCCCTCAATCTCCACTGGATTTATGTTGTAATTGTACTGCGAAGATCATGTCCTCCTGTTAACTGTCCAAGCTCATAGAATCATTGATGGCATTTCAGGATCATTTAAGGAAGCTAGTCGGCCCATCGAGTCCATGCCAGCTCTCCGCTGAGCAATGCAGTCAGTCCCATTCCCCCGCTTGATCCCCATAGCCCTGCAAGTTTATTTCCTTCAAGTGCCCATCCAATTTCCTTTTGAAATCATTCATCATCGCTGCTTCCACCACCATCATAGGCAGTGAGTTCCAGGTCATTACCACTCGCTGTGTAAAAAAGTTCTTCCTCACATCCCCCTGCATCGCTTGCCCAAAACCTTTGATGTGTGCCCCCTAGACTTGTTCCATCAGTTAATGGGAACAGTTTTTCCTAGTCTACCTTATCTAAGTATGCCACAATCTTGTGCATCTCTGTCAAATCTCCCCTCAATCTCCTTTGCTTCAGAGAGAACAACCCCAGCTTTTCCAACCTAACCTTGCAACTAAAATCCACACATAAGGCAGTCTGATGGCCAGTGTTCTTCTGCCATTATGATCACATTATGGCCGCTTTTCTTTTATTCATGTTTATGGTGGAGTCACGAGCCAAAGCTACCTCTTTTGGTGACACAATGCCTGTTTGCCATCAGTAATACAGCTGATATTTCAAAAAAATTGGCAGTGTAAATCAACATTAAAAAGTCAACCTGTGTGGTTTTCTGTAGATGGCTTAAGCATTATCAACAGCCTTATATGGATGATAGGCCACTAGGAAACTATAGTAAGAATAATTGAACTAGCTCCTTTCATTATATAGCCCACAGTCATTTTAATGCCAAATTACAAACAATTGGAAAATTGCATACTTGGCTTAAGCCTACTGTTGCAAATTGTTTGGTTTTGTGCTGGATATTCTCTCAGGTTCAACCTTGCCAGTCACCCCTGTAACTGGACCTCACATCCTCGATTATCCAGAGTTCGTATTTTACTACTGGCTGCCTATTTCAATGACAGCATACCTCAAACATCGTAACATAGGGCGTTTGGTACATGTTCTGGCTATTGTAATCTCATACATGTTGCTACATGGATTCTCCTACCTCAAACAAGGCTACTGAAAAGCATTCTACTGAAATAAGATTCAATCATAAACCAACAGAATGGTTTATTTTACATAAGAATACGAATGCACAGATAACAATGTGAGATCCTTCAATTTCTGACTAGACCTCACTATGCAAAATAATAAAAATTTTAAAAATGCAAACGTCACAGGCACAGTGGTTAGCATCGCAGTCTCACAGCTCCAGCGACATGGGTTCAGTTCTGGGTACTGCCTATGCAGAGTTTGCAAGTTCTCCCTGTGACCATGTGGGTTTCCGCCGGGCGCTCCAGTTTCCTCCCACAGCCAAAGACTTGCAGGTTGATAGGTAAATTGGCCATTGTAAATTGCCCCTAGTGTAGGTAGGAGAATGGTGGGGATGTGGTAGGGAACATGGGATTAATGTAGAATTAGTATAAATGGGCGGTTGTTGGTTGGCACAGACTCAGTGGGCCGAAGGGCCTGTTTCAATGCTGTATCTCTAAATAAAAACAATCATACATCTTCAAGCTACTTACTGTCAATCTCAGCAATGCTATCTTTGGTTCACTGTACTTATGATTCTAATGTGTTTGAGAGAAAAATAGGTATTTTCTGACCCAGCCTTTAACTCTGCATTCAGGATTAGATCACAAAGCTGTCAATCCAAGGTCGCTGATTGAAATACCTCCCCTTTGATGTAGGAGCCCGAGGCATACAAAACCTGTTTTCACAGCTGCATCTCCTTCCTCAGCAACTTTTTACAGCTCCTTATTGTCCCATTACCATCCCCTTATGCCTTGCACCATCATTTAATCTCTCCTATCCTCCATCCCATCACAGCCCTTTCCTATTCCTCTTTCCTCCCCTCCTCCCTTCCCATGCCTATGCACTTACTTAAAACCTCTTACATCTCTAACTTTTTCCAGTTCTGATGAAAGGTCATTGACCTGAAATTTTAGCTTTGATTCTCATGGATGGTGCCTGACTTTCTGAGTATTTCCAGCATTTTCTGTTTGTATTCCAAATATCTGTTTAGCTAAACCTGGAGGTCGGTACATTCTATCCATGTTTGACAAACCTGTTGGAGTTTTTTGTGGATGTTACTTGTAGCATAGATAAAGGAGAACCAGTGAATGTGGTGTATTTGGATTTTCAGAAGGCTTTTGATAAGGTCCCACACAGGAGGTTAGTGAACAAAATTAGAGCACATGGGATTGGGGGGTAATATACTGCTATGGATTGAGAATTGGTTAACAGACTGAAAGCAGAGAGTAGGGATAAATGGATCATTCTCAGGATGGCAGGCTGTTACTAGTGGGATATCACAAGGATCAATGCTTGGTCACAGCTGTTCACAATTTATATAAATGATTTGGATGTGGGGACCAATTGTAATGTTTCCAATTTTGCTGATGTCACAAAACTAGATGGGAATTTAATTTGTGAGGAGGATGCAAGGAGGCTTCAAGGGGATTCGGACAGACTAAGTGAATGGGCAAGAACATTGCAGATGAACTATAATGTGAATAAATGTGAAGTGATCCACTTTGGTAGAAAAAACTGAAAGGCAGAGTACTTCTTAAATGGTGAGAGGTTGGGAAGTGTTGATGTCCAAAGAGACCTGGGTATCCTCATTCATGAGTCACTAAAAGCTAGTATGCAGGTGCAGCAAGCATTTAGGCAAATGGTATGTTGGCCTTCATCATAAGGGGATTTGAGTACAGGAGTAAAGATGTCTTGCTGCAATTGTATAAAGCCTGGGTGATACTGCATCTGGAGTATTGTGTACAGTTTTGGTCTCCTTATCTAAGGAAGGATATACTTGCCATAGAGGGAGTGCAATGGAGGTTCAATAGACTTATCCCTGGGATGGCAGGATTGTTTTATGAGGAGAGATTACAGAAACTGGGCCTGTATTCTCTGGAGTTTCAAAGAATGAGAGGTGATCTCATTGAAATTTACAAACTTCTTACAGGTTGTGGCTGGGTAGATGTGGTTAGGATGTTTCCTCTGGCTGGTGAGTCTAGAAGCTGGGGACACAGTCTCAGAATAAGGGGCAGGCCATTTAAGACTGAGAAGAGGAGGAATTTCTTTACTCAGTGGATCTGTGGAATTCTCTATCCAGAAGGCTTTGGAAGCTCAATCATTGAGCATGTTCAAGACAGAAATCAATAGATTTCTAGATACCAGTGACATCAAGGGATATGGGGATAGTGGAGAAAAATGGTGTAGAGGTAGATGATCAGCCGTGGTCTGTTTGAATGGCAGAGCAGGCTCAACGGGCCGAATGGCCTCCTCCTGCTCCTGTTTCCTATGATCCTATGAAAACCAACCTTGTTCCTGGCTGAGCTACAATTCATTGTCTCAAACTCAAAGCTGTTGGAACACCCACTGATAAACAGTTGATATTTCATATCACCAAGGCCTCCTTAATTCCATGGCCGCTAGTTAACATTAAGCAAAAACTAACACATTTGGCATCATAAAAAATATTATACATTGACAAAATCCAGCTCAGACAATACTGATAAAGTAAAAAATGTTATATTTACAATATAGGACAATTTTTCTGGCAACACTGTTGGTGGGTAGACTCATTTGCCAAAAGGTATATCTAAAATTCAGTATGCTGAGCATGATTTTATGAACATAGAGGTCAGCTTTGGCTCAATGGGAGCACTCTCACCTCCGAGTTAGAAGGTTGTTGGTTTAAATCCCTTCCAGTGATGACCACATCAAATAGGTTGACACCAATATAGTACTGAGGGGGTGTTACTCTGTAGCAGGTGGCTTCTTTCAAATGGGACATCAAACCAAAGCCCAATTCTTTCCTCTCAAGGATGTAACCGATCTGATGTTCAAAGGAGAGTTGGGGAGTTCTCCCAGTGTCTGAGCTAACATAGCTCAATTAACATTATCAAAAAACAGATTGTGTGGCCATTGCTGTTTGTGGGATTTTGATGTGTACAAATTGGCTATCTTGCTTCCCTGTATTACAACAGTGACTAATTAATGGAATTAGTGACTAAAAGAGTATTGATTGTCAAGCACTTTGGGTACTCCTGAGACTGATATAAATACAAGTTATTTCTCTTTATCTTTAACTTAATGCTCAGAAAATTATTCTTGGCATGTGTGGATTTCCCATCTGCTCTACCAATGGGCAAAGTTGGAAAATGATCCCTAACAATTGTTGATAATAAGTCATATTTTCCTATCTGGGTTTAATACAGCATTACACGGTTTCTGTCAGTAGATTAAAACAACAATGGAATTAGTTATTGGGTGGTAGATAGATAACCAGCCTGAGTAACACATTGTTAAGTGTATCATGTATACAAATCCTTTTGACAATGTTCCATCACTGCTACACAGTACACTGTACATTGGTCCCAATACAATGCAAATCATAAAAGGATCAGGAGGAAAAGGTGACAGAGCAGGAAGGGAATCAGGTCTCAGTTTTTCCCAGAAAGGGTCCACTCAGATTATTCTAACTGCAAGTGTCAGAAGAAATTTGCGTGAAATGATTTGGGTCTGTGTCATTGATTGCATCCAATTTGGAGTCAGCAACTGTTCTCTCCATGGCTGTGCGATTGATAGCAGCTAGAAAATTCTGCTGATGGGATCATTCTGGGCACTGGGACTGGTTGCTATCAGAGTATGGTGCCTACTTGCATTCAACTGCTGACAGATGGGCTGCTCTGAAGGTTGGCAGGTGCATATACTTTTTGCAAGATTCCCAAGAGACAGCTTGTCAGATGGAAACATTTGTATGCCAATGTTGACATTCCCAGAGTCCTGGATGTGGAAGAATCTCTTAGAGAGATAACAGGCATTGTCACTCAATCCAATGCATGTTAGTTCCCTTAGTCCATTTGCAGTGTTAAGCAACTCACATTGCTGATGAGTGTGAAATTTCTGGGATTAACATATCTCTGGTTTTAACATATGACTAATTCATGCTGAACTGGTTATTTGTTTTTGGATGTTTGAACAAAATGACCATCCACAAGCCTGGCTGTTTGCAAATTGCCAGCATCCCTTCAAACCATAATTAATGACAACCAGGCAAATGCATCTTCATGTCGTACAACTGAACAGACCTTCGCAACAAAGGTTTTGCCACTTTTGATACACTGGAGGGGCTCTGCAATACGAAACATTAGGAGGTCACCAGCTTTGTGAAAAAATGGGTCGAATGTATTCTGACTGGAATATTTCCTTTTCATTGAGGAATTTAGTGGAATTCTATCTGGATCATATTAGCCTTAACAGCAAAGAATCTATCCATGCCAGAGGTAAAACAGGGAGATGTAGAATTGTCATTCAAGAGGTGAATGGTGGAGAAAAAGATGTCAGAGGCAATGGTGCTTGGGAAAGTACCAAGGCCGACAGGACAATGCCAGCAAAGACTGCTGCTCCTTAATGTGAAGTTACTCATCTAATTACATTTTCAGTATGTCATGCAGGGCCCCCACCTGCCAAGATTGAGGCACATATTATTTCGCCACGTGAACATTAAAACTTAAAATTGTGGCTGGGAAGAAAAGAGGGCCTATCACAAGGAATTGTCAAGCCCCTGACTGGAAAGACATTTGCATGCTAGCAGACAGTATTGGAACAAGGTACCCAGTCCTTGCTTCCCCAATACACAGAAGAAGTGGTCAGACCAGTTTAGTCACATGACTAACTGACTTTGAGTTTTTTGAATTTGAACTTGCTGAGAGGAAAAACTCAGAAAGCTGTTTGATCCTGGACTGAAAAGACCTCTCTCCTGTCTTCTCTCATCTCCCTCATGGAACTGAAGACCCATTGAAGATACATGAACCCCAAGAGAGAAAAGTCTCCTACAGTGAACAAGCTTTAAGAAGAATACTGGGCCCCAACATAAAGCAAGACTACTTACAAAAGGACTACAGTGAGCTCGGAGCACAGTAAACAAGAAACTCTTCTGATATTGCCTCAAACCTCTCTACTTTATTTTTCTTCTGCTGTTTTCTGTACCTATTTGCATGTATCACGTGTGCATGCTAGCGTGGGTGCATCGTATATCCGTAGGAGTTATCCATATTAGAGTTTGAATAAATTTCACTTTTCTTCTGTAAACCTAAGAAGGCCTGTTAATGCTCATTTCTTTGCCTTATAATTGGAAAGTGGTGAACAAGAATTCACCAAGGGGGATCTCGAAACACAGTGTTTTAAAAATTAAACCCTGATACATTAAGATCAGGTGAAGGCTGAAAAGACCCCCAGACACCTTTCTTACTTGTTCGTAACAAGTAGATGGTTCACGACATGCTGGGGAGAGCAGGGGCTAGGTGGAATGTCTAGAGCAAGCAGCTCTTAAAGAGGAATTGGCAGCAATTTTTCAAAAGAATGATAGAAGCAAGGCATTGAGGCAGAACAATCCAAAAGAATCTCTTTGGAGGTTCAATGCAGGAAGTGCAACAGAGAAGGATGGAACTTTATGGAGTAGTGGGTCCATTCTAGTCATAGGTACTGTCAGATCAGCTTGGATGGAGGCAGCAGACAGATTTAATGCTGTCACACATGTGGCATAGAATTTCTGCAACAGAGACTCACCTTCACTCTAGAGGAGGTCCCAAGCTCAGGCATAACTTATGTTGAATTTAGAATAACCCTTATCCTTCAACATTCAGATCTCAAGATAGAGACATGTCTGATTAATAATCTTTACTTATCAATAGTGCTACAGAGAAGGATGGATCTTTTTGGAGTGGAGGGATACAACCTAGTCATGGGTATTGTCAGATGTGGACAGGTGTGGCGTGATACACTTTGGAAGAAATAATGAAGAGAGACAATACATGCTAAACGGTACAATTTTAAAGGGGATGTAAGGAGAGAGAGACTCGGGGAAGCTTGTGCACACATCTTTAAAGATGGCAGGACAGGTTAACAAAGTTTTATAAGTAAAGCCACGGAGTGAAAAAACTCGGAAGTAATGCTAAACCTATATAAACACTAGCTCAGCCCAGCTGGAGGATTGTGTCCAATTCCAGACACCACACTTCAGGAAGAATATGAAGACTTTGCAGAGGGTACAGAAGAGATTTACCAGAATGGTTCCAGGGATGAGGAATTACAGTTACATGGATAGATTGGAGAAGGTGGGGTTTTTCCCCTTCAAGAATAGCTTTCCCAGAACTCTGTTCAAATTCCTCCAATCTGCCCCTGCCACTTTATCAATCCATCTCTTATCAATGTCACAAATGGCATCCTATGCGATGGTGGTAATGGTAATTTTTCCCTCCTCAACCTTCTCGACCTGTCTGCAGCCTTTGGCACGTGTGATCACACCATCATCCTCCAACACCTCTCCACTGTCGTCCATCTGAGTGGGACTGCTCTCACCTGCTTCCATTCTTATCTATCTAATCATAGCCAGTGTAACAGTTGCAATTGTTTCTCTTCCTGCTTCCACACCAGTACCTCAGGTGTCCACCAAGGATCCATTCTTGGCCCCTTCCTATTTCTTAGCTACACGCTACCCCTCGGCAACATCATCCGAAAGCAGAGTGTTAGTTTTCACATGTATGATGATGACAGCCAGCTCTACCTCACCACCACCTCTCTCGAGTCCTTCATTGTTGCTAAATTATCAGATTGCTTGTCCAATATCCAGTACTAGATGAACAGAAATATCCTTCAATTAAATATTGGGAAGATTGAAGCCATCTGATTGTCTCCACTACAAACTTTGTTCCCCAGTACTGAAGCCTTCCCTCTCCCTGGCAACTGTCTGAGATTAAACTAGACTGCTCACCACTTTGGTGTTCCATTTAACCCCAAGCTGAGCTTCTGACCATATATCCTTGCCATCACTAAGACACCTCAGTATCATCGCTGACAAAGATAGCCTGTAAGATGCATTCATAGTGTGTATTCGGGACAGTTTCTTAGAGCAGTAAATTTTAGTGCCAACCAGGGAGCAGGCTATTTTAGATAATAAAAATAGAAAGTGCTGGAAATACTCAGCAGGTCTGGCAGCATCTGTGGGAAGAGGAACAGAGTTACCGTTTCAGGTTTGTGACCTTTCATCAGAACACATTCTACCCGCCATAATCTTGAGGTCATCCAAAACTCTGTGCCCCGTGCCCTTTGTCACACCAAGTCCCATTCACCTATCACCATTGTGTACGCGGACCTTTGTTGCACCAAGCAACACCTTGATTTTAAAATTCTCATCCTTGTATTCAAATCCCTATATGGCCTCACTCCTCCCTATCTCTGTAATCTCCTCCAAATATCTGCACTCATCTAATGCTGACCTCTTGGGCATCCCTGATTTTAATCGTTCCACCATTGTTGGCCGTGCCTTCAGCTGCCTAGGCTACAAACTCTGAAATTCCTTCCCTAAACCTCTTTGCCTTTCTACCTCTCTTTATTCCTTTAAAATACTCCTTTAAACCTACCCCTTGACCAAGCTTTTGGCCATCTGCCCTAATAGCACCTTACGTAGCCTTATGTGTCAAATTTCACTTTATTATGTACCAGTGATGCGCTTTAGAAAGTTTTATGACATTAAAGGCAATATAGAAATATTGCTGTTGTTGTTAGAGCATTGAAAGCTAGAGAAGATTTAATAGACGTGTTTAAAATCATAAAGGGTAGACAGAGTAAATAAACTGTTTCAAAAGATTGAAGGGTTGGTAATGTTACTGGACTCGTAATCCAGAAGCCCAGGCTAATGCTCCAGAGACAGGAGTTCAAATTCCACCAAGGCAGCTGGAGGCATTTCAATTCAGATAGCCAATAAATCTGGAATAAAAAGCTAATCTCACTAATGATGATCATGAAACTGCTGGATTGTCGTAAAAACGCATTTAGTTTACCAACGTCATTCAGAGAAGTCTGCTGTCCTTACCCAGTCTGGCCGACATGTGACTCGGGACCCACAGCAATATGGTTGACTCTTAACTGCCCTCTGATATATCCTAGCAAGCCACTCAGTTGTAGCAAACTGCTACAGAAAAGTTGAATAAGAATAAAAACGGGCAGACCACCCGGCATCGACCTAAGCACCGGAAACGACAAAAGGCACACTCTGCCCAGTCAACCCTGCAGAGTCCTCCTCAGTAACATTTGGAGATTTGTGTCAAAATTGGGAGAGCTGTCCCGCAGACTAGTCAAGCAATCATCTGACAGTCATACTCACCAAATGATACTTTAAACCCAATGTCCCAGACTCCTCCAGCGCCATTCATGGGTTTGTCATGTCCCACTGACAGGACATGCCCACCAGTCATGGCGGCACACAGTGATATAGTTGGAAGGGAGTGGCCCTGGGAGTCCACAACATTGACTTTGGACCCATGAAGGCTCGTGGCATTGGATCAAACATGGGCAACGGAACCCCCTGCTGCCTACCCACTACTGCCTTTCTTCAAATGATGAATCAGTACTCCTGCATGTTGAATACCACTTGGAAGAAGCACTGAGGGTACCAAGAGTACAGAATATACTCTGGATGGGGAACTTCAATGTCCATTCCCAAGAATGCCTCGGTAGTCCCACTACTGACTGAGCTGGCCGATGTGCTGAAGGACATATTTCCAGACAGAGCCTGCGGCAGGTGGTGAGAGAACCAACCCGAAGAAAATACCTACTTTACCTCGTCCTCACCAATTTATCTGTCGCAGATCCATCTGCCCATGACAGTATGAGTAGAAGAACTGCACAGTCTCTGTGGAGACCAACTTCCATCTTTACACTAAGAACACCTTCCATTGTGTTGTGTGGCACAACCACCATGTTGTCACAAGAGTTTTTTTTTAAACTAAGAGGTCTGTGTGCCTTTAAGACTGAGAAAAACGACTTTCTGTCAACACTGAATGGTGACTTGGTGTTTGAAGTGTGCAGGCTGTAAAATTTGAATCCAAGCAACAGGAAGATTTATGACTGTCTTGTAACTTGTTTGTTGGAGAGTTTCAGTTTCAGTTCTGCAGAGTGAAACAGACCTGGGAGCTGGGAGCAACTAGCAGTGAGCTGGCTGGGAGCTGTGATTTGCTGATAGACCAGAAAAAAGACCTACTCTCTCTGAAAAATAAACCTTGCATCTCTTAGAAAGAAATGCTACATTTGAGGTTTTGGCCTGCCTGAAGAGAGAAAAAAGACCCAGGAGGAACACTGCTTTGGAGAAAGGAAGCCTGTGTTCTGGGTGTGCAGATTGCTGTTGCCTCCAGTCTCAAAAATCCCTGCCTCAAGAGTGAGTCCTGTTACATTTTGTGTTTTGGGGAGATCCTGAAATCCCAAGAAAGTTTCTACTGTTACACAGCTACTTTAAAATTTAAATAGACCTGTTGCTACACCTTCTTGTTGAAAGATATGTGTGATGCCTGCTGCAGACAAATTGCCTGCAATGCCTACCCATCACTGACTGTTCATGAATTTTTCCCGGAGATACTTCGAGTGGCATCTGACTATTCAACTCCGGGACACCTCACCGATCTGGAAATACCCTACCAGACTGTGACTACTAATTATTTTATTACTCCTAAGAAACTGTTGCAACTTAAACAACCTTTTAAAACCAGTTAACCATTGGTTTTTGAATGTGTGTGTGTGTGTGCATGAGGGTTAAGAAGAATAAGAAGTTATAAAATCTTTTCATACATATAGATTTATCTCATTATCATATAAAACTTGGTTTATTAATAAATGGTTAATTTTGTTGTGGGTTAAAGAAACCTGGTTTGGTGTGCATTATTCTGGGGGATAAATAAAGTGTTTAATTTGGCTAATTTCCAGTAGGTGGGAAATTTTACTAATATGCTGTGACCTGTGGAGTAGTGGGACTGAATTAGCAGTGCATTACTCCCGCCTTGGTCATAACAATGTCAAATGGGATAGATTCAGAACATATCTAGCAACTCAAAACTGGGCATTAATGAGATGCTGTGGATCTCAGCAGCAGCAGAATTGTATTCAACCACAATCTGTAATCTCATGGCCCAGCATATCCCTCACTCTACCATTACCATCAAGTCAGGGGATCAACCTTGGTTCAATGAAAAGTGCAGAACAGCATCAGGCATACCTAAAAGTGAGATACTAACCTGGTAAAGCTATAGCACAGGACCATGTGCATGTTAAGGATGGGCAATAAATGCTGGCCTAGCCAGCGATGCCCACATCCCATGAATGAATAAAAAAAATGTTAAACAGCAGAAGCAGCATGCAATAGACAGAGCTAAACAATCCCACAACCAATGGATCAGACAAAAGCTCTACAGTCCTGCCACATCCAGTCATAAATGGTGATGGACAATTAAACAACTAACTGGAGGAGGAAGCTCCACAAACATCCCCACCCTCAATGATGGGAGAGTCCAGCTCATCAGTGCAAAAGACAAGGCTGAAGCATTTTCATCCATCTTCAGCCAGAAGTGCCAAGTGGATGATCCATCTTGGCCTCCTCCTGAGGTCCCCAGAATTCAGCCAATTCAATTCTCTCCATGTGATATCAAGAAACGACTGAAGACACTGTATACAGAAATAGCTATGGACCCTTATGACATCCCAGCTCTAATATTGAAGACTTGTGCTCCAGAACTATCTGAGGCCTTAGCCAAGCTGTTCAGTACAGCTACAACACAGGCAAGTACCCGACAATGTGGAAAATTGCCCAGGCATGTCCTATCCACAAAAAGCAGGACAAGTCCTAACCAACCAATTACTGCCCCATCAGTCTACTCTCAATGATCAGCAGAGTGATGGAAGTGCCATCAAGCGACACTTACTCAGCAACAACCTGCTCAGTTCGGGTTTCACCAGAGTCACTCGGCTCGGGACCTCATTACAGCTTTGGTCCAAATATGGAAGAAAGTGCTGAATTTCAGAGATGATGTGAGAGTGATGTCCTTGCCATCAAGGCAGTATTGGACAGAATGTGGCATCAAGGAACCCTAGCAAAATTGACATCAATGGGAATCAGGGGAAAAATTCTTCACTGGCTGGAGTCATACTTAGCTCTTGGAAGATGATTGTGGTTGATGGAGGCCAATCATCTCAGTCCGAGGACATCACTGCAGGAGTTCCTTCGTGTAGAGTCCTAGGCCCACCCATCTTCAGCTGCTTCATCAATGGCCTTCGCTCCATTATAAAGTCAGAAGTGGGGATATTCACTGATGATTGCACAGTGTTCAGTACCGTTTGCAATTCCTCAGATACTGAAGTAGTCAGTGCTCAAATGCAACAAGACCTGAGCAACATTCAGGCTTGGGCTGATTAGTGACAAGTAACATTCGTACAAAAAAAGTACCAGGCAATGATCATCTCCAACAAGAGAGAATCTAACCATCTTCCCTTGACATTCAATGGCATTACTATCGCTGAATCCCCCACTATTCACATCCTAGGGGTTACCATTGAGTAGAAATTGGAAACAGCATCCAGACCTTGGGTGGCTTCTGCTTGTGCTACAATGGAAGCTGAGGCAGCGGCCATCTGACGCCGCATCATGGTTGGATCTTCAAATGTTCTCATGGAGTTGGCCAACACCGAGATGCTAGACAGGATGGACTCCAAGATTTGTGCAAAGTCCTGTGCCAAGTTGGGGCCGGACTCCTCCATGCTCCCTGACAGTGACAGCAGGCTCTCTGGTAGGCTTGCCAATGCACCAAACCTTTCACTGTGCATGTTTATCTGCCTTTTTCTGTATGTCGCTCCATCGAAGTCCTCACCTGAGTCCTCTGCACTAGAACTCATGAACAACCTAGCCCTCTGGGGTGCTGACACCTGTGGAACCCTTTCTCCCTGCCCTGGCTGCAGGTCACTCTTGCCTGGTGACTCACCAAGTTTAGATCCCATCTCTGTGTGACCCGTTAAAGTTCATACATTGTCAGTAAATGAGCTGGTGGCTGTGAGTGTGAGATTGAGTAATGGTGTTTCATCATCAGTCTTTTGTTCCTCTTGGACTTCACGCTCCTACACCAGTGCCTGACCAGGTGGCACTTCTTGGGTATCTGAAAGAATAAAGGCATAAGGTTGGGGTTCCAGCGAGGGAAGTGGGAGAAAGCAGGAGTTGCATGCTTACACCATCTGCTGCTTCTAAATCAAAAGAGTTTGTGGGATGAGGAGGCATGGGATCTGAGAAGGTGGATTTTGTACAAGAATACCGTTATCTTCTATGGTTTCAGCCCCACCTCTGACCACGTCCTCAGTCGTGGTCACTCCAATGATAACCAGCACTGTCTCCTTCATCAGTGTGTGGACATGCAGCCATGCCTGACCTGCGGTTGTGTACCAGCTTGTCCTGCAAGAGAGAGGGAATTGTGTCAGTGAGGATGGTGCAATGTGTTTGGGTGATGTGCCTGTTATACCTGAATAGCTGGCTTTGTGTGCAAGTTGTGAGATGTGGGTGTGAGACTTGCAGCAATGCCAAATGTGTGAGGGTGAGGTAAAGCTATGAATGTGAAGTATGAGCCATGCTTGACAGAGAATGTTAGTACGTGAGTGAAGGGGTGTCGTGAATTGCATGTGAAGCTAGTGGTTCAGTTGTAAGGATTTGGCTTTTCAAGATGTATTCACTGACCTTGATTACTTGTGTGAGGTTATTAAACTTCCTGCACTGCATCCAGATCTCAGGACCAACAGTAACAGCAATGGCTATCTGCTCCCACAGCTATCTCAGTGTCTGTCTGGAAGGCCTCCTGGCCCCTTGTGGGTAGAGGACCTCTCTCCTCCTGCACAGAGGCCTCCAGTGCTGCGTCGTAACGAACAGGTGTGGAATAATCATACTTTGCGGGGCTGTGCCTATTTTTGGGCCGAATCCATATTTTCCCCTCATGGGTTTCCAACGTCGTTACGACGCAGCACTGGAGGCCTCGGTGCAGGAGGAGAGAGGTCCTCTACCCACAAGGGGCCAGGAGGCCTTCCAGACAGACACTGAGATGGCTGAGTTGGAGACATATTCCTTTTTTTTTGCTGCTGTAACATCTTAGGTCTTTCTGTTATGATGCCTGTCACTTTAAATACTGAAACTGCATGTCTTACAGAGGATTGTAAAGTATTGGCAGCCTTGTTTTGGTAAAAATCTTCAGGCACAATCCACACCTGAACGTACTGTAAATTTCCAAAATTTATAAACAATTTCCACAAACTGCTTTATCTCTATCTGGCTTATTCTGTCAGTTCTTTTTTGTGCCTCTATTTATCTTGATCTAACTTAGCTGTTTCTGTCAATCTCCCTCTCTGTATTTCTTTGCATGCCTCTATTGCTGTCTATCTGTATGTGTCTCTCTCCCTGTCACTTATATTTGCCTCTATCTGTCAGTGTCTGTCTGCCTGCCTTGAACTTTCTACAGGAATTGAAATAAATAGGCTAGTGACTTCATTGAAACAATGCACAAATGTAACTGAAATTGTTAACTGATGCACTTAAAACACAAATTTCAATTATCTGTTTCAGTAGGGCCAATTTTCTGATGTAAGTTTTGTTTCAGCTGGAATTGTGCAGAGCTGTTAGCACAGGCCTGCACTATACATGGTCATCCCTGCAGGCGCATTGGGCCGAAGGGACTGTTTCTGTGCTGTAAAACTCTATGACTCTATAACCCTAGTTGCACCACCAAGTTCTGGCCTGGATTGACTGGATGCTCAGACAGTGGGAAGCTGAATTTCCAACACCATCACAACTGTTCAAGGGCTGAAACAGCCATTCAAAGGGGTACTTTTTTGCCTGCAAAAGATTCTACTGATCCTAGAAATCTTCTCTGCCGTCTCAATGGAGCACTGGCAGGCACAAGCACCCATTTCATGGATGGAATGTATAGTAAAAATAGAAAACAGAATATTTTTTAAAAGGCACGAAAATTGTAAATGTTAATGTTCAGAGGGATTCAGGTGTGCTCGTACAAGGAACACAGAAAGTTAGCATGCAGGTACAGCAAGCAATTAGGAAGGTAAATGGCATGTTGGCCTTTATTGCAAGGGGATTGGGGTACAAGAATAAGAATGTCTTGCAACAGTTGTACAGGGCCTTGGTAAGACTACACTTGGAGTACTGTGTGCAGTTTTGGACTCCATATTTAAGGAAGGATGTACTTGTATTGGAGGGAGTACATCAAAGGCTCATTAGATTAGTTCCTGGGATGAGAGGGTTATCCTATGATGACAGGATGAGTAAATTGGGCCTATACTCTCTGGAGTTTAGAAGAATGAGAGGTGATCTCATTGAAACTTACTAGATTCCGAAGGGGCTTGACAGGGTAGACACTGAGAGGTTGTTTCCCCTGATTGGGGAATCGAGAACACAGGGGCACAGTGTCAGGATAAGGAACCAATCATTTAAGACTAAGATGAGGAGATACTTCTTCACTAAAAGGGTTGTGAATTAATGGAATTCTCTACCCCAAAGGATAGTGGATGCTGCATTGTTGAATATATTTAAGGCTGAGATAGACAGGCTTTTGGTCTCTCAGGAAATCAAAGGATATGGGGAGAGGGTGGGAAAGCGGAATTGAGGCCGAGGATCAGCCGTGATGGTATTGAATGGCGGAGAAGGCTTTAGGAGCCATATGGTCTACTCCTGCTCCAATTTCTTATGTTCTTATATTCTTATACCTAACAATTCCCTCTACCAAATAAACAAGCACAGGCAGTATGACAGTTTCCTCCCAACCTGTTATACCTTGCCTGTAGTCACTTACAAAGCACACAAACAAACTTGCTGCCCTTTCATAGCTTCACACATGTATTGTAGCAGGGCATACTTCCTAATTGTAACTTTAAAGTGGAATGATTGTTGTAATTATATCTGTGAACATGAGCCCAGAAAGCGATCTTCTGACAAATCATAGGCGCGTGATGCATGTTCATCTACTCAGACACACTGGGATATAGAGTGGCTATTTGGACATCAATGTATGTGCTCTCCAAACTCACAAGACTTTAGCACTGCTCTTCCGTAAGAGAAGATGGCAAATACCAGTCCTGAATTACCTCAGAGTTTATACCACTGCACCGCCATTACTTCACAAAAAGTGTGGCAGAAACCTTGGGCAGAATATTATTGAAATAGACCCACTGACTGCAGCGGGGGCTAGCAGCGGCTTAGGAACCCATTTGTCAGAGAAGCCGAGCTTGCTGTGGGGGACTCTTTAACTCAGCCTGGGCATTAGCATCCATCTTCCAGGTTTCCCAACCAATCACAGAGTGAGGGTGTGCTGACAAGCCGAAGTCTGTCAAAGGAAGGGTTTCTAGTTAAAGGGACCCCAGCAGGGATAAGAATGGCTGAACTCTACATTGCATCCTGAGGCTTCAGCAACCATATTCATGGAAAGATGGCGTGGGAAGACTGCTCTCCTCCCTCCCTCCTCCTACACGCCCCCCTCCCCCCACCCCGGGTCTTTGACTCGAGCCTCTCAAACCAAGAAGGAGTGGATGGAAGTGACTGAGGAAGTGAGCAGCAGGACTGTTGTCCCTTTAACCTGGATACAGTGGCTCAAGAGGTTTAATGATCTTAAGAGGACAGGAAAGAGGAGCGGCATCCCACTTTCAGCTACCAACTCCCACACACTGAATTTCCCAGAGTTTTCCTGCATAGCACCTCTCAGACCAACACACCTTGCAGATCCACTCATTCCTCTCTCTCCAGGCACCTCCTCAAATCCCCATCTGAAGAGCCAATACTGACACTCACCCTTCCTGATATCTCACACCCATGCCACACAGTCACCTTCCATAAATATTTTTATTGTATCCACTCCACACAATCCATTTCTCACACTCATAACTCTGTCTTTTCTCCTTGCAGAAGAAGGACTCCAGGGAGAAGCTGAGAACCAGGACTAACCCTCCAGTGATGGCCACCTTGATGTGTGCCCACCTTGTCCATTGGAGGGACGTCTTGCTCCAGGAGGCTGAAGATGTCAGCAACAACCTGCTCGAGCCTCATAACATAAGAACATAAGATATAGGAGCAGGAGTAGGCCATTTGGCCGCTTGAGCTTGCTCCACCATTCAGTTAGGTTGTGGCCTTAACTCCACTTTCCTGCCTGCCCCCCATAACCCTTTACTCCCTTGGAGATCAAAAATCTGTCTAGATCAGCTGAGGCACTGGTACTGAGACATGCCGAGAAAGCTGATCCTCTATCTGGAAATCCTGTATAGCCTCCTTTGAGCTGGAGCTCTGTGTCCATCCCCTCTGTCCTGAGGAGCATCATGTGGCTAAGGAAAAGTCAACTAATGTTGCTGTCGGTGCGGCTCCTGTTGTTCCTCCTCAGAGGTTCCTGCTGTGGCTGTATAAATTGCTCCCATGCTGCAGTGAAGGCTGGCAGCAGGGAAGTTCAGAGTAAGGTGAATAAAGTCCAAGATGGGTGAAATGACTTCCAAAAAGTTGAAAATCACGCTCTCAGAACAAGTGCTGTGAGCACAAGCCTTTCCCATGCAGTTGCACTATTTAGAGGCTTTCAAGCCTGTAATTCATTGATCAAGGGGGGGATTTTTATGCTCTACCCCTGCGGCAAGTTTGGAGGCGGGGAAAACATTTAATCAGGCGGGATGGTGGTGAGGCCCCGCCTCCTTTCCACCGCCACCCTAATTCAGTCTCTGGCGGGAAGACCCGAGGATGGACTTCCCGCCCTGCCACCAATTGAGGCCCTTAAGTGGGCAATTAATGCCCAATTAAAGGCCTCATCCCTCCTCTGCTGGTATTAGCACAGCGGCAGGTAGGGCTGTTGCCACATGGGGAGCATACTAAGCAAAACCTTGTGTTGCTTGCCGGCTCCGATTGTGGGGGGAGGGAGGGGGTGCAGGGCTGGGTACCTCATTATAAGGCATTTAGTGCCTGATTGAGGGACCCAGCATCGGTTGGGGGGTGGGGGGGGCGGGGGTCATGGAATCATAGAAAGTTTAAGGCACAGAAAGAGGCCACTTGGCCCATCATGTCTGTGCCAGCCGAGAAACAATCCACCTATTCTAATCCCACCTTCCAGCATTTGGTGCATAGCTCTGCAGATTACGGCAGTTGAGGTGCATATCCAGATTCCTTTTGAATGAGTTGAGGGTTTCTGCCTCAACTACCCTTTCAGGCAGTCAGTTCCAGACCATCACCACCCTCTGGGTGAAAAAGTTTTTCTTCATCTCCCCTCTAATTTTTCTTTCAATCACTTTAAATCTATTCCCCCTTGTCACTGACCTCTCTGTTAAGATGAATAGGCCCTTCACCTCCACTCTATCCAGGCCCCTCAAAATTTTGTACATTTCAATCAGGTCTCCCCTCAGCCTTTCTTGTTCCAAGGAGAACAACCCCAGCCTATCCAATCAGTCCTCATAGCTGCATTTTTCCAGTCCTGGCAACATCTAGGTAAATCTTCTCTGTACCCTCTCTAGTGCAACTGCATCCTTTCTGTAATGAGGTGACCAGAACGGCACACAGTACTCAAGTTGTGGCCTAACCTATACAGTTCCAGCATAACCTCCCTGCTTTTGTATTCTATACCTCGGCTAATAAAAGAAAGGATTCCATATGCCTTCACCACCTTATCGACCATGCTACCTTCAGGGATCTGTGAACATTCACTCCAAGGTCCCTCACTTCCTTTACGCTTCTCAGTATTTTCCCATTAATCTTATATTCCGTTGCCTTGTTTGACCTCCCCAAATGCATCACCTCACACTTCTCCAAATTGGATTCCATTTGCCACTTTTCTGCCCATCTGACCAGACCATCAATATTTTCCTGCAGCCCACATCTATCTTCCTCACTATCTACCACACGGCCAATCTTTGTGTCATCTGCAAACTTCTTGATCATGCCCCCTACATTAATTATACACCACAAAAGGCAGGGGACCCAGTACTGAGCCCTGCAGAACACCGCTGGAAATAGCCCTCCACTTGCTAAAATAGCCATCAACAATTACCCTTTGTTTCCTGCCACTGAGCCAATTTTGTATCCACTTTGCTGCATTTCCCCGGATCCCATGGCATTTTATTTTTTAACCAGTCTGCCATGTGGGACTTGTCAAATCCTTGCTAAAATCCATGTAGACAACATAAACTGCACTACCCTCATCCTTGTTACTTCTTCAAAAAATTCAATCAATTTGGTTAAACAAGATCTTCCCTTAACAAATCCATGCTGACTATCCTTGATTAATCTATGCCTTTCTAAGTGACAGTTTATCCTGGATAGATTCCAATAATTTTCCCACTACTGAGGTTAGACTGACTAGCCTGTAATTATTCGGTCTATCCTTCGCTCCCTTTATAAACAGAGGTACAATGTTAGCAATTCTCCAATCCTCCGGCACCACACCTGTATCCAATGGGAACTGGAAAATGATGGTCAGATCTCTGCTATTTCCTCTCTTGCTTCTTTGAACAGCTTAGGATACACTTCATCTGGCCCTGGTGATTATCAACTTTCAAGGATGCTATCCCATTACTACTTCCTCTCTAAATTTATCACATCCAATATTTCACACTCTTCCTTCTTAACTACAATATCTGCATCGTTCCCCCTCTTTTGTGAAGACAGACGCAAAGTATTCATTAAGAACCATACCAATATCTTCCGCTCCTACACATAGGTTACCTTTTTGATCTTTTATGACCATTACTCTCCCCTTAGTTATCCTCTTACTCTTAATGTATTGATAAAGCATCTTTGGGTTCACCTTGATTTTGCTTGCCAATATTCTTTCATGCCCTCTCTTTGCTTTCCTAATTTCCTTTTTGATTTCACCCCTCCACTTTCTAAACTCCACTCAGCTTTCTGTAGTATTGAGTTCTTGGTATCGGACATAAGCTTTCCTTTTCTGCCTTATCTTACCCTGTCGGCTCCTTGACATCCATGGGGCTTTAGATCTGGCTGCCTGACACTTTTGCTTTGTGGGAACATGTTTACCCTGAACCTCTTGAATCTCCCCTTTGAATGCCTCCCATTGTTCTTACCTTCAAGTAGCTGTTTCCAGGCCACTTTCATTAAATCATACCTCAGCTTAGTAAAATTGGCCTTGCCCCAATGGAGAACTCTAACTCCTGTTCTAGCTCTCTCCATTTCCATAATTATGTTAAAACTGACTGAATTATGATCACTATCACCAAAATGCTCTCCCACTGCCACTCCTTCCACCTGCCCAGCTTTATTTCCTAAAACTAAGTCTAAAACTGCACCCTCTCTAGTTGGACTTGCTACATACTGGCCAAAAACATTCTCCTGAATGCACCTCAAGAATTCTGCTCCTTCAATTCCTTTTACTAAAACTATCTCAGTTAATATTGGGGTAGTTAAAATCCCCGACTATTACTACCTATTGTTCTTGCACTTCTCAGAGATTTGCCTACATATCTACTCTTCTCTCCCTCCATCTGTTTGGGGGTCTATAGTACATTCCCAGCAGTGTGATTGCCCCTTTTTTGTTCCTTAGCTCAATCCGTATGGCCTCATTTGATGAATCTTTAAACGTATCATCCCTCCACACAGCTGTAATAGTTTCCTTGACCAAAATTGCCACTCCCCCCCCACTTTCTTATCTCCCTCCCTATCGTGTCTGAAAACCCTGTAACCAGGAATGTTGAGCTACCATTCCTGTCCTTCCTTAAGCCATGTTTCTGTAATAGATATGATATCATACTGACGTGTCTATCTGTGCCCTCAGCTCATCTGCTTTATTTGCTATACTCCTTGCATTGAAATAGATTCCCTTGAGCACTGCCAAACTCTTTTTTTTATTTTCTAACTCTCGTTTCCTCTGCCTTCCAGACTCATCCATTAATTTTCCGCCTTCCATTTTAATTTCTGATTTTGTCCCAGCTGAGCCTACCCTCAGGTCCCCATCCCCCTGTCAAACTAGTTTAAACCTTCCCCAACAGCACTAGCAAAACGTCCCGCAAGGAACTCAGTCCCACCTCTGTTCAGGTGCAACCCATCCAGCCTGTACAGGTCCCATCTCTTCCAGAGCCGGTCCCAATGTCCCAGGAATCTGAAGCCCTCCCTCCTGCTCCATCTTTCCAGCCACGCATTCATCTGTCTTTTCCTTCTAATTCTATACTCACTTGCGCATGGCACTGGGAGTAAACCGGAGATTACTACTTTTCAGGTGCTGCTTGCTAATTTCTTACCTAGCTCCCTAAATTCTGATTGCAAGACTACATCCCGCTTTCTACCTATGTCGTTGGTTCTGATGTGGACCACGACTGCTGGCTGTTCACCCTCCCCTTTCAGGATACTCTGCAACCGGTCAGTGACATCCTTGACCCTGGCACCCAGGGAGGCAACACACCATCTTAGATTCACATCTGCGGCCACAGAAGCACCTATCTGTTCCCCTGACTATTGAATCACCTATCACTATGGCTCCTCCAGTGTTCCCTGTACCCCCCTGTGCAGCTGGTGGATACCTGGTGGAGAGTGAGATGCACTCAGGGGTCTCCTGCACTACCTGCCTGATTCTTTTTGACTGTCTGGTGGTCACCCTGCCTACTCTTAAGCTGTACAGTGACCACATCTATAAACGTGCTTTCCTCATAGCTCTCATCCTCATGAATGCATCACAGTATCACCAGCTGCTGCTCAAGTTCCAAAACCCAGAGGTCCGCCTTCCCCCTTGCTGCCAACCTCCCAACACCCCCTTCCCCCGCAACACCCACCCCACAAAACCCTGACTCACCTATGGCCTAGCTCCACCACCTCCAGTGGGTCCATTACCAGCAGCAGCCACCGCCTCTGCAGTGGCGCTGCTCAGTGAAAAGCTGCTGGCCTCCGATTGGCCAGCAGCTGTCAACTGGTGGGACTTCTGTCGAGAGGGTCCCTAATCCTGGGGAAGGCCTGCCGCTGTCCACTTAAGTGCCTAATTGGTGCGTAATGCAGCAGGCCTACCCCAGAGGAGGCAATGCGGGGCTCTCGCCAGCGCTTTAGCCAATGGCTGAGACCCCCATCGCCCTTGATGTTCAACGGCATTACCATTGCTGAATCCCCCACTATCAACATCCTGGGGGTTACCATTCACCAGAAATTGAACTGCACCAGCCATATAAATTCCCCTGTGGGGCAGCACAGTGGCGCAGTGGTTAGCACCGCAGCCTCACAGCTCCAGGGACCCGGGTTCGATTCTGGGCACTGCCTGTGCGGGGTTTGCAAGTTCTCCCTGTGTCTGCGTGGGTTTCCTCTGGGTGCTCCGGTTTCCTCCCACATGCCAAAGACTTGCAGGTTGATAGGTTAATTGGCCATTAGAAATTGCCCCTAGTATAGGTAGGTGGTAGGGAAATATATAGGGACAGGTGGGGATGTGGTAGGAATATGGGATTAGTGTAGGATTAGTATAAATGGGTGGTTGATGGTCGGCACAGACTCGGTGGGCCGAAGGGCCTGTTTCAGTGCTGTATCTCTAAAACTAAAACTAAAAACTATAAATGTTGTGGCTACAAGAGCAGGTCAGAGGCTGGGAATTCTGTGGTCAGTAACTCACCTGCTGATTCCCCAAGGCCTGTCCACCATCTACAAGGCACAAGTCAGGAGTGTGATGGAATACTCTCCACTTGCCTGGATGGGTGCAGCTCCAACAACACTCAAGAAGCTCGACACCATCCAGGACAAAGCAGCCCGCTTGATTGGCACTCCATCTACAAACATTCACTCCCTTCACCACCGACGCACAGTGGCAGCAGTACAAGAGGCACTGCAGCAACGCACCAAGACTCCTTTGACAGCACCTTCCAAACCTGTGAATTCTACCACCTAGAAGGATAAGGGCAGCAGATGCATGGGAACACCACCACCTGCAAGTTCCCCTCCAAGCCACACACCATCCTGACTAGGGACTATATCGCCGTTCCTTCACTGTTGCTGGGTCAAAATCCTGGAACTCTGTCCCTAACAGCACTGTGGGTGTACCCCCACCCCAAGGACTCCAACGGTTTAATATTTAAATGATTAACCCAACAGCTCCACCGGGGTATCCCCCTTGCCTCCAAACTTGCCCTAATAAAACCCTAAACTGTGTGGGATCATGTCAGGTTTCTAACCCACTGACATTTTTGGTGGATTTAACACCCAACTCCCTCCCCCCTCCCCTTGGCAGTTAAAATTCTGTCCCTTGTTTCCATAAACAAGGTTTCCCCCATACTTCTGGTGAAGCTAGGGTGCTACAGTGTACAGTGCTACAGATATTCAGAGGAAATTCAGGGACAACAGGAGGGTACAGGAAGAGGGCCCAACAACTTTAATGAATTCAGTTCCTTTGAAAAGGCAATACTGGAAATCATGGGGACTGCGAGCATAGAGGGAGTGGTAAAACTTTCCCCCAAGTTTGGTGCTCGTACAGTTCTTTGTTTAACTTTCTCCCTATTCGTGCACTCAATCACGGGCTGACAGACAAGTTAGGATTTTCAACTTTGTCAGGATAGAAAGAAGAAAGAAAGAATTGCATTTATTTAGCACCTTTCATCTCAGGTTGTGTCAAAGTACTTTACAGACAATGATGTACTTTTGAAGTCTAGTCACTGTTGTGATGTAGGAATTGCAACAGCCAATTTATGCACAGCAAAATTCCACAAACAGCAATGAGGTGCATGACCAGATAATTATTTTAGTGATGTTGGTTGAGTGGTAAATATTGGCCAGCACACTGGGAGGACTCCCCTTGCTCTTCTTTGAATAATGCCATGCAATCTTTTATGTCCACCTGAGAGCACAGCTGGGCCTTCGTTTAAGGTCTCATCTGAAAGATGGCGCCTCTGACAGTGCAGCTCTCTATCAGTACTGCACTGAAGTGTCACCGTGCATTATGTGCTCAAGTCTCTGGAGTGGAACTTGAACCCACAACCTTCTGACTCAGAGGGAAGAGTGGCAAGGCTGGCACCTTGTTAAATGAAGATGGTTAAAGCCTTCACAAACCTCACTGCCCAAGAGAGCAGAGCCAATGTTGAGGGAGTACACAGCAGCAGACATACGGCTATCTAAAACAAGGTTTTAAATAACAAAAAAATTATGATGGCATGAAGACAGAAAACATGAATAGCTCTCCTGGTATTGAGGGAGTGTCTGTATCCCCATATTGAATTAATTAGTGTGCAGGTAGTGAATTTTTAAGTCTTCAGCTGGTGTCGCTGTCCAAGCAGATGCCATAGTTATTTGCCACTCCTGACTGCTTAAGCTGGGTGACTACTGGCAGGAAAAAAACATCGAAACCCATTCAAATTATTCAAAAGACCCCGACCCTGGGTAATCGCCAGACAAGTGTCAGCCACTAACTCACACTGTGCAGATGTTCGCGTTCGGTCTTCTGTTCAATAACAAATGAAACATGAAGAGGAATGAAGGGTTTTATAGGGTCATTGAATATTTTTAAGACTGAGCTAGATAGATTCTTAATTGATAAGGGAGTCAAAAGTTATAGGGGGAAGATAGGAAAGTAGAGTTGAGGCCACAATCAGCTCAGCCATGATTTTATCAAATGGCAGAGCAGGCTCGAGAGGCCGAATGGCCTGCTCCTGCCTCTAATTCATATGTTTGTATGAGACAGAAGTACCAACAAGTCAGGGCGCAAACATGGAGGAGACAGAAACACAGCTCTGAGCAAGTTCTACTCTCACTGTGGCAAGAAAAAATATGCCCCTGTCCCCTTTAAATGTTTAGCTGTGATTTTCTGATTGGCATTATTTTAATATAAATGGGTTATCAGCATTAAAATGATATTGATCAGAAAATCTGGACTGAGCATAAGTAATATTTCCACTAAAAAATATTTTATGTATGTGAATATTTATTTATATACATGTTACACAGCATAAAGATTACATATAAAAATAGTACCTAGCAATGCAAATTTGCCTACATCTAAAAGCTCCTTGTATCACGATGCAGCCTCCTTTAAATTACTGACCATCCCTCACTTCCTTAGAAGCCTTTTTTAAAACGTTTATATTAAATCCCTGCAGACAGTCAGAAGTAATATGTCTATTTTTAGCAAAGGACATCATGTAGCTCAATTTCTGTGCGTTGTTTTGAAATATGATTCAATTCTTTTTTTCCGGTCGCTTGCTATTGAGCAAAATCAGAATGAGAACATCTGCACAGTGTGATTCAGTGGCTGACACTTGTCTACAGCAGACTTGTGATCAAGCATCAGTCAGCACAGACTATAATTTGTGTGTAATGTCTCACTGAGGACTACTGCGCCCACTCCACATTTCCTGCTTATTTGCTATCGACCTTTGCGGATTGATTCAATATGTATGCGTGACTAATTTCATTATCATTGACATACAGTAGGAAGTATTGTGTCGAAGCTCTGAATAATTAACCGCCTCTTCCTTAGTTTTTTATAGCCCATTTATAACAAGTTACACAACGCTTCATTAAAACATTTGTGTGCACATCAATTTTTGCTTTGCCTTATTCTCTGCATCCACTGGCAAAAGTGACATCAATATATTTCAAATGAATTAATTTACATTAATTTTCCCCTTACCTCCCATCCCATAAAATTTTCCATTTGGGAAGTCGCTCTAATTTCTCAGTTCTTTCTCCTGATTCTGAAATAGTCAAAACACTACAACTGGATTCTGCTGCATTTCCAAATTAAATCTATGCCCAACTGTCTGAGGGCAGTAGCATGTGTGAAGGGAGCCTTTTTTCAATGCTGAAAAAGTGGTGATAGTGCACCAGTGATGTGACACCAAGACTGAAACATCTAAAATACACGTGGGTAGTTTTTGTACACAATTCTATGCAAGCACGTCATCAAAGAGTGGCAGACACCGGAAAAATGCCCTACAGTATTGTGGGAACAGTAGAGGAGCAAATTGATTTGGGGACCGAGCACAAAAATAATTTAAAGCTAGAGGACAGGTGATAAAAAGTATCAAAAAGGCTAATGGAATGTTGGCCTTTACCACAGGGTGGGCGCTGTATACATAGGCGAGGAAGTTATGCTTCAGTTGTACAGATCCTTGCTTAGATCCTATCTGGAGTATTGCATTCAGTTTTGGGTACCACACCTCAGGAAGGACATATTGATCTTGGAGTGGGTGCAGTGCAGATTCATCAGAATGATACCAGGACTTAGAGGGTTAAATTATGAGGCTAGGTTACATAAACATGACTTGTATTCCCTGAGGATAAAAGATTGAGGGGTGATCTGATCAGGTGTTTAAAATGTGTAAAGGATTTGATAGGATAGATGGAGAGAAACTATTTCTTCCAAGTAAAGGAATCAAGAATGAGGGGACTTTATCTTAAAATTCAATATAAACCATTTAGGAGGGAAAATAGAATACACTTTTTCACACAAAGGATAATAAAAATCTGGAATTCCCTCCCCCAAAAGGCTGTGGGTGGTTGGAAAATTGGAGTTTTCAAGACTGAGATCACTCGATCTTTGTTAGATCCGGGCATCACAGGATATGGAGCAAAGGCGGGTAAATGGAGTTTAGGTACAGATCAGCCATGATCAACTTGAATGGCAGAACAGGCTCGAGGGACAGAATTGTTTACTGTTGTTGCTATGTTTTGATTGAAACCTAGAAAGTAGTTTTGCAAGTAGTTGATGAGGTCATGACAGAGAATATGGTTGTGTAATGTGGAAAGAAAGGAAAAAAACATTCAGCAATATAATTACAGTTAAGCGTATTGAATATATAGAAAGGAATACAATGGCCATAGTTAGAAAATGGGGCTTTACTTTCATTTGTTATATACAGAGGAAGCAATCAACTCTTTATTTCTGAACAGAAGGAAGCACAAGCAACTGCTGAGAGTTGCAATTCTCCAGACATTAGGATATTATAATTCAAATCTGTCAAGTGATAGTTTGATGATTTGCTACATTTTCATAGCCTGGTACACATTCCATCTGGATATCTATTGGTTTCAGTGGCATTGCATCATCAGATATGCAAATAAGCACCTCACCTTACTCATAATATTTTGGAAGTTGTAAGCCATTTGATACTATTGCCTTTACATTTCACTCTCTATTCAAGACAATTTATTTCTGTGTTTGATTTCTTTCCCTTCCAGTTAAATGTCAGAATTTATACATTATTTTTAGCTTCCTTAAGATACTGAAGCAAAGGTGCCAGCATTTGCACAATGCCCTGCTGTGTTCAGATTCTATTAGTGAAGGTGACAATGGGAACAGCCAAATTCTCAAATCGCCAGAACTTTCAAATAAGCACCAAGACATAGCTTGGCTGGTGGTAGGAAGGGCCATCCCTGTCAAATCCTTCATGCACATCCGGTATCTCAGCACCACCACACACTGCCCTCGAAGTGGCTACAGTGGGGAAGAGACTGTTGCCCATCTCCTTCTGGAACATGTGTTTGCAAAGAATGTCTGGAAAGAGGTGCAGTGGTTTTTGTTGTGGTTCCTCCCAAGCAGCTCCATAACACAGGACTCCGTGCTCTACGGACCATTACCAGGGCACACATTGGGACAAACAGCAACTGCTGCTGGAAGGCCATCAACTTGGTGAAAGACACTCTTTGATCTGCCTGAAACTTGTTGGTCTTCCAGTGCATGGAGCTGTCCATGACCAAGTGTTGTAGATTAGCACATTCCAAGGTCCAGGAATACATGCTGAGGGATGCACTGTAGCTTGAGGCAGCTGACGCAAAGGCTCAATGGGAAAAGGCCACAGTTTAGGGCCCTCCTGTCATAGTACACTGAGGGGCTGGAAACAGTGTAAAACACCTTGGGCTGTATGTATCAGGAAATGTTTAATATAAATGTACATGCAATCTGCATTGTAAGTGGCATGAGGTAACCTGGAGTGTTGTATTTAAGCAAATGATCTGTATTCCACTATGTGAACTGCAGATTTGAATTGTACTGTAATATACCTTTACAAATTTTCTGAATAAAGCATATTTTTGGGGGAAAAAAGCCAAGCTCAACTGGGAGGAGCGCCTAGCTAAGTTGAAACAGAAATTGGGAACGTGGAAGTGATGTTTCCTCTCAATTTCAGCTCAGAACCTGGTCATCGGGTATGAGGTTCTCTCAGTGTTGCTGTACGTGGCGTGGGACTGGTCCATGTCCCATTCCTGCATGGCGACAGTCACCTGAGCCACTTTCCACTTTATCTGGAGATTGGAAGTGGGCCATGGCCACAGAAACATATCTCCATATAAAGCTGGGATAAACATACCCAATGCCAACCTCATCCTGAGGGCCACTTTGTGTGTGGCTGCATCAAGTTGTGCATAGATCCTCAGTATGCGAACACCATGGGGATAATTTTCACAGGCAAGGGAAGATAGGTTTGGGTGCGTGCAGGGAGTTAATTCCTTGAAAAGTGATGTTGCATCAGAATACCGACATCATCTCATCCTCATCCGGATTTCACTCGGGCGGGTTTGGGGGCAAACCCCCATCCAGCTGCCGGGAAACTAATTATAATAAGCAAACAGCCAATTAAGCCAGTCTTTGACCCTGCATTCTGGCTTTAACTGCCAGTGCACAAGTTCCATGATATCTCTACATCTTGCCGGAGTGCAGGAGGCGAGTGCACAGCAGGAAGTCATGACTGAAACTGACCTGCTGGGAAGAGTATAAACACTGAAATTGGCAAGCTTGTGGTTGACCACAATGAAAGGCTAGTGCTGACAGGATTACTTCAGTCAGCCTGAACTCACTAGTTTTAATGGCAATTGCAACTGTATGGACTTACTTTCAAGTGCCTTAGAATCTACTGAGCTGAATCTCAACTTCCTGGCTGTCAGCCTTCACTGCAACATGGGAGAAATCTAAGCTGCAGTAACCTGGACCTCTGAGGAGGAGCAGCAGAATGATGCAGCCCAGGAGCCCCAGCAACAAGAGCATGAGCAGCAACCGGAGCAACAGCTGCCATCTCCCCAGCCACACGGTGCTCAATGGGGCAGAGGGGATGGACAACTTGATCCCTCTGCTGGGTCTACAGACAGAGGATGAGCTTCCTCAATATGTCAGGGCAAGAGCACCTCACGAGGCTCAGACTCTCGTGGCTGGTCATGGGCGATATCTGCAGCGTTCTGGAAGCAGAGCTCCGCCCAAGAGGAACAGGTGGCCTTACATTGCCAGTGGTCATCAAGATCACCACAGCCCTGAATTTCTTCACCTCCAGCTCTTTCCAGGGATCAGCCAGCGATATCTCCAAGGTATCACAGTCTGCTGCCCACAACTGCATCACCCAGGTCACCGATGCCTTATTTGCCAAGGCTGCCAATTATATTCACTTTGCCACGGGTGAGGCCACTCAAACCCTGAGAACTGTTGGCTTTGCAGCATTGGCTGAATTTCTACAGGTCCATGAGGTGACTGATTGCACACATGTGGAAATTAAGGCACCCGCAGATCAACCAGTCTCATCAATCAGAAGGGCTTTCACTCCCTTAATGTCCTGCTAATCTGTGACCATCGCAATATCATCACACACATCTGCATCAGGTATCCAGGGAGCTGCCATGACTCCTTCATTCTCCAACAATCACATCTGCTGCAGGTGTTCTCTCCACCACACAGCCTCAGCAACCAGTTCTGTGAGACAAGGCCTACCTACTGAAGATCTGGCTGCTGACCCCAGTGCAAAACCCTAGGAGAGATATAGCAGCAGCCATATCATCACCAGGGCAACAATACAACAAGCCAATGGGTTGCTCGAGATGTGGTTCAGGTGCCTGGACAGATCTGGAGGTGCCCTTCACTATGACCCAGCACAGGTCTCCAGGATTGTTGTAGTCTGCTGTGCCCTTCAAAACATAACACTGTAGGGAGGAGTGGCGGTGGAGCAAGAGGAAAGTGGAGAACAGCCAACATCCTCCGAGGATGAGGAGGAGGAAGGAGAAGAGGAGGAACCTGCTCTGGCCTTGATGCTTTCAGCCACTCACCTGGCTGCCAGAGAAGCCCGTGATGGACTCATCCAGGCATGCTTCACTTAAAAAGTCCACTTGAAGCAATCTGAGAATTCCATCAGAAGCCCTGTGCCTCCCCTACCCACTTCCCTCCATGCAACCCACTTCATTCCTAGAGTCAACCAGCCAATTATCACACCCTTACCCTTTCCTCCTCATCAAGGCTGTTCATTCCATTCACCTGAAAGCTACTGTCCAGGGTGAATGGCATTGCAACAAAGTAGAGGCCATGAAAATGAGGAGTTCACATAAAGTCATGCTTTCATTGAAATAAAGAATTATTGAAACATTATCACTGTTATAATCACTCAAGTGAATCCCCTTGTGCAGCTAAGACATCTTCCTCTTCTGTGTTCTATTACTTCTATGTAGTGCAACCCCTGTAATTCAGCTGTTATGGAGGCAGACTGCTCATTCCCCTGTTGACACAAAAGATGCCCGTGGTGGATGTCCTATGAGTTTTGGAGCACATGAGGGCCCCGCCAAAGACTGCCCCACCTGCACCTGTGCAGAGACACACTCAGTCATCAGAGCAGGAGGCAGCATGTGAGGCTCCATCTGAGGGAGAGGGAAAGGGATGAGAAGTGGGAGTGCCTTGAGAAGAGTCCCCACTGCCATGTGCCCTTTCTCCATCTTCCCTCTCATGGCCTACCCTCACTTCCATGCCAGCCAAGACCTGGAGAGCGCTTGGCTGCATGTCTGCGAGCCAGCAAGGCGAGGCTTTGCTCCATCCTGTGTAAAGTGACAGGTAGAGTGTGCAGGCCATTTGTCTGGGCCAGCATGCACTCGGTGGCTTGCTGCATCTGATTCACCATGAGGGTGACCATGGAGGTGGTGCTCAACGCAAATGCCTGAGACATCATGACACTCATGCTAAACATGGACTCCTACAATCTCTCTCCAAGGGTGCACTGCCTCTGGAAATGCTGACAGAAGCACACACATTTCCCATTGCTGCTTCCCAAGTTCCCTTTTCATCCATGACCCCTGAGGCTCAGCATCTCGGTCCAGTTGAGCAGAGCTTGGAGTGTCCTGCACCCTCTGACGGGGACTCTCCACTGTTCTCCACCCCCATCTCTCCATTACCGACATCCAGTGTGTGATCCATCCTGTCAGTCTCCAGAGCATCCTCCTCTATTATAATCAGGGTGGAATTGGCTGCAGATCCACCCCCTACTCCAGTTTTCTGCCTCTCCCTGGAGTTATGGTCTCCCTTCCTGCAATCAGGGAAGGCAGGGAGTAAGGAGTGTGAGAAGTGAAATGAGTGTTGAGGATGGAATGTGAATATTTGATGTTGACTGTGAGGAATGGAAGCAAGAGGGCAATAAGTTGACGGTGAGTGTGAATGTTGTCTGCTGAGGAGTGTAGTATAAGGGTCTGAAAGGGTTAATGTTTGTGACAGTAAGAGTAACCCCTCCCACTTTAGTGATGATGATGTAATAGTCACATGGGTATTAGGCTGGGAAGAAGCTGGAAACATCATGAGAGGTGCTAGCTGGGCAGGCTTAATGTGAGTTTAAATAGTTATGTATATAAAAGAAACAAGTTACAATTTAGCCTTACAAAGACACCAAGACATCTGTAAAGAATTCTCAAACTACGCTAACAACAATATACAACATAGTGGCAATGGTGAAAACACCCAGAAATTATTAAAAGACTTCATCTTGTGCAGTAGCACCAAGAAGACTGCAGATTTTGAAGGGAGACTGCAAAGAGCTCCAGAGCTGCTCCATAGCCAAAGAAAGACATGGACAGTCAGTGAGTCAGCCATGCAGGCATTCAGGCTGCACCACAGAAGCGTGGTGGGCTGTGAGCAGAATCCAGGTCCAGTTTAACGGCGCACTGGGCAGATGACACGGGGAAAAAAGATTCATCCCTTGCAAGGGAGAGACCAGAGTCAGCCGCCATTACTCGAGCAGACCATGGAGGGAAAGCACGGCAACACCCGAAAAGAGCAGGAAACCTCCAAAAAGAGTGGGAACACTTCCATTAAAGCAAAGAAAAAATCTTAAAAGAAAGAGAAATCCTTAAGAGTTAGGAAAAAATTAATTTGGGAAATACACAATGCCTGAAAGCTTCCTGAATTCAAAAGGACCCAATCAGATACAGAATTGGTTGATGTGCAGATATAGATTTCTAAGATTTAAAATAGCTTCTCAGCTACACACCAAATCTGAAGCGGAGCAAGTAAATACTCTACTGTACTCCATGGGTGCAATTGCTGATGACGTGATCGTAAGACAAGGCATAAATGAGGCTTCAGACAAGTTTGATAATGTGTTACAAGCATTCAGTAAATTCTGTAAATTACGAACCAATAAGATCCTGGAAAGAGCAAAGTTTAATAAAAGGATCCAGAAGCTGGGCGAATCAATGGATGCTTTCATTAATCATTTGTACAGATTGGCTGAGGGATGTGAATATGGAGAACTGAAGTCTGAATAGTGGTGGGAATAGCTGACAAGTCTTTATCAGATCTCTTACTGTCAAAAGATTACCTCACTCTTGAGAAAGCGATTCAGATTGTGTGACAGACAACGGTCAGAAGACGAAATAGAGCCATCCAGTGAGCTGAAGAGAAGCCTAAGATCAGAAAGAATCCGATGACGGTACAGTTCCTGAAGCCCAGGATGGAAAAGCACTCTACAGAAAAGGTGGTACACTCAGGGGGGAAGGTACAAGATGCCGTGAAACCCTGCCAGCGCTGCAGAGCCAGAAAGACCCACAGACATGAACGGTGTCCTGCTAATAAAGCTGAATGCTTTAATTGCAATAAGACAGGCCATTTTGGAAAGATGTGCCAGAGCAAGACCTCTTCTCACAGAACTGCCAAACAAAAAGCCTTCACACCTAGGACTGTGAATGAAGTGGAACAACTTCCATTGGAAGACAAACCAGGAGACTTCCTAGGTGAAATTAATGACCCCAAACAGACATTCGGGATGGCAGTCATTTATGTCAATGGACATATTACTAATTTCAAATTGGACACAGGTACAAGTGCCATAGTTCTGTCAGGCCAAGAGCCCTGGTTGTCGACACATTGCTTACAACCCCTGACATTCAGTTACACGGTCCAGGAGAGTTGAACTGAAAGTCAAGGGAAAGTTACAAGCTACACTTCATTATAGGGGAAGGTAGATGATGGAAACCCTATACATTCTAAAAAACCAAAAATTATCTCGGTTAAGCAGAAAAGCGTGCTTAGACCTACATTTAATAAAAAAGGTGGATGAAATCAAACAGCCAGAGTCCAACAGTCGCTTTCAAGCAGACTTTCTAAAACTATTTTCAGGTCTAGGAAGACTGAAGACCGAATATAGCATAACATTAAGAGAAGATGCCAGACCAATATGTATCTTTACACCAAGCAAGATACCACACCCGTTGATGAACCAAGTTCAAAATCAGTTGGAAGAGATGACCAGAATGGGAGCCATTTCTCCAGTCACAAAACCAACAGAATGGTGTTCACCTATGCTTCTAGTTCAAAAACCAAATGGTACTCTTCTTATCTATGTGGATTTAACACAGTTTAACAAAGCCGTGGCAAGGGAAATCCATCCTATGTTTTCAGTAGATAACAGCCTGGCAAAGCTATCCAAAAGCATAATGTTCACTAAACTCAATGTGAATAGTTCCGACTTGTCAGGTTCCGTTGGATGAGAAGTCAAGATTACTCACAACATTTAACACACCACTGGGAAGATTTTGCTTCGATCGTTTACCATTCGGTGTAGCGTCTGCACCTGAAATCTTCCAAAGGACCATGTCCAACATTCTGCAAGGCCTAACAGGGTGATATGTCCCATGGATGACAGTCTTGTCCATGGAACTTCTATCGAGGAACATGATCAGAAAGTAAAAGCAGTTTTAAGTCGTCTTCGGGAAGAAGGGATGGCACTTAATGAAAAGAGTAAATGCTCAAAAATGTCAATTTGTTTCTTGGGACATATTGTAAATAACAAGGGCATAATGGCAGACCCACAAAAGCCGAGAGCCATTACTGAATTCCCAATCACAACTTCAGTCCAACACCTCCAAAGATTCCTTGGAATGGTGAATCAGTTGGCAAAATTTTTACCCATTTGATGTAAGTAACAGAACTATTAAGACAACTCTTGATAAGTGTGGTGTTGGAACACACATCAAGAGCAGGCTTTTCAAAGAATTAAGGAGATGCTAGTCTCACCAGAGATATTAGTGCATTACAACCCTTCATTAACAACGATAATTGCAGCAGGCGCATCATTTACAGGGTTGGGGCAGTCCTCTTTCAAAAACAGCCAAATGGATGTCGAAGACCGATCGATTGTATCTAGAGCTTTGTCCAAGACAGAGACAAGTTATGCTGTCATTGAAAAAGAAGCACTTGAAGTTACGTAGGCTTGTGAGAAGTTTTCTGATTACATGATTGGCCTGAAAGTGGTTATTGAAACAGACCGCAAGCCATTGGTTTCCTTACTGGATGAGAAGGAAATTACAAAGATGCCTCAGAGAATTCAGAGATTCCGATTGAGGTTGATGAGATATACCTACGAGATGGTATAGGCCCAGGGAAAGATGCAAATTTCCGCTGATGCATTATGAAGAGCAACTGTTGACCATCCAAAACAATAGGATGTAAACTTTATGGAAGAGATAGAGTCATATTCACAGTACACAGTGTCGCAATGGCCGGCAAGTACACAGAAATTTCAAGAAATTCGTCAGGCTCTAAAGCGGAATGAGGAATGCATTCGTATAGCCAGTACTGTACCCAAGGTTGGCCATAGGAACATCCTAGTAGGAAGGTAATGAAAATTGTAGATTCATAGAGTTATACAACACAGAAACAGGCCCGTCAGCCCATCGTGTCTGTGCCAGCCATCAAGCCATTTTCCAGCACTTGGCCTGTACCTTGTATGCTATGGTGTTTCAAATGCTCATCTAAATATTTCTTAAATGTTGTGAGGGTTCCTGCCTCTACCACCACTTCAGGCAGTGCGTTCCAGATTCCGACCACCCTCTGAGTGAAAAAAAATGTCCTCAAATCCCCTCTAAACCTCCTGCCTCTTACCTTAAATCTATGCCCCCTGGTTATTGACACCTCCACTAAGGGAAAAAGTTTATAACCTATCTAACCTATCAATGCCCCTCAAAATTTTGTATACCTCAGTCATGTTCCCCTTCAGCCTTCTCTACTCTAAGGAAAACAACCCTAGCCTTTTCAGTCTCTCTTCATAGCTGAAATGCTCCAGTCCAGGCAACATCCTGGTGAATCTCCTCTGCACACTCTCCAGTGCAATCACATCCTTCCTATTGTGTGGTGACCAGAAGTGTACACAGTACTCCAGCTGTGGTCTAACTAGCGTTTTATACAGCTCCATCATAACCCCCCTGCTCTTATATTCTATGCCTCGGCTAATAAAGGCAAGTATCCCATATTCCTTCCTCATCACCTGATCTACCAGTGCTACTGCCTTTAGTGATCTATGGACAAGTACACCAAGGTCCCTCTGACCCTCTGTTCATCCATTGTATATTCCCTTGCCTTGTTAGTCCTCCCAAAATGCATCACCTCACACTTCTCAGGATTAAATTCCATTTGCCACTGCTCTGCCCATCTTACCAGCCCATCTATAAATTCAGGAGACACTTCACAATTGTAGACGATTTGTTGGTATATTATGACAAACTGGTCATTCCGATTTCTCTTTGATCAGAAATCTTGGCAAAATTCCATCAAGGCCTCATGGGAATCACAAAATGCAGAGCACAAGCTCAATCATCTATTTGGTGGACAGGAATATCCAAAGCCATAGAAAACATGATCTTGAATTTCCAGATATGTGCAGTACACAGACCAGACCAGAGGGAACCTTTGATAGCTGCATAATTTCCAACCAGACCATGGAAACATCTAGGAAAGGATTTATTTATGTACAATGGAAAATGTTACATCATAGTGATTGACTAATTTTCAAGAGATATTGAAGTGAAAAGATTGTACTCAACAACAACAGAATCTGTTATTAGAGCTTCACAAAAGATCTTTGCAATGCATAGTATTCCTGACGAGGTTGTGTCAGACAACAGACGACAGTTTGCAAATGAATACTTCACACAATTTGGGAGGAAGTGGGGATTTGAACATCTCATAAGTTCCCCTCATTACCCTCAATTGAATGGTGAAGCAGAGAGAGGAGTTCAAACTATTAAATCATTGTGGAAGAAGAATGAAGATCTTCCAACTGCACTGTTGAATTGCAATCTACTCCATTGTTATGTGGACTTTCACTTTCAGAGCTGTTGATGGGGAGGAAGCTAAAAACTCAACTTCCTATTCTACCCAGAAAACTACTTCTGGGGCTAGACGTACAAAACTACAAAATAGTTCAAGACAGAGAGAAGTCTTACAGGAACCAACAAGCTCACAATTACAATAAGAGATTTTGTACCAGAAACCTACCAATGTTAAAGGATGGAAAGAAGGTGTGGATACGAGATCTAGGACGTGAGGTAGAGTCATCCAGAGAGATGAAGTTCATCTGAGATCTTCTGTAGTACACAATCCCAAAGGTACTATATGCCAAAATAGGAGAAACCTTATCCCTATTTCTCAAACACAACAACCAGTCATATATCAGGAGGAACCAGATGGTGATCAGGAAACCCAGAGACAACAGGATACTACAAACAATGGTCAAAGCCTTCCAAGTCATTAAACAAGAAAGACTGCTGCTGATCTTTCAAGTCTGACAAGAACACAATCAAGGAGAGTCTTGAAGTCTCCTGACAGATTGAATCTGTGATGTCAGAGACTTGTGGGGTAGATGGGGTGATATGTAAAGTCAAATGAATGAATGTAGATATATATATATGTCAAAAATATATATGGACAAAGACTTGGGGGGAGATGTAGTATAAGGGTCTGAAAGGGTTAATGTTTGAAACAGTGAGAGTAACCCCTCGTACTGTAATGATGATGATGTAATAGTCACATGGGTATTAGGCTAGGAAGAAGCTGGAAGCATCATGAGAGGTGCTCACTGCGTGTAAATAGTTATGTATATAAAATAAACAGGTTAGTATTTAGCCTTACAAAGACTACGAGAGATCTGTAAACAATGCTTGAACTATGCTAACGGCAATATACAACAAGGAGGAGGCTGAAGAGAAAGGGATGTTTGTAACTGCAAGATGTGTCGGTCAGAGGAGTTTTGTGTAGGAGAATGCTAGGGAGGTCAGAGAGTGGCGGCTGTCAGCAGACAGCAGTATGATGCTCACCTTGCTGGACCTAATGAGGTCATTAAACATCTGTCGGCACTGAATCCAGGTCCTGGGGACCACACTCCTGCTGCTCACAGCCTGTGCTAATTTCAGCCATGCCTGCTTCTTTACTTGGCTGGCTTTCTCCACTCATCCTCAGGGACGAGGACATCTCTCTTGGCCCTCACTGCATCCATCATTACTTCCAGGGGCAAGTCAGAGAACCAGGGGGCAGCTTTCCCACACCATGCTTTCATTGTCCAGGTGTTTGCTGGCCTCCACAGCAAGATTTCCTGTAGCCGTTCAGACCTCCATCAGGGTCCCTGTAAACAAAGAGCCTTCATGGACAGATCTGGTGCTTGATCCATCTCGCCCTCCTTGATTGGTCAGGGAACTCGGACGCGGGATGCTAATACTGTGACTCAATTAAAGAGCCGCAGCAAAGCCCACTGAAGGGTCCAATGGATTCCTGACCTGCTATTTTGACAGGGACTGAGTTGATAAAGTTCTGCCCCAAGTGTCACTATGTGCTGAGGTTCTATCTGTCCCCAGTATTGTGAAGGATCATTCTGCCTATGTTCCTGCAAAACATTTTATTTAGTTGGAACTTGCCGTGCCATCTGTCCCTCGCAGAAAAGTTTGGAAAGAAGCACCTTTGTCTGAAAGTAAATCAGGCAGTGGTCTGCACCTATTGTCCTCAAGGCCCGAAGTGAAATGTTGATGGTGGATCCAGTCAGATGGTTCTCTGAGCAGACTGTCAAACTCATTTGGCAGAATGCCTTATCACCAGAACTTTCAAACAAACCCCAAGACATAGCTTGGTTGGTGGTGAGAAGGGTCCTCCCCGTCAGCTCCTTCATGCATACCTGGCATCTCAGAGTCACCGCTCACTGTCCTTAAGACGGCTGCAGGAGGGAAGAGGCCATCGCCCATCTCCTTCTGGAATGTATGGTTGTAAAGGATGACTGGAAAGAGGTGCAGTGGTTTTTAATCGAGGTTCATCTTGAGTAGCTCCATAACACAGGACCCTGTGCTCTATGATCTGTTCTCAGCGACACAAACTGAGACCAATATCAACTGTTGCTTGAAGGCCATCATCTTGGAGAAAGACACTCTTTGGTCTGCTGGAAATCTGATGGTCTTCCAGTGCAAGGAGCTGTTCATGACCGAGTGTTATAGACCGGCACATTACAAGGTTCAGGACTACATGCTGAGGGACACACTGTAACACAGAATCACAGAATTGTTGCAGCACAGAAGGAGGCCATTCGGCCCATCATGTCTGCACTGGCTCTCTGAAAGAGCAATTCCCTCAGTCCCATTCCCCTGCCTTCTCCCCATAATTTTGCACATTCTTCCTTTTCATATAACTGTCTAATTCCCTTTTGAATGCTTCAATTGAACCTGCCTCCATCACTTTCTCAGGCAGCGCATTCTAGACCTTAACCACTCACTGTGTGAAAAAGTTTTTCCTCATGTCACTTTTGCTTCTCTTACCAAATACTTTAAATCTGTGCCCTCTCATTCTCGATCCTTTCATGAGTGGGAACAGTTTCTCTCTATCTACTCTGTCCAGACCCCTCATGATTTTGAATACCTCTATCAAATCACCTCTCGGCCTTCTCTTCGCCAAGGAAAACAGTCCTAACTTCTCCAATCTATCATCATAACTGAAATTCCTCTTCCCTGGAACCATTCTCGTGAATCTCGTCTGTACTCTCTCCAATACCCTCACGTCTTTCCTCAAGTGCGGCGTCTAGAATTGGACGCAGTACTTCAGCTGAGGCCGAATTAGTGTCTTATACAAGTTCAACATAACTTCCTTGCTCTTGTACTCTATGCCTCTATTAATAAAGCCCAAGATACTGTATGCTTTATTAACTGCTCTCTCAACCTGTCCTGCCACCTTTAACGACTTATGCACATATACACCCAGGTCCCTCTGCTCCTGCATCCCCTTTAGAATTGTACCCTTTATTCTATATTGTCTCTCCATGTTCTTCCTACCAAAATGAATCACCTCACATTTCGCTGCATTAAACATAGACTGATGTCTGCCCATTCCACCAACTTGTCTATGTTCTTTTGAAGTTTTACACTATCCTCCTCACAGTTCACAATGCTTCCAAGTTTTGTATCATCTGCAAACTTTGAAATTGTGCCCTGTACACCAAGGTCTAGGTCATTAATATATATCAGGAAAAGCAAAGATCCCAACACTGATCCCTGGGGAACTCTACTACAAACCTTCTTCCATCCCGAAAAACATCCATTAACCACTACTCTTTGTTTCCTGTCTCTGAGCCAATGTCATTTCCATGTTGCTATCATCCCTTTTATTCCATGAGCTACAAGTTTGCTTTAGCTTAAGGCAGCTGCCTCTAGGGCTCAGTGGGGAAAGGCTACAGTTTAGGGCCCTCCCGCCAAGAACAGCCGAAGCCAATGTAATGCTTTATGCATCAGAAAATGTTTAATTAAAATATAATGTAAATGTAGATTCAATCTGCACTGTAAGTGGAGTGAGGTACACCTAGAGTGCCATGTACTGTACTTAACCTAATTGATTTATATTGCATTATGTGAATTGTGATATTTGAAATGTACCTTTACAAATTATATGAGTAAAGTATATTTTTGAAAAAAGTCCAGTCAAACTCAACTTACTCCTTTCCTACCTCCATCAGCCACAACTCTCAACACACAGCAGTAGCGGTGATTGCCATTCTCCAGATCAGCCCAGACTGAACTGGCCTGGCCTGGAATGCACTGTACAGCATAGCTTTGTTTTTGATTTGGTGGTTCCAAGATTTGTAAAATGGAAACTGGAAATCAAAATTATTATTTTTTCCATTTACTTCTGCATCTTATGACAGGATTTCAATTAAGTAATCACCGACAAAACAGACCTCAGAACTCAAAGTATAATCCCATCCCTCATTGGATTTGAAGTTGGCTAAAAATGGCAACTTTCGCCAAGGTATTCCCAAAGTTTGCTTGTGGGCATATATTTCTTAGATAGGAGAAAAAACAATTGCTTCTGAGTTAACGAAAAGATGGGCAAAGTCCACAGATGTACAATAAAATCAATTTTAGTCAAATTATTGTCATGTTTAAAGTTGTATTTTGCTTATTAGCTGGATGATTTTTGACAAACACTTCTATATAAATGTAGGAAGGACAATGATGGACAAGAAGAGAACATCTGGTCCACCCAGCCTGTCCCACGCAACAGCGATGCCTCATCCACTACAATATATACACTGCCCACCTTTCCTGGGCATAGTGAAAATGCAGATTAAAAGCTGGGGCCAATCAGGTAAATAAGATCTAGTAGATTCCTCTCCAATCCCCTTAGGAGATCAAAGCTAGCACAGGGTACCACTCTGGCCCTGATTAATGTTATACAGTACCTAGCTTCAGTTCGTATCTTTATTGAACTGCATGTGTTACTCGCTTATATAAGTGTGCAGATGTGATGCTCAATCAACTGGCAAAGTATGAATAGAACCATACTGCAGACAAGCTAAAGGGTGGAATCCTTAGGCACCAAGAGGTGAGAGGGCAGTTGGTGATTGAGGTGAGAAATTGGGTAGCTTTTCATCGGAGCAGCATTAGCAGGATTTCGGTGTGCTACTCTGACACATTTTCCTGGCTCAGGCCCCATTACTATTGTACAGTGAGCACCTGACAGGATGCCCACTGCCCAGAGGGAGCTCACCAGTGCTACCAAGGAAACTACGACAGGACCACCACTCACTGCAGTACCACAAGAGGTGGCGAGGGACTTTAAAAAGGGTGGAAGAGCCTTGAAATGACAGCTAAGTGAGTGAGGCAAAATTGAGGCCATCGACTACTGGGTCATCACCCTCTACCACTGCACTTGAGATATTTCTGCTGCTAATGTGGGTCCACCAGATGATTCCTGAGAATAATGGTGATGGGACAGGATGTCAGGCTGTGTCTCCCAGGCCAGTATTTACATACAGTGAGCAGAGAAGGACAGAGGTGGTTCCGGCAGTGGCAGGGCAGGAAAATCGGGATCGGGATGAGGAGATGGCAGTACTTTTATCATTATTTCCACTGGAATATTAGAAGAAATTTCAGCCCAGTGTGTAGCCAATTATCAATAACAAAGCAGCTACTTGGGAAGACAAAAAATTATTTGGTCTCAGAGATATTGAAACTGTCTACTATTTTCAGTTTGGTGCATCAAATGGTGCTGGTCAGTTTGCAGGTTTGCAGTTCAGCCAATTTATTTGTCATTAACACCACCATGCTGCATTAGGAGCCTATAAAAGCTGCACTGAACCCTGCTGAATATAAAGGCAATTAATTCTCATGGGCTAGTTGTCCGAATATGTATTCTTATTTGGACCTTCACCTACCGGAAGTGTTTATGGGGAAATTGCATACTCTGAACACGACAAAAATATACCAGTACACAAAGTAGAATATGATACAGTTCCCTGGTGTTCGACATTTATAAAGCATTCATCACTTGTTATTGAGTCTGGTCTGCTTATTGTGTCATGTATCACATCAGGACCTGTGTGCTATCCTCTATATAAGCTCTTAACATTGACTTTGTAAACTAATTACCTGTGAAATGATGTTTGAGCATGTTATAGTCTTGAACCCAATTGAAATGCCCACATATTGAAGCACAAAACAATGAACTTGCTCCTTTTCTCTATTGTACAATTCCTGAAATGACTATTTTCTCTTGATTCTTTCTCATACCTTTCCTAAACCACAGTGAGCTTGGCATTGCTACTGTAAATTCAGATAATAACGAGTTTCTATAAGCTTCATCATGACAGGTTCTGAGCAATGTGACTGCTGCCAGAATCTAACAAGCATTGCAGAATATCAGCAACAACCAGAACAAAGCTGTTCCTAGGCTTTCAGAGGGATAAGTTGTCCCCAGAGATCCAACTTTGCTTAGGTTTAAGTCACCAGAAACACATACAGGATTGAAATTCCCTTGCATGCTATTTTTCCCAAGTGATAATGTATCACATCAATTTCCTGTGTCTGTCATTCAAACAAGATCATTAACTTGTTTTGGGTTAATAACTTTGTGGAAACACTAGACACAGGAACTTGATGTGGATGCATTTATGAGTGTGTGATAAACAGTGCACAGAGGGCTACCAACCCCACAACCATTCAGTAATTCTACAGTATTCAACAGTAATGACATATACCATAGATGTCATACAAGATGGGCTGAATTTTCCCAGCCCCGTGGAAGCAGCTTGGGAGGTGGGTATGGAAATTTCAATGGAATCGCATCGGGCCAGCTCCACAGCATGTTCCCACCTGCTTTTCCTGGAGGCAGACTCCCAAGTGCCAACAGCAACCCACACAGCAGCAGCGGTTAGCCACTCAGGGTACCTAATAGGGCCATCGGGCCGTTCTGATAACGGATTGAAATTTTCTGCATGCCACATGGGCCATCTCCACTGTGTCAGGAGCCCAGCGATGCAGCAGAAGTGGCTTCACAGAGGGAGGTCCAAGGTGCAGTACATTTGAGGCCTTTTTGAGTTTGCCAGCAGTAATTCACAATGTTCAGGTCTTCCCAAGCAGAAGACATGCCATTGCAGCCACTTTATGGAGACTGAGAAATAGGAGCAGGAGTAGACCATATGGCCCCTTGAGCCTGCTCCACCATTCAATCAGATCATGGCTGATCTTCTGCTGGAACTCCTTTTCCCACCTGCTCCTCATTTACCTTGATTTCCTGAGGGACCAAAAATCTGTCTGTCTCAGCCTTGAATATACTCAACGATAGAGCATCCACAATCCTCTAGGTAGACAATTCCAAAGGTTCACAACCCTCTGAGTGTCTCCTCATCTCAGTCCTAAATGATTGGCCCCTTAGCCTCACACCTCTGAGTTTCCATATGCCTCCAGCTATTTAACTACATCAGGCACATCACCCAAACTCATTGCAACAGACTCACTGACATTCTTCCCTCTCTCTTGCAGGACAAGGTGGCCCATAACTGTAATGAGTTCTTTATGTTGTCTGATGCAATATAAATGAGATGTGTAGAGTCCAGTTGGTTGAAGATCTCAAACAGGTTTATTTACAGCTAAACTATTATATACAGTACAGAGCTAAATATTGACAGAACCTTACTCTGGGCATTACAGTTGCAGAGTGACTCTGGCTCTGAGTCACATGACTGCATCCTGGTACTTAGCTCATTAGCATACTAAGATCTTAAAGGGACATCACTCTTAAAAGCAATCATACAACATCCCCTTATTTCCAAAGTTAAGTCTCATATGCCAAAAGTAACAATACAAAAAATTAGATATCAAAATTATTCATACATGGATAGAGATTGTGAAATTTACAAATTAAAGGGGCTTAAGAGTCCACATATCGTTTTGGTAATTTGACAACTCTTGCTCGGAGAATTTGTATCTCTGCTGTTTCTGTTTTCTCTGAGGTTTCTGCTTCAGTTTCTGTTGCTTTTCTCAAGGTGGGAGGCCTTGTCATTCTTGGAAAGTTCCGGCACCTGATCTCAAAGAGCCAACAGATAATGCTTCAACTCATTCCTCCTCTACCTCTTCAGGGCATTGCATGTTCTTCGCCTCTCTTCATCCTCCTCATGTGAAGGCTTGGGGCTCAAGGTTAAGGACTTGTTGGGGGAAGAGTACTTGGCCTCATGGCAGTACCTGTCCGTTCTGGCTCGTTGTGATGCTGCCGGTTCTCTAGAGAGAAGTGAAGGCGCGGCATTGTTATGCTGTTGCTGGATTTCCAGACTGCACCGTTTGATGCTGGCCAGAGTCTGCAAGCGGGTTCCGATCCTTGGAGATTTCCCCTTGGCAATGCTCTCATAGATAGTTATGATGTTGAGGTCCTTACACGCTGGTAGTCCTGCTACTACTGGTCCACTCATGTCTACTAGGTAGAACATTTGCACTTTCCATGCCGACGTGCCATAACTACATTGCATTGTCAGTGTGCCACTACAAGGAATGGGTTAACCGTTGTATGCAAATAACTTGGCAGTTGTCGATTATATCATTGATTTCCAATGACAGCGGTACATATCTTTGAGTATTTGGACCAGTAGGATATTTGCACTAGCACCAGTGTCAATCTTGACCCGGAGTGTATGTTTGTCAGCTTTCTTTGGGCATGTGATGTTAATTGTGGCAAAAGCTTCCAGTTGTTTGACTTCATCAACATGATATGTCAGGTTCACAATATGGAAAGCCTGTTTGTCTTCTGGCTGAGAATTACTCCTCGTTGAGTCTGGCCTCAGGTTTATTTCACTGTGGACTTCGTGTATCAGCTTGCAGGTCTCTGGCATTCTCCTTGCTGCTGTTGCCCTGTTTTCTGTTTGCTTATGTTCTACCATGATTTCTGGCTGTGGCTCTGGAGCCAGATTTCTTGCATATGCGGGCCCAGTGCCCTTTTGTACCACACACCTTGCATAGGTCTTGAAATGCAGGACAACTTCACCATGAGTGGGACAAATCACACTTACCAAACAGCTTGCTTGTTCTTTTCGACCTGATTATCGTGCTGCTACTGTTGGCTGCATCTAGTGCTTGTAGGTTGTCCAGCTACAATGGCTTTGTATTTCCTGCCATCCTCCAGCAGTGCATCAATGATGTGCACTTTCTTTCTCCCCCAAGTAGTCTTTCTTAAACGCTTCAATGGGTGTCGATACAATCACTAACTCCATTATTCGATCTGACAGCTCAGTTTGAAAAATCGCATTTGTTGCCCTTACTACGGCATCAATTCTATGTAAGCCCATATTTCCAACTGCTATTAGTATTTTCACTGCCTGTTTTTCTGGTTCTATGATTACTTGTTCTGTAAAGCATAACTGCATTCTTTGTTTGAACAATTGGAACTCAGATAGGATATTTAAGGCTTTCCAGTTCATGCTGGGAAATTTGGTACCCATCTTTCTGCTGTTCTTTTGCTTTAAGACTTGTCCAAGACTCTGCACTGTTTCCCCTTTAAGAAACTGTCTGTTATTTAGATTAGTAGCTTTGATTGACAGGAGCAGGTGTTTGTTAGTGTTGTGTGTTAATCTTGCTTCCAGCACTTAAGCCTGTTCTGTTTACACAGCTGCTCACTGGATGCTTGAGTTTATGTTCTTTGCGCTCGAGTGGTTTTAATGTTTTTTTTACTGTGGCTTCATGAATGGAAGCTCTTATTTACGCTCGAGCGGTTTAATGATTTTTTTTTTAGACTCTGGCTCCAGGGAAGTGGCTCTGCAGTGATCAGGTTTCCCTGCATTTTTTCTAACAGATGCCTTCTGTAATGGCACTGACCTCGATCAGCCTGGGAGAGGAGTCAGGACTTCCCCGTTTTTCTTTTACATGGAGCTTTTAGAAAAAAGGCAATCATCTGAAGGACTTCAAAGCTATTTTAAGCAGTATCCCTCGTCCATCGACACAATGACTCACCCAATTTCCTTGCAGCCTGTTGTTCTGAACTCTGTCTGCTACAGCTGGAGGTAAATCCCTTTTTTCTTTATTGTTTGAGCCAGTATTGAGCCAGTGGCTGTGGGAAAGTCGTTTTCAGAGCTGTTTTACCTGTGTCTTCAACCTAGACTTCTTTTTCTCACCACAGCTGCCACCATATAATGAGCTCTTTATGTTGTCTGATGCAACATAAATGAAATGTGTGGAGTCCAGTTGGTTGAAGATCTCAAACAGGTTTATTTACTGCTGGACGATTATTTACAGTACAGAGCTAATAATTTACAGAACCTTACTCTGGACATTACAGTTGCAGAGTGACTCTGGCTCTGCATCACATGACTGCATCCTGGTACTTAGTTCATATGCATACTAAGATCTTAAAGGGACATCACTCTTAAAGGCAGAAAAGAAGGGAGAAAAGCAGAACTGATGGCGACAGGCACGCCTGCATCTTCCAAGCTCTTTGGAGATGGTGCACCACATCATGGGGCCAGCTATGACCTAGGACATTGCATCCAATGTCACCAAGAACATTCAGGATGATGGAATGTTCCTGCCTAATGCCCCTTCTCATATCCTCCCTCACCCTCATCCTGCTAACCGGCATGAAGTGAAAGCTGAAGATGATGTGACCATGGACCTCTTGCTTTACATCCCATCATCTTCCCTCACACCTACATCCCCTTCTGTATTTCTGCTTTCGGATAACCAAGAACTGCTGCCTGGCTAGGATGGCCTTTCATCTGGTTTTATACCAGACAATGTGGTTTTTAGCCGGTCGATCCACTGTTCAGCACTGAATGCCTTTATGTTCAGTATATCAGGGTTAGGACAGAAGAATCATTTAAAAAGGCATGCACCTAAAGTAATTTCTCAAAATTCAGGAGTCTTTTTAAAAGATAATAACTAGCCACGAACACACTGCAACCTAGTTTGCTGTTCTCATCAACGTCTATCACTTGAAACTAATCCAATATACTCACAAACACAGGTGATTCTGGTGCATTTTTTAACTGCGGGTTTGTGAATGGGACGGCCATGATGATGTCATCTCCATGTGTGATGACTTAATTGCCGTGTGTGGTGACATCTTTCCCCACCACACCACTGCACTGTTGGTCTGCTGAGTCTGGGTATCCAGTATGCTTGGCCTGTGGCAGTGGCCACCCTATATCTGGTCAGCCAGTGCAACCTCATCATGAAGAGCAGGAGCTACACCTTCTGATAGAGAAGCACTTGTTCTGACAATTGCAGCCACTGCTCAGACGCTGTCAATGCACAAACTTTAGAAGGTAGTACAGAGTCGAGATCAGTGCTTGATGAGCTGTTTGCAAAAAAGCCAGGGGCAAAGGATAGTTTTTTGTGTGGCAGTTCACCAGAGGGTGCAGGGGACTCAGATGAACAGAAAGACTTGCATTTATATAGCACTTTTCACAACCACCAGACATTTCAAAGCACTTTACAGCCAATTAAGTACTTTTTATTTGAAGTGTAGTCACTGTTGTAATGTAAGAAATGTGCCACAGCCAATTTGCGTATAGCAAGCTCTCATAGTTAGTAATGTGAAAATGTCCAGACAATCTGTTTTTGTGATTTTGATTGAGGGACAAATATTGGCCAGGACTCCATGGATAACTCTCCTGCTCTTCTTCAAAATAGTGCCATAGGATCTTTCATGAGTACCTGAGAGAGCAGATGGGGCCTTGGTTTAATGTCTCATCCAAAAGACAGCATCTCCAAGAGTACAGCAGTCCCTCAGTGCTGCGCTGGAGGGACTGCCTGGATAATAAAGAATGGAATAAAGACAGTAGAGAGAAAGGATTTTAGCTCAGGAAATCAAGATGTAGAATCAATTTAGGTGAAGCTAAAAAAAACTACAAGGGGCAGAGAATATTGGTGGAAGTAGTTTATACGCGCCCCCCCCCCCCCTAACAGTAGTTGCTGAGCAGAATACAAATCATAAAATTAGAGATGCATGAAACAGGGGTAATATAGTAATCATAAGGGATGTTAATCTTCATATGGATTGGATAAACCAGATTTACAGTAATGGTGTGGAGAGAGTTCATGGAATGCATTCAAGGTAGTTTTCTAGATCAGTATGTCAAGGAAGCAACTAAGGAACAGACTATTTTAGATCTTATGGGCTGAATTTCATGGACCTGCTCAGGATAGGAACGGAGGTGGGAGGGGGCCCATAAAATGGCACCGGAATGTGTGGGGAGGAGTGCCCTACGCCTTCCAATTTAGTCCAGGGCAGGGAAGGCTGAAGATGGCCTTCCCTCTTAGTGGGGTCGTGGTGGGGGTCCCTCCATTGGAGGCAATCCAGGGTCCCCAGAGGTCTCCCCCGGTGGCGATCGCCACCCCCACTCAGGAAGATACCCCCATCCTCACTAACCCCCCGCATCCCCTCGCTGGGGCCTGTCTGAATGGTCCCAGCAACCCCAACTCCACTTACTACTCCCAGGGTCTCCAGACTCTTTGTAACAGCAGAGCCTCCTGCTGTACCAGCAATGGTCACTGCTCCCAGTGCCACTGCCGGTACTGCTAAGCTGCCGGCTCTTGGAGGCGGGAGCTCATCCCTTTTTTTTTATTCATTCATGGGATGTGGGCGTCGCTAGCCAGGCCAGCATTTATTGCCCATCCCTAATTGCCCTTGAGAAGGTGGTGGTGTGCTGCCTTCTTGAACCGCTGCAGTCCATTTGGACCTACAGTGCTGTTAGGAAGGGAGTTCCAGGATTTTGACCCAGCGACAGTGAAGGAATGGTGATATAGTTCCAAGTTAGGATGGTGTGTGACTTGGAGGGGAACTTGCAGGTGGTGGTGTTCCCATGCTTTTGCTGCCCTTGTCCTTCTAGTTGATAGAGGTCGCAGGTTTGGAAGGTGCTGTCTAGGGAGCCTTGGTGCATTGCAGCAGTGCATCTTGTAGATGGTACACACTGTTGCCACTGTGCGTCAGTGGTGGAGGGAGTGAATGTTTGTCGATGGGGTGCCAATCAAGCAGGCTGCTTTGTCCTGGATGGTGTCGAGCTTCTTGAGCGTTGTTGGAGCTGCACCCATCCAGGCAAGTGGAGAGTATTCCATCACACTCCTGACTTGTGCCTTGTAGATGGTGAACAGGCTTTGGGGAGTCAGGAAGTAAGTTACTCACCTCAGGATTCCTAGCCTCTGACCTGCTCTTGTAGCCACGGTATTTACATGGCTACTCCAGTTCAGTTTCTGGTCAATGGTAGCCCCTAGGATGTTGATAGTGGGGGATTCAGCGATGGTAATGCTGTTGAATGTCAAAGGAATGTTAAAGAAATAAGGGATGGTGGGCAGCTAATTGCCTGCCCGCCATAGAATTGCAATGGGGATCCGACCAAGGGCTGAGGCGGAATCTCCCCTCGCACCCCCCACCCCACCCCACCGTCTACCAGCCCACCGCCTGGATCCCTATCTTCAGAACAAAATTCAGCCCTATCGTTCTACTTTTCAGAATGATTATCTAAACACCAGAATCAATCAGGAGGAGAGGTTGTATAAATTTCATTCGGAGTGAAGTCAGGAAATACATTTTCACGCAAAAGATAGCAGAAATCTGAAACTCCCTTAAAGTGCAGGGGATAGTGGGACAATTGGAATTTTCAAGATTGAAATAGATAAATTTTTGTTCGATAAGGGTATCAAGGGATATAAAGAAAAGGCAGGTAAACGGAGTTGATATGCAGATCAGCTATGATCTAATTGAATGGTGAAGTAGGCTTGAAGGGCTGAATGGTCTATTCCTGTTCCTTCTTGGGGCAAACTTTCACCTTTATTGTCATTGTGTTCACTGTGCTTTGTCCTGGCATTTCCGCTTTGTGACACTATGAAGTAATGTCCTTTACTGAATGTCCCAACACTTAGCAAGGAGGAAGAAGGGTGATTGCTTGCTACTTTCAATACAAGTATTGAGGGAAGAAGATGGCCCAGTACCTCTCTGTGCTGAAGCAGTATTTGACATTACAATGACAAGCATCAAGAATATTGATGCAGTGACTGCCTGGCTCGTAGCCTTTTGGACACATCTTTAGTCATTTAAGCAGGGTGGCTGAGTCATAAGGATATCTTTCACACGGAGCTTCACATGCACTTCTCCAATCCTTCTAAAGGTGAAGCCCGATACAAATTGTTAAGCTGCTTTATATTACAGACAGCAAGCAAGCATACAGAGTGAGTGACAGTGGTAACCAAACCTCACTTAGATAATTCAATTTTCATCTCTTCTCAAAAAAATGAGAAATAATAAACCATGTGCCATGTCCCTTTTGTGGGATGATATTTTTGTTTTTGCTATTACATTTCTTTCTAGTCAAATTCTAACTGGAAAAACTGACCTCCTGCATCTTAGTTTCCAGCTCCAGACTCAGATCTACACCTCACAGTCTCTTATTTAAAACCTGACTGACTTGCCATATGTCTCTTTTCTCCCAATATCACTACATTTCCTTCATGTGGGACCTCGTCCCAATCAGTGATTCAATAAAACCACCTTCTGCCCTTGAGGATTTGTTCTCAAGAGACTATGGGCGAGATTTTATCCATCTCGCAACTTTTGTGACAGCAGAACCGGAAGTGGGCGGCACTTCTGCTCCCGCCCTTTTTGCCAGTTCCCACGCCAATATAAGCGAAAATTGAAGATCCGGCAGCGGGCACAGGAGACACATGCGATCAGGTGGCGGGGAACGATTTTCATTGGTAGAACCCGGCGTCATTCAGCGAAGCATCATGTATGGCAGGGCTATGAATAATCCTTCAGTACAATCATGGAGGCTCATCAGCGTGGCTATTTTTCTTTCGGCAGAGTATTCCAGGCTTTTCCCCTGAAATTTGTAGAAAACTTTACCCACCCTCATCATCTTTACACCTCTCCAACCACCATCACCACCCTCCTTTGTATTTGTCTGGATTTTTTCATCACCAACACCAACATGTCAGCCAGTAGGCAGAGACCAGGCCCATGATTCAGTGATACCTCCCTGCAGGTGCTCCTCCAGGCCATCACAGTAATGCAGGATGCCCTCTTTCCTGCAGGTGGCATCAGAAGACCCTCCTGCCTGACCAAAACAGCCTGTATGGAGGTGGCAGTGGAAGTGTCAAACCATGGGGTTCAATGAAGAACTTGGGTGCAGTGTAGGAAATGTGACAATGACCTGCTCAGAACATGAGGGTAAGTGAAGCGGCCAAATCTTTAAAAATGGTATCTCGTGGGGTCCTCAAAACTTTATGTCTGTCAGTAGGCATCCATGCCAGGCAGGTGAATGTGTGGTGCCTTGGTGCCACATAGCAACAGTGTCCAGTGAATGTGGAAGTCTGGAGTCTGGTTGCACTTGGATGCAGTGTGCAACTGACAGGCCAGAATGAATGATGGGACTGCATGCAGACAAGGGATATTCGGCATCACTTGATATGTTGTTAACTCAGCACTTTCTCGTGCAGGACAAACAGACACACAATCAGCGCGGTCAGGGGACAGTGTTCCAGATCTTAGACTCCTGACCTCAGCAGAGGAGGAGGCGGTTCAGATAGCAAGAGAGGAGGGAGGAAGAGCCATTGCAGATGGCGAGGCTGGATCGTCTAGGCATAAGGATGAAGAGCCAATCTTTCTGTTGATGCCATATGGGCACACAGGAGGACCACGCAAAAAAGTGATGCTCTCATGTTGTTATGATGCTTACTGCACTTCTGTTTATTCTTCACTGCAGGTGCCCATAATCGCCCTATGGCAAGCCAGCAAGCTGTTGACTCCACCTCTGGGGACGATCATAATAATGCCCCAGAGGGGGCACTATCACCTGCCTTTTCTGTATCCTCCACCAGCAGAGTTACATCCACACAGTCCATGGGGGGCTTGTGCGTAGAATCAGGCTTACAATCGGCTGGGCAAGGCTGAAGGAGAATGTTACAATTGGGTCCCCTGATATTCAGAGATCTGCTGGGGACCAGGCCCCTGCTGAGCCCCGCGCTGATGATGGCCCTCTGGTCAAGGCCACAAGAAGTTTTCTGGAAATGCAGCAAACGTATGGTGAACATATGTCAGAAATGCCAGAAGTCATGGGCAGTTTCGCACAGGAGACGGAGGAGTCTGTGCAAGCCATGAACTCTGCCATGTCCCAGGCATGTGAGCGTACGGCTTCCTCCATGGAAAGAGTGGCGACCACGATGGGGGGCCAGGTTGAGCAGTCAACCCAAATTGGCTCTGACCTGCATTCCATAGTTGTAGCCATGGGCTTTGTGCAGCAGTGACTAAGCAAGAGGGGGATAAGGCACCTGGACCACCCTCCTCCTCAGGCTCATCCAAATCATCCTCATCCGAGGAGGAGTAGTGCTGCTCCTGTTGCTCCCGCTGCAGAAGATGTTTGCATTGCATCACCCAGTTGTGCAATGCACAGCAGACTACGTCTATTCGTGATACCCTCTGTGGTTCGTACTGAAGAGCCCCTCCTGACCAGTCAAGGCAGCGGAAGCACATTTTCAGCATGTCAGTGGTGTGTTTGATGATGGCTGTGGTGGAGACTTGAGCTGCATTGTATCGCTCTTTAACCGTGCTTTGGGGATGTATCACTGGAGCCATCAACCATATCTAAACCCCCTTTGGTAACCCTTGTCATCTAGGATCCAGCTGTCAACCCGGGATGGTGCCTCAATAATTTCCAGTAGTTGTGAGTTTTGCAGAATGTATGGATCGTGACACTCCCGGGGAAGCAAGCACAGACCTGAATGATATTCCATCTGTGGTCACAAACCAATTGAATGCTCAAAGAGTGGAAGCCTTTGCGATTCACAAATGCAGCAGCCTGGTCCCAGGGAGCTCTAATGGCCACATGAGTACAGTCGATCACCTCTTGCACTCTAGGAAAATGAGCAATGGCGATGAAGGCCACTGACCTTGCTGCCAGGCTGTCTGTGTCTACTGGGAAATAGATGAAATCATTGGCACAACCGAATAGAGCATTGGTCACCTCCTTTATGCACCTGTGATGGCAGCCTGTAAGATGCCACATATATCGCCTGTTGAGCCCTGGAAAGAACCACTTGCGAAAAAATTGAGTGCTGCAATCGCCTTGAGGGCAACTGGCATGGGGTTCCCACCAAAACCACGTGGTTGCCAGTCCTGCTGAATGATCCCAAAAATCTCAGTGACCATTTCACATGATATTCTCAGATGTCTTTGGCATTGCCTGTCTGACAACTGTAGGTAGTTAGTCCTTGTCCTGAGGACACATTGATGCGCCACTGCCCATCTCCTATGTTGCTTTTCCTGGATGGTATCGTTCTGAGCAGCCACCCATTCTTGTGTTGCCTGCTGCTCGTGTTGTGGCCTCAATGAGCAGCAAGAGCCCTCCTCTGTCACATCCTCTCCACTTGTCCGAGGTTGCAAAAATATTGGGTGTACATATGTCATTGCAGCTTTATAACTGTTTCAATGAGACATGCATTGAAATGAAAACCTGTTTGACCATGATGTTCAACCATTGTGCACAGCAGCAACTCCACCCTCCCAACACTAGCCTCCTCCCATTTCAATCTGTAATCCTTGCATGCCATGATTTATCATCTCATTATTCAAAATGAGCGCCTATGATTTAAGTCAAGATCCTCCACCTACCACTTTCCAGCTTGCCCCCATCACCCTTGATCCACCCAACATTACCTTGCACCTTCCCTCCGTGACCCTTGAACCTCCCTCATTACACTGGACCACGTAATTATCAACGTCTACATGCCATCTCTTCCCCAGTACCTACACCCATCCCTATCGAAATGCCCACTAGATCCTCCAGCCATCAACCTGTATGTAGTCATCCAATCCCGTGTCTCACTCCACAAGGCCTTCCAATACCCAACCATGACTCTGGACCTGACCCCCTATCTAATCACACTGCCCCCGGTGACTGCAACCATTTCCTCTGCCAGCCAGCACCCGGAGTTCGCTCCATAGGACTCCAACATTGACAGTACTGACCTCTATCATGCACCTCACCTACATTATCTGCTTCAACTGCACCCCCTCAGCACCACCACTGACTTCACACCCAGAACGCTAGGCCCTTTCCTCCCCGCACCTCCAGGCACCCAAATCCCACCCTCTGCCCTCCCTGGCTTCCCTCCTCCGCACCTCGAGGCACCTGAACCCAACCCTCTGCCCTCCCTGCCTTCCCTCCCCGCACCTCCAGGCACTCAAACCCAACCTCCTGCCCTCCCTGCCTTCCCTCCTCCGTACATCCAGGCACCCAAACCCCACCCTCTCAAACCCCGCCCACCCAACACAATTCGCCTTTGCTGGTCCTGAGCCTGGACCAAACATCCATTCCAATGTTGCCCTTCCTTGTGCTGAAGAGTTCAAGAAAGAAAACGTTGACTTCAGACATAACTTGTACAAAGCCGACTTTAAACGAATGACTGAATCTGGCAGATAGGACTTAATTTCAATTAGCTAGAAAGTAATGAGTATTCATGGTATGCAAACGTATTAAAAGTTGGAACCTGCCACAGGATGGCGTGAGGCCTGATCTGCCACAAAAACACAGCTGACTTAATCTCTAAATTTGAACTCGCCGCCAGGAAATCAAAATATCAACTCCCGCCTAATTAGGTCACCAGGCCCATCACAAAACCCACTCTTGCAGGCTCCATAAATTTCTCCCATATTTTGCTTTTCTCAAAATGATTTGGACCATCATGGTTTCATGAGTCTGGGAAGCATAAATTTTATTCTCTCAGTTTGAAGTAGACTGTGAACTATGACATTCCATAAACCAGTTTGTCTAGCTTTAATGCATATTGTCAATTTTTTGACCTATTAACAAATAAACACTTTGCCTCAGTGCCTGTAGCCTTTTGTGTTTTCAACCTGTGAGAATTCGCTTTGTTTTAAAACACAGCACTCAAACATGACTCACTCCCAACTCCTTTCACTGAAAAAGACATCATAAATCCCAAAGTATGGCCATGTCTTTGGCCTGGCCTTCTCATCAGCAAGTGGTAGATCCTCTAGTTCTCGTAATTGCAGCTACTCAATCAGGCTCTATGTTTCCCTTTTGGACCTTATAAATGGATGGAATGGATGTATGCATGCTGATACTTTCTGCTGTCAGAGTGAGGGAGTGATTCACATTGCTGAGTGGTGCTGGGGCCTCGGCTCATATAGCCCTCTGGGTTTTCCTTATTGTGGTAAACTATAAGTTAAGAAGAGTTTTCTTACAATTGCTGCCAATAAGACACCATTTCAAAAACAGCTTACCTGGCAAGATATTAGCCCTAAATTTTCCAACTACATGCTGGTGGCAGGAAGTTCATCAGATTATGTGGAGAATTACCTACATTATGTTGCTGTGACTCATTGTATGCCTTACTGTACATATGAATTTATGCAGCATGTATAATAATGCATGGCACCACCTCTCACTTCCCATCCCCAACTTCCATTCCTAGAATGTCCAGAGCCTGCTCCCTGTAACAATTTTGTTAAGGTGACAGCACTCCTGTTATGACCAGGTGAGAAAGGTTTATAGGGGTCCCTCTCAGTCTTCACCTGGTCTTACCATAACAGGGTTTAATTTTAAACACACCGTGTTTTTAGCTCCACTGCTTTCCAATTATAAGGCAAAGAAACCAGCACAAAACAGGCTCTCTTAGGTTTAAAGAAGAAAAGTTGAAATTTATTAAACTTGAAATTAAACTGTAATTCTGTTGACACTTATGGATACACGACACGCACGCGCTAGCATGCATATGCGATACACACATGCAAATGGGGACAGAAAAGAGCAGAAGAAAAATAAAGTGGAAAAGTTTGAGGCGATATCTGAAGAGTTTTTGTTACTGTTCTTCAAGCTCACTATAGAGTCCTTGATTGTAGGTAGATCTTGTTTTTCCTTGGGGCCCAGTATTCTTCTTAAACCTTGTTCACTGTAGGAGACTTTTCTCTCCTGAGATTCATGTGTCCTCAGTAGATTCAGAGGCTTGTGAGAAAGAGATGGGAACAGACAGGAGAGATCTTCACAGTCCAGGAGCAAACAGACACTCTCAGTTCAAACTGTTTGTACAATTCAGAAAAACCCAGGTTGCCAAGCAGGTTAGTCATGTGACTAATTGGTCTGACCACGTCTTGGATTGTATCACCTTAGCAGTCTCTGGAATGCTCCTCTTACACACAATACCTGGTGATCAAGATCCATTGTGGGTTGAATGTGTCAGGGAATGGTCCTTTGTCCTTCCAATCACCCTCTGTTAATATGTAAATGTCTTTTCTAGCCATGGCTGATTTGTTTAACAAGTCCTTTCTTCACTCCAGTGACAGTTTAAAATCAATGTTCATGACAAAATTAATGTGCCTCATTCTTGGCAGGTGGGGGCCTAGCATGGCACTCCTATCTGCATTTACTAGATACTGTTATGAGCAGAAGTCGTTTGCAAGCATATGTTGTAATGAGAAATTTGAGACAAGGAGTGGCGCAGCGGTTAGCACTGCAGCCTCACAGCTCCAGCGACCCAGGTTCAGTTCTGGGTACTGTCTATGTGGAGTTTTTAAGTTCTCCCTGTGACCATGTGTGTTTCCACCGGGTGGTCCGGTTTCTTCCCACAGCCAAAGACTTGCAGGTTGATAGGTAAATTGGCCATTGTAAATTGCCCCTAGTGTAGGTAGGTGGTAGGAGAATTGAGGGAGGGTGGGGATGTGGTAGGGAATATGGAGTTAATGTAGGATTAGCATAAATGGGTGGTTGTTGGTTGGCACAGACTCAGTTGGCTGAAGGGCCTGTTTCAGTGCTGTATCTCTCTATGACTCTAAGATGTATGCCTGGACCAACAGCTACTTGATATTAGTGTGTATACATGCAAATGCCTTCTGTGGACAGTGTATTGTTTCATGGACCACAGGGTAAAACTCATTGTGCTGGAAGCAGTGGCAAATGTCCTAGTGAAACATAGGTCATACCTAGCAATTAGAAAGTACGTGGATAGCTGCCAGAGGGCTGTCAATTCTCCCTCTATGATGCTCTGCCGATAAAATTGCTGTTGGGCAAATTGTGAGGATTTGTACTTGACAATCTTTCTGAAACCAGCATATTCTTTCTCACCTGTGCACCAGCCCCCAAACCTTTCCGTTTGTTGTCCAGCATTTACACGTTCTTCCACTTGTTCCAGGCTGCTCTGGCACTAGTCTTCACTATAGGGTGGCCATCAGCTCCAATAAAAACCACCTGTGTAAAAACTCATCACCTCTAAAGCTCTATGGCATGCCCTTGCTTTAGCCATTTTACTCTCTGTATTCTGGCACTGGATTTACTTATCACAACTTGCTCCCAGTACATCACATCCTGTGCTCTGGAAATGCTGACAATTTATTTAGTATGCTGACAGTGCTTTGTACCATGAGGTCAGCTCATCATCATAATAGTAGCAATCCCACTGCCACAAGTGACTAAACAACAGCACTATCATGGCCACTGTGCTGGGTGTAATAATTGGTGAAAATTGTTTGTTATTTCTTCCTTGTTCAATTGGTGTTAGCACTCCTCTGAACCTTTCCATCTGCAACAGTAAATTTCTGATATTATTCTAGCTGGTATTAAAACCTTTATACTTCATTCTTTCCCTTCAGTCAGATCTAAGTTTCTAGGTTCAGTTATGGCAGCTGTTCTGCTTGTGAAAATGTTACCTATCACATTTGCAGTCTGAGGTATCTCAAGACAATGTTATCTCTGCTTGTAACCTCTCTAAATTTAAATTAGAGTTGCTAAATACTGCTTAATTGAAAAGAAACATCAATGCAGTATGCCAACATGCAGAAGCTGTTCCATGGTCCCTCGTCAATGCTATCTCTTGGGAGTGCTGTGAATCCTCCTTTCCTTCCCTTTCATCCTGCTGGTGCAAATACCAACTCTCTAAAACATTAGTCAATTTGTTTTGCTCACTTTTCTTTTCCAGCTTCAATCTCAATGACTTTAACAAAGGACCTGAATTCGAACCAACCATTATAAGCGATTACATGTTTTACCTCCACTAACTGTCTGATCCTTTGCTGTCTGGACAATGGGTATGGTAGTTTAGTGGTAAGTGTTCCTAGACAAGTAATCCAGCAAGGATGAATTCAAATCCCACCATTGTATTTCGATAATTTGAATTCAGTGACTTTGAAGCTGTTAATCTTCTTTAGGGAAGGAAACCTGCTATCCTTACCTGGTCTGGCCTACGTGTGACTCCAGTCCCATGCCAATGTGGATGTGCAAGCCACTCAGGGTAACTAGGAATGAGCAATAAATTCTGATTTTTCCACATCTCAAGAATGAATACAAGTTTTTTTTAAAAACTCCAGTGAGACATCTGGTTCATCCTCCAAACTTGGTCCAGTTTTCTGACATTTTCAATTTTTCTAGCCTACTTTTCCTTCCCTTTGAAAATTCAAAAGAACTCTCCTAGTTTTCAAACTAATGCCCTATTTTTCTTACATTGGTATTTAAAGCTATGCAAGTTGTTACTAACTCCTGAATAATCCATCACCTTGAAAGTTTTGGCTTAATCCATAGTCACCAAGATGGATTTGCAAGGCCATTCCACTATTGGTCTTGTTGTTAACTGCTCTCAAACTCAAATCAGTGTCTCCAAGACTGAAGTTATCTTTCAGCCAGCACCAGGCACATGCTATGAAGCACCAGACATAACTGTTGATTGCACCAGTCTCAAAGCTGTGTATAATTCTCATACCATGGTAGTGTGCTCTCTTGGGATGCCACTACTGATGGAGATATCTGTGCACGCATCCAGAAAGCAAGTTCTGCCCACGGTTGACTCCATGATCGTGTCTGGAAGCAGCATGACATTAAGCGAAAGATTAAAATCAAACTCTACTAAGCCATTGTCCTAACCACCCTGCAGTATGGCACAGAATCCTGGGTCTGCTATAGACGCCACGTCAAAACTCTGGAACTCTTCCACCAAAGACACATGAGGTCCATCATGAGAATTCGATGGCAGGACAAAAATCACAAACAACGAGGTCCTCCTGGGCTCAACAACATGGAGATCACCCTCCAGAAAATTCAACTTAGATGGGCGGGCCATATCTCCCACATGGATGATTACAGAATCCCCAAGCAGAACTTCTATGGGGAACTGCCTTAGGGCAAATAACATCAAGATGGTCAGTACAAATAATATAAGGACACACTAAAAAAGAGCCTTACAAACATCTGCATTGCAGACCACCTCTCTTGGGAAAACACTGCAGCTGATCAGCCAAAGTGGAGGCAGGCACTGAAATTTGGTTCAGCATGTTTCAAGGACCATCTACACCAAACTCACAACATCCAACGTGTCCAGAGGAAGGCCAGAGGTGGCATAGCTACAGAAGCTGCCCCCAAGCACCAACAATGACAATATGAACTGCCAGTTCTGTAGACATCCATGATATCCTGAGCTCGAGCTTAAGCAGTTGGAAAAACTTCCTACACACATGGTCCCCCAAGACACAGGAAGGGTTCTGAAGTTCCCACATGGTGCAAGAATTAGATTTACACTGGATATATGATCAACACTGGACATAAGTTTTATACTGGACACAGGAGCAACAATGAATAAAGTGGCCTGCTACAATTAAGCATTCATTCATTTATCTCCCATTGTGTTGTGCCTGGTGCTGGCTGAAACATAACTTCAGTCTTGGAGACCTAGGATTCTGCGCCTTACTGCAGGGTGGTTCGGACAATGGTCTGGTAGAGTTTGATTTTAGTCTTCAGCTTAATGTCATGCTGTTCTATAATGACAGGAAAGTTATACCACAACACACAGATGATATTGGGTTGCCATTAACAGGGTGGTAACAACCTCCAAAAAGGGGTTGGTAGTCGTATCGTCCAGTAACCCTGATGGTGCGGCCATCTCCATTTTTAAAGGGGCCTGCATCAGATATCCAAAGTGCCTGCCTGTTTCAGGCATAGGCCCCTCTTAATACTCAAATTGAGTAATATGCCATGCAGGTTCTGATTAATTTCATGGGCTACGAATCCAAAGAGTCTCAGCAAAGATAAGTTTGAAATTATTTTTGTAGAGCTCCTCTGAACCTGTTGGGCACCCATAGCTCACCGGCCAAGGGTAAATAAGGCTGAGGCATCAAAATTTCAACCAACTCTTCGACTCATTGTCAACAGTCAAAATTAACTCCAGTGTGATATAATTTAGTCAACCTCCCATGGCATCGCCCAACAACAAAACTCTTCTGGTAACTGTGCCTGCTTTTTTCCCACTTTATAAATTTTTTTCTATCTCTCTCTCGCAAGGCTTCGAAGCACCCTGACATGGCAAGTGAGCAGGAGGGTCAGTATGAAATTGAGATGGATAGAATCTCCTTGAGCAAGCAGGTGGGTCAACAAGCATTTGGGCAAGGTAAGCAAGCAAGTCAGCCAAGAAACAGTTTGGGCAGACAGGCAAATGAGCAATAGAACAATTCAGGCTGAGGACATGGGTGAGCCAACACTTAAGCCAAGAAGCATTTGGAACTGGCAGGAGATCTTTGCAGCATCATTCCACCATGTCAACTCACATTGAGTCCTTCCTAGCCCTAGCTCTGGCTCTGAGAGTCATTTCTGACTCCCCCAACTCAGGCCCTGCAGGTGATTCCAGCCAGACTCCTTCTTCACTCATAGTCTACTCAGCAAATATGCAATGATCACCTCACCTACTGTAGTTGCTACATCAGGCCAATCTGCAAAGGACTCCCGATGAATTAGGGTAAACTGCTAATGGGAGCACAAATAGCTGCTCAGCTCATCAGAAGTCAACAGAGGTGGTTGGTGTAGCCAAGTGAGAGGATGATAGGAAACAAAAGTAGGCCCAATACAACATTAATCAGGGTCTCCTCAGCTAGTTTTGATCCCCTGAGGGTCAGAGAGCTATTTTCCAGATTTTTTCCCAAATTAGCCTGTGTTTCTAATCTGGTTTATCACTTTTCCCTGGAAATCATATGGCTTTTGGGTACGGTGGGGAATATATATATATATGGTGAAGTATAAGGCATCGCAGTTGTGTGGGACAGGCTGGATGGTCTCCATATAGAGTTCAATAAAAGACACTGTACAGATGCCAGTTCTTTCACTTCCCACCTTGCAATCCAATTATTGTACTTGTTTTCCCTCCTACACTCTGTAGCCATTCCCTAACTGCTCCTATATTCCATTACTGACCAAGCTGCTACATTGTGTTGACTTGAGATATTTGATACTTGGAGCACATTCTGTACAGAATAATTGCTGATATGATTTCATTGACTCTCCCACTGTGATCATAAGGACACAGACAACCTGGCAACAAGTAAAGGAAAATCACACATTCAGCAGGTTAAACATAACTAATACTATTACTATGAAAAAAATAATTTCTAGTTTACCCAGTTTTTCACTAAACTTTACAGAGTAAAATATGGCCCGACGAAAGTTTCATTCAGATGTTAAGAGTAATGATGAAAGAATATTCTGGAGGAAATTTCATTAAAGTTCTCTAGATTAACATATGTGATTTGCTCTCTCTCTCTCTCTCTCTCTCTGCTGCACCTAACCTCACACCTGCAGGTGATAATGAGATGCAGCTCCAAATGAGCTCAGGAAGTGTAAATTAGACACCAAGGCAGAGTGGTGAATCTGACATTGCTCTGGTTCTGTTACTTGTCAGACTACAAACTAATTGCTACCAAAATTGAGCAGACAGATGGCAAACTCCACCAACTCCCACCCTAACCTAGCAGGATTGAGAAAATCATTGTTGCTGCATTTAACATGAAAGAGCTGCAAGGAGGAAAGCTAGTCAGAAATTTATGGATTTGTTTGCAGCTATCTTGAATGGACTTGAGGTATCAAAACAACATGCATTTATCCAGCATTTCCAATGTAGAAAAACATCCAAAGGCACTTAACTGAGGCATATTTATTTTTAAATGAACCCTGAACCAAAGAGGAAGATAATAAGAGGGGTGGTCAAAAACTTGGTGAAAGAAGTGGTTGTTAAGGAAGGTCTTAAAGGAGAAGGGTGGAGTAGAAAGTTGGAGAGTTTAAAGAGGGAATTCCAGAGTGTGCGGCTAGGCAGCTGTAAGTATTGCCCCCAGTGATTAGGTGGGCAGGGATGCACAACAGGTCAGAGGAGCGGAGAGTTCTGAAGTGTTGTTTTAGGAGGAGGAGGTGATCATGGAGATTGGGAGAGGTGAGGCCATAAAGGGATTTAAACACAAGAGTGAGCATTTTAAAAATGGAAGCATTGGCTGACCAGGGACCATTGTAGATTAGCGACATGGGCAATGGACGATGGGCACTCTGATGAGGCTGGTGCCTCATTGGTGAATAAATCATCAAACAAAAAACCAAGATCTGACATTATCAACAAATTGAGATATCTGCAAGTTGATGGAAACACGAATTTAAACTTTCATGTTCAATGACCTTGCTGGAGCTGCCAAGATGGAAATATTGCCCTCTTACTGTTTGCTTACAGCTCTAGCACCTGAAGTCTCACTACTCAGAATACACCCAAAGAACAGTGCAGCACAGGAACAGGCCATTCGGCCTGCCAAGCCTGCGCCGATCTTGATGCCTGCCTAAACTAAAACGCTTCTGACTATCCACTCTGTCCATGCCACTCATAACTTTGTAAACCTCTATCACGTCGCCCCTCCACTCCGTCGTTCCAATGAAAACAATCCGAGTTTATCCAACCTCTCCTCATAGCTAATGCCCTCCAGACCCCTCCCCCACTTCTCTTTACTGTCCAATATTCACTGCACCACACTTCACTACACCTCCTGCTCCTCACACTCACTCCTATTCTTACCTTCACTGCCTCATACCTCACATCTGACATACTGAAAACCAGCTGTTCCCCAAGGCACATTGTCCAAACACTTCACAAGACTCTCACCAATACCCTCCATTCTTTTCTGCAGGAGAAGGTGCTTACAATTCCAGACAGCAGGTTGACATTAGGGGAGAAACAGCCTGCATACACACCCTCTTCCCACCACCCCCCATATCCCCCGGGCAGAGAGAGAGTGACGGGCACGGTGTCTGGCAACACTGGAGGAGGCATCAAGCGGGGTTTCTTCACACCCTGATCCTCTTTTTCCCTTATTACTTCTGCACGCACTGCATGACAAACTTCAGATGTTTTCATCACTTCCCTCTCTGTCTAGTTTCCCTTCACACCACAAGCTAACCCTGTCTCTTTCATTTTAGTTGCTCCTGGACCAGTGCAGGTCGAATTCCTGAGGATGCTTCATTACTCAATCTTACTCTAGCAAGCACCAACTCAGATGCTGGCACCATGCACACTTGAGAGGCTAAATTAAAAGAGGTACCTTCACATGGTGAATCAGCAGTCACACAACCAGCTGGACCAGACTGCCCACACGGAATAGTTGCAGTCTGGGGCTGAACCATCATGGCCCAGAGCTGCTCAAAGTTGTCCTCTACAATATCTGAAGTGTCCTGGATGGAAACTCAACAGCTTTCAACCTCCCAAGCTGTGGATTTTGGAAACACTTTGCAGGAATAGTATGATACAGAAATGAGCACATAACACAGGCACTCAGGGCATGCATAGCATGATTTGTTTTTGTCAATGCTGACATATTCTGAAAATATTTGTTTGGTAAATTTGCTTTTCGTTCTGGATTTGGTATTGGTGTTTATCTTCATAGTGAAGTGAGGGAAAGACCCACAAGTCTGGACTGACAAATGGTGGTAGTAAAGGCAGTGGTAACAATTACAGAATTATTGCCGTATTGGGGATAGGTAAGGTGGTTCAGGTCAAACGTCCTTTGATGAGCTGGTCACTGAGTACTCTGGCAGCTAGGGGCACTAACAGGAAAAGCTGCTCCACTTGCCGCATGCACCTCCTCCTGCTGTCCAGGTGTTGGTAAAGGTTGGCCACTTCTGCTGATGACATTGTAGAGCACGCAGCAGACGATGGCAAATCTGGATACCCGCTCAAGGAAAGCTGTTCCAGGTCACAGAAGCATTGCTTGATCACACTTCTCATGGCAGCATGGCTTTCACTGTAGGCATGCTCTGCAGTTCTGTCCGGGTTCCTGACATGTCCAGTAGCCAGCCTGTAACTTGTCAGCCGAGTCAAAATAAAAGCAGCACACATACTATTACAGGGTAAAAGTCATGACTTCTGCCAGGACACCAGGCACAGATCTGCATCACATACTGCCTTGGATGCAAACCAGCTGTACATTGAGGGAGTGGAATCCCTTTTCATTGATAAAGATGCCAGGCTAGTAATGGGGAGCACACAAGGCAATGTGGTTGCAGTCTATGGCACCTTGCACCCTGGGGAAACTTGATATATGGGCAAAGGCTAGAGCTCTCTTGTCCTGCTTTACTCTGTTCAAGGGGAAGGAGATTTAAGTATTCCTCCTGGTGTAGAGAGCCTTAGTGACCTCCCTGATACAATGCAAGATTGCAAACCAGGAGGCATTGCTGATGTCACCATTTGCAGCCTGAAAGGAGCCCATTGCATAAATGTTAAGGACTCTCATGGCCACAACAGCCATAGGCAATGTTGTCAATGTACTGGTTCAAGGCTCAAATTGTGGCTGTTGCAGATGACATAGTTCAGTGACAGTCTCCTTTATGAAGTGAAGGTGCCTCAGAGATTGCTCCTCAGTGATGTTAATGTAGGAGAAATGCTCCCTGAATATCTGTTGTGGGTATGGCCTCCTGAACAGTTGCCTTCTGCCTTCTCCATGTTATGGCAGCTGCTCCTGTTCTCTGTCTTCTTTGCTGCTCCCTCTCATCTTCCAGTCCTATGAGATCACCCAGGACTGCTGCCAAACTATTATGAGACAGCCAGCAAAATCTTGCTCTAATTTAGAAAAAGTGAAGGTTCCAAGTCATAAAACATACCAAGAAACATCCAGAAGTTAATTATCAGCCTGAAATGACAAACCAGCAACTGTAAGTTCTGCATGATCCCTTTAAACAATGCTTGTGAGGAGTCCTTCCTACCAGTTAGCACCATGTATTGCTGCGCAAGTTCAGTGTGTGACAAGTGAAATGCTGGGGTGGTACCAAAATTGAAAATGGGTCCTGCAAGAAACAGGGCCCTAATTTAAAAAAAACAAATGCATCCCTCTAAAAAATCTGGAGGTGCATTCCTGATACAAATCAATATGGAAGGAGGTACACATCCGGCTCATTATGGAACATGCAATTTCCTACCCAACATGTTGGAAGCATAGGACGCTATTTAGTGATGAACAAAAGAGGAGCTGCACATGTGAATTCCTAGGCTAAGTATCTTCTGGATCCCTGGTTGTACTGTGAGTGAGCAAGATCCTTGTTCAACTGTGGACCACGTCACTTTGTAAGTAAGATGAAATTGCAGTCAGGCCTGTGTTTTGAATTGTAATTCGAAAGCCTGGCTCATACCCTCCATCAGAAATACAATGCTAATGCATGTGTGGAAGATTGACCCAATTGGGCTCTCTGTGTGAATGGCAACATAACTGCTATTCTTTCATTCCTGTTCAATAGTCCTTTTCCTCACCCATAATCACCCACATCCTTACATTGAAAGAGCTCTATGTGACTCTATTTAAACAACCTTCAGCTTTTCTTCTCCCCAGATTTTCCAGTCCTGAAGGTATTAATTCCTTGCTGAGTACCTCCGTTATTTGTATTAGAGTTGACTGTGGGGGGAGGGTGGAATCACAGTCAAACAAAATCATTTCCTCAGCAAACATCCAAACACAGGCACTTCTGGCAGGGGTTAGTGAATAGTGATCGAGAACCCAGCTGTATTTCCCCTCCTTAACTCGGGACCAATTGTAGTGGCCCAAGCAAAGCTGAAATCACTTAGCCAAGCACAGGCCTGAGGCCTTTCTGCTCTTGATAGCTCCACTCCTCTGCCTTTGTCAAGTACGCAGTGTATCTGTTCCCTGCTTGTCCCCTTGAGCAGTGGAATGGCAAAAATCCATGTGTAGGTTGGTTTGCCTTAAATTGGCTGGCTGAAAAGTGAGAATAGTTTCTAATGCTTCTCCCAAGAAGGAGAGCTGGGAATAAAGCTGAGCATGTGCGCCCTATTAAATGCTCAAATTGCTGCTTTGGTCAAACGTGGAGCCTAGAGATGATCCCAAGCGGAAATCATGTTCAGAAGGCAAGTCAAAACAACTCTTCGAGTCATCATTTGAACAGATTGTCATCAGTCCAAGACAAACTATTTGCAAAACAAGAGACAATGAAAATCAAACATGACGAACATACAGGTGTGGCCTTGCCTCCTCTGTAGATTGAACAGAAGGTCAGAGTGATCCACCCACAAGAGAAGACATGGTTTCCTGTGGCAGTGTCAAAGATCTGTAATGAGCCACGGTCATACGAGATAACCACCCCGAATGGAGTGAGGTTGAGGAGGACTTGATGTCAGCTGAGAGAGTTATCTAACAACATTATACCTGACATTCCTGTAGCATCAAGGACGAGTTCACATTCAAATTCTAAAAATGAAGTTAAGGAAAATGACATGTACAACACTCAGTACAAGATGATTGTTAGTCTGAACTTACAAGTCTAGGGAAAAGAATTGACAATTCCAGATCTCACTGTTACTAGTTCAGGTCGAGTCAGCAAACCCCCTGTACATTTCAGAGCCACTTCAACAATGAATGTGAGAGTCCATACATGTGTAAATACTATTCACAATTATCATATTTCATTATGTATATAGCTTATAATTTATGAAATTTCCATTTAAGGGAAGGGGATGTTGTGATATTGCTTTAACTGCTTTAATATTAGTTAATATACTACTGAATATGTAAATACTTCAGTATACATCATCACAGGATGTGATGCAAATTAATATGTGATACAGTAGTTGGAGCAGTGTTAGTCAGCAATAGCACATGTATTGAAGAGCTCTCCTGTAATACTGTTATTCTGTAATAAAGAACCCTTCATTCAACTTACAGTGCTTGGTGCATTTGTGTTCAGTACCTAATAACACAACAACGTCCATCGATCACCTTCTTGAAAGTTTTGTATTGATTCAGGAACACAACAATGGTCTGACCCCAGAACTACCATTGAGGTCAGTTCCCTTTAGGTGAAGTTCTCTGCCAAACCTGCACTTAAGTTGTGGGGTGGGGTTGGGGGGAAATGAAGAGGATGGAAAATTGGACCCATTGGGCTGAATTTTATCTGGTCCTTGGAGATGGGTTGGGAGGCAAGGGGCGGACGAAATGGCATGGGGAGGTGTCGGCTGGCGTGCCCGATATTCTCCTGCCACCATGCCATTTTGTCTGCAGTGGGGAAGATGGAGGACAGCCCTCCTGCCCTAGGAATATTGAACCACTTAAGTGACCAATTACAGGCCACTTAAGAACAGCTTCCCACCTCCACTCCCACTTAATTAACATATAAGAGGCTCGCAACTGCACAGACACACTGCCAGGCAAGCCTGGTGGCCTCCTAGCGGGCTCGGTGGAGGGGGTCCCACCTTTAGGCACAATCCATGGCCCCATGGAGGGCCCCCCCCCCCAGTGGCGATGGTTGCCCCTGTGGCAGAACCACCACCACGCCCCCCCCCCCCCCCACCGCCCTCACCAACGACACCCCCTGCCACCCCTTGCCTGCCTGACTGGCTCCCGCGATCCCGACCTCACTTACCTTGGTACTTGGGTGGTGTCCGTGATGCTGCTCTAGGACAAGTGCAGTCCCAGCAGTGGTCGCCAATCCCAGTGGTGCTGCCAAGCTGCCAGCCCTCTGACTGCTGGCAGCTGTTGGGTGGGATTATTGTCCTTTAAAGGCGATAGCAGACCCGATGGCGGGGAGTTAATTGCCTGCCCAGCATTAAATTCAGCTGGAGGTCCAACAAATGGCCAAGATGGGATTGACCCCTGTTTTCTGGCCCATTGCTGGGACCCCTATCACTGAAATAAAATTCATCCCATTGTTTCTGATATCGGTCTCAGCTGTGAATTTTACAAGACATTACACAGTGCATTTCAAATCAAATTGTCAATGAACAAATGAAAGAAAGAACAACTTATAAATATATCATACATTTCACGACCTCAGGGCATCCCAAAGTACTTCCCAGCCAATGACGTAATTCTTTTTTTTGAAATGTAGTTACTGTTGTAATGCAGGGAAATGAGGCAGACAATTTTGCGCACAGCAAGGTCTCACAAACAGCATTGAGATAATGTCCAATGAAACAGTTTTCGTGGTGCTTGTTAGGGATAGATGTTGGCCAGGACACTATGAAAACTCCCTGCTCTTCTTGGAAAAGTGCCATGGCATCTTTTACATCCACCTGAGAGGACCTCAGCTGAGCAGCTCATCCAAAAGACAGCATCTTCGACGGTGCAGCACTCCCTCAGTACTGCATTGGAGTGTTAACTGAGATCACCAGATTGATGTTGGGGCAAGAGTTAAATTTGGAGGACAAGTTGCATAGAATAGACTTGTATTCCCTTCAGTATAGAATATTAAGAGGTTTTAAGATGATTAAATGATTTGATAGGTTAGATAGTGAAGAACTATTTCTTCTGTTCGGAGAGTCCAGAACAAAGGGGCATAACCTTAAAATTAGTTAGGCTATTCAGGGGTTATGCCAGGAAGCACATCTTCACACAAAAGGCTAGTGGAAATCTGGAATACTCTCCCCTAAAAAGCCATTGAGTTTCAGTCAATTGAATATTTCAAAACTGAGATTGATAAATTTTTGTTAGAGACTGTTACAACCAGGTGAAAAAGGTGTCCAGGGGTCCCTCTCAGCCTTCACCTGGTCTTACTGTAACAGGGTTTAATTTTAAATACCGTGTGTTTAGATCCCCCTTAGTGAATCCTTGTTCAACGCTTTCCAATTATAAGGCAAAGAAATCAGCACAAACAGGCTTTCTTAGCTTTAAAGAATAAAAGTTGAAATTTATTAAACTTGAACTTAAACTCTAATTCAGTTGATGCCTACGGGATACAGGACGTGCCCACGCTAGCATGCATGTGCGATACACACATGCAAATAGAGACAGAAAAGAGCAGAAGAAAAATAAAGTGGAAAAGTTTGAGGCAATGTCTGAGGAGCTGTTACAGTTCTTTGAGCTCACTGTAGAGTCCTTGATTGTGGGTAGATCTTGCTTTTCCTTGGGGCCCAGTATTCTTCTTAAACCTTGTTCGCTGCAGGAGATTTTTCTCTCTTGGGGTTCATGTGCCTTCAGTGGATTCAGAGGCTTGTGAGAAAGAGATGGCAGCAGACAGGAGAGATCTTCTCAGTCCAGGAGCAAACAGACTTTGAGTTCAACCTGTTTATACAATTCAGAAAACCCCAGATTGCCAAGCAGGTTAGTCATATGACTAACTGGTCTGACCACGTCTTGGATTGTATCACCTTAGCAGTCTCTGGAATGTTCCTCTTACACAAAATACCTGGTGATCAAGGTCCATTGTGGGTTGAATGTGTCAGGGAATGGCTACTTTGTCCTTCCAAACGCTATCTGTTAATATACAAACGTCTTTTCCAGCCACGGCTGATCTGTTTAACAAGTCCTTTCTTCACTCCAGTAACAGTGTAAAATCAATGTTCATGACAAAATTAATGTGCCTCATTCGTGGCAGGTGGGGACAGAGACAAAAAGGTATTAAAGGATACGGAACCGAGGCAGGTAGATAGAGTTAACATACAGATCAGTCATGATCTAATTGAATGGTGCAACAGGGTTGAGGTGCTGAATGGCTTACTCCTGCTTCTATGTTCCTTCTTAAGTTCCTATTATGACCTCGAATTCTATGCCTATGCCCAACCCGACAGACTGGAAAGGGTCGAGCAAGAGGTTAAAATCTTGAAAATTACAATTCCACCTTCAACCTGCCGTGTTCCCGGCGCCCTAATATTAACGGTGGTGATTCAGGCCATTGTTGAGAGTCTCTCACCTCTTTGTTTGGCCATATCCTGGTTTCTTTTCTCTACTGCAAGCTGTCTTTTTAACCCCTCTCTCCATCTCCTCCAACAAGTGTGATGAGCTCATGGACTTCTTTGTCACCATGATTTTGACCACCCAATCTGCTGCCTCTGCCGTTTCTCTCCTTTCCACTAGCCCACCAGGCCAAACTTCCTCTAAAGTTATGCCCTCCCCTAGCCCTGTACTTGTATCTTTCTCTAATTTCTCTTCTATCTCCCCTTATTCCCTCTTTGAACTCATCTTGTCGATGTGACCCACCTCCTGCTCGATCGACTCTATTCCCACTTAATTGCTGACCATACAACTTCTCTTCTTGCTTCCAATGTTAGCTGATATTGTTAATGGTTCTCCCCTCAGGTTCTGATCCTCTCTCCTTCAAATCTGCTGCCATCAACACTTCTCCTCAAGAAACCAACCTTTAACCCCTCCATCCATGCAAATTACCATCCTATCTTCAACCTCCCTTTCCTCTTCAAAGTCATTGAATGTGTTGTCTCCTCCCAAATTCATGCCCATCTTTCCTGGAACTCCATGTTTGAATCCTCCAATCAGGTTTTCACCCCAACACGGTACTGAAACAGCTCTTATCAAAGTCACAAATGACATCCTATGTGACTGTGACAAAAGTCACACTATCCCTCCTCATCGTTCCCTACCTGTCTGCAGTCTTTGACATAGTTGATCACATCATCCTCCTCCAATGCCTCTCCACCGTCATCCAGCAGGGTTCATCTGGTTCCATTCTTATCTATCTAATCTTAGCCAGAGAATTGCCATTAATGGCTTCTCCTTCCCATTCCCACACAATTAGCTCTGGTGTCCCCCAAGTATCTGTTCTTGCCCCCCCCCCCAACCCCCCGCCACCATTCTCATCTACAGTCTGCTCCTCAGCGACATCATCCAACAACACTTTAGTTTTCACATGTACCTCACCAGGATGTCTCAACCTTTCCACTGTCTTGAAATTTTCAGACTGCTTGTCCAACATCCTCCACTTAAACATTGGGAAGACTGAAACCATTGTCTTCAGTCCATGCCAAACTCCACTCTTTCGCCACCAACTCCATCCCTCTCCCTGGCAACTGTCTGAGGCTGAACCAGACAGATCACAACCTGTGTGTCATATTTAATCCCTGAGATGAGCTTTCAACTGCATATTTGTGCCATCACAAAGACCATCTATTTCCACCTCCATAATGTCGTCTGGCTCCACTCTGCGTCATCTCTTCTGATGCTGAAACTCTCATCCATACCTTTGTTACCTCCAGTCTTGACTATTCTAACACACTCCTGGCTGGCCTTCTACATTCTACCCTCCTTAAACTTGAGGTCATCCAAAGTTCTGCTGCCCCTGTCCTAACTCACACCAAATCCCATTCACCCATCACCCGTACTCGCTGACCGACATTGGCTCCCAGTTAAGCAACAACTCAATTTTAAAATGCTCATCCTTGTTTTCAAATCCCTCCACAGCCTCACTCCTCACTATCTTTGTCATCTCTTCCAGCTCTACAACCCTCCGCGATATCTGCACTCCTCTAATTCTGGTCTCTTGAGCGTGCCCAATTTTAATTGCTCCACCATTGATGCCTGTGCTTTCAGCTGCCAAAACCCTGAGATCCTGAATTCCCTCCCTAAACCTCTCCTACTTCTCTTTCCTTTTTCAAGACACTTCTCAAAACCTACCTCTATGAACAAGCTGTTGGTCATCTGACCAAGTATCTCCTTATGTGGCTTGGTGTCAAATTTTGTTTTAGAATGCCTCTGTAAAGTGCCTTTAGATGTTTTATTACGCTAAAGGTGCTATATAAATACAAGTTGTTTTGTTGCTGTTGTTGTTGTAGTCATCGCGTCTCGCCAAAGACAAGCAGAGGCCTACTTAAGATGCAGTAGTCATGGTCCGATGATGTAATGGGCGCTGTAATGTAATATTAATGATAAGCCAGGGGGACTCCCGCACCATCTGCCAACCAGCTGTAAAACCATGGTGGGAGAAGCCGACTTGCCAGAAAGGCCAAGGTAAGTTTTCAAAAAATTCTCCTTCTCTTTGAACACGTTGTAAGCAAGGAGAAGTAAGAATGCTTCCCCCATTTTCCTCAAGGAGTCCTTGGGCCTCTCCAGCCACAGATACCCACAATTGCTTAACACTTAAGGGAATCTTTGACCTCCACCTGATCGAGGGAATACCAAGCCCCAGCTTCCTCCTGATCGCAAAAGGACCCACCACCACCGCCACCACCCCTCAAACCCTCAATTGTCAATCCATGATCACCCTGCAACAACTCCTCCAACTTACTGACACCAAATTTCCACTCCTGCCCACCAGCCGGGTAGCGTGTCTGGCCTGGTGTCAGGCAATGACCATCTCCAACAACAGAGAATCCAACCATCTCTCCTTGATGTTTAACAGCACTACCATTGCTGAATCCACCACTATCAAAATCCTGGGGGTCACCATTGACTAGAAACTTAACTGGGCCTGCCATATAAATTCTGTGGCAACAAAAGCAGGTCAGAGGTTGGGAATTCTGCAGTGAGTAACTCACCTCCTGACTCCCCAAAGCCTGTCCACCATTTAAACAAGTAAGGAGTGTGATGGAATACTCTCCACGTGCCTGGATGAGTGCAGTTGCAAGAACACTCATGAGGCTGTACCCCATCCAGGACAAAGCAGCCCACTTGATTGGCACCCCATCCATCATCTTGCACATTCAGTCCCTCCACTACTGGTGCACAGTCACAGCAGTGTGTACCATATACAAGATACACTGCAGCAACTTGCCAAACCTCCTTCAATAGCACCTTCTAAACCAATGACTTCTACCACCTAGAAGAATAAGGGCATCAGATGCATGGAAACACCACCACCTGCAAGTTCCCATCCAAGTCACACACCATCCTTACTTGGAACCATATTGCCATTCCTTCACTGTCACTGGGTCAAAATCCAAGAACTCCCTTCCTAATAACACTGTGGGTATACCTCCATGGCATGAACTGCAGTGGTTCAAGAAGGCAGTTCAAGAAGGCAACTCATCACACCTTCTCAAGGGCATTTAGGGATCGGCAATAAAAGCTGGTATTCCATCTGTTCCCACCCCATCCCCATTAAAATCAAGGCATATGTCTTCAAGACCTGGAGTGTGGCTTCAACCCACAATCTTCTGACTCAGTGGTAAGAGTGCTACCACTGAGTCACAGCTTTGGAAGGTTGACATGGATATGACTGTAGGTTCTCTTCCTTGTGTTACTTATTTTCACATGGTTTCCAAATAAATGAATGGATTATAAAAATATGCATAAATAATTTATTGCTCTTGCTATTTAAAAATTATCAGAAAAACATGCATCACCATTTAATCTTGTAATAATTGTTACCCAGGCTGACTGGACTTGAACAGAAATTTTAAATCCTTTCTGTCTCAATATCGTGCACCATCTAGTTAAACAGTGGTTATATTGCTGTTTTTAGCTTAACGCTGGGTGGAGAGTCACCAATTAGTAGAATAAATATTTTGTGTTGTGTGGGCACAGTAATAGCCTCTTGCATTTTTCAATATTGCTGTGATTTAGATTTTGTAATGAACTCCTTATGAGGTAAAATTTGCACAAATCAGGAATAGCATAATAGTTCCTCAGATTAAAGTCAAAATAAGATAAAGGTCCTGTGGTCTGGTCGTCAATGGATTAATGTGTTACTGGAGTTGCAGAACACAAATTCTTAGCCACATTGCCCTATGAGCTCTAAATCTCAACCAGGCAGCTAGACACCTGAAGGTAATTTTGACCATTGGTGATAGTGTAAAACAGACGATCTTCTTCTTAGGCAGTCCCTTGGGAACGAAGATGACTTTCTTTCATTCCAGGATTGTGGGTCCTTAGGTGACTGAATAGTCCAATTCTGGATCCACACACTCTGCCACAGGTGGGGCAGGTAGCGTTTGGTGAGTCGAGTGAATGGGATGCACGATTTTCCGAACGCTCCTTCCGCTGTTTGCGTTTGGTCACTGCCTGGGCATGTTGACATTGTTCGAATTGGCTGGCACCTTCGTGGATGTTTCTTCTCCATTTTGGGCGGTCTTGGGCAAGAGATTCCCACGAATCAGTGGAGATGTCATATTTTTTCAGGGAGGCTTTAAGGACATCCGTGTAGCATTTCCTCTGTCCTCCTGGTAGCTTCTTGCCGTAATGGAGCTTGGAGTAGAAAGCTTGTTTTGGGAGTCTTGTGTCAGACATGTGGACAATGTGGGCCACCCAATGTAACTGACAAGTCATGACCAGTGTCTCGATACTGGGGGTGTTAGCCTGAAAGAGGACACTGATATTGGAGTGCTTGTCCTGCCACTGAATTTGCAGGATCTTTCGGAGGCACCACTGGTGATATCTCTCCAGGGTTTTGAGATGTCTGCTGTACAGTGTTCATGTTTCCGACGCATACAGGAAGACAGGTAACACTGCAGCCCTGTAGACCATGAGCTTGGTGCCAGATTTGAGGTCTTTGTTGTCAAACACTCTTTTCCTCAGATAACCGAAGGTTGCACTGGCACACTGGAGGCGATGCTAAGTTTCATCATTGATGTCTGCCTTTGCTAAGAGGAGGATCCCAAGGTATAAGAAGTGATTCACATTTTCCAGTGGTTTGCCGTGGATCTTGATAGTCGGGGGGCAGTGTTGCGTTGTGGAAGCAGGCATGTAGAGGAGTTTTGTCTTCTGGATGTTTAGCTTAAGGCCCGTTCTTTCATACGCCTCCGTGAATGCATCGACGAGGGTTTGAAGCTCGGCCTCAATGTGCGCATACGCAAGCGTCGTCAGTGTACTGCAGCTCGATGACAGAGGTTGAGGTGACCTTGGTTCTGGACTGGAGGCGACGTAGTTTAAATAGTTTCCCCCTTGTCCTGTAGAGTAGATCTACTCCAGCCGGGAGCTTCAAGGAGATGAGGTGGAGTGTTGTGGCGAGGAAGATGAAGCGTTGGTGCGATGACACAGCCTTGCTTGACCCCAGTTTGCACACAGATTGGGTGAGTAGCAGATCTGTTGGCAAGGATTACAGCTTGCAAGTGGTCATGCAGCAGGTGGAGGATGGTGATGAATTTCTCCGGGCAGCCTAATATGAGGAGGATGTTCCATAATCCCTCCTGGTTGATAGAGTCGAAGGCCTTTGTGAGATCAAAGAAGCTCATGTACAATGGTTGCTGCTGCTCTTTCTACAGAGATAGCATCAAAAATTGCTTCAGAATTTCGTCCTAAGCCATTGACTAGTACAGTTTCCGTCCACTGTCAGAAGGCTTCTGCCTAGTCTAAAGCAGGGAGACCTGATCAGAAGAGTGCTGTTGATAAAAGTTTAGTAACTTGTTATTGCTGTAATGGCAACCAAATGGCACAAGCATGTCAGTACTGAAATACCAAATGCTTTACTTAGGAAAAGAAAGGCCATATTGCAACTGCTTCCAGATTGAAGGCCAAAGCTGGAAAGAGAACTCTTTCTTGTATTAATGGAAAGCAATGGCATAACAATGGTCGAGTTCACAATCTTGAAGTGAATCCAGAGTGCTTAAGCGAAGAGGAGCTAGGGCTATACAGCACTTATGCCACTAGCAATCTCTCAAATGACAGAGGCTTTTGTACAAAGGTGTTGGTAAATCAACTGTACATCAATATGTGCATTGTTACAGCAGCAGATTGCCCCCTAATGAGTGGAGACACATATGAGAGCAAATTGAATGACATATCTCTAACTGAGAGCACAATTCAATTGAAAACCGACTCTGGTGAAGTGTTAGAAACATGTAAACAAATGGAGTTTCTCATTGTTGTAGCCAGATATGTCAACAAACCAACATCAATGGGCAAAGACTGGTTTTGTAAGCTGAAGTTAGACTGGAAGCATGTTTTTCCAAGTTGAGATGACCAAGAAACTTGATCAGTTATTGAATAGTTACAGGAAAATTCAAGGCTATGAAGGTAGAATTGATGTGAAAGCGCACGTCCGAATTAGATCTGATACAAAACCAGTATATTGCAAGGCTAGGCCAGTTCCTTATGCTCTCAAAACACAGGTTTAAGAGGAACTAGAGAAGCTACAGAGAAACAGTGTACCAGTGAAAACTGATCACACTGATTGGACAACCCCCATTGTAGTAATGCCAAGTCAGAAAAAACCGTAAGACAATGCCGGGATTCCGTCGTCATCTTCGTCGCGTCGGCTGTCCCTTAATTCTAGGATGGCATCTACTCAGGGTCACGAGTTTCTGCCATGGGTCTTCATGTGACTGAACAAGCCAATTCTCGACCTGCAGATTGGGCACATGGGGCAGGATGTCCCACAAGGTAGTGGGATCCGGAGTGCAGGATTTTATTCCTTTTCTTTCCTTCTCTACCACCGCTCTGCATCATCATTAAGGCTTTTGGACTCAAAGCATGATGCAGCTTGATGGACAAGTTGTCTCCAGTTTGAATGATTGGTAGCAAGCTCCTCCCAGTCATCAATGCCAATGCTGACGTGCCTCAAAGAGAGCTTCAGAGTGTCTTTGAAATGTTTTCTTTGTCCTCCCCTGGAACGCTGGCCATTTGAGAGTTGAGAAAACAGGATCTGGTGGGCGAGATGGTTTTCAGCCATCCGGACACAGTGTTTAGTCCATCGAAGTTGATTTTGCAGGAGTTTTGCCTGAATGCTAGTGGAGTTGGCTTCAAGAAGTACACTAACATTTGTTCGACGGTCCTCCCATTGAATCCGGAAGATGCGTTGGAGATATTGCTGATGGAATTTCTCTAGCACTCTTATGTGTTGCTGATACACAGTCCAGGTCTCACTGTAGTACAGGAGTGTGGTGACAACAGCTGCTCTGTACACTAGGACTTTTGTTGACATGCGGGCGTCTTTGTTGTCAAACACTCGCTGTGTAGTTTGTAGAAGGCTGAGCTGGTGCAGCTGCTCCGGTGTTGGATCTCCTCATCAATGGTGGCCTCTTGAGAAAGGTGGTTGCCAAGGTATGGGAAGTGCTCAACATATTCCAAAGTCTCTCCTTCAACATATATGGGAGGTGGAATATTTGGCTGACTAGGTGTGGGTTGATATACGAGTTTTGGTTTGGCAACATTCAAGGACAGACCGAGTCTCTTGTATGCAGAATTGAAGAGATCGAGAGCAGCTTGCAAATCTGGTGCAGAGTGGGCAACAACACTGCCATCATCCACAAACTGTAGATCATGTATGTCTGTGGTGGTCAGTTTAGTTTTGGCACGGAGGCGACTGAGGTTAAAGAATTTTCCATCTAGGCGGAATTTAATACTCACACCAGAGGGCAGCTGATCTTTGATGAAGTGAACAGCCACTGTCAGGTAGATTGTAAATAGTATGTGGGCTGTCACACAGCCTTGTGGACCTCGGTCCAGATTTTGAAGGTATCTGCTTCAGATTTCCCACTCAAAACAGTTGCAGTCACATCATCATGGAGCAACTGTAGGATTGTGATGAAGTTTCTTGGACATCCAAATCTTTGGAACACAATCCACAGAGCCTCGCGATTTACTGAGTGAAATGCTTTGGTCAGGTCAATAAATGCAATCAAGAGTTCCTGGTGTTGTTCTCGACATTTTTCTTGGATTTGTCTGGCAACAGAGACCATGTCAGAGGTTCCTCTGGAAGGTCTAAAACTACACTCTGTCTCTGGGAGGATTTCCTCAGCCACAGGAAGTAGGCAATTCAGGAGAATGCATGTCAGGATTTTCCGTGCTATGAACAAGAGTTTCCACAGCATCATTTATCTCCCTTCTTGAAGATAGTTACAATAGTCGCATTCCTGAAGTCGGGGCGGGGAAAAGAGTTCTTTTTCCTCCAAAATCTGTAGGATGAGTGCATGGAGTCTTGAAGTGAGCAAAAGCCCACCAGCTTTGTAGATCTCAGCTGGAATACTATCAGGGTTGCAGGCTTTGTTGTTTTTCATCCGTTTGATTGCTTGTTACAGCTCTACCATGGATTCTACCACAAAATACTGGGGGATAATCTGAAGGGTATCAGCTGCCACTGCGGATTCACAGTCGAGGAGTTGTTGAAAATGTTCTTTCCAGCGTTGACAGATGGCATTGTCATCCTTAAGAAGAGAGACACCATCCTGTGAGCAAAGGGGATTTTGTCCATTTGATCTTGGTCTATAGATGGTCCTGGTGGCTTCAAAAAAGCTTTGCATGTCATGATGGTCAGCATGTTGTTGGATCTCTCGGGCTTTCTGCTCCCACCACTTGTCCTTTATCTTCCAGATTTGTCTTTGGGTGTCAGCCTTGAGCTGTTGGAATGCTGCCTTCCTGACTTGTGACCTTGGGTTGTTCTGTCAGGCAATGTTTTGTTCCGGGGGTCACATAATTCAGCATCGTTTTCATTGAACCAGTCCTGGTGACAATGATGCTCGAACCCAATGGTCTGGACACAGGAGTCTCATACAGCTGACTTGATTTGTTCCCACTGTTCTGAAATTGAGTTGGATGTGTGAAGATTTTCCAGATTGGTTGTGAGCTGCACTTGGAATTCCTCTCTTCGGTCGGACTGCTGTAGGGCTGAGACATTGATCTTCTTCCTCTTGGACTTTTGAGTCCTGCGATGCCTTGGTGCTAGGTGAATGCTCATCACCAATCGAACAAGTCAATGATCTGTCTAGCAGGCATCAGTTCCTTGCATGGATCAAATGATACAGACATCACTTAGATCTTTGACTCGAACTATAACAGAATCCAGGAAGTGCCAGTGCTTTGATCTAGGATGCCCACATGTGGTTTTGTATTTGTCCTTCTGGTAGAAGAGGGTGTTTGTTATAATGAGACCATGCTGATCACACTTTGTCAGCAGGAGGACACCATTTGCATTGGCTTTTCCCACGCCGTTTTTCCCAATGGTCCTGTCCAGACATCGGAGTTACAGCCAACCCTGGCATTAAAGTCCCCCAGAAGGATGATCTTTTCTTTTGCGATGGCAGTGAGGATTTCATCAAGGTCAGTATAGAACATTTCTTGAACAACTTCATCGGAGTTAAGGGTCAGGGCACTGACGATGGTGGCATATTGATTACAGCTGAGGTGAAGTGTCATGAGTCTTTCATTTATGCAGTTGGAGAGTTCCGGCAGTGCATCCAAGATCCTATTCCAGATGGAAAAACCAACTCCGTGGACACGAGGGTCGCTGTCAGCCTTTCCTTTCCAGTAGAAGGTGTATCCCCTGCTTGTTCCTTCAGCTGCCCCTCTCCAGGAAGGCGGGTCTCACTGAGGGTGACGATATTGTCATGACTGACCCCTCCTGTCACAGCCCCTAATCAAAATATATGATTCTGATTGTGGTGGGACCAATGCACTGTTAATTCAATCCTGTTGTTCCACAGATCGGCTAACTTTAAAACTTTCCAAATTAAAGAGAGACCCAATCAAATTGTACCATCTATTAACCCCTGAATGAGGCTAACCAAACCATGTGTCTTTAAATCAATAAATTAACTCTTTAATTAGAAGAACTAAATTCTTAAACACTATGAAGATATAAACAACATTTAAAATAGAAAAAATTAGAGTCCTTGCAAATTACAGTACAATTTTGCTTGAAGTCCTCACAGGATGTTGCTTTCCTTCTCCAGCGAATTTCAACAATTAACGCCTTGCAAACACTTTCAACAGAATCAATCTGACTTTAGAGCTTTTGAGGGATAAAAGATTGTCACAGTCTAACTTCCCTTTCTTCAATTTAAATTACCAGAGATCTTTGTTTTGGCTCAACTTTTCCTTAGAATTTTGAGAGAGAATAATTAAACAAACTAAAAATCCTATTCCTTCAGTTTAAATGGTTGAGAGCTCTTTTTCAGGTGTGCTCATCACAGCTGTCTGTGTCCTCTGTGTCTCTGTCTGTGTTAGAACAAACTATCTTACTAACTGCCAGTTCAAAACTGAATTGTAACAAATGTATCGCATCAGGCTCACTCCCAGTGGCTAAATCTATGGTAATGAGAATGCACCCTTTGAATCACAGTCTCCAAATGGCTGTTTCTAAGGCAACGAAAATGCACCTTCCTATAACTCCTGAAGCTTGCTGGTTCTTAAAGCAATACTGATCCCTTACAAGCCTTAAAGGCAAACCACATATTACAAAAAAAAACTACAGGACCATGACAATATCAATTTGGAGTCTTGATAGCTCACATGATGCGATTGCAGTTCTTCTTTCCAGACGGTCACTCTTGAGATTATCCACGAGTGATCTGACATTCCAAGTTGCAAAATATAAAGTTTTCTTTCTTTGACCATGAAAATGGTGATCTTGCAGGGTATGGTTCCCCAGACAGGAGAAGGAGGGACAGCCTATTTTTAGGGCAACTTTTCTAGCCCCCTTCCCATTTGAGGTGAGCAGAGGGTATCCTGGAAAGGACTGCTCAGTCACTGATGCTTTTGCCCAAAGACGCCTCTGTCCCAACACAGGTGTCCAACAACCTTCATGTATCTGTCACCTGTATGCAGATTGTTGACTAGGGACTTCCAGGTTCACAGCCTTGACCCTATTGCCAATTCTCCATTGCCACAGGACTTAGTTTAACATAGAGACCTTGGGGTACCGTCAATATTCACATGATCTTGACGGGTTGGTGGTCAGATTTCAGTGACGTGTCAAACCACGATGACTGGAACTACCTTGCTACTGCAGCCTTCTTCTACCTTTGCAGCCAATGAGACACACAGTTATCCTTCGCCTGTTCTGCCATTGAGGACTTTTTGGACCGCAGTTTGTCTAGCACCTCCCCCCAACCTGGCCACCATGAGTTGCCCTATCAGGAGCAAGAAACTCCCAACAGCATCGCTCAAGGGATCACCAGAGCGCACAAGCCTCTCCACCACGTCAAGGTGGCCATCCACGGAGGGCACTACAAAGTCACAATCAACCAGGCAGTGGCTTATGAGCAGTATCCACTACTGACCTCTCAACATTTGTGTGCGGAGTTAGCAGAATCCAAACTTTTCACAAAATTGGATTTGCCTCATGCTTATGCATAGCTGATTGTGGATTGAGAGAGTCTGCAGTATCTCATGATAAACACACACATGGGGTTATACTCCTACATGATACTGCCCTAAGGTGTAAAGTCTTCAAAGATCTTCCAAGCTGCAATAGATAGGATTTTGCAAGGAGTGCCACATTGCTTGTGTAATCAGCATGATGTGTTGATCACGACTGCAACAGAGGAAGAAAATCTTCAAATGTTGGACAAAGTGTTAAAAAAACTCAATGATCACAATGTGAAGTTAAAAAGAGCAAGTGTGCTTTCATACAAGCTGAGGTAGTGTACCTTGGCTTGAAAGTCAATGAGAAAGGACTGCAGCCAGTGAAAAAGAAGATAGAGGCTATAGTCAATGCCTTAATGCCAAAAGATGTGACTGAGCTTAAATCTTTTCTAGACGTGGTTCAATATCTGCCTGAGCTTGCAACAGTGTTAGCTCCACGACATGAATTGTTGAAGAGAGATGTGAAATGGGAACGGTCTAAAGCACAAGATTCTTATGATGCATGTAAGAAAAGCTTGACCAGTGATGCACTACTCATTCTTTACGACACAAATCGTAAGATTTGATTAACACAGATCTGAAGCTAGCATGTGACACTTCAAACTAAGATGTTGGAGCAGTGATCAGTCATGTGATGAATGATGGTCAAGCGAAGACCATGGCATTCACATCACATACCCTGATCAAGAGTGAATGTAACTACGTTCTGTTAGAAAAGGAAGCACTCCGAATCATCTTCAGAATCAAAATGTTTCACCAGTTTTTGTTGGATAGGAGCTTTACACTAGCAGCAGATCATAAACCCCTAATAGCTATTCTGGGTCCAAAGTCTGCACTACCAACAACGGCAGCATCAAGGATGCAGCGGTGAGCTGTACTTCTCTCACAGTATGACTACAACATCAAATATTGTAGTTCAAAGGATAATGCTATAGCTGAAGTGTTGTCGCATTTGCCGCATGAAGACTCAAAAGACTGTGAAGGGATAATCTTCACAATAGGAGTTTGTGGTACTAAGTAATACGATTGAAATTGGTGGAAAAGTGAGAAGTGTTCACATAGATCACATGATCCCAGCGAGGGATAATCCAAACCTTGAGCATGACCTACTTGATAGCGAACTTTAGCCAGAGTGTGAACCAGTTCAGACTTTGGTGATTGAAATACCAGTTTCAGAAAAAGAAGCAAGTTCTTCTGTAATTCCTGAACTGAAACCAGACAGTCCAAAATCTGAATCCACACCAAAACCTGTGAGATGATCAGGAAGTCTTCATAAACCAGTTGTTAAATTTGATTTTTGATATTGTTTAAAGAAAAAGAGTCAGTTGTTATTTTGCCAAGAGTGCATATTCTCAAAAATGTGTTTGTTTTTGAAGTTGTATAGTTCATGTGCCTGTAAATAGTTTATTAGTATTTTTAAAGGGGGGAAGCAATGTAATGTATTCCTATGTTATGAGCATGCCCAGTGTGTAATGACATAATTAAATATGTGATCTGACCATCTTAGTGTCTGCCTTTCTTTACAAGTTCCTCCCAATATATAACATCAGCAATTGAATCAACATCATCTGTTTTCTAGTATCAACCAAAGTCAAACTAAGCTCCAGTGAGTGAGATCAGGGTGAGAGCAGGTTAGCTAGCTTGGACTGTCAAGAGGATGTGTATGTAAGAATTGACAAATCTCCAACTGAAACTTGAAATTAGGGAAAGAAACTTAAGCCCCAATTTTATCTTGGGGCGTCAATGTGGGGCGTGGACAAAAATTGAGGAGAGCATCAAGCTCGCTTGGCCACACCAGCCTTAGCTTATGGTCCTCATTTCCATGTTTTAACAGAGGATCCAGTTGAACCAGGCCACAATCACAACCTGGCTGGTAACTGGAAGAGAGATTTCAAGGGAGAAGGGGGGCTGAGGTCCCAAGGGAACTTCGGCAGTTAGTTAAGTGGGTCATCCTGGCCCACAAGGAAATCAAAAAGAATGGTTTAAACACTTACATTCTGGGGCCACATCTAATCCTGATCCTGTTTGCCACCAGCTTTCTCTGGTAGATCCGGCTCTCAACAAGAGTCGCACAACTGTGCATTAAAATCATGTTGGGATACAATTTGCATCCTCGGACCCCAATATTTGCATATTTATGAGGGACACACTTGCCTGTGGCAAGTGCTCAAATGTCCCCCAAAACCCAAGAATTAAATTGGTGGAAGGCAGGAGCAAGGCACGAACAGGAATGTCCTATTTTAACCACATGCCCAATTATTATTGGCCATCGGGGGGATGGGGTGAACATCATCAGGCCTTTGTTTGCTTGCCAAAGAGCAGTTTGTGTATGAAACAGACTCCTATCTAAAGCCATTAACATTGAAGTTAAAAAATTCCTATTGTGCTTGAACGTAAAGTGGGTGATTTTCATCTTGTTATTGCCCCATTAATGCTCAAAAATGGAACTAGAGCAGCCCAAAACTGAAGTGGTTGCTAGTCCTGCCCACCTATCACCGCATTTACATGTAGTCCAATTTTTGGGCAGACACGAATCCCAACAGTCAGAGCTCTGGTCTGAAATAGGCGGGACCCTCTTGACTAGAGATCAATTGACACCATTTTCCACCTTCACTGTCTGACTACTGCCAGTTTCTGCTCTTGCCCACCAACCATGGCCAATACAAGTCAGAAGGCGACCACTTGAAGCAATATTTAAAGGGAGCCACAGCTGTAGTCTACAGCCTCTAGGTTACAGAAATGTTCAGTCCCCTGCACCTCTCAACACCGCAGAAATAGCTTGCTTGCAATCTTTTTGGCCGAAATAAAAATGTTCAGTTCATCTTCATAATCTTGAGTTAATGTAGTTCTGAGCAAGGGCCCTTCATGAAACATGGCCCCTCTATTCTCTCCAGAGATGCTGGCTGACCTGCTGTGACTTTCCAGCATTATCTCTTGTTGTCTCAGATATTCAACCATCACAGATTTTTTAATCCTGTAATCATCGCTGTCAGTGTCTTTGAACATTTTTTTGATCTTGATTTAGATTTAGAGATACAGCACTGAAACAGGTCCTTTGGCCCACCGGGTCTGTGCCGACCATTAACCACTCATTTATACTAATCCTACACTAATCCCATATTCCTACCACATCCTCACCTGTCCCTATATTCCCCTACCACCTACCTATACTAGGGGCAATTTATAATGGCCAATTTACCTATCAACCTGAAAGTCTTTTGGCTGTGGGAGGAAACCGGAGCACCCGGAGGAAACCCACGCAGACACAGGGAGAACTTGCAAACTCCACACAGGCAGTACCCAGAATTGAACCTGGGTCGCTGGAGCTGTGAGGCTGCGGTGCTAACCACTGCGCCACTGTGCCGCCCAGGTAGGAGGCGAAGAACGATATACAAATATGAGCTTACCAAATGATCTTTAGCTGCTCGTTACATTATCTAGATGTGCGTCCTAGAATTTGCTTATCCTTGTTGATAACAACTTCCTCCTAATGGACTGAATACACCTGCAAGTTCTTGAGTGTCACTCCTTGCATTTGCTGCTCTCCACCAGGAGCACCAGATGCAGAATTGTCCCTTAACTGGACACTCCTAGTAAATGATTAATATTCTCCCTCCCCAAATCGGCTTGCATTTCCACATTTTGCTAAAGGATGAAGCAGTTAAAAATAGCACTGGGCTGGCATGAGCAGAAACATAGAGCGGAGGCTAAAGGAGTAGTATTGTGGAATGCAAAGAGTCAGGCTACAATAGTGTAGAGGTTTTGAACTTTTCGTTCAGTTTATTGGTAGGGAGCAGTCTGGTGTGAATTTCACCGAGTTTTATCTTTTTAGAAATATCTACTCTGGTTATTTAGCTCCCTCTAGGGTTTGAGTCCACAATAATGCAAAATATCTACTGGAATCAGCAGACAAAATAGGTGCAACAAAAACAAGAAATGCTGGAACCACTCAGCAGGTCTGGCAGCATCTGTGAAAAGAGAAGCAGAGTTAACGTTTCGGGTCAGTGACCCTTCTTCGGAACTGACAAATATTAGAAAAGTCACAGGTTATAAACAAGTGAGGTGGGGGTGGGGCAAGAGATAACAAAGGAGGTGTAGATTGGACCAGGCCACATAGCTGACCAAAAGGTCATGGAGCAAAGGCAAACAATATGTTAGTGATGCGTTGAAAGACAAAGCATTAGTACAGATTAGATGTTAATGCACTGAATATTGAACAGCAGCAAGTGCAAACCTGTAAAAAAACAGTGGGTAAGCAAACTGAACAAACTAAGATGAAATGAAATAAATGCCAAAAAAAGATTGTAAAAAATGTAAAAAAAGAATGTAAAAAAAAAGAAGAAAAAATAACTAAAAATGAAAGTAAAATGGGGGGCTGTTATGCTCTGAAATTATTGAACTCAATGTTCAGTCCGGCAGGCTGTAGTGTCCCTAATCGGTAAATGAGATGTTGTCCCTCAAGCTTGCGTTGATGACAAAATAGGTGATTGGCCACTGTCACATATTTTCCCATATTTTATGAAAAAATGCATTATACAGCCATTTAAGAATATTGTAGGTATTTGGAATTATGGATGTGTTAATAAACTTATAACATTCTGAAAGTGGTTGCATTTTGATATTCAATATTAAAAGCTATGTAAACTTGCTTTATGAAAACACAGGGAAAACAGCAGTCAGTCTGCAGAGTAGACAAAGGGAGTACCCGTGAACATATACAGAATACAGGTCTCAGACCCTCTTGTATCATGCAATCTTATTTTTGGAAACCTGTGCATATTTATTGATTCTGTCAGCTACCTGCATAAGGAGAACCTGTTCCCACTGGCAAGTTGGTCAGTAATCAGAGCTCACTGATTTGAGATAAATGGTAAAAGAACCAGAGGGGAGATTAGGAGAAATGTTTTACACAGTGAATTGTTACGATCTGGAATGCACTGCCTGAAAGAGTGGTCATAGAATCGGAGAAAGTTTATGGCACAGAAAGAGGCCATTTGGCCCATCGTGTCTACGCCAGCTGAAAAAAAAAGAGCCACCCAGCCTAATCCCACTTTCCAGCATTTGGTCCATAGCCCTGCAGGTTATGGCACTTCAGGTGCTCATCCAGGCACCTTTTAAATGAGATGAGGTTTTCTGCCTCTACCACCCTTTCAGGCAGTGAGTTTCAGACACCCACCACACTCTGGGTGAAAGAGTTTTCCCTCATCTTACCTCTAATCCTTCTACCAATCACTTTAAATCTATGCCACCTAGTCACTGACCTTTCTGTTAGGGTAAATAGGCCCTTCCAATCCACTCCAGGCCCTGAAGCAGATTCAATAGTAACTTTCAAAAGAAAATTGGATATATAATTGAAAAAGAAAAATTTGCAGGGTTATTGGGAAAAAGCAGGGAGAGTGGGACAAATTAATTGGATAGCTTTTTCAAAGAGGTAGCCTGGGCATGATGGACCTCATAGCCTCCTTCTATGCTCTATGACTCTATGTTCTATGCATATTCTTATTTGGGAGCATTGAAGGGGTTTCAGACTCCTCCAACGTGTCAATATTAAGAATGATTCTGCAATCATTCAGTGTAACCACTCAGTGACAGTGAAGTCAGAAGTGTGCAAGTACATCTCACATTGGAAGCATGTAGGAATGACCTCCCACTCTTTTCCAAAACCCCTCCTTTAAATCTTTAATCAATGCTACTAGCGCAGATTAGGAGCTGGTATAATGGAGAGCGGTGGGAAGCATACAACACTAAGGTTCAGTAAGGAGGCTTTGCCTTTTCCTATTTCAACCAGATCTCTAAACATCCTCACAAACGCCCACTATAGTAACTATCCAGGTGAAAGTCCCCAATTTCCACGCCGCAAAGTCCTTTCAGGGTGCAAATGCTAACTTCTGCAACATTGCTTAATTTGTAGCTATTTGCTCTTGTAAAGTAGAAAACTAGCAAAAGCTGACCAACAGCTTCAAAAAAGCTAACATAGCAAATTGATCACTTAGAAAGATCTCTGAATACAAACTTATGATATACAAAGGCAAAGAGTTATACTGAAATCACAATTGTACAGCTTCGCATAACCAATGTTACAGATATACCCATCAAGTATTGATGAGCACTGAACATTCACTCACATATGGCATCCAACAATAACATCAAAGAGATCAGGTACACCACGGCTAGATGCAAAGTAAAGCTTCCTTTACTCTGCTCCACACAAATGCTTTACCCGGAATGCCAGAAGAGCATATGTGTGAATATTTCCATTTTTCATACCAGTCAGGCTTATATGATAACTCTAAACTAATATATACAGTTACAGGTAATTTTCTGACCCACACTCATCCTCATTGTGAACAGCATTGAGGTTAAAGTCTGGCTCGGGTATAAAATTAAAACCTGACCCGGGCCCGACCCAACCACAGCCGACCCGAGCCCAAGCCCTCTAATTTTTTTTCGAGCCCGACACGAATATCCTTCATCCGTTCCGGCAGCAGGCTATTCCTGCAGATGGAGTTGTGGGGAATCATGGGTGAGCCTGATCCCGTGAGTTCTTGGAAGCAGCACTGTCCAGCCCGACCCGACCTGAGCCCGAATGCTGGACTCGGAATATAGACCGGATCCAACTCAAACTCGACACATGTAGTCAGGTCTAGTCGGGTTCAGCTCGGGTAGCCAGGCTTTAACTGAAATGACCAAACTCACTTCACTGAAGATTCTACTAGCGTAAGGGTGAGGGCTTGCCCCGGTACCCAAAAATGCCTCAACAGTCAGATGTCTTGTTCAAACGAGCGATCTTTATTTACATACATGCAAGGAGAAATCCTACTCTCACGAATGATTGTAGGGGTTCTGCCAGTACAATGTTCCAGTAGTTATTTTATATAGTTTACTGGAGGTTTATTTGATAAGCTGTTTCTTTAATTACCTCAACTCCCACCTACTGTCTTCCCTAATCTCATCCTGCCTTGGTTATATTATTCACCTCGTCAATCTTTTGATTAGGTTATTCATATGATTCGGGTGTCTCCCTCCTAGCCTCGTTACCTTCTGATTAGGTATTCATATAATTTGTGTGTCTAGCAGGCAAGCTTTCTCAAGTTACAGGGACCTAAGTTATGTCAAGTATCCCATGGTTCACTATGCCAGTCTCCCCTACAGATCCCCCTTTTGCCCCTTGCCCAGCGCCTGGCCCAAGATACCCATTACCCTAGAATCTTCAGCCTGTTGAATAATCCGGGGATCTTACCAGTTTCGATGAGCTTTGGATTCTTCCCTAGCACCCTGTTATGACCTCACCTGTGTCCTAGTGACCAGGCTTAGTCTGGCATTAATACTTTGCATTATTCTACATAAATTACAGCAATTTTAGTCAAGCCTGCAGTATTCACAGGGTACACCACTTCAGTCCCCCCTTTTGGCCCTTGGCTACTAGCAAGATGGCCAACTAATGCTAAGTGCTCCTTGCTCCATCACTGTTGATCAGACAGGTGGTTAGATTTGCATGGTTACGTTTTCTAACTTATGTCTAACATCTCAATTTAGGTGCCAGGGTACAACATTCAACCATAAGTCCAATAGCAATTAGCAATTGCACCACCACCAGTACATGGGAAGCAATTCTAATCCAGGATTGAATGTCCACCCTAATACCCCAGTCCCAAACCGTCTCCCACCATGATGCATCCTCCAGTTCGGCTACCACATTCTCTCCCAGTTATTTGACTTCCTGTTGGATTCGGTGATACTGCTTCATTGCTGTCCTGGCCACTTCCCTCACCTTCAGTAGATGTTCCAGCTGTTTAGGAGTTCACCTCCCCTCAGGAAGCAGGTATCTCAACAAGTCCTCCGTTAGATCATCAGTTATGTTCATCCACTCCCTATGTGGTGGCCGGATGTGAGTTATCGCCGAATGACCGCTTGTCATTGGGGCCCGGGGGTGGAAGCAGAAGCTAGACTTAATCACTGGGCAGTGGATGTTAGTGTACTGGTATTGAGGTTCGCTGCTGGGTCACGTAGAATTCCCCTTCTCCACAGTGTGCCACCTGCGTCAATTTATGGCGGGCACTGGAAATTTCAAGGGTGCAGTTTAGGGCAGTATTCAAACCATACACAGCTCTTGTCCCTATCCCTATGGGATGTGGACAGACAACATTATTCCCTACACCCAGCCAGCGAGATCCCGCAAGGAGGGAATCTCTCTGGGTCGTGTATTTGGTGTGAGGTAGTACTTTGGCCAATTGCTATCTCCCCTGATCCCGGTCGTCTCTACCCCGGGAAGGGTTTGGATGCTCCTGGTTCTTCAGTGTTTTGCTAGCATGTTGGTTAAATTCAAATCTAACTTAAAATTCCATTTAAACATTGCTTTGCTCAATATGATTTAGAAGTCAGCAAGCTCATTATAGCAAACAGCTGTAATTCATTAATAAATACCGACTGGCTTTACACAATTATTATAGCAATTAAAAAAAAAAATTTAATTAAGAGTTACAATTGAATCAATGAATCTGGCTATGCAGTTCAGCCATGAAGCTAGCCAATATGCTCGTGTACACTTAATGGAGTCCAACAACGTCTCTCGTTCAGGCTACAAATAATGAACAGAACAAATAAAGAACAAGTAACATTCGCGCCACACAAGTGCCAGGCAATGACCATCTCCAACAAGAGAGAATCTAACCATCTTCCCTTGACATTCAATGGCATTACCATCGCTGAATCCCCCACTATCAGCATCCTAGGGGCTACCATTGACCAGAAACTGAACTGGAGTAGCCATATAAATACCGTGGCTGCAAGAGCAGATCAGAGGATAGGAATCCTGAGGCACGTAACTCACCTCCTGACTCCCCAAAGCCTGTCCACCATCTACAAGGCACAAGTCAGGAGTGTGATGGAATACTCTCCACTTGCCTGGATGGGTGCAGCTCCAACAACACTCAAGGAGCTCAACACTATCCAGGACATAGCAGCCCGCTTGATTGGCACCCCATCTACAAATATTCACTCCCTCCACCACCAACGCACAGTGGCAGAAGTGTGTACCATCTACAAGATGCACTGCAGCAATGCACCAAGGCTCCTTAAACAGCACCTTCCAAACCCGCGGTCTCTACCAACTAGAAGGACAAGGTCAGAAAATGCACGGGAACACCACCACCTGCAAGTTCCCCTCCACGTCACACACCATCCTGACATGGAACTATATCGCCGTTCCTTCACTGTCACTGGGTCAAAATCCTGGAACTCCCTTCCTAACAGCACTGTGGGTGTACCTACCCCACATGGACTGCAGCGGTTCAAGAAGGCAGCTCACCACCACCTTCTCAAGGGCAATTAGGGATGGGCAATAAATGCTGGTCTGGCCAGTGACGCCTACATCCCATGAATGAATTTTTAAAAAAGATTACCCAAAATAGAACCCTGCAGTCAACATTCATGTTGGTTAGACAATTTAATAACAAATAACTTGAATAGAACTTAGTTCAACAAGTAACTGCATACAGATAGAATAAGGGTTATAAAGTTAGAACTACAGTGGATGATACTGGCGCTAGATTTATGCATGACTGTGATACGACCAGGTGAGAAAGAGTTCTAGGGTTTCCTTTCAGCCTTCACCTGGTCTTATCATAACAGGGTTTAATTTTAAACACACAGTGTTTTTAGCTCCCCCGTGGTGAATCCTTGTTCACCGCTTTCCAGTTTTCTTAGGTTCAAAGAAAAAAACGTTTAAATTTATTAAACTTGAACTTAAACTCTAATTCGGTTGATGCCTACGATACACAACATGCCCAGGCTAGCGTGCATATGCAATACACACATGCAAATAGAGACAGAAAAGAGCAGAAGAAAAATAAAGTGGAAAAGATTGAGGCAATGTCTGAAGAGTTTTTAATATGGCTCTTTGAGCTCACTGTAGAGTCCTTAATTGTAGGTAGACCTTGCTTTTCGTTGGGGCCCAGTGTCCTTCTTAGACCTTGTTCACTGTAGGAGACTTTTGTCTCTTGGGATGCATGTGTCCTCAGTGGATTCAGAGGCTTGTGAGAAAGAGATGAGAGCAAACAGGAGAGATCTTCTCAGTCCAGGAGCAAACAAAACCCTCAGTTCAAACTTTTTGTACAATTCAGAAAACCCCAGGTTGCCAAGCAGGTTAGTCATGTGACTACCTGGTCTGACCATGTCTTGGATTTTATCACCTTAGCAGTCTCTGGAATGCTCCTCTTAGACACAATACCTGGTGACCAAGGTCCATTGTGGGTTGAATGTGTCAGGAAATGGTCCTTTGTCCTTCCAATCAGCATCTGTTAATATGCAAATGTCTTTTCCAGCCACGGCTGATCTGTTTAGCAAGTTCTTTCTTCACTCCAGTAACACTTTAAAATCAATGTTCATGACAAAATTAATGTGTTTCATTCTTGGAAGTGGGGGCCTAAGATGACAACTGCTTTAAGTATAAAGGGAACTTTCATTGCCACACTTTGAAACTTTAGGCACCGCTGTTCCCCATTTCCAACTGCCCTGAGCTATTCCTTAGGCATACTAGTTTGTTAACCATGACATTTAAAGTTCTACATGCCTGATCACAATTGGCATCACTCAAGTTCTTATAGAACAGGCCTTGTTGGGTCCCCCCGTCAACCAACTTGGTTCCTTCCGCAATCGTGGTTGACAGACATATCAACAGTACTGCGGTTTTCATGGTCCTGTAAAGAAAGAAAATAGCGGACACCGGTCATCATCGATTAGTCCTATTATTCTTTGTGTTTCTATACTCCTTGATCAGTGTCCAGTGTTTCCACCGGCCTTTCCCTTCCAAGTCCACATGTACAAGTGTTGCTGGTCATCGGGACTTCGTAAGGTGCTTGCCATCGAGATGCTAAGCCTAGTTTTGCAAGTCAGACCTGAACAATCACATGATCCCCTACTCCTGACAACTTTTGCCTTTCCTTTGATATATCTGCACAATATGCCTTCAGGAACTCCACTTTCCCAGCTCTCCGACCTGTCTCTTGATTAACTCTTTGTCCTGTCAACTATGGCACACCTATCTTCCTTCTCTTTCCTTAATTTACTCAATTCTAACTCCGACAGTCTACACTTTACTTCCTGGTGCTTACAGTTAGCCTGATACACCAACAGCCAGACTGCTTTCATTTTTCTGTCTTTACATGTGGACCCCTGCATCTACTTATCTGCTGTACTGATAGGGTTGTCCAAAATTTGTACAATCCGGACTCACCCTATAAATTTCACTACCATCAAACAAAGCAAAATTAGAAAGCAATGCTTTCTAGTAACTTAAACACTCATCTCTATCATAGCTTCTTCTAGCTTCTTCTTTTAACTTACACCAATTTAATACAACTTCACGCAGAAACATTTTGCACTTATTCATATTTACCATTCAACAACGTCCGAACACATAAAGAGACCAAACACCAACATAGACTTACACACAAACACATTGTCCTTCTTTTGTTCTTTCAGCAGTATTCTAGACTACTGTGATAGTTCCAATGTAATTTCTACCAATCATTTCCTGAAACTTGTTTCCATCTCTGGACATGTTTCTGGACTTGCTGTTAATTTTTCCTGCTTTTCAGAATATTTGTGGACTCGCTGGCAGAGCCCCATATAAGAATTGATTCTCATCCTAATTGCCTTATCCTTCCGACCTTTCTTTTGGCTCTTCCACCATGCTCTTTATGCTCCTGGGGGGTTTATTGGTTTATCCACCCATTTTTTTTCATTTTACTGGTCAAATTTTCACATCCATCTGCTATAAACCTGTTAAGGGACTCGCCCACCCAATCTACCCCTTCTGCGCTATTGATCATTCTGTCAGAGTGTGGTCTGCCCAAGCGGTATTGACCTGTGGGATATCCTTTAAATCCACTACGTGGTATATGGACCTACAGGATACCTTTTAAGTTCCCTGCGCAGCTCGATCTCGTGTGAAGGTCTGCCTTGCGGTATCTCTCAGCGCGGTCTCCTGTGCGGTAACGGCCTTCGGGATACCTCTAGATCCCCTGTGCAGCTTCACCTACTATTGCGGCTTTCTCAGCGCGGTTCTCTGCCCGGTTCTCGCAACTCGCAACCTACTACCCTGGCGAGCACTTTGATCGCTCGGCTCTCAAGTCTCCAGGCGTTGGTTCTTTGATACCCACTTAAAGTACCAGTCCCGCGACTGTGAGGTAGACCTTTCCTAACTACGGATGGTAAAAGAAAAGGTACCTCTTGATTGGTCTCTTCACTGTTGTGGTCCTGATGTGGTGTATCCTGCCGACTACGCCAAATGTAAGGGTGAGGGCTTGCCCCGGTACCCAAAAACGCCTCGAGAGTCGGATATCTTGTTCAAATGAGCGATCTTTATTTATGAGCATGCAAGGAGAAGTCCTACTCTCATGAATGATTGTAGGGGTTCTGCTAGTACAATGTTCCAGTAGTTATTTTATATAGTTTACTGGAGGTTTATTTGATAAGCTGTTTCTTTAATTACCTCATCTCCCACCTACTGTCTTCCTTCATCTCATCCTGCCTTGGTTATATTATTCACCTTGTCAACTTTTTGATTAGGTTATTCATATTATATGGGTGCCTCCCTCCTAGCCTTGTTACCTTCTGATTAAGTATTCATATAATTCGTGTATCTAGCAGGCAAGCTTTCTCAAGTTACAGGGACCTAAGTTATGCCAAGTATCCCATGGTTCCCTATGCCAGTCTCCCAGTCTTTCAATTGAATTTCAACCCAGGTTCCAAGAATGGAAATAGAACGGTCCAACCTAAAGCAGCAGTGTTTCCATATTGCCCAGAGGCATTACATCATTGTTGCATCATTATTGAATGCTCTGTTGAGTTTAGTTATGTTGCTATGAGCTTGTTGCTGTTAAATAGAAGCTAGCATCTCCCTATAGGGAAACGAGGAAAAACAGTGGCAAGTCATTTTGAGCATTGGTTCCTTGGGAATTGGTCAGAGTGGTATTGGAGGAGGCCTAGGAGTAGTTCATTGGCCTGGCCAATCCGTTCCAAGTGATATATACCCAGAGAGAGCAGAGGTCAGAAAATGGCACAAGCCAAGGAGGGTTAAAATTCTAAAATTTTCCTGTTTGGACTGCTTTGTTAATTTTCCCTAACTGTTTAGTGTTTAGTTTTCTGTTTCTGTAAATTATAATATTATTAATCTAACACCCTGCCAAAGAAGTACAATGTTATGGTTAGATTAGATTAGATTAGATTAGATTAGAGATACAGCACTGAAACAGGCCCTTCGGCCCACCGAGTCTGTGCCGAACATCAACCACCCATTTATACTAATCCTACACTAATCCCATGTTCCTACCAAACATCCCCACCTGTCCCTATATTTCCCTACCACCTACCTATACTAGCGACAATTTATAATGGCCAATTTACCTATCAACCTGCAAGTCTTTTGGCTTGTGGGAGGAAACCGGAGCACCCGGAGAAAACCCACGCTTGTCAACTTCTCTGTGAAAGGCTCTGTACTGACCAATCTGTTGGTGACATAGTCAAGAACCATTGTATGTGTTAACATTACTGTTCTCTGTAAATTCTTTCAATCTGATTCTTAAATACTTCTCAAAATAGTGCTGGTTTGAAAAATAAGCACACACCCAGTTCCATAAAGTAACAGATACAGGAATGTGACGTTTTCTGTCGCACGTGTATGTTATAAGACTTTCATATTTGTTTAAACTTTTCTAATTTTCTCTTTTTTTCATAATGTAAAAGGCATGATATTGAGCAAATTTAATAACAAGGAGTATAACTCTTACTTGCTAAGGTTAAAATATTGAAGCAATCAGTCAGTGGCATGTGGTATAACATGTGGTGTTGGCTTTTTAGTCAAACCTGGCTGATACTCAAATATGCTAAAAATGTAATGCCAAGTTACTTGGTGGATAAGTCATGGAAGTAAAGTTACCTTGAAAAACAAATCCTGCTTTGTGTAGCTCACCCCACAAGAATCATGGAACAGAAGTGAGTCCGATGCACCAGCTATTTACATCAAATGTTGCTAATTTGTCATCACCTATCATTCAGGGGAGTTAAGGGAGTTAACCTCTGAATGGAAACTGGTTCCAACTCCAATTCTGTTTCCCATAGAGTAGATAGTCCTGGGCTGCAGCTTGCTACAGGTGAAGTGAGTCCCAGTATGTGCTGTGTGATAGAAACCCACATCTTCAGGCCCTGAGAAGTGTTGTTTCTCAACCATATCTATGGGAATACACTCCTTGTAATACATTTCATTTGTCAATACATACCATTGCTGTGATATTTTGGTATCAAATTGATAGAGAGAAAAAAAAACTGCATTGTTGAGTACTGGACTAAAGATGTGTATTAGCAACTTGCACGATCCTCTTCAATGGACTTCATAGATTGGCAGCCCATGATCTGCAGGTCATTTTATTTAGGGGAGTTTAGCAGCTTCAGTTGGAGTCTCACCAACAGTTGCAAGCCTCTCCTTTCGATATTCAACCACTTTTACTTGCAATCATAAAGAGATTGGTGAGGAGTTGACTGTTTTAATGACCCTACCATTGGTATATAATTTTTTTTTTATTTAGAGATACAGCACTGAAACAGGCCCTTCGGCCCACCGAGTCTGTGCCAACCATCAAACCACCCATTTATACTAATCCTACATTAATCCCATATTCCTACCACATCCCCACCTGTCCCTATATTCCCCTACCACCTAACTATACTAGGGGCAATTTATAATGGCCAATTTACCTATCAACCTGCAAGTCTTTGGCTGTGGGAGGAAACTGGAGCACCTGACGAAAACCCACGTGGTCACAGGGAGAACTTACAAACTCCATACAGGCAGTACCCAGAATTGAACCCGGGTTGCTGGAGCTGTGAGGCTGTGGTGCTAACCACTGCGCCACTGTGCCACCCTAATTAATCACATTGTCTCTCACAACAAGGAGTGTGTATTATTAGGAGCACAAGAACATGCAGAATGCAAGTGGGTATTTGCGACTATTTTGCTCCATCCATGATCATTGAAAGGTTTGCTTGGAATTTGGAAGATATGTTATGCTTGACTTTGGACTGATTGAGGAAGGCTAATGGGTTCCCCCGTGATCAAGGATGCAGCTGGTGAAAATGAAAGTGTGTGGTGCTACCATATCATAGCATTGAAAAAGTACATTCACCATACACTAACTAAACTTCCTCCTTTGAGCCAAAGATTTCCTGATTACAGAAACTGCAATTAGCTGCTCCGCCACTTCTAGCCACACAGCTCTGTTCTAAAGAGGGTGCCTCTCTGACCAATGGATGATGACACTCTTTTGCTTGACCTCTCACTGCATTATTCTAAGGCTCCATCTTTAGGGAGAGAAGCCTTCACTCCTTACTTGGACATCCTCTTCTCCTTTGACAACTTTCAAACTGCAGCCAAAAGCGATTGCCACTAATGAGCATTTTAACATTACAGAAAGTGCAGGTGCCCATTTAAGAACATTTGATGGAGTATAAAATGGGCTGCCCATTCAATATTGCCTATATTGCGCTTCCGTCCAAGATCAATTTCACACTCCATGGCTGGATTTTATTTTGGCAACAGTGGTTCCGGCAATGGGCCGGAAAGCCGGGGGGGTGGGAGTGGGGGTGCCATCTCGCCTTTTATCAGACCACCAGCCAAATTCAATGGCAAACGGGCAATTAACTTCCTGACATCAGGGCTGTCATCCCCTTTCAGGGACAAGAGCTGCTGACCAATCAGAGAACCGGCAGCTCAGCAGACCCAGCAGCTCCACTGGGAGCAGTGGCCACTGCTGGTACTGCAGGAGGCCCAGAGCAGCGAAGATGGAGGAGGTTCTGGGACCAAGTTAAGTGGGGTCAGGGTCGCCGGGACCAGTCAGGCAGGCCCCACGATAGGGTGGGGGTGCTGGTTGGTCAGGGCGGTGGAGGGGGTTTTGCCACAAGGCCGATAATCACTGCCGGGGGCGGGGGGGGCCCCTCTGTGGGCACCTAGTGGAGGGATCCCCCGAGCCTGCTAGAAGGACACCAGGTCTCAGCTGGCAGTGTCTCCATGTGGCAACGGACCCCTCCAATGTTGGCTAAATGCCAGCAGAGGCAGGAGGTGGCCCTTAAGTGGCTTAATTGGCCTCTCAGCAGACTTCTCATCAACCATGGTGTCTGTCACAAACAAAATGGCATGAGGGAGGACAACGTTGGGCATGCAGCCCAACATCACCCCACGCCATCTTGTCAGCCACACCCGCCTCCCTGACCCTCTCCAATCACTGGATAAAATCCAGCCCCATGTTCCTTAAATTCCAACCACACTATTGTCTCTCAGCTCCATTGTGATTCTGTGAGGCACTCCACCTGCCCATATTGTTACTGTTGGCAATTTACGAATCATTGCCTTACAATATGTTGCCAGTGTTCTGGGAAATCTGTAGGTGTAAAGTTTAATCCTCAGTGCTCCTGGAATAGAGTCTTGTTCACTGAGAATTCCGGGGCGCCCATCTCACCATTTGTCGTCCATTAATCTGCAGTACACCAGGACATGAATGACCAGCCAGCCTGGCTCACTAATAGTGCCTGGTAGCTAGCTATGGATCGGTGGGGGCAAGAATCTTCCCACTTGGCTCAAGGTAGAGCAGCAATTTAATGCTCTAAAAGGTAAGCTGGTTCTAACTGAGAAAGCACTGGAAAGTTTACGAGCGCTGTGTGCTGCTAGGCTGCACAGTTTTAACTGGTTAAATGTTATCTGTATATTTGGCTATCCCCAAGGCTTGACTCTGCCCACCTGTTCTCTCTGCACCTCGGTATGCAGTGTGTTCATACGGGAAAGGAGTGTGCAATCCATACTGGCTAAATAGAAATTCTATAGGTAGAAATTTATCAGCAGTTTGGTTTCCAGCCTTTTAAATAAGATGTCTATTTTCTGCACGACAAATGACTACTGACCAAAGAAAAACCTTCCAATTACACTTCAACTGTTGCATCAGGAAACCTGTGTGTTCTGACTCCATCATCAACAATACCTTGCATTTATATAGTGCTTTTAGCATAGCAAAAGATCCCAAGGCACTGTGACGCAGGTGTATCCTCACACTGTGTAATGCTGAACGACCGTTGCACTTTTTCTGCACCCTTCCTCAAATAGTTCTAAATGCTTGTAGCAGCACCTGACATCTAGTCCTCAAAACTGCGAGAGCCTAGTGCTTCACGCAGCTGGCAGCTCGCTCCCAAAACGTATCAGGCCTGACTCCTTAGAATTCTTCAGGGCTGACCAGCAGGCACAATACCTTCATCACAGGTTCCATACTCAGACAAGAAAATCTACACTAATGGTCCTACTCTGTGCACGAAAAGATATGCGGATCTTGACTGCTGTCTCCCACACTGAGCAATTACCGGGGCTGCTCACCAAATATCTCACACTTTCCTGCTTTGACTATTTCTACAATTGTGTTCTAGCCATTTTACATTGTGTGACTCATTGTGATTTTCTTTTGGCTGAATGTAAACTGAAAATGTCAGGTTTTACTTGAAATCTGTAGTTGCTATGGCAATGAAAATAGAGCAGGTGCACAGGAAGTCATAATGTACTAACAGCAGTTGTTCTGTGACTTTGATATGTAAATTGCCTTGTTCTGGGTTTATTTATAGAAGGTAATAATTAATCTGAGAATTTTCATTTCATTGAGGAAAATGCATTATGATTAGCAAGCATCCTAATTATCTCCTGTATCGAAGATTTTCAGATTTGCAGCAGCATCCGATGAATTAAAGTGTGAACTTTTGGATTGCTGCAACTTTCATGCTGAAAATTATTAATAAATATATGACAAGCTCTTTATATATAACACACTGTAGCACTGAAAGCTCAAAGCAGGAGGTTGTCAACGAAACAAGCAGGTCGCTATCATTGGGCTTCTTTCTTGAGAAATAAATCCTCTTTCCTGTAGATCTTACTGCATGGCTGAGGTGCACATTCTGAGAGCTAACCCCAAAGATGTTAATTAAAGCAGCCCTCTGTGGGGTAAACTTGATTATTTAATGCTCCCGATGCAGAACTTTGCATGATGAAGTGTACATTGGTAAGTAGGGCACACAGAGGTCAGCACATGGGATCCTGCATGACTTTCTGCCCATTAAGTTTTCCCTGGAATTTTCTTTCCATTAAAGGTAATGGATGGTAAATTGTGCTTGCCATGAATCAGACACGCTCTTCACACTTCAATCCCGATATGTGCAAAGCTCTTTGAAAATACAAACACCAATCATTCAGTGCACTTTGTTAGGAACATGAGTAGGCCATTCAGCCCCTCAAACCTGTTCTGCCATTCAATTAGATCATGCTGATCTGTGTCTTAACTCTGTCTGGCCCCCACTTCCCTTGGTTCGGTAACCCTTAATATCTTTGGTAAACAAGAATCTATCAATCTCAGTCTTGAAATTTTCAATTAAGCTAGCCTCAAACTTTTGAGGGGCTTTATCAATACATTGCATTGTTTCCTGGAAGAACTCATTAAATTTGTCACAACTTGCCTTTTACAAATATACGCTCATAGCATTCTAAGTGAAGGGTAACTTTATCCTGTATTATACCCTCTGGAATCTTACTCACTACTGACATTAAGATGGTTTATTCCCGTCTCCCTTTTTAATGCAGAAGTGTTACACTGACAACCCTCCTGTCCTCTGCTACAACTTTTGTATCCAAAGATGTTTGAAATATTGCAGACAGAGCCTCTCTTTTTTCTCCTCTGGCTTCCATCAGCAGTCTGGGATGTGTGCCCAGTGTCTTTATAATCCCCCTTCTTAGCCTTTCTAATCTTTTTTGCTTCAGTTCAATATTTTCTGTACTCTGCTTGACTTTTCTTTGTTATTAGCCCTAAATTTGTCATATGCCTCTTTATGAAGTCTCACTTTAATTTTAACTACTCCACTAATCCAGCTTTTGCTGCACCCATTACTTCTTGAGGGAAAATGTCTACTTTGTGCCCCAAGTATTTCTTACTTGAACATTTCCAATTATATGTCCACAAAAGTCCATGGCTATCATACTGAAGGTGAGTGTCACTGCTGACCTACACTAAGATGCTCTGAGAGCTGGGAATATGGGAACTCCTGGGGTTTGGAGGTCCCCATGCTCTCTCTTCCCCACTCCCCATCCTCACACCCTCATTACCTTTTTGGCAACAGCTGGAGGCAATGATTCACAACTTACCCAGGTCTCAGCTTAAATTATGGCCCCACTGAAGCACTTGGAGTTATGGCAGGAATACACCAGGCAGGTTATTGACTTTTGGCACCAAGGTCTCCTTGTACAATTTTTGGGAGCATTACAAATATAATACAGGAACTAGATGCATCAATCCTGGAAGGGAGATGGTATGGCAGCAATTACAGAGACCTGGCAGTAGCTCGAGCAAGATTGGGAAGATAAATACTGCAGGAAATCAGATTTTGGAAAGGAGAAGGAAAGTGTGAAAGGAGACATGAGGCCTTGTAAGAAATGTGGATTCTGTCATTTTTACTGGCCTTTTTATATTTTTTGTATTATGAATTTTGTATACTTTCTGTATATGTTTTGTATAATTTTTTGGTAAATGAAGAGTTAACTTTAGTTATGTATCTCACTGGAAACAAAATGCTGCCTATATAGTTTGAGTCAACCAGAATTACTTAGTGATTACTTTGGTAATCACAAGGAAAAGAACAGATTTGGAAAACTATGTAACAAGTTGTGATCAAAATGTAACAGAAAAAGATGAGTCTCGCCAGAAATGGATGACCTAATAACATGAACAGTTAAAGGGAAGGAAAAGAACAGATATTTAAAACTATGTAACAAGTTATGATCAAAATGTAACAGAAAAGCAGGATAAACCTCACCGGAAATGTGTGATCTAATGGAGATCAAGGTTATACTGCATTGTTTGTACACATTATTTTGCACATGTGATCATGATTAATGTACAAACAGAAATACCAACAAATGAAATGGCAGGACAATTGAAACAATGATATGTATGAACCAACGAATGAGTGCACAGGAGGAGACACTAGCTACAAAGAATAAAAGGACAGACCTGGAGAGGTTTGGTGCACAGATTTGAAGAAGACAAAGGGAGAGACAAGAGGAGTCACGAGCCGTCTGTGCCACTCGAGCCAGTGGAGAGTTGAGGCCATCTGGATTACGATATCAACTGCCTTGGATTTGTTTAGTATTGCTTTTAGCCTTAATAAATCATCCCTGATACCACTGCATCAGATGTCTCCTTGTCCAAATTCTTATTGTCTGGTCCAAGAACAAATTATAAGTAAAGTTCTAAATCTTACAGCCTGAAATAACAGACAACATTCATAGTGATAGAATTAATTTTGGGTTGAACTAAGGAGCAAGAATGTATTTTATAGATCTGTACGAGGATGATTCAACAAAATTTAATGTTATCCACTCCAGAACCATTTTTTTCAATGGCAGGGAATCCTCGCTTGTGCTGGGAGCGATGGATTTTGGGGTGCAAGACCTACTTGCTCACTATGGGGGTGGACAGCCCAGATGTAGCAGTGAACTGTAAGAAAGCAACATAGTACATTGTCTCGGAGCAGCTCACAGAAGGTATGCCTATGTTTGATATGGCGGTCAGTGCTCTCAAAAAATACTTTGGGCCCAAGAAAAGTGTGATGATAGAGCGATACACATTCCACCAGAGATCCCAGGACACGGTGAGCTCATTAAACAATACGTGACAGCATTGCAGCAATTGGTGTCTAAATGTGAATTTGGCACACTAACCAACAAAATAGTTCCTGACCAATTAATTGAAAAATGCATAATTCCACGAATTAGGGAATGTTGCCTCATGGAGGATGATGATTTAACCTTGGAAAAAGCCATAACCTTGGCAGTCCTGATCAAATCAGCCATGTTAGATTCAAAGGTTACACACACATGCATCCTTATATTCAGGATTGCAGACACAGCTTGCCCAACCAGCTTCAGTGCAAAGGTTAAGAACAATAAGACCTCAGCAACCTCATCAAAATGTGTCCCATCCCAGTCAGTTACCTTCAAAACTGTGCCCAAACTGTGCAAATGCTCATCGAGTCACAATGCCATGTCCAGCTTGAGGAAAAAAGTGTAACTCATGTTCGAAGTAGAACCATTTTGCAAAGTGTGCAGATCATTGAAGTAAAAGACTTCATCTGTTCGACACGTGGGGGAGTCTCTTCCTGAGAGTGAGGTACAACATGTATTTACCATCACAAAAAGTAAAGCACCAGGTCACTTTAAAGAGTGCTCAGTCGAGATCACAGGCATCTCAGTGTCACTTCTTATCAATGTTGGCATGAAAGTATCTATTTTGAGTGACAAACATTGGTATTTTTCGCAATTCTCCCTCACTCCTGCAACAGACACTCTTCAAGCTTATGATGACATTATCATTCCAGTTTCGGGGACGATCACAGTTCCAATACACTGCAAAAATATCACCCTCGACAGGTTCACTTTCTATGTAGCTAAAGGCCAAAGCCTTATTGGGGTAAATCTTTTGATAGGCTTGGATTCAAACTTGCTGATCTCACTGCAGCACACATTAACGGGATTGATGATACAGATTATACATGCCAGAATCCTTTCTTATTTACTGGGTTTGGGGAGACCAAGGGGTACTGTCATGCTGCTCACATTGACACAACAATTCAACCAGTTTCACAAAATTTGAGATGGTTGCCATTTGCGATCCGTGCCAAAGTGTCATAGGAGCTGAAACGACTAGAAGCAAATCGACTCATCACCATGGATATCAAATCTAGTCATTGCACAATGAAAAAATGGTGAACCTAGTCGATGCATTGACCTAAAGGCAATCAGCAAAGCTATCATACCAGACAAGTATCTGCTTCCTACATTTCAAGAAATGTCAGCATCATTTCATAATGCCACAGTCTTCACAAAGCTTGATATGCGACAAAGTTATCTTCAGATACTTCTAGCAGAACAAAGCCAATATCTTACAGCTTTTGTTTTTCATGAAGGTGTGTTTCTGTACTGCAGAATGCCCTATGGACTAAGTTCAGCACCTGGCACATTCCAGAAGATTGTTTCTCCAGTCTTGTCAGATGTTGAGGGAACGCTTAACTTCTTGATGACGTTGTTGTCCACAGGGATAAAGCTGAACATGATCAACACTTATCAGCAGTGCTCACTCGACTTGCAAAACACAAATTGATGCTAAACGAGGACAAATGCACATTTACAGCACCCGAGATTGACTTTCTAGGTTACAGAGTGACAGCAGCTGGAGTAAAACCTACACACTCTCTACAAGGGGGTGCTAACTGAGTGCTTAACATTACGTTATCAACCCATTTGTGTCGAGCCATTACAACTGCTTTGTGAAGGTATCCACTGCTCCATATTTCTAGAAAATAAATCTAGAAATGGAAAATCCTCACAACACATTTAAAACATCACTACACATAACATTCAGAGACTTCTTACCCAGAAGCTCTTTGCATGGAGCTGGTTTAGTCCTTCTTGGAAATTCTTTCCCCTCCTAGACGTAGTCATATTAATTTGTGAATTAGACAGAGGGTAGTCTCAGCCTTCAGACACAACCTTCAAAGTGAACCTTAAAGGGGTAGCATTAGCATGGTGTTCTTCAAACCTCTCGAGTTGGACTTCAAATCCTGCAACATGGTAGCAATCTCACAGAATCTAACATTTTCCCACTTGGAGGTACCTTTCAAACTGATTTATAATTTCAGCATTTTCACATAACAGTAAGGAGCCTGAAACTATAAGATGGAAAACAGCCTCCTGTGAGATAACTTTACTAAATTCACCTATCAAGAAATCAGCAAAGTTAGGGCCTGTTGATTTTGTCAGAGACTTTGAAGATTTTTTTTGAGGACAGCAATGCATTATCTCTCCATAAAAAAGGTGCAAAATGAAATGTATTACATAAGGTTATAGACCTGAAAACATAGAAAGCTGTTGAAAGTATACCTGGCAGACTGTGAGAATCTAGAAAGGTGAAAATGCAACTATTTAAATAATGACAAGATTTTGCACTTATAACTGCAATACATGAGTAGATACAGGATGAGACCAGAAAAGCTACACACAGGCCATGCACCTAATAGCAAGAGTGCACCCAAAAATTTGATGCTGCAGTTTTGTCATTATTTTTAGTGCACAATGGCGTACAGATCTATCATAATTCTTTACGACAATGTATTGTGTAGCCATCCCCAACAGTTATTTTCCATTTTGATACGGGGTTAACTTCAGAAGGTTCTGATGATTGCTTCTAATTGGAGTTTATGCTACTCTGTTTTTTGTGATTTAGCCACGTAATATGGAAAATGAGTCTAATCTTCCTAGACCAGATTGTGTAGTATTCGCAAAATTATCAGTTAGCATTAAGAATACTTGTGTAGGAATCTAGTAATGCAGCAGATCCTCAGCAACCCTTCAGTCTGTACTGTGTTGGAGTGAAACTCAGTGATCGAGTCAAGCGTAGGAAGAACAAACACTGGTGGTTCATTTAACTGCCATGAACAAAAGCTGTTAAGACCCTGCATCCAATGACAGAGATGCACTGACAGAACTAACAACCAGCCAGGGGAAAACATTTTGCAAGCAGTGAAAGTAATTAGATTCTTTTTACATAAAAATGTCAAAACAAGTCAAAACATGAACTTTACAACTTTCTGCAAGGTTATTTTTTGACAGGAAAAACAATGTGTACAAAGAGTTGTTTATATGTGCAATTCACATTTGTTAAAGCAGCCATTAATTTAGCTTAGTTCCAATAGATGGAACCAACCCACTCTCATCACTGTCCTCCTCATTTATCAGAAATACAATCCTGGTTTGGATTCTTACTCCCACTGCATGAGCCTAGGTTTCGGTGTCTGGGTCCACTGGACTTGCCGATATTCTCTCTAAATCTGATCCACAGTTGAACAATGCAACTCCTTGCCACTTTATCCAAATCCTCACTCGAAAGAATAATCCAGCCACAGCCCTTCTCTCCCTTCCTGATGCTATCCTTTTCTCCCTCTCTGAACTTCTCTCTCTCCCTCCCTGAGCTGTCCTTTTCTCCCCTTGAGCTGTCCTCTCCCTCTCTGAGTTGTCCTTCTCTCCCTCCCTCTCTGAGCTGTCCTCGCCCTCTCTGAGTTGTCCTTCTCTCTCTCCCTCCCTGAGCTGTCCTTTTCTCCCCTTGAGCTGTCCTCTCCCTCTCTGAGTTGTCCTTCTCTCCCTCCCTCTCTGAGCTGTCCTCGCCCTCTCTGAGTTGTCCTTCTCTCTCTCCCTCCCTGAGCTGTCCTTTTCTCCCCTTGAGCTGTCCTCTCCCTCTCTGAGCTGTCCTTCTCTCCCTCCCTCTCTGAGCTGTCCTTCTCTCCCTCTCTGAGCTGTCCTTCTCTCCCTCTCTAAGCTGTCCTTCTCTCCCTCCCTCTCTGAGCTGTTCTTCTCTCCCTCTCTGAGCTGTCCTTCTCTCCCTCTCTGAGTTGTCCTTCTCTCCCTCCCTCCATTAGATGTCCTTCTCTCCCTCTCTGAGCTGTCCTTCTCTCCCTCCCTCTCTGAGCTGTTCTTCTCTCCCTCTCTGAGCTGTCCTTCTCTCCCTCTCTGAGTTGTCCTTCTCTCCCTCCCTCCATTAGATGTCCTTCTCTCCCTTTCTGAGGTGTCCTTCTCTCCCTCCCTCTCTGAGCTGTCCTCTCTCCCTCTCTGAGCTGTCCTTCTCTCCCTCCCTCCCTGAGCTGTCCTTCTCTCCCTCCCTGAACTGTCCTTCTCTCTCTTCATGAGCTGTCCTTCTCTTTCCTAGTGTGTTTCGGGACGCCACATTCACTGCTGCACTGCAGTCATGTGATGTGTAACACTGCACCGCTCTAAACAGTTCCTAGCAAGCAACATGCAAAGCCGGACTAAAAACAAAGAGTTCCAGCATTTCTAAGTCTAAAGTGTGATTATATCTAACTTATGGGAACGAGAAGACATAATATGGTGGCAGCAGGTGTCTGTGAGTATACCTAAAACATTTCAAACAAATTTAATGCTTAATTAGATTGAAAAAAAAATTGACCCAAATTAGTGCCAGAGAGAGAAACTGAGTGAATCATGTGAAAATGAAATGGCCGCTGTGACAGCAATGAATACACAATGAATACCCATAATGAATTGGGAAGCTAATGATGTCATTGAGCCTTTTGAGAAGTTTAAACAAAAGCGCAGATTGACATTCAGTAGCTTCCTAAAAGGCATTAGAGAAGAGGAGAGGGTCAGCTATATCCTTCTGTGGGTAGGAGATAAAGGATTAAATTTGTTTAATAGCTGGGAGCTGAGTAAAGAGGACAGCATTAACCCAGAAAACATTTTTGAAAAATTCAGCATCTGTCTCCAGCCAAAATCAAATCATCAGATCTACTGATATGAATTTCAAGGCATCAGACAGGAACTAGATTGATACCACAAAGTAACATCAGAGTAACGTCATCCCAATCAGACTATACCATGTTATGACTAGGTGAGAAAGGGGTCTAGTGTTCCCTCTCAGCCTTCACCTGGTCTTACCGTAACAGGGTTTAATTTTAAACACACCAATTTTTTTAGCTCCCCCTTAGTGAATCCTTGTTCACTAACTTCCAATTATAAGGCAAAGAAACTAGCCAAACAGGTTTTCTTAGGTTTAAAGAGAAAAGGTTGAACTTTATTAAACTTAAACTCTAATTCGGTTAATGCCTACAGATACGTGACGCGCCCATGCTACCAGGCATATGCGATACACACACGCAGTTAGAGACAGAAAGGAGCAGAAGAAATAAAGTGGAAAAGTTTGAGGCAATGTCTGAAGATGGTTTTGGTTAGTGTTCCTCGAGCTCGTTGTAAAGTCTTTGATTGTAGGTAGGTCTTGCGTTTCGCTGGGGCCCAGTATTCTTCTTAAACCTTGTTCGATGTGGGAGACTTTTCTCTCTTGAAGTTCATGTGTTCTTAGTGGGTCCAGAGGCTTGTGAGAAAGAGATGGAAGCAGACAGGAGAGTCTTTCTGAGTTCAATAAATCTGTGGCTAGTTCAAAAAATCCTGGACCAGCCAGTTAATCATGTGACCACTGGCTTTTGTGGATTGTATCACCTTAGCAATCTCTGGAATGCTTTTCCTTACACCTTCAATGTCAAAATCCATTGTGGGTTGAATGTGTCGGAGAATGGTTCTTTTGTCTCCACATGCACTGTCTGTTAGTATGAAAATGTTTTTTAGCTAACTGTCTGACAACCCTTGTAACAGGCCTTCTCTTCTTCCAAGCAAGTTTAAAATCAATGTTCATATCACAAAATTAATATGCCTCATTCTTGGCAGGTGGGGGTCTACATGACACCTCCACACCCAATGGAATGAAATGCGATTTGAGAAAAGCGCATTTCATTAAAAAGGGTCGAGAGAGAAAATATATTACAGGAAAAAGCATATGTCTCCATCTCTCAGTCATTCATACTCATTCATAAATCCTAAGACTTATTAGAGCCTGTCTTTTCTTGGTAGTAGTGTTGCATTAAACTGCCCTTTTTTGGCATCCCAATAAATATGTGGTTGTTTGGGGAGGCTTTTCTTCAGTTTTCCCATTTCCATGACTGCCTCGGGTATCTTTGAGATGGTTAGATTGACTTAGCCCTGAGTTGGAACTTTTTTCCAGGAGAGTCAATAGTGGGCGGGACATGCAGAGGCTTTTGACTTCTGGGGATGGGTGGTTCTCTTTTTCTCGGACTGTGGGAGAGGATTCTTTGCTAATGTCCCCTTTGTCCTCTGGGACACTCTTGCCTGAAGGTATTTGTGCTGACTCTACTGCACTCCCCTGGTGACACATCGACTAGGTGAGGCATCACCCTCACAGTTTCTCTGTCCTCAAGAGGGCTTTCTTTGTCTCTGCATGTTCCTGTACATGCTGTTAGCAACTCTGCTGGGGTGTTTCTAGTGTCTGCATTTACATAGGAGGATGTGGGGTCTAATTTTTCAAATTTTTCAGGGTTGGCTGACTAGACAGTAGGGGTTTCAATCCAGAATTCCTCCTGGCCTTCCATTAACCTGCCCACTTGGTCGCTTTTTCCCCTTCCCTTTCTAATCTTTTGCCAACCTTGTGCCCGCTGGTCCCCTTTTGTTCTTGGCGGGGTCCCTTACACTTCACCAGCCCTCTGCTGGAGGGTCCTCCCAACACTAGTACAGGACTTACGGGAGCAGGTTTCACTGTAGGTTGGGGTTTACCCTCAACCTGGTGCATGTGTCAACTCCTGCAGTAGTCCACCACATCTTTGTGGAGTTTTGGCCAGTCAAACTGTTGTCTTATACAGGATTTGGTCTTTCGTATACCGGCATGTACAGCCACTGTAGTCTCATAGGCCCTTCTTAATATTTCCCTCCGGTACCTCTGTGGCACCACTAACTGGTGAACTACAGTCCACTCCTTGCTCTCAGGTCTGTGAGGGGAACTCCATTTCCTCATGTGTACCTCATTCTTTAGATAATAGCAATCATGGACTCCCTCTGCTTCAATTTCAGACTCTCTCAATGCTGGGTCAGCTCGCTGAGCCTCAGCTAGGGAAGATGTTTTAACTCATTCCCTGGGTCTTCTAAATTTCCAGAGAAAGTCTCGGACAGACAGACCTCATGGTCATTTACCTGTAGTGCCAATGTAGTCTTCTGTGGGGGAGCTGGTTTGATCATGGCCTGATTTATTACGCATTCAAGGAAACTGCAGGGGACCGTCTCCTGCCACAGCCCTGTCTCTCTGACCTCCTGCGGTCTCTCTTTCACTGCTGGGGGGGCTACCACCTTCACCTCCGCCAGATCATTACCTAGGAGCAGGTCAACCCCGTCCACAGGCAAACTAGAGACAATTCCTCCCTACAGTCACCGTTCCAGAAACTAGGTCGCACTCCAGGTGCACCCGGTGTACAGGTACAGGCATACACTGCCCTCCAATCCCACTCACCACCATTTTGGTGTTCACTGCACTCTCTGGGGGAAAGGAATGGCCTTTTCCCAGTAAAAGGGATCTGGTGGCCCCTGTGTCCCTGAGAATTACTATGGGCTTGCTTGCCCCACTTGAGCGGTATGGGGTTACTTTCCCTTCAAACACAAAACCCTGATAGCCTTCAGGAATCCTGTTAGCTTTTCCGGCACTTGCAGTAGTAAGCTTCCTGGGTCTCACTCTTACTGCAGTTCAAGCCACAGCTTGTTCTGCTGGGTTTTCCATCAGGGTTCCATCTTCACTGAGCGGGTGTGCCCTGATTAACCCTACAGATTTTCCCTTTAGTTTCCAGCTGATGACCTGCCTTATTACAATGGAAGCACACAGGTCTCCGGGTCTCACTCCTGCTCACAGCACCTTCCTTTTCGGCTAGAGGAGGACCCCCTGTGTCTCCTACTTTTCTTTCTCTCCCAGGACTGCTTGGGCTTCTATCACCTTCCCACCCTTTGTCCTTTTTGGATTTGTGGGGGTGATTAGGAAAGGTTTTCTCCTGGGAAACTGACTTATAGATTAATGCAAACTCATCAGACAGAACGCTACTTGCTGGGCTTTCTGGACTGGCTGCTCCTCAACATGGGTCTTTATGGATAGTGGGAGAAAGTTTTTAAATTCCTCTAACAGAATTACTTCTCTGAGATTCTCATAGCTGAGCTGTACTTTAAATACCCTCAGCCATTGGTCAAAAGCCAGCTGCTTACTTTTTTCAAACTCCAAGTAAGTTTGATTAGCTTGCTTCTTGAGGGTTCTAAACTTTTGGCGATAGGCTTCGGGTACTAATTCATATGCTCTGAGAATAGCATTTTTTGTCAATTCATAATTTGATGAACTCTCATCTGGCAACAGGGAATAAACCTCATGGGCTTTTCCGGTTAGCTTGCTTTGTAATAAAAGAGGCCAGGTCTCAGCTGGCCATTTTAGCTGCCTTGCCAGTTTCTCAAAGGACACAAAAAACACTTCCACATCTTCCTCATTGAATTTTAGGATTAGTTGAGATAGTTTTAACAATTCTATATACCCAGCCCTGAATTACACTCCTCCAATTTGACTTTCACTGGGGTTTCTGAAGGGGGAGGGTGAACAGCCAGTTGTCGTTGTGCACATAGGCACCAATGATATAGGTACAAAATGGGATGAGGTCCTACAAGCAGAATTTAGGGAGTTAGGAGCCAAGTTAAAAAGTAGGACCTCAGAGGTAGTAATCTCAGGATTGCTACCAGTGCCACGTGATAGTCAGAGTAGAAATGAAAGAATAGTCAGGATGAATGCGTGGCTTGAGAGATGGTGCAGGAGGGAGGGGTTCAGATTTTTGGGACATTGGGACCGGTTCTGGGGGAGGTGGGACTATTACAAATTGGACGGTCTACACCTGGGCCGGACTGGAACCAATGTCCTTGGGGGTGCTTTTGCTAACGCTGTTGGGGAGGGTTTAAACTAATGTGGCAGGGGAATGGGAACCAAATGAGGTCAGTGGAGAGTAAGGAGGTAGTAACTAAAGCCTGTAAGGAACTAGATAATGAAGTCAGCGTGACTAAGGGAAAGAGTAGGCAGGGAGCAGATGATGAAAGCAAAGGGACTGGTGGTCTGAGGTGTATTTGTTTTAATGCAAGAAGTGTAGTAGGTAAGGCAGATGAACTTAGGGCTTGGATTAGTACCTGGGAGTATGATGTTATTGCTATTACTGAGACTTGGTTAAGGGAAGGGCATGATTGGCAACTAAATATCCCAGGATACCGATGCTTCAGGCGGGATAGAGAGGGAGGTAAAAGGGGTGGAGGAGTTGCATTACTGGTCAAAGAGGATATCACAGCTATGCTGAAGGAAGTCACTCTGGAGGACTCGAGCTGTGAGGTAATATGGGCAGAACTCAGAAATAGGAAGGGTGCGGTAACAATGTTGGGGCTGTACTACAGGCCTCCCAACAGCGAGTGTGAGATAGAGGTACAAATATGTAAACAGATTATGGAAAGATGTAGGAGCAACAGGGTGGTGGTGATAGGAGATTTTAATTTTCCCAACATTGACTGGGATTCACTTAGTGTTAGAGGTCTAGATGGAGCAGAATTTGTAAGGAGCATCCAGGAGGGTTTTCTCGAGCAGTATGTAAATAGTTCTACTCGGGAAGGGGCCATACTGGACCTGGTGTTGGGGAATGAGCCGGGCCAGGTGGTTGACGTTTCAGTAGGGGACTACTTTGGGAATAGTGATCACAATTCCGTAAGTTTTAGAATACTCATGGACAAAGATGAGAGTGGTCCTAAAGGAAGAGTGCTAAATTGGGGGAAGGCCAACTATACCAAAATTCGGCAGGAGCTGGGGAATGTAGATTGGGAGCAACTGTTTGAAGGTAAATCCACATTTGATATGTGGGAGGCTTTTAAAGAGAGGTTGATTAGCGTGCAGGAGAGACATGTTCCTGTGAAAATGAGGGGTAGAAATGGCAAGATTAGGGAACCATGGATGACAGGTGAAATTGTGAGAGTAGCTAAGAGGAAAAAGGAAGCATACATAAGGTCTCGGAGGCTGAAAAAAGACGAAGCTTTGAAAGAATATCGGGATTGTAGGCGCAATCTCAAACGAGGAATTAAGAGGGCTAAAAGGGGTCATGAAATATCTTTAGCAAACAGGGTTAAGGAAAATCCCAAAGCCTTTTATTCATATATAAGGAGCAAGAGGGTAACTAGAGAAAGGATTGGCCCACTCAAGGACAAAGGAGGAAAGTTATGCGTGGAGTCAGAGAAAATGGGTGAGATTCTAAACGAGTACTTTGCATCGGTATTCACCGAGGAGAGGGACATGACGGATGTTGAGGTTAGGGACAGATGTTTGATTACTCTAGGTCAAGTCGGCATAAGGAGGGAGGAAGTGTTGGGTATTCTAAAAGGCATTAAGGTGGACAAGTCCCCAGGTCCGGATGGGATCTATCCCAGGTTACTGAGGGAAGCGAGAGAGGAAATAGCTGGGGCCTTAACAGATATCTTTGCAGCTTCCTTAAACACGGGTGAGGTCCCGGAGGACTGGAGAATTGCTAATGTTGTCCCCTTGTTTAAGAAGGGTAGCAGGGATAATCCAGGTAATTATAGACCGGTGAGCCTGACGTCAGTGGTAGGGAAGCTGCTGGAGAAGATACTGAGGGATAGGATCTATTCCCATTTGGAAGAAAATGGGCTTATCAGTGATAGGCAACATGGTTTTGTGCAGGGAAGGTCATGTCTTACCAACTTAATAGAATTCTTTGAGGAAGTGACAAAGTTGATTGATGAGGGAAGGGCTGTAGATGTCGTATACATGGACTTCAGTAAGGCGTTTGATAAGGTTCCCCATGGTAGGCTGATGGAGAAAGTGAAGGCGCATGGGGTCCAAGGTGTACTAGCTAGATGGATAAAGAACTGGCTGGGCAACAGGAGACAGAGAGTAGCAGTGGAAGGGAGTTTCTCAAAATGGAGTCGTGTGACCAGTGGTGTTCCACAGGGATCCGTGCTGGGACCACTGTTGTTTGTGATATACATAAATGATTTGAAGGAAAGTATAGGTGGTCTGATTAGCAAGTTTGCAGACGACACTAAGATTGGTGGAGTAGCAGATAGTGAAGGGGACAGTCAGAGAATACAGCAGAATATAGATAGACTTGGAGAGTTGGGCAGAGAAATGGCAGATGGAGTTCAATCAGGGCAAATGCGAGGTGATGCATTTTGGAAGATCCAATTCAAGAGTGAACTATACAGTAAATGGAAAAGTCCTGGGGAAAATTGATGTACAGAGAGATTTGGGTGTTCAGGTCCATTGTTCCCTGAAGGTGACAGCGCAGGTCAATAGAGTGGTCAAGAAGGCATACGGCATGCTTTCCTTCATCGGACGGGGTATTGAGTACAAGAGTTGGCAGGTCATGTTACAGTTGTATAGGACTTTGGTTCGGCCACATTTGGAATACTGCGTGCAGTTCTTGTCGCCACATTACCAAAAGGATATGGATGCTTTGGAGAGGGTGCAGAGGAGGTTCACCAGGATGTTGCCTGGTATGGAGGGCGCTAGCTATGAAGAGAGGTTGAGTAGATTAGGATTATTTTCATTGGAAAGACGGAGGTTGAGGGGGGACCTGATTGAGGTGTACAAAATCATGAGAGGTATAGACAGGGTGGATAGCAAGAAGCTTTTTCCCAGAGTGGGGGATTCAATTACAAGGGGACACGAGTTCAAAGTGAAAGGGGAAAAGTTTAGGGGGGATATGCGTGGAAAGTTCTTTACGCAGAGGGTGGTGGGTGCCTGGAACGCATTGCCAGTGGAGGTGGTAGGCGCGGGCACGATAGCGTCTTTTAAGATGTATCTAGACAGATACATGAATGGGCAGGAAGTAAAGAGATACAGACCCTTAGAAAATAGGCGACAGGTTTAGATAGAGGATTTGGATCGGCGTAGGCTTGGAGGGCCGAAGGGCCTGTTCCTGTGCTGTAATTTTCTTTGTTCTTTGTTCTTTGTTCTTTGTTCTTTGTTCTCTGTCACCCCCTAGTTAACTCAAGCCGATTCAGCTCTCAGTCTTCACATTATTTCTGGAAGGTTCTTTCCCTCTTTCTCTCCTCTCTCTCTTTGTCTTCACGTTCCTTCTGGAAGGCTCTTTCTTTCTCTCTCCTCAAATTCAAGTTTCCTCTGTTCCAATTCTATCTTTGCTAGCAATACCCTGTCGGAGTCAATTTCTAAACCTGTTTCTGCTTCTTCAGATTCAAGGGAAAAATGGTTGGCCACTAGCCTTAGGAGTTCAGACTTCCTAGCCTTGCCACGTACAGTGATCCCACACTGTTCAGCCATTTTCCTCAACTCCTCCATAGACAGTGCTTTTAACCTATCCCAAGTTACTTCACCCTGGCTTAGGGAGCTACTAGCTTCAGTTGCAGACATGTTAGTATTCAAGCATACACAACAAGAAGAAAACCTGTCTTGAAATCTTGCTCTTTTTTGATTGGGAACTATTTGGCTTCCCACTTCCAATTTCTCTTGTTTGTCTGTGGGTAATATCCAGGATGGTAGCCCCCAAATTGCTGTTACAACCAGGTGAGAAAGGGGTCTAGGGTTCCCTCTCAGCCTTAACCTGGACTTACCGTAACAGGGTTTAATTTTAAACAAACTGTTTTGTTTTATCTCTCCCTTAGTGAATCCTTGTTCACTAACTTCCAATTATAAGGCAAAGAAACTAGGTTTAAAGAAAAAAGGTTGAACTTTATTAAACTTTAACTCTATTTTGGTTAATGCCTATGGATACGCGACACGCCCATGCTAGTATGCATACACGATACACACTTGCAGATAGAGACAGAAAAGAGTAGAAGATATAAAATGGAAATGTGTGTGGCAATATCTGAAGATGGCTTTGGTTACTGTTCTTCGAGCTCACTGTAAAGTCCTTGATTATAGGTCGGTCTTCCTTTTCATTGGAACCCAGTATTCTTCTTAAACCTTGTTTGATATAGGAGACTTTTCTCTCTTGAATTTCATGTGGCCTCAGTGGGTCCAGAGGCTTGTGAGAAAGAGATGGGAGCAGACAGGAGGGGTCTTCTCACTCCAGGAGCAAACAGTCTTTCTGAGTTCAAAAACTCTGTGGCTAGTTCAAAAACCCTGGACCAGCCAGTTAGTCATGTGACCAGCTGGTTTAACCAGTCCTGGCCTTTGTGGATTGTATCACCTTAACAGTCTCTGGAATGCTCTTCCTTACACCTTCAATGTCTGGTGATCAAAATCCCTTGTGGGGTGAATGTGTCGGGGAATGGTCCTTTTGTTTCCACATGCACTATCTGTTAGTATGCAAATATTTTTCAGCTCAGTGTCTGGCAGCCCTTCTAACAGACCTTCTATTCTTCCCAGCAAGTTTAAAATCAATGTTCATATGACAAAATAAACATGCCTCATTCTTGGCAGGTGGGGGCCTGCGTGACAACCAGAAGATATTTCCTGAAAATTTGGAAGAAAATGGTTAGCAAAGGAAAGGTACTCTGAAACCTAATAACGTCAGGCTAATGGCATATGGGGGTACTGAGATTCGACAACTAGGAACAACCCAAATCAGAAGGACACACAAAGGAAAAGATGTTGATTGTATGTTCTACTTCACTGAAACAGATGGTCCTGCTACCCTGGGTTGAGCAGTAGTGAAGAGCTGTAGATTATCTCAGTAAACCATGAGGTGACAGAAGAGACTCTGAGGGTTGAAGATAGTACTACCATTGAAAAGCACCCTCCAATCAAAAACAAAGAAGATCTGGTACAAATGTACTCAGAGTGTTTCAATGTGAGGGTTGGATGCTTTGAAGATTTTGAGTATCACATCACTATTGACCCAGCAATGAAACCAATGATTCATCCCCCACATAAAGTACCAATAAAACTAAAGGAAAGCTTGAAATAGAGCGCCAAAGGATGGAAGAAAAGAAGAAAAGAGTCAGAGAGCCTACAGATTTGGTCAATTCTATCGTGGTGAGAGAGAAGCCAAATAGGTGGCTAAGAATTTGCCTGGATCCCAAATGTCTTAATCAAGCAATAGAGAGGAATTACTACCCTATTCCAATACTAGAATAAATCACACCAACACTGGCACGGGCAAAAGTTTCCAGCAAGCTTAATGCCAGAAATGGCTACTGGAACGTGAAACTAGACACAGAATCTTTGCTATTGACAACATTCAACACAGTCTTTGGACGGTACAAATTCCTGCATCTACCCTTTGGCCTTAAACTGAGCCAACAGAAAGTAGATGAGACATACTGAGGATGTAAAGGAGCAGTCGGCATAGCTGATGATATCCAGATATATGGTGTAGATGGAAAAGATCATGACTACCATCTACATGAAGCCATGGAGAAAACCAGGAAAGCTGGGATCAAGCTAAATGTAGACAAATGAATTGTGAAGGTGGCAGAATGTCAGTTCTTCAGAATGGTGTACACACCTGACGGAGTCAAGCCAAGTCCTTAAAGAATCACAGCTGACTCGGGGATGGAAGCCCCGAGAGAAAAGAGAGAGTTGAGAAGTTTCCTTGGCCCAATCCAGTACATGAGCTCCTTCATATCGCATTATGTTGGAACACACAGCAAAAATATAGGAGGTGATGAAAGAAGATGTAGAGTGCCAGTGGGCAGAGTCACAAGACAGGAGTTTCAACAAACTCAAAAAGGTAGTATGTAAGGAAACAAGTCTGTCATACTACAACAGAAAGAAGCCTGTCACTCTGCAAGTAGATGCTTCCACAAAAGGACTGGGAGTGGTCCAAGAGGGAAAGCCACTAACATTCACATCCAAAGCTGTAACCTCAGCTAAGACCAGATATCCCAACATGGAAAGAGAGCTTTTTGCATTCGTGTATGGATGTGTGAAGTTCCTTTCATATCTCTATTTGAGAAAATCATAGTGGAGAGTATCATCGTCCATTGGAGCAGATCTACAAGAACAATTTATGTAAAGCATTAGCAAGACTGCAAAGGTTACTCTTGAGACTTCAGAGTTACGATTTCACTCTGAAATTCAAGCCAGAAAGAAAAATGGTTCTGGCAGACACCCTATCTCAGTTGTCGCCACAGGAGAAACATGAGATAGAAGAGCTAGATATAAAGATTCATCACCTAGTGAATGTAACACCACCGAAACGGACTCAAATTAGAGATGAGACCAGCAAAGACAAGGAGTTACAGATGCTCTCTCAGCAAGTGATCCAGGGATGGCCTGATAAGATACAGCACACACAGCCAGCAATACGGTGGCACTGGTCTATCTGAGATGGTATCTTACTAGAAGATTGTGTTCTGCTGACCGGATCCAGAATAATCACCCAAAACAACGCAGCAAGAACTTCTCCAAATGATACACGAAGGCCATATGGGAATGGAGAAGTGTAAGCTCAGAGCCAAATCAGCTGTGTACTGGATAGGCAAATACAAAGATATCGAAAATATGGTGTCTACATGCAATGTCTGCCAGAAGTGCAAGAACACAGAACAGAAAGAGGAGACGATAGCTACTGATGTACCATGGCATACGGTAGGAGTCGATTTATTCACACACATTCAAGAATGGTATCTCATAGTCGCAGGCTATTACTCAAAATTCCCTTTTATCTAGAAGGTGAAAGACTTGAGAGCCACAACAATCATCTCAGCAGTATGAGTTCTGTTTGCTGAGCAAGGGATTCCTGAAAGATTAATAGGTGTCAATAGCACCCCATTCACCTCCAGAAAATTTAGGTATTTGCTGAACAGTATGGGTTCAACACCATAACCTCATTACCACACTACCCATGGGGACTCGGGTTTACAGAAAGACACGTCCAGACGGTCAAAAGAACACTTGCAAAATGCTAAGAGATGAAAGAAGACCCAAACCTCGCCTTATTGTCACTCCGATCTACACCTCTCAAGGCTGACATGAAATCACCTGCAGAGCTGTTAAATGGAAGAAAATATAAGACAACTCTGCCAAGCAAAATACATCCTCCAAGTGACCAGGCAGAAGTGAGACAACAACACACTGAAGCACAGGTAAGAAGAGATCAACACTTCAACAGCATGCTAAATCCATACCTGAACTGTTGAATGGATCCTGTATATGTACAGTTTTTCCTATCATGAAGACCTGGAGCCCAGCAAAAGTTGTTGGTGAAGCTGACTAGGTGAGTGGGCAAAACTGTGGCAGATGGATTTCAATGCGGGCAAGTGTGAGGTTATCCATTTTGGACCAAAAAAGGTGTCCCAAAGTGATCTGTGTTGGGGCCTCAATTATTCACAATATTCATTGACGACTTGGATGATGGCATAGTCAGTCATATATCCAAATTTGTTGATGATACAAAGTTAGGCAGCATTGTGGACAGTCTAGATGATAGCATAAATTTGCAAAGAGATATTGGCAGACTAGGTGAGTGGGCAAAACTGTGGCAGATGGATTTCAATGCAGGCAAGTGTGAGGTTATCCATTTTGGACCAAAAAAGGATAGAGCAGGGTACTTTCTAAATGGGGAGAGGCTAAGTACAGTGTATGTCCAAAGAGACTTGGGGGTTCAGGTGCATAGATCTTTAAAATGCCAAGAGCAAGTGCAGAAAATAATCAAAAAGGCTAATGGAATACTAGCCTTTATATCTAGAGGACTGGAGTATAAAGACACAGAGGTTATGCTGCAGCTGTACAAAACCCTGGTTAGACCCCACTTGGAGTACTGTGAGCAGTTCTGGGCACCACACCTTAGGAAGGATATATTGGCCTTGGAGGGAGTGCAACGTAGGTTTACAAGAATGATACCTGGACTACAGGGGTTAAGTTACCAGGCGAGATTACACAAATTAGGCCTGTTTTCGCTGGAACTTAGAAGGTTAAGGGATGATCTGATTGAAGTCTTCAAGATATTAACAGGAAAAGACAGGCTAGATAAAGATAAACTATTTCCACTGGTTGGAGATTCTAAAACTAGGGGCATAGTCTAAAAATTAGGACCGGACCGTTCAGGAGAGATGTTAGGAAGCACTTCTTCACGTAAAGAGGTTTGGAACTCTCTCCCACAAATAGCATTGAAGCTAGAACAGTTGTTCATTTTAAATCTGAGATGGATTTTTGTTAAGCAAAGATATTAAGGGATATGGGCCAAAGGCAGGTATATGGAGTTAGGCCGCGGATCAGCCATGATCTCATTGAATGGTGGGACAGGCTCAACGGGCTGAATGGCCTACTCCTTTCCTATCTTCCTATGTTCCTGAGACTCCAAAGTCATACATCATTGAGACTGAAACTGGTAAGCAAATGAGAAGGAACAGAATCCATATTTGAGCTACGCCTGAGCTGGAAAAACAGAAAAGATCATGAACAATACCAGTGGCGGCACAGTGGCGCAGTGGTTAACACCGCAGCTTCACAGCTCCAGCACCCCGGGTTCGATTCTGGGTACTGCCTGTGTGGTGTTTGCAAGTTCTTCCTGTGACCGCGTGGGTTTTCGCCGGGTGCTCTGGTTTCCTCCCACAGCCAAAGACTGGCAGATTGATAGGTAAATTGGCCATTGTAAATTGCCCCTGGTATAGGTAGGGGAATTGTGGGGATGTGAGAGGGTAATGGGATTAATGTAGGGTTAGTATAAATGGGTGGTTGATGGTTGGCACAGACTCAGTGGGCCGAAGGGCCTGTTTCAGTGCTGTATCTCTAAATAAAACAACATCATTATCCAGCGAGACAACATCGCCATCAAGTATTAGCAACATCAAGCATGACTCTTGCAATACGCACAACATCGCCAGCAGCCTGCCAACTCACCAGAGGGCAATGAATGCCAATCTACAAGATGGAGACACAACATCTTTCCACCTAAGCAATACCATGAATAACATCCTTAGAAAAGAAAACAAACAAAAAAAAAGACTGAAATAAAGATGAAAGGTCACAGACCTGAAACATTAACTCTGTTTCTGTCTCCACAGATGCTGCCTGACCGCTGAGTATTTCCAGCACTTTCTGTTTTTTATAAAAGACGATAAGTGGGGGTCCATTTATTTCCAAAAGTTGATAGTAAATCTTATTTAGTTTAGAAAAAGTTAGTGACTGGAGCAGTTATATTGTTATCGAGGCATTATGTTTTTAAAGAAAGAGGGATGTTATATATTGTTATATTATTTGTACAGAGCTAGGAACTAATTAGGTAGGAACTAATTATTAAGGGCAATTGTGATCCAGGGGGGCCACATTCACTGCTGCACTGCAGTCCTGTGTTGTGTAACACTGCACCACTCTAAACAGTTCCTACCAAGCAACATGCAGAGCTATATTAAAAACAAAGACCTCCTGCATTTCTGTCTAAAGTGTAATTATTTCTAATGTATGGGAACCAGAAGACAAAACAGTGCCCTTCACTCTCCCTCCCTCACTGAGCTGCTGTCTCTCCCTCCCTCCCAGAGCTGCCCTCCCTCCCTGAGTTGCCCTCCCAACCAGAGCTGCCCTCCCTCCCACCCTCCCTGAGCTGTCCTCTCACCTCCTTCCATGAGCTGTCTTCTCTCTCCCTCCTTCCCTGAGCTTCCCTCCCTCCCTCCCTCCCTGGACTGTCCGCTCACCTCCTTACCTGAGCTACCCTCTCCCTCCCTGAGCTGCCCTCCCCCCCTCCCTGAGCTGTCTGCTCACCTCCTTCCGTGAGCTGCCCTCCTTCCCTCCCTGAGCTGTCGCTCACCTCCTTCTGTGAGCTGCCCTCTCTCCCTCCCTCCCTGAACTGCCCTCTCTCCCTCCCTCCCTGAGCTGTCCATTCTCCCTCGCTCTTTCTCTTAGCAGCACTCTCTCCCTTTCTCCCTGCCTCCTTGAACTGCCCTCTCTTTCTCTCCCTCCCTCCCTCAGCTGCCCTCTCTCTCTCCCTTCCTCACCCCCTGAGCTGCCCTCCCTCAGCTGCCTGACCTCCCTCCCTCTATCAGCTGCCGTCCCTCCCTCCCTCTGCTGCCTTGCCTTCCTCACTCCACAGCCCTTCCTCTCTCAGCTCCCCTCCCTCCCTCAGCTGCCCTCCCTTCTTCCTTCCCTCCCTCAGCTGTCCTCCTCATTGAGCAGCCCTCCCTCCCTGAGATGCCGTCTCTCCCTCCCCTCCCCACCCTGGGCTGCCCTCTCTCTCCTCCTCCCTCCCTCCCTGAGCTTCCCTCTCTCACTCCCTCCCTCCCTCAGCTGCCCTCCTTCCTTCCCGCCCTCCCTCAACTGCCCTCCCTCACTCCCTTCCTCCCTCAGCTGCCCTCTATCTCTCTCTCTGAGCTGTCCTAGCCCAGATTAGATATTTATTCACAAAACTGTGAATGGGAGTGAAACTAATTTATTTCCTTAGTTTGTCTGCTTGAACACTGGTATTTATCAAGGACTAGCCACACCTACTCCCAGATGAACTGATCCTGTCTACATAACAACAGCTAATGCACTTCAAATGTCATTCATTATTTGGGAACATAAGAATTTCTAGATGAAAAAAGACCAAGGGTCATTTGTTCTCCTTCCACCATTCTGGTCATCACATTATTACAATAATGGAGTTCACTAAACATAGCAATTAATCTCATCAAATAATCTATAACAGACCCAGATATGAGGAGAGGAAATCACCCTGTGGTGGAGAACTTCAGGAATCATTGGTTCAAAGTCACCTAACAGTTGCTCCCAAGCATGTGACACTTACAATGTTTTATCTCAAATTATTCCTAAAGTATTACCAAAATATTATTTTCTGAAATAAATATTCCCAATATCGACTATATCAAGACATCTTGCCATGATAAGGTACGCTATACTACAAGCATTACATCTTATTACTTACACACACATGCAGTAGCAAAGTAAAATATGTGGTATTAAAATAAAAGAATAAAACCACCACAAGCTATATTAAAATAACACAAGCTCCCTTCCCACTCCATAACTACAAAGATTTAGCAATGCAGACGTGTGCTTCCAAGTGTCATCAAATATTTATAAATTGTCTCTGAATCAAAGGAGTTGCTATGGAATTGGAAAGCTCTGTGGATTTAAACTTACAATCTACGCCTCTCTCCTCGTTAGAGTTTTATCAGAGAACAGGGGACAACATTTCTAACTAGTAAAGAGTGTTATTGACCATTCATAAATATGAATAAATTCATAAATAAGACCTCAGTAATATAATTTCCTAATTTTTCTCTGTGTATATCTTTAATAACTTTATTTGCTACACATTGCAACCAAACATATTACTTTACATGACTGCAGCCAGCAGCTGTATTTCATTGCCATTAAATCTCCTGGGTCACTTTCAGAAAAAACAGATTTTCCAGGGAGCGGGGCGAGTCAAAGGATATTAGACATAGTGGGGTAAATGTTCAAAATGTTTGGCTGGCATTTGGGAATAACAGTGCAACCAGCCCAGTTCTCACTATACTCTCTATACTTTCACTAATACTCTCATTACTACAAACCTATTGCTCACTACTAAATCAACTTGTATTTGTATAGCATCTTTACATAATAAAACGTCCTAAGGCATTACACACAGACATTATAAAACAAAATGTAACACCAAGCCACATAAGGAGATATTAGGGCAGATAAACAAAAACTTGGTCAAAGAGGTATGTTTTAAGGAGTGTCTTAAAGGTGGAAAGCAAGGTAGAAAGGCAGAGAGGTTTTGAAAGCGAATTCCAGAGCTTAGGGCCTAGACAGCTGAAGGAGCAGCCACCAATGGTGGAGAAATTAAAATCAGGGATCCTCTAGAGATCGGAATTAGAGGACTGCAGATATCTCAGAGCGTTGTAGAGCTGAAGGAAATTACAGAGATAGGGAGGGGACAGGCAACATAGGGATTTGAAAAGTCAGTTGGCATCCTTCCATCTACGAAAGATGATGGACACGCAGCAAACAATCTATTTATGTGGGGTGTCTTCACTTGGTGCACCTTTTGCTGATGGCTGCGAAGGCCAATCCTTAAGATGCAGGTTCTGCTACAGGTGCTGCACATGAAGCTGCCAAGTGATGCTGTGAGTTGTTGTTTTCAGCATTGGCGCCTGTTCCCAAGCTGCTGTAGCCACTGGTCATCGTGGTAGTGCACACCAGTCCACAGGATGTGTCGCCTGCTGGTGACTCCCAGGTGCGATAGTTGATGTTTAGGGCCTTCATGTCATGCTTGCAAGCATCCTTGAAGTGGAGCTTTGGACGCCCCACTGGTCATCTGGCCCCGGCTACCTCACCATACAGAAGGTCCTTGGGTATGTGACCGTCTTCCATCCTGTGGACGTGTGCAATCCACTGAAGCTGCCTTTGTTTGATTAGTACCAACACACTTGAGAGCTCTGCCTTTGAGAGGACTGCCACATTTGTGATTTTGTCCTGACAGGATATATCCATAATGCACCACAGACAGCGAAGATGGAAATTGTTGAGCTTCTTTTCCTGGTAGCTGTAAGTCGCCCATGTTTCACAGCCATACAGCAAGGTGCTGTGAACACAGGCCTTATAAACCGTGGGCTTGGTCCTAATGGTCGGTGTCATGCTAGGCCACCACCTGCCAAGAATGAGTCATATTAATTTTGCCATATGGACATTAAATTTCAAGTTGTTGCTGGGAAGAAGAGAAGGTCTGTTACAAGGGCTGCCAGACTTGGATGGAGGACATTTGCATACCAATAGGGACAAGAGAGGTTACTTCCCTTAACCACTTATCCTAAAATGGATTTTGATGCCAGGTATTGTGTGTAAGAAGAGCATTCCAGAGACTGCTAAGGTGATACAATCCACAAACTGGTTAAGCCAGCTGGTCACATGACTTTGGTCATTATTATTATTATGGTCACATGACTAACTGGCTGGTCCAGGGTTTTCTGAACTAGCCACAGAGAGTTTGAACTCAGAAAGACTGTTTGCTCCTGGAGTGAGAAGAACTCTCCTGTCTGCTCCCATCTCTTTCTCATAAGCCTCCGGACCCACTGAGGACACATGAACTTCACAAGAGAAAAGTCTCCTACATCGAACAAGGTTTAAGAAGAATACTGGGTCCCAATGAAAAGCAAGATCTACCTACAATCAAGGGCTTTCCAGTGACCTAGAAGATCAGTAAATAAAACCATCTTCAGATATTGCCTTAAACTTTTCCACTTTATTTCTTCTGCTCTTTTCTGTCTCTATCTGCAAGTGTGTATCGCGCATGCATGCTAGCGTAGGCACATCGCATATCCATAGGCATTAACCGAATCAGAGTTTAAGTTTAATAAAGTTGATTCTTTTTTCTTTAAACCTAAGAAAACCTGTTTGGCTAGTTTCTTTGCCTTATAATTGCAAGTTAGTGAACAAGGATTCACTCAAGGGGAGATTTAAAAAAGTGTGTTTAAAATTAAACCCTGTTATGGTATGACCAGGTGAAGTCTGAGAGGGACCCCTAGACCCCTTTCTCACCTGGTCGGAACAGAAATTTTGGGGATACTATCCTACATTTTACCCACAGATAAGCAAGAGAAATTGGAAGTGGGAAGCCAAATAGTTCCCAATCAAAAAAGAGCAAGATTTCAATACAGGTTGTCTAGTGGTTGTGTGTGCTTGAATACGAACATGTCTGCAACTGAAACTAGTAGCTCCCCAAGCCAGGGTGAAGTAACTTGTGATACGTTAAAAGCACTGTCTATGGAGGAGTTGAGGAAAATGGCTGAGCAGTGTGGGATCACTGTACATGGCAAGGCTAGGAAGTCTGAACTCCTAAGGCTGGTGGCCAACCATTGTTCCCTCGAGTCTGAAGAAGCAGTAACAGGGTTAGCTGTAGACTCCGACAGGGTATTGCTAGCAAAGATACAATTGGAACAGATAAAACTTGAATTAGAAGACAGGGAAAGAGAAAGAGAGAGACAGGAAAGAGAGAAAGAACGTGAAGACAAAGAGAAGCAAGGACGAGAGAGAGAGAGAGAGAAAGAACCTTCAAGAAAGAATGCGAAGAGAGAGAGCTGAAGCGACTTGAGTTAATTAGGAGGCGACAGAGTAACCCCAGTGAAGACATGGCCAAAATGGAGGAACATAATTCAGGGCTGGGTACAGAATTGTTAAAACTATCTCAACTATTCCTAAAATTCAATGAGGAAGATGTGGAAGTGTTTTTTTGTGTCCTTTGAGAAACTGGCAAGGCAGCTAAAATGGCCAGCTGAGACCTGGCCTCTTTTATTACAAAGCAAGCTAACCGGAAAAGCCCATGAGGTTTATTCCCTCTTGCCAGGTGAGAGTTCACAAATTTTGAACTGACAAAAAATGCTATCATCGGGCATATGAATTAGTACCCGAAGCCTATCGCTAAAAGGTTAGAACCCTCGAGAAGCAAGCTAATCAAATTTATCTGGCATTTGAAAGAAGTAAGCAGCTGGCTTTTGACCAGTGGCTGAGGGCTCTTAAAGTACAGCACAGTTATGAGAATGTCAGCGAAATAATTCTGTTAGAGGAATTTAAACACTCTCTCCCACTCTCCATAAACACCCATGTAGAGGAGCAGTGTGTTCAGAGAGCCCAGCAAGTGGCCGTTCTGGCTGATGAGTTTGCTTTAATTCATAAGTCGGTTTCCCGGGGACAACCTTTCCTAGTCACTCCACAAATCCAAAAAGGACAAAGGGTGGGAAGGTGATAGAAGCCCAAGCAGTCCTGGGAGAGAAAGAAAAGCAGGTGACGCAGGGGGCCCTCTTCTAGCCGAAAAGGAAGGTGCTGTGAGCAGGAGTGAGACCCGGAAACCTGTGTGCTTCCATTGTCGTAAGGCAGGTCACCTAAAAACTGATTGCTGGAAACTAAAGGGAAAACCTGTAGGGTTAATCAGGGCACATCCACTCAGTGAAGAAGAAAGCACAGCAGAAAAAGTTGTGGCTTTAACTGCAGTAAGAGTGAGATCCAGGAAGCTTACGGCTGCAAGTGCAGGAAAATTTAATAGGATTCCTGAAGGTTATTGGGGTTTTGTGGTCGAGTGGGGCGAGCAAGCCCACAGTAATCCTCAGGGACACAGGGGCCACTACATCCCTTTTACTGGGAATAGGTTTGACCTTTCCCCCAGAGACTGCAGTGAACACCAGAATGGTGGTGAATGGTATTGGAGGGCAGTGAATGCCTGTACCTGTATACCGGGTGCACCTGGAATATGACCTAGTTTGGGACCAGTGACCTTAGGGATTGTCCCTAGTTTGCCTGTGGATGGGGTTGACCTGGTCCTAGGTAATGATCTGGCAGAGGTGAAGGTGGTAGCTGCCGCCACCCCCCCCCACCCCCCTCCCCCACCACAGTAGTGAAAGAGAGACCGCAGGAGGTCAGAGTGACAGGGCAGTGGCAGGAGATGGTCCCCTGTAGTTTCCCTGAATGTATAGTGAATGATCAAAGCAGCTCCCCCAGAGGAGACTGATTTGGCACTGCAGGCAGATGACCATGAGGTCTGTCTGAGACTTTTTCTGGAAAGTTAGAAGACCCAGGGAATGAGTTAAATAAATCATCCCTAGCTGAGGCTCTGTGAGCTGACCCAGTATTGCAAGAGTTAGAACAGGCTGCCCAGTCTGAAAGTGAAGCAGAGGGAGTCCCTGATTCCTACTAGTTAAAGAATGAGACCCCACAACCTCCAATGTAAATGCAGACACTAGAAGCACCCCAGCAGAGCTGCTAACAGCATTAACAGGAACCTGCAGAGACAAAGAAAGACATCTAGGGGGCAGAGAAACTATAAGGGTGATGCCTCACCTAGTCGAGGTGCTAAAGGAGAGTGCAGGAGAGTCAGCACAAATACCTGCAGGCAGGAGTGTCACAGAGGACAAAGGGGAGATTAGCAAAGAATCCTCCCCCATAGTCTGAAAAAAAAGAGAACCACCCATCCCTGAAGTCAAAAGCCTTTGCATGACTCAGCAAAGTACTGAAAGAGAGTTCAGGATAGACCTGCCCACTACTGACTCTCCTGGAAAAAGAATTTCCAACTCAGGGATAATTAAACCTAATCATCTCAAAGACACCCTAGGCAGTCATGGAAATGGACAAACTGAAGAAAAACTTCCCCAAAGAACCATATGTTCATTGGGATGCCAAAAAAGAGCAGTTTAAAGCAACACAGCTACCAAGAAAAGACAGGCTGTAATAAGTCTTAGGATTTATGAATGAATGTGAATGACTGAGAGAGAGCGAAGTGTGCTTTTTCCTGTATCTTATATTTTTCTATCTCGGCCCTTTTTAATAAAATGCGCTTTTTTACAAATCTCATTTCATTCCGTTGGCTGTGGAGGTGTCATGCTGGTTTCCCACCTGCCAACACTGAGGCATATTAATTTCGCCATATGGACATTAAGTTTCAAATTGTTGCTGGGAAGAAGAGAAGGCCTGTTACAAGGGCTGCCAGACTTGGATGGAGGATATTTGCATACCAATAGAGACAAGAGTGGTTACTTCCCTTATCTACTTATCCTAAAATGGACTTTGATCACCAGGTATTGTGTGCAAGAGGAACATTCCAGAGACTGCTAAGGTGATACAATCCACAAACTGGTTAAACCAGCTGGTCACATGACTAACTGGCTGGTCCAGGGTTTTTTGAACTAGCCACAGAGAGTTTGAACTCAGAAAGACTGTTTGCTCCTGGAGTGAGAAGAACTCTCCTGTCTGCTCCCATCTCTTTCTCACAAGCCTCTGGACCCACTGAGGACACATGAAATTCAAGAGAGAAAAGTCTCTTACATCAAACAAGGTTTAAGAAGAATACTGAGCCCCAACAAAAAACAAGACCTATCTACAATCAAGGACTTTAGAGCGAGCTCGAAGAACAGTAACAAAACCATCTTCAGATATTGCCTCAAAATGTTCACTTTATTTCTTCTGCTCTTTTTTGTCTGTATCTGCATGTGTGTATCGCGTATGCATGCTGGCGTGGGCACGTCACGTATCCATAGGCATTAACCAAATTAGAATTTAAGTTTAATAAAGTTCAACCTTTTTTCTTTAAACCTAAGAAAACCTGTTAGGCTAGTTTCTTTGCCTTGTAATTGGAAGTTAGTGAACAAGGGGGAGCTAAAAAAACAGTGTGTTTAAAATTAAACCCTGTTACGGTAAGACCACGTGAAGGCTGAGAGGGGCCCCTAGACCCCTTTCTCACCTTGTCCTAACAGTCAGCTTGGTGTTATCCCATGCACAGTTCTTTGAAAACCAGGATGAGAATTTTAAAATTGAGGCATTGCTTAAACAGGAGATTGTGCAGGTCAGCAAGCACAGGGCTGATGGCATTTTGTATGAGTTAGGAGATGGTAGCAGAGTTTTGGAGGATAGAATGTAGGAAGCCAGCCAGGAGTGCATTCGAATAGTCAAGTCTGGAGGGAGCAAAGGCATAGATGAGGGTTTCAGCAGCAGGGGCAGAGATGGATGATGTTACAGAGGTGGAAATAGGCAGTCTTAGTGATGGTGCGGACATGTGGTTGATAGCTCATCCACTTTGGGGTCAAACATGACAGCAAAGTTGCAAAAAGACTCGTTCGGCCTGAGGGAATTGCCAGGGAGAGGGGTGGAGTTGGAGGCGAGGAAGCAGAATTTGTGGCGGGCACCGAAGACAATGGTTTCAGTCTTCCCAATATTTAATACGACCACCCCATTGCTCACAAAAGTATCACCCAGTACTCAGACAAATACCAGCCCCATGCTTATGTTACTACTAATGAAGATAGTAATGCTATTCGTAGCAAATTAAACTTTTCAATCTAATATTGGTTTAAATCACCCAATTGAACCTGGTTAATTAAAGAACCATTTCATCTTTATTGGTAACTCAAAGATTTCCTCTGTATGCTATAGCCTTGATTGTGACAAAGTACCAAAATCTGGCTATGCTTACCATTATGCGGGGACACCTTTGACAGCAGCTGCTCCTCCCCTGCGTCTTCCACATAGTATTCCCAGGCCTGCAAGTCGATTGACTAGGAGTTGCAAAGAAGAATCAGCAGCTCTGAAAGTGCTGTCCCATTAAGGGGGATTCACTTTTTTAAGCACCACAGTTTTACAGGTGTATGACACATAAAATGCCAAACCTCTCTTTGATGACCTTGTGTATAAATCTTAATTTTCTCTTCCCAGGATGATAAGGACGGATCAAGTAGCACCACAGACTGTGGGACATCATAGCAGCTTGCGTCAGGCATTCCACTAATTCCAGGCATCGCCAAAGATCCTAGAGAATGTAGGAAGTGAACTTGAGCAACGTTCCCTCTAAGCTATGCAGGTGCACAGCAGCTCAGCAATTGGGAATGTGACACGTAGGGGACAACAGGCCGCACACAAGCAACAGTCCCTGTAAGATGCATGCATACATGGCAATCTTAAAGGCACTGTGCAGTGTATCAAATCGGCCATGCACAGCAAAAGGAAATTAGAGGGAACATTGGCCGTAAATGAGATGGTGTAAGTCAATTTTACAGCATAGAAACAGTCAGGATCAGGCCAGGCTGAGAGTTCACACTGTCCATCTCTCTATGGGCAAAGGCTTGGTATCCTAATAGGTCTGCTTCAGAATGGGTCTGTTGATGCAGAAGCAGAAATCTTTCAAGACATCCTTGATTCAACCATGAGCAGCCTGCAGCAACTGGCTTAGAATGTATAGTGGTGCACTTGCAAGAGCATTGCCCTTGTGTATGAGTATTACGACCACTTAGAGAGATCATTAGCGTGAAAAAGACGAGATATGAACCTCCAGACTAATTTAATGAATTACACAACAAGATTTCACAGTTTAAGACTTTTATTACAACTAAACTAAAAGAAATCCCCAATTAACAAAACAGTATTTCGTAAGTAACTGATACCTCAAATTACGAACAAAGATATTTTTTCTTTACTTATTCAGCACTTGAGAGCCTTACACCACACGTATACGTTACAGTCTTTTTTGATAACAAAACCCATTGTGGTTAAAACTCCTCCCAGTTGTAATAGGTTGGATCTCCTAGACTTTTCAAAAATTAATATTCTCTTCGCTCCATTCTCCAAGCACTTCCAAGCTGGACATCCGTGGATAATGTGATTTCTGGTGATCCCAGGGATCTTTTACTGCTCCTCAAGCTTCAACTCTCAAAACAGGTTTGAGTATTCACAGCCTTTCACTGCATATCTTCAGAGAGGAGGCATTCTCTTCCTCTCCAGCTGCCACCGCTGGGGGTCTTCTCTTACAGCTTGCCTTGAGGCCGCACCCCAATGGGTCCCTTCTTACGGCCTGTTTGAGGCCACAGCCGTTGATTCCTTCTCTTACAGCCTGTTTTTCTCCAGAAAGTATGTTAAATTTATCTGGAATTAGAAGTCAATAGTTTATTGTTCTGCTCCAAAATGCAAAGAACGTCAGTCTGCATTCACAAAGGCACTCGGGTCTTTCCTTAGTCTCCAGGTGTTAACACCTGCCTGGTTCATTTGCAAATTCCCAATGGCTGACTCCTTGTTTTACGATCCAAAGGTCTGGAAGGGGGAAACCCATTGTTCTTCCAATGTTAATGCTGTGGTCTCTGTTTTTGGAAGACAGTCATTGGTCTGTATTCTCTGTTGTCCTCCAAGGCCAATATATCCTTCCTTTAATGCAGTCCCCAAAACTGAACAATACTCCAGATCCTGTTTAACCAGAGCTTTTTACAACTGTAACAGAACTTTTATTAATGTAGTAGAATGGGAAAATCTTACAGGGTTACCAAGGGGATTTATCTTGTTAGGATTTAGAGCACATATTAATTTACTTCTATGAACATTTATTACCAATCATGTTATTCTTTTTTTTATTTCTAGTTAGTGTGGGCCGTGTTTGTTGGATAGATCTGTAGAAAGGTTGAGCTGAATTTTACCAGCCCCTCGCGCCATGGGATGCAGCTTTTCCTGACCCCCTATCTCCCTTCTCCTTTTCTGAGCTGCTGGTCCCCTTTTCATTTTCCTCCATCCTGTGAGTGTCGAAGGCAAAGGTCATTTTTTCTCAAAACTACCACCTCTGCCTGATCTCCTTGCGAGTCAAACTAGACACTAGTTTGGGCTTTAATAAACGGGAGGTTCCTCACAATCAGAGCCCTTAACCAATGCCGATGGGGTGCCTGTCAAGGGAATTTCTAACCAAGGCTCCTCTGCTGGTTCTGGCATAAACTAGCCAGAGGCGATCTGTGATCACCTCCGGGGACTCACTTGGCTTCTGTTTGGTACTCATTACTTGCTCATAGAGATCGCCGGTCCCATATCCCACGGCCTCAAAGATTTGAACTTTTATACCTGCCAGGGTACTTTCACCCTTTCTTGCTGCCGAGGGTAGACCATTATAAACCACCAGTTTCAAAGCTGACAGCAGTAACTTAATATATTCTGCATCACTGCATTCATTGGGGCCAACTACCTGTTCTATCGCTTCGAACAATATGGTAGGATTGTCTCCCATCCCCAACTTAGACACATCTCTTACAACATACAAACATTCGAATTAGGAGCAGGAGTAGGCCACTCGGCCCCTCGAGCCTGCTCTGTCATTCAACAAGATCATGGCTGATCTGATTGTAACCTCAATTCTACACTCCTGCCTACCCCCGATAACCTTCCACCCCCTTGATTATCAAGAATCTATCTACCTCTGCCTTAAAAATATTCAGACTCTGCTTCCACTGCCTTTTGAGGAAGAGAGTTCCAAAGACTCACGACCCTCAGAGAAAAAATTCTCCTCATTTCTATCCTAAATGGCGACTCCTTATTTTTAAACAGTGACCCCTAGTTCTAGATTCTCCCACAAGAGGAAACATCCTTTCCACATCCACTCTGTTAATACCCCTCAGGATCTTATATGTTTCAATCAAGTCGCCTCTTACTCTTCTAAACTCCAGCAGATACAAGCCTAGCCTGTCTAACATTTCCTCATAAGACAACCCACCCATTCCAGGTATTAGTCTAGTAAACCTTCTCTGAACTGCTTCTAATGCATTTACAACTTTCCTTAAATAAGGAGACCAATACTGTCCACAATACTGCAGCTGTGGTCTCACCAATTCCCTGTATAACTGAAGCATAACCTCTCTACTTTTGTATTCAATTCCCCTCACAATAAACAATAACATTCCATTACAAGAACACAAGAAATAGGAGCAGGAGTAGACTCTTTGGCCCATCGAGCCTGCTCCACCATTCAAAACGATCATGGCTGATCTTAGGCTTCAACTCCACTTTCCTGTTAATTCACCATACCCCTTGATTCCCTGACAGACCAAAAATCTGTCTATCCCAGCTTTACATATATTCAACAATGGAGCATCCACAATCCTTTGGGATAGAGAATTCCTAATTATTAATTCTGTCAATTCAGCATTAGTACAAAGAACCTCGTAATCACCATGTAATATTTGGGTCCTTTGTGCATCTGCAGTAAACTTTTGTTGTTTCACTGGGGCCATCAGTCCCCGCACATTTCTATCTGGGGAGCCAAGGGCTTGTGGTGGGGGCCTGGAGCCACCATGCTCGGGTCCATCATCAGGCTCCCTATCCGCTGCACTTATTAAACACAGGGTTCTCCATGCTTTAATCAACTGTGTAGTGTTGTGCTGTGTTCTTAAGTCTTCATTAAATGATAGCCACAGGCTTTATATTTGGATTCAACACAAACACTGTTTATGGTCTTACTTATCTACATTGCATGCTCTCGAGTCCAGGTCTTTTCCTCGCTGGTGTGTGTGTGTTCTCTCAAAATGGTGTCTCCTTATAGATATGTCTGATGATGTCATCAGTTCCATCAGTGGTGTGGTCTCTTAAAGGTACAGTTTCTGAAAGGTGAAGTCATCACTACATTGCATTACATTACCCCCTTCTTTTAAATTTAAACTTTCCTCCTTTTCTTTTAAAATAAACAATTACTCTCTAGCTGCGTAATCATGCAAAATTATATTGAACAAAACTCGCTTGGACAGAAGTTTGAAACTCGGAGGGGATAGGTTTCAGGCACATCACCCTCAATACCAGACTTTTTCCCGCCTAGCTCCGTTCATCATCGATGTATGACATAGTCTTTAAATCAGCCAGGTAATCGTCGAGTTCACGATGATCTTCTCTGTGCTTGATTTGGCTGAGCTGCTGCTTGAGTTGTCGCATGCGCGAAATCATTAGAGTCACCTTCGTCCCTTTCTTCTGGAATTGTTTTAGCATTGATTCTTTTGAAGGAGGTTACATTTCTCTTCACAATGTAATTTCCTCTCTTCCCTATGATCATGCTGCCTTTTCTGTGAACTCTTGTAAGCACCCATGGTGAGCTAATTTTCAATGTTTTCGCTTGCCGAACCAAGACTTTGTTTCCTTCTTTTATCTCACTATCCTTTGCGTACATCTGCAGGTCTACATGCGTCTTTATCCTCTGTTTTGGCTCTTGTCTCTATCCCTCAGGCTTTCTGTTGAGCGTGTGTAGGGTTGAGTAGGCGTGAATTGTGGCAGTCGATACTTCTTCAAGATGTCTTCTTTCATCAGGTAGTTCTTCAATTCACTGGCAATATTGAAACTTAGCAGATTTCCCTTGCTTGAGTCTACAACATGGACCTCAGTCTGACATGTGGACCCACTGGAGGCTTTAAGAGTAACTTGGATGATCCCTCGGACCAGTAAAGGGGTATCTAATCAGTCGGAGAAGATTTTAGATATCAGCTTGTTCAATCGCAGTTTCTGTTTTCTCTGTAACTTGTGGAATGTTGGGGTATTTATTATGTTGACCTGAGTCAATTACTGCAGTGATTGTCGAATTGCCTATGAACAGATCACACATTGGCAGGCGTCAGTGCTTGTGGCTGTGAGCAACAAAGATCTTCTCTTGTGCTGCAAATGTGTAATCTTCCTTCGGGCATTCAACTCTATTAATGTCTTGTGCAGGCTTCAATCGACATATTTTTGCGAAATGTCCTATTTTTCCACAGGCATTATACTTCTTTACTCCCATAGGACAAATTTTGTAGTGAGAATATGCACCATCACAATGATTACATGTTCGAACGTGATGGTGATCTCAGTCTTGGTCTTCCTTGACATGCCTCGAACCTTTCTCTGAGTTTCCTCTGTCCCCTTGTGTCTGATGCGTTTCTCTTGTGAAACCTTCCTCTTGTGGCATTCATGGATTCTGTTGATGATCCTAACCTGGCCTTAAAGGATTCTCGTCCTATGTTATTCATCTCTTTCCCTTCTAAGATTTCAGCTTGCCTTTCACTGGTTTCCAGCGTACTGCCAATATCAAACAGCCTTGCAAGTTTAACCATAAGCCCTCTCTAAGAACTTGCCTTCTGAGTCTTGGTGATTGGCAGGTTATAATGATCTGGGAGATGATTTCTTTGTCCACGTCAGTGATGTTGCAATTCTGGCTCAGACCTGTGAGTCTCGTCACATAGTGGTCAAGGGTCTCGCACTTACCTTGTTTTGCTTGCCTGAAGACAAATTTTGTAGCGAGTATTTTCCCTCAGTTGAAAATTTCTTGTTCGAGCATTCTTCACTGCACCATAATCATTGTCGGTTCCAATGTCTGAGTGTATTGGAGATATTGTTGACTTTTGTTCAGCATAGTATAGGAGCAACACTCTCTTTCTTTAGGGTGTATTGATATCAAGTGTCACCATTAGGCATTCAAATCTTGATAGCCATTTGCTCCAGTGTGGCCCTGGGTGACTGTCTGTCTCTGTAAAGTCTTGAAAGACTGGCAATTGTTGCACACAAATGGTGATTGCTTTTGCTTAAATCTGGACTCCTCAATGCAAGTCTTCTGTATGTTCCTGGGTTGTCTGTGTGGTTTCTTTTTTTAATACTTGACTCCAGAAAAATGTGGTGATGTGCTGTGTTCTTAAGTCTTCATTAAATGATAGCCACAGGCTTTATATTCGGATTCAACACAAATAGTTTATTGTCTCACATATTTACATTGCATAATCTCAGGTCCAGATCTTTTCCTCGCTGGTGTGTGTGTGTTCTCTCAAAATGGTGTCTCCTCCTTATGTATATATGATAATGTCATCAGTTGCATTAGTGATGTGGTCTCTTAATGGTCCGGTTTCTTAAAGGTTAAGTCACCACTACACTAAATTAAATTACAGCTTTCTTTTAAATTTAAACTTTCCCCCTTTTCTTTAAAAATAAACAATTACTCTCTAGCTGTGTAATCATGCAAAATTATATTGAACAAAACTCGCTTGGACTAAAGTTTGAAACTCAGAGGGCACATCACTCTCAATACCAGACTTTTCCCCTCCTGTCTCCGTTCATCATCGATGCATGACATAGTCATTAAACTGGAAGGTAATCGACGAGTTCACGATGATCTTCTGTGTGGATCTTGCAGTATTGATCTCGTCTGTGCTTGATTTGGCTGAGCTCTTTGCAAACCATGTGTTGAGTGTGTCCCTCAAAATGGAGTGTCCTCCTTATAAATGTCTGATGCTGTCATCAGTTGCATCAATGGCCTGGTCTCTTAAAGGTACAGTTTCTTAAAGGTGAAGTCACTACTATACTACATTACAAATTTCTGCCTCAATTCCCGAATTTGGGCTCCACACTGCTGATGGCTTACTTTATTGTGTGACTCATTTATCAACACCCTAAAGGCAGCTTTTACATCTTCCTCTCTTCGCCCTCTCTCCATTAACCTTATTCTCCTCCTCTCATTCATTATACTCCCACTTACATTCTATCAACTGACATTGATGCAATAATTCCACACACTCCTGTTTGTCCCTTTCGCATTCTGACTTCTTGCTTTCCTTCATGAGATGACTCGTTAACCTATTCACTACCACGTCTCTGTCACTCACCTTCCTCTACAATTCCGCCTTCTCTAACTCCAATTGTCTGATTTATTCCCTCTTGTTTCTGGTCTTGCGCCTTATATGCCAGAAGTCATAGGGCTTTCATTAAGTATAACTTGCTGAGAGAACTCTCCGTCCATTCATCAGCCTTTTCCACCAGAAGCTCACCTCCGGTTATCCCCTTAACCCAAGGTTATAACAACTTAATTTTTTCAGTGACATATTTGTCACTAACTCTTCCATACTCTTATTGTATTTAGCCATTGTGTCAATTACTCAGTCTCCTACCTGGCTTGCCAAAATTGTAGGTGATTTTACCTCTTAAATTCAGAAACCGAGAATTACAATTGGCACAATCTCACACTAAATCCAACATTTTTATTGAGATTTTTAAACAAAACAGTTTCAAATAAATCATGCAGTTACCCCTCAGGTGGTCGATCTGAGATGACTGTAGGTCAATTCGGAATTATCTTTGACTGAAATCTTCCTTCTTGGTTCTCCAGTACTCTTCCCATCGATTCATATCTTCTGTCTTCTTATTTGAGCACTGCCATGGGGGGGGTTTCACTGGTTTACATGCAGAATACAGTTTTGAAAAAGCTCATGTACGATCCTCTTCTGGATGCGGATTGGTCAGTTGGGTGCGTGATCAGCTGTTGGTTGGTTCATGTATTTCCAAGTTGTCCTCCATTGGCTTATTCATATCCAGACTTCTTCCTGTCTCACTGTGATTACCTGTCTGATTTCAATCAGTCTGCTGCAATTAACTGTTCTATTCAATTCGAATTGTCCTATTCGATGTAAATTGTTCTATCAATTCAGATTGTTCTCTTCAGTACAGCACCTATCACTGTACCACACTCATCCTGTTTCCACATAACAAGCACTGCTCTGAGCTCATAACCCTTTCCTTACACCTGCCTGCTTCAGTCATCTGTATCCCTTTCTATGGCAAGTCACTCTTGATAGTGTCCATTCAACACTTCCTCAGTCTTCCTCGGCTTCTTATTCCAGGTACCTCTGTATGTTGGGCCATTACAGGTATTGTATGTTTGTTTGGTATGCTGCCACCTTAATTAATCTAGCTAGAGAGATTCTTAAGTCTGGGGTAGTTACAGCATTAACCTTTATTACATTATAACTATTGTTATGACCAGGGTGGGAGGAGTGCACTGTCTTTTCTAATCCCACTTCTCCACAGGTCACAACATGTATTTTTTTAAATGTTGACCCAGTTACCAATTCGGTCAATCATGCACTCTACTCTTTATCCCAGAATATAATACACCAACTAGGTTTCTTTAATAAACAACAAAATTATCAGCTTATTATCAAACAAGACTTATCCAGTAATATATAAAGCATTAACACAGAGATTGAAATATGAAAGTTCCCTTTTTAAATTCCCACAAACACACACACACACATTGTAAAAATACAGACATTCTCTCTGCGGAGGTTTGTTACAAAAAAAAGACAAAAAAGAATACTTTGTCCAAATACTTGCCAATTCTTGAAGAAAAAGTGAAGATATGGAAGGAAGTCAGTTGTCCCTTTCGATCTGGCGGCTGGGTATACGGAAACAGGTCACTGGGATCTTTTCTAAAGCAGTTCTTTTCAGGCGTTGAGAATTAATCTGGCAGATTTTTCCAGTTTCTCAGGACAGATGCAGCACCAGGGATTTTAGCTCTCCCACACTGGATATTTGCAGAGGTAGAGAAAGAGGTGAGCTGGGTGGTTTCTTTTTCCTTGGCAGGCAAAACACCAACTGACTTCAAAACAACTCACACCTCAACTGACCTGTAAAGAATATCTAAACCACAAGCAGAAAGTCAACCTCCTGACCTCCATAAACCTTGACATGTGGCTTCAGTGTAAACATCTTCCCCAGGTAACCAATGTTTCTGTTGTTTATTGAGCTTAAGCAGATGATCTCCAGCAAAGGTAGTTTTCAAACAGCATCTCAGTGTCCTTTCAGTGAATTGTCAACAACAAAACAAAGTACAGCATTTATGAAATCTTTAGCCTTCCAATGACTCCATCTCCACAATTTAAATATGAGTCCTCAAAAAAAATACTTAACAAAAAATATAGGAGCATCTTCATAACACTATTTACACTTCACACTCCTCTAAAACCATGTTGCACCTATCTTCGAGTCTATCTCACATGTGATCTCTTACAGCATCATTGTCGGAGGTATTCTTTACACTCTCTCCACATTAAC